>NW_027555625.1:372469325-373069325 GCF_003287225.1 Phascolarctos cinereus
GTCAGAGCTGGTAGGCGGTGCCTGAGATATCCCTGGGCAGAGGGACACCCCCTTTCACTTGTCTGTACACAAACCTTAGTCATACTTTCTTCTTAGTACCAGATGGGGCTCACAATTCATGTAGGGACTTGCTAGTCAACTCTCCACCATATGGAGAGCTCTGTTCAAAGTAGGAGTGTCAGCAGGGAGCCCACCATCTCTCAGGAGCTAACCCCAGCTTCCTCCCATTGCCCCCAGACCCATGGTCCTTCCCTTCCCAAGCTGCTGGGGAGCTGGACGGGGTGAAGTTCCTGCAGCAGCCAGACCTGTGCCCAGAGATGGTTTGTGTCAGGCTGTCAGGAGACGCCACTAAGTCTCCCCAGGAGAGAGAAAAAAAGAACATAGATCTTGGCCCCAGGCCAGTAGGAACCTCTAACCTGGGGCTGGCATCAATTCTCCCAGCTGATGGAGAAACAAAGGTGCCTTGATCAGAGGGCTGGGGTTATTGTTGGTTTGGGGAGGTAAGAGAGCGTTCCTCCAGGGCAGGAACATGCCACTGTGTTAACCCCACGCAGTCAGGTCCAGCACTCAGGACTAGCCCTCCTGCTTGGCACTCTGCCAAACACCTTACCCTTTCTCTGGGCACCAGCAACAGGTTCTTGGGAGCCTGGGTGGTCCTTGAGATTGATTTGAGGTGGGCTGAAGGGAGATAGGTAGAGGATGGCCAGCAGAACCACCTAGAGCAGACTCTTCCCTCCCTTTCATGCTCTCCAACGCTCATGTTTTCCAGGTGGGAAAAGACTGGCATGGCAAGGGTTCCTAAGGCAGGCCACCCCCATCTCAAAGCTCCTGTCAATTACAGCCACACCAACATAAGTCCATGTGGTCAGTACCTACTTTGATGACCCCCAGGAAGCAGACCTTTCCTTTGCCAAGCCCAAAGCATAGCCTCAAGGCAAATAATGCAGCAGAGAGACAAGCCAAGTTGAGGCCTGGGAGCAGAGGAAGAACTCCAAAGACTTGGACCAAGGGGCCCTGAAGGGGAGGAGAGGAAAGAGGCCTGACTCCTCTTCCTTCTGCCCCCTTACACATAGTCTTCAGACCAGGATAGAGTGGGGTGAGACTGTGACCTTAGTCTCTTGCACAATCAATCAACCAATAAATATTTATTAATGACCTACTATGTGCAATGCTCAAAGATCCTCCATCCACTCAATCCCTTTCACTGAGCTCCACAGACACACACAGAGTGCCTCATGGCCCCACACAGGAAGTGGAGGATCCAGAGGAAAACAGACAAACAGAGTTTCCAGGATCTCTTGGTCTAAGTCAAGTTCATAAGCATTTATTAAGCACTTACTATGTGCCAGGTATTGTGCTTGGGGATACAAAGAAAGGCAAAAATTGAACTTGCCCTCAAGAAGCTTACATTCTTATGGAGGAGACAATATGCAAACAAACTACATATATACAAGATATACACAGTGTAAATGAGAAGTAATTTCAGAGGGAAGGCACTAGCAGTTGGGGTTGGAGGGAGAACTGGGAAAGGCCTCTTGATCTAGACAGAAATGAGGGAAGCCAGGAGACAGATACAAGCAGGGAGAGCATTCCAGGAATTTGGGAGAGACAGTGAAAAGGCTGGGCTGGGGAGCGGGAACGTCGTGCGTAAGGAAGGCCAGAGGCAGGCCGGTAGAATTCGTGGAGAGGCGGTGGTGAGGTACAAGAGGATGGGGAAGGTAGGAAGGGATTTAAAAGCCAAATAGAAGATCTGACGTTCGATCCTAAAGGTGGTAGGGAGCCAGCAGAGGTTACTGGGTAAAAGGTCAGACCTGAACTTTAGGGAGATCATTTGGACGGCTGAGTGGAGGGCGGACAGGAGTGAGGAGAAACTTGAGGCAGGGAGAACAACCAGGAGTCTATTGCAGTAGTTCAGGTGAGAAGGGATTAGGGCATACACCAGGGTGGCAGCCAGACCATGGTGCCCATGGAGAAGACAACCCCAGCGAACACCTTTTCAAGCAGAAAGGGTAAATAGCCCTACTACTTCCTTGACCTTTACTATTCCCCAAAGGCTAGAAGAGAAGGGGAAGGAAATAAACATTTAAATAACCTACTATGTGCTAGGCACTTAACAAATATTATCTCATTTGATCCTCACAACAACCCTGCAAGGCAGGGGCTGTTAGTATCCCCATTTTACATTTTACTGTTGAAGAAACTGAGGCAAACAGAGCATAAGTGACTTGCTCGGTGCTACACAGCTAGTAAGTGTCTGAGGGCAGATTTGAACTCAGGTCTTCCTGACTGCAGGCCCAGCACTCTAACCAGTGAACCACCTAGCTGCCTCTCAAGTGTTTGTATGTCCTCAAAGGAAAACACTAGAGAAGTACTCAAGCAGCGTCACATTTACAGAGAGAATCTTAAGCTTTTCCTGGGCATCTTCTTCAGTCTGATGAGAGTCGGGAAGCCAAAGAGTTTGATGGTTAAGATCTTCTGGAATATGAGGTCATTACAGAAAAGGGGAAAATAGCATGTCAGTGGAGATGGCTAGAATGGGGATGAAAACATATACATTTGGCCCCACACAGAGAGGGCTTCAGAAGTGGAACATGAAGGGTACGGTTAATAATGCTTCTTGAATTGAATTGAATGATAATATAATGTCCCCTCCAGGAGAAACTGTTTTTAAAAATGTTGTCATCTGTGCTAGGATGGAGTATTCACTTAGCATCTAGCACAGTGCCTTACATACATACAGTAGGTATAGGATAAGCACTTGTCGAATTGAATCCTCTAGAGAGAGGGCTTCCTGCTAAGGGAAAAGCATGATTTCAAGGTGAATCGCAAGAAAGCCAACAAGAATAACCTGATAGGGGCAGCTAGGTGGTGCAGTGGATAGAGTACTGGCCTGGGAGTCAGGAGGACCTGAGTTCAAATCTAGCCTCAGACACATAACACTTACTAGCTGTGTGACGGAGCAAGTCACTTAACCCCAACTGCCTCACCAAAAAGAAAAAAATAACCTGATAACTAGCTTTAAGTTCCTTGAGTACAGGGAGCATTGCTTATATCTCAGATGAAATCTTAGAAGTGTCTCGTCTACCCTCTGAATAGCTGCTTAATAAATGTCTTCTCGACCAAATGAAAATGATGTGTTTCTGCTACTTAAGGAAGGACTGTAGTGCATGAACAGAGAGTTTTTTGGGAGGCCAATAGCCCATAGAAATATACATATAGGGACTGTAAAAAGTCTGTCACCAACTAAGAGAATGCTAGAATAGATTACAGAGCCAGCTGGGAAACTTCTGGGAATAAGCTTCCTGACACCCAGCAGCACAGTTCCCCTGGCACTGTACCAGCTGGGCAGCCTCTTTCCCATCACTAGGCCCTTATTCCTTGGGAGACCACCTCCTTAGAATCTATCCCCCAAGACTAAATAAACATCAACAGTGGGCCAAGAGTTATCTGGAATGTTGGGTTGGCTACAAGGGACCAGAAGGGAAGACATGTAATGTCAAGGGAGAAGCAAATCAGGAAGGGAACTCCCAGCCCAGAGATCCCTGGGGAAACAACTTAGAATCAGATATTCATTGAATGTTGGAGCCAGCAGAGACCTTAGAGATAATCTAATTAAAAACCCTTCATTTTATAGATGAAAAAAACAAGCACAGATCAGTGACATGCCTAGTCAAGGTCACCGTGTTGGACAGGAGCAGGACCAGGACTGGAACCAAGGTCTCCTGATTGCCAGTTTAATGACATTTTTACCACATCACATTCAAGTAGGAAAGATGAGGTCATCACATTTGAGAACCCCAGTAAAAGGAATTAGGAATGCCTCCAAGGGCCCATCAGTCCTCTATATGGCCTTGTTAAAAAAAAAAAAAAAGAACAAAACAAAAATTAGAACAAAACAAAAAAAACACCCTCCCTCTCTCTTTGCCTTGCCCTGGAGGTTTTGGGGAGGAGATCGTCCATAGCAACAACAGAGTGGGACCTGGGAAAGAGAGAGCAAGAGTAGAAGGTCATGCTTTGCACTGGGTGGCTACTGTCCATCACCTGAAGATACTCACATGCCTTCTAGCACTAGGGGACCTGTCATGGACCTAATCCTGTCGGGTAGATCCAGAAGAGGAGGGAGGAAAATTGTAATCTTCAGTAGGGTCTCTGGGAGGCCCAGGAAGAAACCTAGATCTGTTTTGAGGAGCCTTTTTCATAGGAACTCTATTGCTGCCTTAGCAACTCTAAGAAATGTTCTGCCAGCCCAGGAACCAAGAGCAAGAAGTCCTGAAGGGAGATGGCTTGCCCAACAGGCGTGCTGCTCTGCCACCTGGTGATGAGAAGAGGAAAGGCGACTTGAAGAAACGCGTACAAGGGCACTGCCCTGCCACCTGGTGGAAAACTAAGGCATGATCAGGAGCACATAAAACACTCATGGGATCAGAGAGCTCTGCATGGCGACAGAGATGATAGGACCATAAAACCAGAGCTGGAAGAGAAGTCACCAATTCCAATGCCTTCATTGTGAAGCTAAGGAAACTGAGACCCACAGAGATTAAGTACCTTGCCCAAATCTCAGAAGTAGTCATTAGGTCAAGTCAAGCATTTTTTTGGTGTTGTTTTTTGCTAGGCAATGGGGTTAAGTGACTCGCCCCAGGTCACACAGCTAGTAAGAATTACGTGTCGGAGGCTGGATTTGAACTCAGGTCCTCCTGACTCCAGGGCTGATGCTCTGTCCACTGTGCCCCCTAGATGCCCCTCAATAAGTATTTTTAAAACTCTTACTATGTGCCAGGCACTTTGCTAAGTACTGGTGACATAAAGAAATGCAAAACACTCTCTGCCTTCAAGGAACTCACAGTCTAATGGAAAAGTTACAAGTAGCAGATTGCTGAGCTAAGATTCAACCCACAAGTCAACCGATCAATCAATCTAAAAGCATTTACTAGGTACCTACAATTTGCCAGGTACTTCACCAGGTGCTGGAGATACAACGGGGAAAGACAAGGAAACAGCCACAATGCTCAAGGAGCTTACATTCTATCAGGAGAGACAATATAGACATACTTAAGAAAGAAAATAAATACTAGATAATTGGGGGAGGAACTAATAATAGCATACATTTCTATGTGATTTTAAGATTTGCGAAGCCTTGTATATATTACCTCATTTGATGATGTAGCAGCTAAGGAGATCAGGAAAGACTTCCTATAGAAACTGGAACTTGAGCCTCAGTGGACCGGCCACATTGTCTGCACCCTCAATTAACTAGCTAAGAAACCAAGACTTCAATGGAGCACTGTGCCCTTGAACAACTTGGTCTTATCAGGAAGACTTCAATAAATATTTACTGAGTTCCTGTTTTGTACCAACGCCTAGGCTAGGTGTTAGAAAGGGCATGGAAGAAGAACAAGATGGTGACCCTGCCTTTGAAAAGTAATAAAAGCTACTGCCACTCACTTTGTCCAAAACACTCCAGGGATGGAGGGAGTGCAAGCATGTTAATACCATTCAAGCTTCCTTGATAGAGCCCACAACAGAGATGACTTTGTCCTGTAATTGCTGATTATCAATATCAAGAAAGGTATAAAAGGGGGAGATGTGTGCTCACCAAAGGTGCTTGCCACTGTCACAGAAGATGGCCCACACAGAGTCCAAACAGAAGAGGGATTCCCTATGGTTCTTAATCTGGCATCCATGAACTTACTTTTTTTTTTTATGGTTAGGCAATGGGGTTAAGTGACTTGCCCAGGGTCACATAGCTAGTAAGTGTCTGAGGCCAGATTTGAACTCAGTTCCTTCTGAATCCAGGGCCAGTGCTCTATCTACTGCACCACCTAGCTGCCCCCATGAACTTATTTTTTGAACAGTTTGATCATTGTGCTTCAAAAGAATTTATTTTTCTATTGAATCCTATGTATTTCATTTTATGCATTTAAAAACATTATTCTGGGTAGCTAGGTGGTGCAGTGGATAGAGCATCGGCCCCAGAGTCAGGAGGACCTGAATTCAAATCTGGCCTCAGACCAAACCCTTGACACTAGCTGAGTGACCCTAGGCAAGTCACTTAACCTCAATTGCCTTACAAAAAAATGAAAATAAAAATAAATAAAAACATTATTCTGAGAAGGGGGTCGCCAGACCAACAAAGGGGTCTATGACCCAAGAGAGGTGCAGAGTCCCTGCTCCACATGATGGTGCTCACGCTGTGAGTGACTATGTGGTAGTTGCATCAAACTTTTGAATATCAAAAGCAATCCTAAACTACTCCCATATTCCTTCAATATGCCCAGGAAAAAACAAGCAGTTGAAGGACGTTCATTGTCTGGACCACAGCATGCAGCTGGAGGAAGAACCTGTTGAGCTGACAGACTGGTGTTGAGATCTTAGACACACACTGCAGATTGTCAATGAGATGAGACCAGAACCAAATACAAAGGGAAAAAACAGGTCAGAATGGATTCGAGAAATTATAATGCTTTCAATGTCCCCAGGTTTTCCCCTGAAACATAAGGAGTAAACATTTTTTTCAGTACTATATTTTTCTGATAGGAGGTGCCTGGTATAGTGGGTAGCGTGCTGGACTTGGAAGCCAGGAAGACCCGGGTTCAAAACCTACCTCTAACACCACTTGCACTGAGCTGGGTTAGTCATTTCACTTCTGTGTTCTTCAAGAAGCTTGCTATGACTTATGAATATTTGGAGAAAGGAGTGCTCATACTGGAAATTATTCATGCTGACAAAAGTTCCAGGTCCTTTGACTACTTGAATATTGTCCTGATGATGCTTTGTGTCTATGAATCATGGAATGCCAGAGCCTCTGTAGAAGCAAACTGTGAGTCACTCAGAGGGTAAGGGAAAGACTCATGGCAGGCATAAATAGGTCACAGCATATAAGTGGCATAAGTGGTATCATCAAAGAGACGCATGACCGGGAAAGGAGGTGATGGCCAGTTGGTGACGTATCAAGCAAGAAAGGCAGCAGATGGACAATTGGCGTGCGTCATTGGTACTTGAAAAACGTTAGGAGACCTAAAGAAAGGGTCATGGGATGCTACGTGAGCTCTCCGGGGAAGAGTTAGAGAAAGGCACAGATAAGAGTGAATAGGATGAGAAGGTGCAGATGGATCGCAATCATCATGGACGGCGGAAGGAGGAGAGTCCTATTTAATGATTAAAGTATCGTAACCTGGCGGATATTAGATTGATGGTGCACCCATGCTGGTCTACTTACTACTCTTCACACATAACATGCCATCTCCCATGGACATTGCTTTGTACTGACTGTCCCCATGATCTCTCTCCTCGGCTGCCGCCTCCTAGAATTCTTGCCTTACTTCAAGATTCAGCTCAAGTTAACACCTTCTGCAGCAAGCCTTTCTTGGTCTTTTCAGTTGTTACTGTCTTCTCATCCAAGGTTACCTTGTGTCTGCTTTGCATGTGTCTTGTATATCTTTATAGATGTCTATGTTCCCTCTCCTCATAGAATGTAAGCTGTTTGACAGCAAAGCCTGTTCCATTTATCACTGCATCTCCTGTGCCTGGCACATTAAGTAGGAACTCACTAAATGCTTGTTGATTTCTTCTGGATAACTGGGGAACAGAGGGAGACACTGAGTGCCCCTGACCCCTGATAATGTCTTTGATAAAGCCACTTGTGTCCAAATAATACTGAAACACAAGTGTCTAGCCCTTCACCCATACCCACTCCCTCTATCAACCAAAGTCACAAACCAAGCGAATACAGCTAAAAAGTTATTTAGTCATCATCTTTCGCATCTTGGAAGGCTTATTAGATAAAGATGGGAGCCCAGCTGTTTTCCAACTCCGCCCAGATTGCATTGTGAGTTTAAGAAAAAACTTCTTGAGGCAGCCAGGTGGTGCAGTGGATAGAGTACCGGCCCTGGAGTCAGGAAGACCTGAGTTCAAATCCAGCCTCAGACAGTTGACACTAGCTGTGTGACCCTGCACAAGTCACTTAACCCAATTGCCTAGCCAAAAAGAAAAAAAAAGAAACAAAACTTCTTGAGAATTGAGGGTCCTAAATGACTTAAAGACTGAAACTATGGAATCACTTTCCCTAGAGGACTTTAGAAGCAGGATATACCTATCTTTAGTGATTTAAAAAATTCCTGCTCTGAAACAAAAGGAAGGAGGAAACAACACAGGACCCCAGGGACATTCAATTACCATTTGGTTCACAAGGAACCCTTTAATCCAGGCTTGTCACATTCAATCAGTAAGTGGTCCTTACAGCAACCTCAAGGATGGACAAGTCTCCCTGCCACCAAAAGACAGGGAAGCATACTGAGGCATAAGAAAACAAGACTCAAAATGGAAACTTGGGATGGGCTAACTTTAGGGCTCCATGATCATCACCAAGACTTATCTCAAACACTCTCTGCTCCACCCCGCCCCACCTCCACCTCCACTGAAGTGACCAGACCCACCCTGAAGTTCTGGCTGGATTCTCTCTCCCCAAGGGAGGCTGTACCCATTCTACTCCACTGCAGCACACAGTCCTAGATTCTGGCCTAGTTTGTGAGGAGATTTCTCTCCTAACTGGCTGGGGGGAGGGGGAGAGAGAAGATAGAGGGTAACAGAGGTAGTTGGGAGGCAGAAGGCTGGTTCATTAACACAAAATTACCCTTTGGCGAGGACACTGAATATTGTGGTGGAAATGATTGCTCACATCTAACCAAAACAACATTTGTAAAATATGAGAATGTCCTTAGTCAACATTATTCATTAGCTCTTTTGAAACATTTCTCTTTGTTTAAATATGAGCAATGAGACCAAAGGCTCCACACCCAGTTTCGTTCTTCTCTGGTTTTTTAGATTTTTTAAAAATTTTATGAAGTATCTTTCCCCTGAAACTCAGTTCTACCATAGTCTTCCTATGGCGACTAGGAGAAAGAGGAGATAGATTCCCTGTCTTTGTTGGGTCTCAGTTTCCCCTACCAAAAAGGAGAAATAATAAAATCCACCCCAGCCTCACCTTCTTGGGCTGCAGCAAGAAAGGGGAGACAGTGTTTCTCGTACTCCCAATCATCTCATAATGCGTGGGATCTCCTAGCTCTTAAAGATCCATCAGGGCTTTTAGGATTGGTTACAGGTTCCATACTCCCAACTCCAACCTATCTTACCCACACTGGTATTAATCTACTGGTTTCTAGTTCCATCTGATTCCACATCCAGCCCCTTAGCCTCCAAGCTTAAGCTATAGGTGCTGAACTCATAGTAGGGAAGAGAGAGAAGAATGTGTTCTCAGAGGCTGCACACTGAGTGTTTGGGTTCTGGTGCCTCAAGTTTTCTTGGTTCCCTTTCACTTTGGAGCAGCTCCTGGCAGCTTTCCTGAATGGGAGGGGTTGGCTTTATATTTCTAATTAAGCTCTTAGAACTGAGGTATATTCCTAGGCAAGATAGTCACTTTCCATGAATAAAAGAGCATTTTGAAGCCTTCTCAGGACCAGTGGGCATGACTTTGAGAAAAACGAAGTACTTTCTTTTGGGCTAGAAAAGCCAATTTGCTCAGGAAAAAAAGTTTGCTAAACCTTAGAGTTAATTAACCTATATCATATATGTGTGTGCATACTGGACCACATGTAGACATATCTAGATATATATCTAGATATATATATGCTACAGGTTCACATATTTGTACTCCTTGGACTCTCTCAGGCTAATTTCAACATAACATGGGGGAGGATTTAGGCTGAAAGCCACGTTCAGCCCTACAATTTCCATATTCATTGGTTTTAGAACAATAGAACAAGGAACAGCTAGGGGGCATAGTGGATAGGGCCTGAAGTCAGAAAAATCTGAGTTCAAATTCAGCCTCAGACATTTACCAGCTGTGTGATCCTGGCAAAATCATTTAACCCTGTTTGCCTCAGTTTTCTCATCTGTAAAATGAGCTGGAGCAGGAAATGGCAAACACCTCCAACACCTTTGCTAAGAAAACCTGAAAGGAGGTCATGAAGAATCAGACACAGCTGAACAAAAACAAATGAACTTTGGACAAAGCAGTTTCAGTTCAGTGATGAATCACTTCATGTTTCAGGAGCTCGGTTTCCCTCTATATGCAATGAGAGGACTGACCTAGATGGCTTCTGAGATGCCTTCTACCTCTAGATATGATTCCATGAGTTTAGAAACCAGACTTCAAAGGTTTGGGAAATGAATGAAAAGAGAAGAAGGGAAGGCAATGAGTGTAGACAACTTTTCCTAGGAGTTAGGCTGGAAACAGGAAGAAAGATACAGGAGGATAGTCTGAGAGATGGTGGGATCTAGTGAAAGTTTTTCTTTTTTTTTTTTCCGGTGAGGCAATTTGGATTAAATGACTTGCCCACAGTCACACAGCTAGGTAATATTATGTGTCTGAGGCCAGATTTGAACTCAGGTCCTCCTGACTCCAGGGCAGGTGCTCTATCCACTGTACCACCTAGCTACCCTGAAAGTTTTTCTAAGGACAGGAAGATTTCATAATGTTTGTAGGCAAAATTAAAGAAAGTGGTAGCTAAAGAATGAAGATTAGAAAGAGAGGATTGGTTTTCAGGGGAAGATGCCAAGTAAAATGAGAGTATGTGGGGTCAAAGGTAGATATATAGAGGCTTTGGCTTGATGAGAAGAGCCAACTTTTTCATCATAGAGAAAAGTAGGATAAAATGAGGGATGATTTTAGGGGGTTCTGAAATGTAGAGAAGGGAGAAGAGAACTCATGGTTTCTATTCTCTCATGAGGCAAGGTCCTCAATTGAGAGGGCAGAGGAAGGATTGGTATGGGAGTCTTGGAGCGAGAAGAGGTTTGGAATGGCCTCTGTGGGAAGTGGGATAATGAACAAATCGGGGAAAAGTAAAAGGATTACCCTGCTGAAGCGAGAGCCCATTTGAGATTTAGAGCATACCCAATCAGCACTTTTACAAGGCTTCTCTAGCTCCATTCAACAGCAGACGACTAAAAGCATAGGAGGCAAAAGATAGGGGTAATCTAATGTCTTGTTTTGACAAGGCATGAGTGGCAATAGGGTATGGGAGCCAGGGATTCAAGAGCAAAGGACACTATAGAGCTGAGATGCTTAATTAAAGGATTGCTTTGGAGAAGAGAGGAATGTGAAAGTGAGAGGAGTGGCTAATGCCTAGCAAGGTCCAGAGAGGGCGAAGGGTGGAAGGGTACAATGAGGATGAAGATAGATTCAGGAGGAGTAAGGCATGGGAAGACATGTAATGCTAAGAGGTGATGATTTGAAAAAAACAATTTCTGAGTTTTTTTATCTTGGAACATGTGGGAGTAACAGCAAGATTAAGAATGTGACTGTTTGGGGCAGCTAGATGGTGCAGTGGCTCTGGAGTCAGGAGGATCTGAGTTCAAATCCGGCCTCAGACACATAAAAACTCACTAGCTGTATGACTCTGGGCAAGTCACTTAACCTCATTTGCCTCACTAAAACAAACAAACAAATGAACAAAAAAACCAAAAACGATAGCAACAACAAAAAGAATGTGACTGTTCCTGAACGTATCTCCGGCACAATGGAGGAGTAGGTCATGGCAAATTGAGTAGATCGAGGAACTGGTAGTTTAAGATGGTTCAGGGAATATCAACATATATGTTGAAGTCCTAATATAGAAGAAGCTGGGGTTGAAGTGGAACACTGTGAGCTAGGTACCCAAGTCTTTGAGGAAAGAGTGAAAATCATATTAAGGTTAAGAACCAATAACTAGCAGGAGTTGGATTGGGTGATAAATTGGGCAAGAGTCAACCTCAAAGGAGGAGAGGTTGCTAAGTGATGGTGGCAGAGTCTAAAAGTGGCAATGTGGAGCAAGGAGTAAATAAATTTAGTTATTGGAAATAAATAAAAGGATTCTTATTAGAAATAAATAAAGGGTTTGGTTAGAGCTGAGCAAAGATCTAAGACATGTCACATGCCAGACTTTCCACATCCCTGCATCCTTCTAGCCTTTTAAAAAAATTACCCGTCAACTTTCCCTTATTCTCTGAACATCTGGAAGCAAAAGGATTGAGAAAGAACCACAGAACACATTTGTAATACAGCTCTCTTCTGCCAGACAAATATTCATTAAGCATGTACTACGTGCAAATCACTATACAACATGCTGGCTCCAGCACTTGTCACAGGATGTCACTTCCTTGCAGTTGAGGATATGAGGGCCTAGGGCTAAGCCTAACGAGCTTTGTAGAACTCTTCTAGAACAGTCTACTTGATACCAGGAAAAGTCCTCATTGTAGACAAAGTAATACACTTTTTCCAAGATACCTTGACCATTACCAATCTAAGCCAGAAACTCAAACAGATTTTTCCCCAATTTGGCAGGAAACATTGAGTCAGAGTACATCTCTGCATGCTACTCCTACCCCTCCATTCAATTTCATTCAATAAGCATGTGTGCCAGTGTCCAGAGGCTCCCAGCAATGAATTTGATCTGGCATTACAGGTCAGCACTTCCTCCAAAACTCATTGTCTTAGAGTAGGGATTCTTAAACTCTTTTTGTGCCATAGACCCCTTTGGCAGTGTGGTAAAACCTATGGACCTCTTCTAGGCATAATGTTTTAAATGCATAAAATAAAATACATAGGATTACAAAGGAATCCAATTATATTGCAATACAATTATCAAAATATTTTTTTAAAAATCAAGTTCACATATAAAGACTGATACTATAAGCAAACTAGGAGAGCAAGGAATAATTTACCTATCAGATCTATGAAGAAGGGAAGAATTTATGACAAAACAAGAGACAGAGAATAGTATGAAATGCAAATGGATAATTTTGATTACATTAAATTGAAAAGTTTTTGTACAAACAAAGCCAATGCAACCAAGATTAGGAGGGAAGCAGAAAACTGGGAAAGAATTTTTACAACCAGTGTCTCTGATAAAGGTCTCATTTCTAAAATACATAGAGAACTGAATCAAATTTATAATACAAGTCATTCCCCAATTGATAAATGGTCAAAGGATATGAACAGACAGTTTTCAGAGGAAGAGACTAAAGCCATCTATAGTCATATAAAAAAATGCTCTAAATCACTATTGATTAGAGAAATGCAAATCAAAACGACTCTGAGGTACCACATCACACCTATCAGATTGGCTAACGTGACAAAACAGGAAAATGATAAATGTTGGAGAAGATGTGGGAAAATTGAAACACTAATGCATTGTTGGTAGAGTTGTGAACTGATCCAACCATTCTGGGGAACAATTTGGAACTATGCCCAAACTATGCACAAAATTGTCCATACTATTTGACCCAGAAACACCACTTCTAGATCTGTATCCCAAAAAGATCATAAAAATGGGAAAAGGACTCACATATACAAAATATTTATAGCAGTTTTTTTGTGGTGGCAAAGAATTGGAAATTGAGGGGATGCCCATCAATTAGGGAAAGGCTGAACAAGGTATAGTATATGAATGTAATGGAATACTATTGTTTTATAAGAAATGATGAGCAGGCAGACTTCAGAAAAACCTGGAAAGACTTGTATGGACTGATGCTGAGTGAAATGAGCAGAACCAGAACATTACACACAGTAACAGTCACATTGCATGATGACTACCTTTGATAGACTTGGCTCCTCTCAGAAATGCAAGGATCTAAGACAACTCCAAAAGACTCACAATGGAAAATGCTATCCATATCCAGAGAAACAACTATGAAGTCTGAATGCAGATGGAAGCATACTATTTTTCTCCTTTTCTTTTGTTGTTTTGTTTCATTGCTTCATTCTTGTGGTTCCTCCTATCAGTTCTAATTCTTCTTTACATCATGACTAATGGGAAAATACGCTTAATATGAATTCGTAAGTAGAGTCTATATCGGATTGCATGCCATCTTAGGGAAGGGGGAAGAAAAGAAAAGGGAGAAAATTTGAAACTCAAAATCTTATGGAAGTGAATGTTGAAAACTAAAAATAAATTAATTATTTAAAAAAAAATAAAATCAAGTTCACAAACCCCAGGTTAAGAAGCTCTTTCTTAAAGAGTTTCTGGGGGAACTGAAAAGTATTAGTGACTTGCCCAGGGACATAGACCATTTTGCATCAAAAGTGAGACTTCAACCCAAGTCATCCTTCCTAACTCCAGGGTCAGCTCTCCATGAATCATACTATAGGATGTAGTAGTGGGTAGCAAACTCAGGGCCAAGAGAACTTGCTTTTAAATCCTGCCTCTTATGCATCCTGGCTATGAGACTTTGGGTAGATCACTTAATCTCTCAGTGCTATAGGCCAGAGGTGTCAAACACATAGCTTCAAGATTCCCTCTGCCACACACCCTGAATACACCGGGAACAGATTCAAATGTAATTTGGAAATATTTAATGAAATAGATAAAAATATAATAGAACAGAAATAATGTTAATATGTGGTTTTCTAAGTCAACATGTGTCCACATGTTATGTTACAATTAAGTGGTTGCTGTTGTTCAGTTGTGTCCAACTTTTTGTTTCTCCATTTGGGGTTTTCTTGGCAAACACAAACCAGCATGATTTGCCATTTCCTTCTCCAGCTCATTTTACAGATGAGAAAATGGAGGCAAACAAGGTTAAGTGATTTGCCCAGAGTCAAACAGCTAGTAAGTGTCCGAGGCCAGATTTGAACTCAGGAACATGAGTCTTCCTAATTCCAAGCTCAGTGCTTTACACTTCTCCACTTAGCTGTGTGAGGTACTGTGGATAAAAAGACAAAAAAAGAGAAAGTCCCTGCCCTCAAGAAACTTACATTCTACTTAGGGGAAATTACTCTTACACAAATAAGGAAACACAAAACACATACAAAGTACAGAATGATTCCCAAGTCAAGGAAAACACTAACTCCAGAATCAGGAAAGACCTCTGCCAGAAGGCAGAACTGGAGTGGAGCCTCAAAGGGTGCTAGAGATTTGGAGAGGTACAGAGGAGGAGAAAAGGCATTTAAGATACCAGAAGACAGCCCATGGATGCAAAGGCTCATGGGTTGAAATTAGAATGAGCAAGTAGGTCAATCTGACTACAATGTAAAATTCATGAAGGGAAGTAATACAAAGTCAATGTAGAAAGACAAGTTAAAAACAGACTGTGGAGGATTTCAGTCATTAAAAAGAAGAGATTGTGTTTATCTTACAGGCAACAGGGAGAGTTTATTAATTGGGGAAGTAACATGGTCAGACCCATACTTTAGGAATATCTCTGATTGTACTTAGATCACTAGGCATCTGTGTATATGCCAATCAAATTATCAGGGAGAATGAAGAGCCAAGGATGAGTCCTAGTTGGCAAACCCACGTAACTAGAAGGATGGCTGTGGCCTCAACAAAAATACAGAAGTTTGGAAGAGGGGTAGGTTTTGGGGAGAAGATAATTTCCATTTTGAACATGTTGAATTTGTCATGGCTATGAGACATCGAGGTGGAGATTCCCAAAAGGCAATTAGTAATGTAAGATGGTGGGGGGGCGGGGAGTGCAATGGATAGAACATTGGGTCTGGAATCAGAAAGACCCCAGTTCAAATATGACCTCAGACACTTACCTAGCTGAGTGACCCTGGGCAAGTCACTTAATTCTTATTTGCCTCAGTTCTTCAGCTGTAAAATGGAGAGGAGAAGGAAATGGCAAACCACTCCAGTATCTTTGCCGAGAAAATCATGGGGTCATGTAGAATCTGACACGACTTAACAACAATGTAAGATGAGCAGTCAGGAGCAATTTAAGAACTACATATGTAGATGTAGGGGTCACAGCTAGACATGATCACCAAATCCATTGGAACAAATCAGGTCACCTTGCCTACAAAAGTGACTTCACTTTGCCCAAGGTACAATTCCTTTCTGTAATTCTTTTCCTCTCAGCTCCTAAGGTGGCTTTCCCCAGGTTTCTGGACAAATTCTCCCAAATGATCCCAGGAAAATATCCAGACAAAAATGCATGAATTTGTTTTGCTTGACTACATACTTGTGTAAACATGAGGATTCATTGATTATCCCACCCATTTAAAAGTAATTAACTGTATCAAGTAAGAATATTTTTTGACTGAATCAAATAATCAGGTGCCTAACTACCCCAAATCCATTAGAGAAGCTGTGTGAGAGAAGAGAGCACACCCTAAGAATCTGTTACAAAAGGAATATGCTATCTCAGACTCAGAGGGAGTGGTGGGAGGATCCGGATTTGAGAGGCTGGAGCAGGCATGGCAATTCAGCCCAGCTCTGTGGAGCAAAGGGAGGACTGAGCTGGGGCAGAGAAGCAAGAGCCCTTAAGTTTTGGTTTTTGTTTTTCGTTTGTTTGTTTTGGTGAGGCAATTGGGGTTAAGTGACTTGCCCAGGGTCAAACAGCTAGAAAGGGTCAAGTGTCTGAAGTCATATTTGAATTCGGGTCCTCCAGACTCCAAGGCTGGAGCTATCCACTGTGCCAACTAGCTGCCTCAAGAGTCATTAGTTCTACAAGCATTTTGGAACAGAAGACCCAGGCTGAGGGTCTGCTCTTCCCCAAGCTTTCCCTCCTGACACCTGTCTAGCTACGTAAAAAGAACAAGATTAGCATGCAATATATCTACTGTTTCATTACCTACACATTTTCAGCAAACTGAATTTTGCCTCAATCACAAAGAGGCCAAGGGTTAACTAGAGATAACTATAAATATCAAGTTAAGGAGAGAGTCCAAACTCTGTCTAAATGTTAGGGATTTTTCTAACTGGGGGACTGCAGCATTGTGACTGTAACCAGAACTTTTTCCATAAAATAATCTTCCTAAAACTGAAGAGGAGGGAAACAAATAGACCTTAGGGGTCATTATAGTGCTTCTTAGGCTTAACATGGGCTAATTATTGTGATAAGATGGTACATTTGTCTCAAAGGAAGGCTCCTATTTGCTGGAGGCAGTTGGTGGGAGAAAATTGATGGAGAGTGACATTAATAGAAGAAGAGGAGGAGGAGACAAGAGAGTAAATGAAATGTTTTTTTAAAATATATAAAAGAGAAAAATATGTATATGAAAGAAACCAGAGGGAAGTTTATAAGGGGACATAAGTTTATTTAAGCTTACAAGACCAGCAGGGCAGCTTTGTCAGTGTCAAGTTAAGTTCAATATACATTTGTTAAAAAGATATGTAATAGAAATTAAGTTTCATATACAAATGTCTTTTTCTCTTCTTTATAAAGTAAAATGTTCATGTTTGTTGCTGTTTCTCAAATTCATATTAAAAAAGGAAAAAATTTCAGACAAAGTCTCAGATCCACTCCCCAGTCCAAGTCTAGTTCCAAGACACTGTGTCCCCAGACCCAACTCATCCTCTTCTCTGTCTCTTCCTATTTTTGTCATTGAATCGTTTTGTTACTATCAGAATCTTTGTGACCCCATTTGGGGTTTTCTTGGCAAAGATACCAGAGTGGTTTGCCATTTCCTTCTCCAGGTCATTTTACAGATGGGGAAACTGAGGCAATTAGGGTTAAATGACGTGCCCAGGGTCACACAGCTAGTAAGTGTCTGAGATCAGATTCGAGCTCAGGTCTTCCTGACTCCAGGCCCAATGTTCTATCCATTGCGCCACCACCTGCCCTGTCTCCTTTTAGGCAAAGGCTGTAATGGTGGGTTTTTACCAACCTTCTCTCCCCATGACCTCTCCATGCAAATCTCCTCAAGAATATTTTAAAATCTCTAGATACTTTCATTCAAATTTTCTTTTCCTCTTCATTTGATCTTTTCCTTTCAAAAACAACAGGGTCTGTGCTAGACCCTCAAGGTATCATCATACATCTCTTATCCACTTCTCAGCTGAAGTCTTAAAAAAAAAAAAGCTGTGTATCCTCTTTGCCTGCATTTCCTTTCTTCCCAGTCCCTCCTTAACCTTTTGTAATCTGACTTTGGATCTCATCAGTCAACTGAATTTTCTCTCTCTAAAGTTTACCAATGATCTCTTAATCGCCAAACCCACTCAGTCTTTTCTCAGTCCTTCCTGCAGCATTTGAGGCTGGTGATACTATGTTTCTCTCCAAATTTTCAGGACATTCTTGACTCCCTTTCTACCTGTATGACTGTTCCTTCTGAACGGCCTTTGCTGGATCATCATGATCTGCTTTTGAAAGGGTATACCCCCAAGGCTCACTCCTGAGCCCCTGCTCTCTCTAGACTCTCGAACTCGGTGACCTCAGCAGCCATAGATTCAACGATTATCTCTATGAAAATGATGCCCCGATCTCTATAGCTAGCCCTAGTCTCTCCTCTCCAGAGATCCATTCTGGCACCACTATCTCTTGCTCATTCTCTACCAAATGTCCTATAGGCATTTCAAACTCAACATGTCCAAAACAGAACTTGTCCCCAGAATCCACCCTTCTTCCCAACTTCCTTATTTCTGCTTAGGGGTCCCACCATCCTTCTGGTCACCTAGGTTTGCAACCTTGATGTTGTACTCCATGCCTCACTCTCCCCCATATATACAATCAATTGCCAAATCTTGTTATTTCCACCTCCACAGCATCTCTCCCCTCACACACCTCTCCTTTCATATAACTCCATCCCAGGTCAGGACTCATCACCTTTCACCTGGATTATTGTAACAATCTCCTAAGTGATCTCCCTGCCTCAGGTCTCTCCTCCTCCAATCTATTCTCCACGAAGTTTTCAAAATGATGTTCCTAAAGCAACAGTCTGCCCACATCATTTCCCCTCCTTGATATAAACTACAGTGGCTCTCTACTGCTTCTCAAATCAAATACAAACTTCTATTTGGCAGTTGAAACCCTCTATAACCTGGTTCCAAATTACATTTCCAGGCTTATCATACATTACTCCCCTTCATGGACTCTCCAGTGCTGCCAAACTGCCCTCCGCACCGTTCTTCACGTGACATAGTCTATCTCTTGTCTTTGTACCATTGCTCAGGCTGTTCCTCCACGTTTGCAATTCACACCCTCCTCACCTGCCCTTGTAGAATTTGTAGTATTCCTCCAAAGCTGAGTTCAGATACCATCTCCTACCTGAGGCCTTTCCTGATAGCTCTCTTAAGCTAGTGTCTTCCTGCCCCCACTGTTCAGTTGTGTCCGACTCCGTGGACCATAGGACGCCAATGATGTCCGTGGGGTTTTCTTGGCAAAGATATTGGAGTGGTTTGCCATTTCCTTTTCCAGTAGATTAAAGCAAACTCAGTTTATGAGACTTGCCCAGGGTTACAAAGCTAGTAAGTGTCTGGGGTCACATTTGAACTCAGGTCTTCCTGACTCCAGGCCCAGTACTTTATCCATTGAGCCACCTAGCTGCCTCCCTGTCCCCATTACTTTATATTTATTCTGTATATACTGTACATATTTGTGCATATTTATGTGCGTAGATGTTGTCTTCCCCAATAGAATGGAAGCTCTTTGAGAACAGGGATTATTTCCTTTTTGCCTGTGTATCCCCAGTGCTTAGCATAGTAGATGAGCTTGCTGACTGATAGATTTTATCCATTCAAGAATCAATTTATTTCTCGACTTGTTACCCCTCCCCGCAAGATGGAAAGACAAAATTTCTGTAAATGCTTCCCAGAGGGGGAGAGGACACTGGCCCTGCTTTCGGGCACCTCCACAGAGCCACTGGAAAAGCTTTCTCTGGCAAGGCCCATTCAGCAAACACTGGCCCAGAATAGAGCAGGGAGGGATCTGGGCCAGACTCACCGCAGAGGCACGTACAGCCTCGCACAGCTGAGGGAAGGAGTAGAGGTTGCTAAGCACCTAGCAACGGTTCACACCTAGTGTCAGCCTGGGGAAAGCTGGGTATTTTTGAGGTACCAGCCAGACTCCTAAGGGAGACAGGCTCCAGGCCAATGTCCTTTCTCCCCAACTACTGCTACTCTTCCCTGGGCCGAGTCATCCACGAAATAGGCCTGGAAGATTTGCCCCACTCTCAGTGTTGGGGAGGAGGGAGGGGGAAAAGGAGAAGGGGGAAGGGAGATGAATGATGCTTTCTGGTTCACCCCATAATGTAACACTTCCTTCTCAGGTCCATCTTTCAGGGAGTCTCACATTGCTTGCTTTTTCAGCACTTCAGACACGATCCCCGGGAATGTAAATTAAGCAGGCTTCTTCATCCCTCCACTACCTCCCAGAAAGACTGATCTAGGAAGAGTCCTGAGTCCTAAAAGCTGCGGGATCACAGCCTCCAAAATCAGGTCCAGTCTCCCGTGGGGGACCTTGAGAAGGAAAAATATGGAGATGAGCTTAGAATAAGATCCAGGGTGAAAACATCAATACATAGTTTCCCTTGATTCCACCCATCAGCAGTCCAGGAGCCTGTCTCTCCTTGCTTAGAATTAGCAATGGCTCCCCTACTTTCCTGCTACATACATGCCTAAATTTTACTTTTTCTCATTCAAACCCACCTGATCTCTCCAATCTTATTTCCCAGTACTCCCTTACATGAGCCTCCCCTCCCCCATCCAATCTAGCCAGGCTGGTTCCCTAGATATCCCTGAAGTGAAATATGTTCATTTCTGCCTTTGTTTCCCTGAAGTGATTCCCCTCTCCCTCTGTATATCCAAATCCTTCTCTCACTTTAAGGTCCAGTTTCTTAAAGATGTTTTCCCCAGATAATTCAGTCTTTTCCTTCTCTAAGCTCCTACAACATTAACAATCTCTACCACACAATCTAAAGCTCATTATATGCTGTTATGTATTGCTTGTCATTGTTTCATGTACACATTACCTTCCCAGCTAAAATGTAAGTTCCCACAGGGAAAGGCCAGTGTCTTATACATCCTTGCATTCCCTGCAATTCTTAGCATAGAGTTAAGCTCGATATGCATCTGCTGATTGAATGATTAGCTGTTCTCACTTACACTCACTCTCAAGCTAACCCCTTTCTTTTTTTTAAATTTTTATTTATTTCATTTTTAATTTATGGAATAAAACAAGCATTTCCATAGCATAATAGAATTTGTAAAAAAAAAAAAAGGATAATTGCATAATGAACTCTATTATGCACAACTTGCTATTCCTTTTAAATATATAGTAAAGGTATCATGTAAATGTCTTTTCTTTCTTTTTTTTCTTCCCATCCCCTCCCCACCCTAGAGATGGCTACCATTAGACACAAATATGTATATGTATGTAAAATCATTGTATTCATACTTCTATTTATCAGTTCTTTCCCTAGACACAGATAGTGTCTTTCTTCATATGTCCTTTGTAGTTAGGGTATTTGTAATAATCAAAATAGTCAAATGATTTATTCACTCAAAATTGTTCTTAAAACAATATTGCTGTTACTTTATGCAACATTGTCTTGGTTCTGCTCATTTTGCTCTTCGTTATTTTGTGCAAATCTATCCATGTTTTTCTAAGACCATGGAGCTCATCATTATAGCACAGTAGTATTCCATCACAATCATATACTACAGCTTTTTCAGCCATTCCCCAACTGATGGGCATCCCCACAATTTCTAGTTGTTTGCTACCACAAAGAGAGCTACTAGTAATATTTTAGAACATATAGGCTCTTTCCCTTTTCCCCTAATCATCTTTGGAAATAGACCTAGTAGTGGTGTTGCTGGGTCAAAGGATATGGGCAATTTAATAACTCTTAGGGCATAATTCCAGATTGCCTTCCAAAACAGTTGGATCAGTTCACAATTCCACCAACAATGAATAAGTGTCCCAATTTTTCCACATCCCTTCCAACATTTGTTGCTTTCCCCTCCAATCATTTTAGTCAATCTGACAGGTATAAAATGATATCTCAAGGTTCTTTTGATTTGCACTTCTCTAATCAGTAGTGCTTTAGAGTATTTTTATATGATTATAAATTGGTTTTATTTCTTTATCTAAAAGCTGCTTATATTCTTTGGCCATTTATCAATTGGGGAATGATTCGTATTCTTATAGATTTTACAAAGTTCTTTATATATTTGAGATATAAGACCTTTATCTAAGAAACTGTCTATAAAATTCCCCCCCTCAATTTTCTGCTTTCCTTCTTATCTTGGCTACATTTGTTTTATTTGTACAAAACCCTTTAAATTTAATGTAATCAAAATTATCCAGTTTATACCTCACTCTGCTCTCTATCTCTTGTTTACTCATAAATTGTTCACCTACCCATAAGCCTGATAAGTAATGTGTTCCATGTTCTCCAAATTTTCTTGTAATATCTCTCTTCATATCTAGGTCACGTATCCATTTTGACCATATTATGTTAAGCGGTGTAAGATACTGATCTATGCCCAATTTCTGCCATACTGCTTTTCAGTTTTCCCAATAATTTTTGCCAAATAATGAATTCCTACCCCAAAATCTTAAGTCTTTACACTTGTCAAATACAAGGTTATTATGTTTATATGCTGCTATAAATTGTATGTCTACTCTGTTCCATTGATCTACCTTTCTATTTCTTAGGCAGTACCAGATCATTTTGCTCACTACAGCCTTCTGAAATAGTTTCGGATCTGGTACTGCTAAAGCTCCATTCCCCAATACATTGAATACTGTGCTTCACCTAAAGAGTCAGCAAGGAGCACAGACTCTATAGCCGGAGCTTGGCACTTTTGACATGTTGAGGTACAGTCACCCATAGATAGACAAACATATAGATCTGCCAGGATCACACCAGGATCACTAGGCCTAGTCAACAACATTGATCAAGAGTGAACATCACCATCTCTACAGCTCCCCTCCTCTTGTACTGTATCTTATCATGTCTTTCTGAACAAGGTTCCATCTCTGTCAGGCTAAACCCTGGTATCTGATGGGATTAAATCTCTCCCCTCCCCACAAGGCCATCCATGGTCTCTTTTTATGACTCCAGGTCTCTGGCCACCGCACACTGGAGAATGTTACACATTCCTACTTGACAAGGATGAGACTTCCTACACAGGCTCTCCCTGCTCTGTTGGGCACAGACAGATGGCCCCAGATCATCCTCTCTTTTCCACCCCACCCCCAGCTCCCAAAGCCCTGGAGCCAGACATTCTCAGGGAATGTGGTCCTGAGTTTTTCCAGACAGGCCATTAAACCTACCCATCAGAGAGTCTCCTCCTGAGGTGCCCAGTTTCTGATGAGTTAGACATCTGCTTTTCAGAAAACCAGTGTGCTAAGCCAGCAGGCTTAGAGTGATCACTTAGGACAGAGGTTGACTGAGGCATGGAATGTTCTGGGGCTAGAGAGAAGCCAGGTCAGCCTCTTCTTCCTGCTCTTCACTCGCTGGTCTCAGAATATTCTCCCAGCTTCATTCTGTACACTCTACTTTACCTCTTTCCTTTAAGCCCGTTTTCTCTTCTTGGGTCTGTCTCATCCACTAAACATTATCCCCTCTGTTTCTCACTTCCATTCTCTGATTCCCATATCAGCACTACTCTTCTGTCTCCTCTCTACACACCCATCAATAAAAAATGAATCCCAAACACTTTTATAGTACAGTATACTCTTTAAAAGTTTTCAAGGTCATTATTTCACTATACTCTCACAACATTCTCTGTGAGTCAAGCCAGCAAGCATTTATTAAGCATTTACTATGTGCCAGGTGCTGTGCTAAGTGCTAGAGATAAAAAGAAAGGCAAAAACAGTCTCTGCCTTCAAAGAGCTCACATTCTAATGGAGGAGATAACATGCAAACAATAACATACACATAAGATTTATACAAGGTAAACTATAAGTAGCCTCAAGGAGAAGGCACTAGGTGGGGAGGGGAAAGACCAGGAAAGGATTCTTGCAGAAGGTAAGATTTGAGCTGAATCTTGAAGGAAGCCACAGAAGCCAGGAAGTGAACAGGAGGAGGGAGGAATTCCAGGGATGGAGGGCAGCTAGTGAAAAGACACAGAGTGGAGGCAGGGAGTGCCCTGGTCAGACCCAGGCCAGGGAAGATCACTTGGGCAGCCGAGTGGAGGGTGGACTGGAATGGGGAAAGACTTGAGGGGGGGAGACCAACCAGCAGGCTGTGGAAAGAGTCTAGTCATGAAGCATTATTCTCCTTATTTTGTGGATGATGAAACTGAGATTCATAAGAGTGAAGTGACTTGCCCATGACTATCTAGAAAGTGAATGGCAGATTAAAACTCAAGTCTCCCACCTCTTAGTCTAGGGACTGGTTAGTTTTGGTTTTTAACTCTGGTAAGCTACCTCTGTAGGCTCTCACTGTGGCCATGCTTACCATAGAATTGTTGGCTTTTCCACCCTAAAATGACTCCAAAAGTTGTAAACAGGCACTTTACTGCTTGTTACTAATGAGAAAGTTCCCCTCAGCATACCTGCTATACAAGTTGCCCATCAACAACTCACATGAAAGGTTTAGAAAGTGCTTTCTTAGGAAAATGGCAGCACCAGTATAATTTTACAGATCAGAAAACTATGGCTCTGAAAGGTGTGGGACTTGTGCAGTCACATAAGGTCATATAAGAACTGAACCCGGATCAACTTGACTCTTAAATCTAGCACTACTGCCACTGAGCTACACTACCTCCTTTAAAGATACATGCAATTAATTATCTTTTTTTTTTAGACAATTGGGGTTAAGTGACTTGCCCAGGGTCACACAGCTGGAAAGTGTCAAGTGTCTGAGGCCGGATTTGAGGTCAGGAGGACCTCAGGGCAGGTGCTCTATCCACTGCGCCACCTAGCTGCCCCATGCAATTAATTATCAACAAGACAATTTCTATTCAATAATACATTAAACTTTTCAAAGTGTTTTCATATATATTTTCATCTCATTTTCTCTTTCCAATGCTCCTTTGAGGTAGATAAGGGCAGGCAGTATTATTCACATTTTACAGGCAACAAGTACAAAATTCAGTGACGTAACCAAGTAAACACAACAAGAAAGAGAGAAAACCATGACTAGAACCCACATCTCCTGACTTATATAGCTCAGTCTTGAGGACATGCAGAATTCACAGATATACACCCATCCCACTTATATTTCCTACTACATTCAAGCATGCTTTCACATTTACATATTAGAAAGATATGCAGTAAAAGGAATCTCACCTGAGATCCAGTACTTCTCCTCTCTATTGCAAGAAAAAGCCAAGGAAAGGGCATGGAAGCGACAAGAAGGATCTCTAGCCTTCTCCACATTCCCCATATACCCAAACTAGCAACGTACTAGGTCTACAAAAGGCACTCTATAACTTTTTATTCCTTGATTTGGCTCCTAATCCATCTCAATGATTCTTAGAGATGCTCCTCATTGGCAGTGGAACCACAATCCCTCTGCAAGTACGTGATAGAGCTTGACAAAGTAGCAACTCTAGGAGAATGGCCTACATCAACATTCCCCCCCTAGTACACCAGCCACCTGGAGCAAACATGGATAAAAGACTAGGCTAGGTATCTGGATCTGAGAACCACTTCTGTAATTTACTAGCTAGTATGACCTTGCACAATTGCACAATACTCTAGGTTCAGTTTATTCACCTGTAAAATGGAGGAGGGGAAATATATATACATACATACACGTATATATATATACATATATATATGTGTGTATATATATATATATATATATATACATATATATATGTATATATATAGTATTTGGGCCTCCAGGTTCAAAGGTACTCCCATAGGTTCTGTTGGACCATATTCACTCAAAACCATAGGTCTTGAGGATCTCTACCACCACATGTTTACTAACTAGTCAGCCAGAGGACACAATTTTTCAAAGAATCACAGAATCAATACATGTGTGACTAAATATGTGTGAAGGAGTAACTCATCTCCAAAGCTTCAGGACTATTAATGTTTTCTGATGTTTTTATCCCACTACTGTCTTCAATCCTGCTGGGCATGCAATGAGTTTTGTCCAGCTCTCTGGTACTCCCCACCAGTCTCTCTCCTCAGCTTTTCTGCTTTTTCCTGAGAGGGTCAATCTGATACCATGATTGCTACCAGGCACTGTTCACACTGATACCAGTTTCTGGGTTTCATCTCTTCAGAGCTGCCTGTTGGTCATATTATTTTCAGTGTTCTAGGGTGCAGTGACTAGCAGTCCTCTCCCTGATACAGGCAGGTTGGATACCACTTTAGTCATGGTCAGAGGCCATGAGCCAGGATATCCAGCTACCAAAGGGAAATATGTCCTTAGATTGAGAGTAAGTCTTTTCTTTTAACTCCCAGAATCTGGAGATGACTTTCGGTCTTTTGTCCCAGACAACTGTTTGATTTAGGGTTAGAGATTCTCTGGTTTTTCATGTAAATTAATTTGAGCCAAAAAAAAAAAGCAGAGTTAAGCTTGGCAAGGTCAAGACAAGATCATTGTCTTCCATGCCACTGGCCACATTACTATTTCTTTTAATGTATATATTTCAACATCAAAGTCCTTTGGCTTTGGTGCTGTATTTTGACTGGGGAAAAACCTCAGTCTCCCTACAAAATATTTGCACAATTTACTTTGGAAAGTTGTTCTAATGAAAACATTTTGTGAAGAGTAACATATTATATTGGAGCAGCTAGGTGGCACAATGGATAGAGCACTGGGTCTGAAGTCAGGAGACCCAAGTTCAAATCTAGCCTCAGATACACACTAGCTGTGTAACCCTGGGCAAGTCACTTAATCCTGTTTGCCTCAATTTCCTCAAATGAGCTGGAGAAGAAAATGGCAAACCACTCCAGTATCTTTACCAAGAAAACCCCAAATAAGGTCACAAAAAGTTGGACATGACTGAACAACAGTGACAACATATATTAAACATGAATTATCACCCTCATTATTATTATTATTATTATTGTTGTTGTTGTTGTTGTTGTTGTTGTTGTTGTTGTTGGGGTCAAAAGAGGAGATGCCATGGGAAACAGCCTTTTTTCAAACAAGCTAAGCCAGCCTAAACAGTATGAGGGACAGAAGCCCTCTCTGCAGCCCTGTTCATAGCGGCTCCCCATTTAGCCAGCTTAGGTACCTTTGTGAGTCCTAATTAGCTTCTCTCTAGGGGGTGAGTCAGGGTCATTATCTTCCTCCTACAAGCCATGGGGTGTGAGGGACGGGGGAAAGAGGAAAAGAAAGTGTCTTATGCAAAGTCATACTGTGAGTCAGTGGACAAGCCAGGACTAGAACTTGGCACTTGGGGCTTCCCGTTCTATATTTAGGCCACCGGGGTGAGCCGATTCTCACAGCTGGGATGCTAATCAAGTTCAAGACAGGCACACAGCGGCCTGGGTCAAGCTTCATCAGCACGCCATCTTTGTCAAACACTTCCTGTGCATTAGTCAGTCTTCTTCACGAATCCAGGACACTAAGGAGAAACTCAGCTCTACGTTGCAACAGGGGAAACTGAGGTAAGAGAAAACCAAGAGCACCGAGCTTCTGGTGATGTTATATAAACCACAGTTCCTTGGCCTGTTTTGATATCTGGATATCTTTGACAAATTACTCTCTCTGGTCATATGACTAGAGATAGGATGTTTGAAGAAAAAGTGTCTGAAACAGAAGTATCAATATCACAGATCATAGGCATCAGTGTCACAATTCCCCAGATCTCTGTAGCACCCACAAAACACATGCACCTCTGTATCCTTCAGGAAGTAGCAGCCAAATAAGGCAGAATAATTTTTAAAAGAATTTTAAAAAGCAAATAAGGCAGAATATTACAAATATTGCCAAATGCAGTCATTATATCAGATGTTTTTGCCGAACTGTTTTTCTGTCATATGGGAGTGTTCAATGTGGGGGGTGAGGAGAGGGTTGAAATGACTAACATAAAGACAAAAGGCATCAATAAAAAGTAGTTAAAAAAAAACTAGTAGCAGTCACAGGAACCTGAAACCTTTGATAGGGAGGAAGGGATTAAAGAAATCTGGTTGGTTTCAGAACCAGAAAAGAAGAACATTTTCCCAGCAGGCCAGTCCAGACTATAAAAAAATTCCCCCTGCCTTCACTGGGCACCATGAGGTTAATGCTTCCAAAGTAGTCTAATCCTCCAAAGACTGAATCAATAAATTAAATCTTTTAAATACCTAATTTTCTTCTATTATCCTGTAATTTAAGAAAACCTCCAAATTGATTGATAATTCCTGAGTGGAGGTAGCCGAGGATGAACTAATAGTGACAGGGGCTGAGAGGTGTGGTGGGAGACTTTTATGGTTCCAGTACTAAAGATGACCTCACAGAATGAAGGAGATAATGCTACCAATGCCTGGAGCATTGTGCTCTGGACTCTCCTAGGCTCTAGGGCACAGGAAGCGTATAAAATTCGCACCTGTGATCCTTCCGTTCTGTCCTCCTCTCACCTAATACACAAACAGTTCTGAAAATACTCGAGTAGAGGGTAACCTAGGAAACATTCTCTGTAAAATTGTAGATCATGATCAGTGGGAGACAGAATAATTAGAAATTTTGATCAATGCAGGGGAAACTCCTTGGAGATACAGGAATTCTTCCACTTTCTTGTCCATAACCAATAGCATTCATCTAATAGGCTGAGATGAGGAAGTGGAGAGGACATAAGAGAAAGATAAGACCCACTCTCTGACCTTATAAAGCTCACATGTTAATTGGAGACACAAAAATAATGGAATATCAAAGCATCTATAGTCAACAATCAATAAATATTCATCATGTGTTCGATGCATGAACATATAACCTAGTATTAGGTACTGAAGAAACAACAGAATAAGGGGGGAAAAGGTCTCTGTTTCATTTTTCTATGAATAATATTTTATTTTTCCCCCAATTACATGTAACAACAATTTTTAACATTCATTTTTAAAATTTTGAGTTCCAAATTCTCTCCCTCCCTTCTCCTTTTGCTGAGATTGTAAGTGATTTGATACATACTATACATGTGCAATCATGCAAAACATATTTCCATATTAGTCACGTCGTGAAAGAATATACAGACCCAAACCGAAAAAACAAAAACCAAAAAACCCACAAAAAAATAAAGTAAAAAATAGTATGCTTCGATCTGCATTCTGATTCCATCAGTTCTTTCTCTGGAGGCAGATAGCATTTTTTATCATGAGTCCTTTGGAATTGTCTTGGATCATTGTATTGCTGAGAATAGCTAAGTCATTCACAATTCTTCATCATACCATATTGCTGTTACTTTGTACAACATTCTCCTGGTTCTGCTCACTTCACTTTGCATCAGTTCATGTAAGTTTTTCCAGGTTTTTCTTAAATCATCCTTCTTGTCATATCTGATAACACAATAGTATTCCATCACAACCATATACCACAACTTGTTCAGCCATTCCCCAATTGATGGACATCTCTTCAACTTGCAATTCTTTGCCACCACAAAAAAAGAGCTGCTACAAATGTTTTTGTACAAATAGGTCCTTTCCCTTTTTTTCTTTTTAAAGAGTCCATGTGCTCAAAGAGCTCACAGGACAGTAGGAGAAAGAAATCATTATGTATGAAAAGCTAACAAACTACAAGAAATAATGGTTTAATATAATAATACAAAAACTGTCAGGAGTAAATAATTAATTACTAAATTAATGGTACACACAGTAAGTATTATATTGTTATTGTTGTTGTTTGTCCTTCCTTCTCAAAGAGGACCACGACATTAGGAAGCCGATGCCATGACTTGCAAGTGAATTGGATTTAAGTAAAAGAGGGCTGTACAATGTCACCAGCCTCACTTTCTCCTTTGGCACCATCATGGTCAAGTGGCAAGATATAGATCAAGACAACTGGAGGTGGCCCAGGATGCTGTGGGAGACCTTGGCCTTTTTAAACTAAGGTCTTCTTCAGGTCTCAGTTTGTCTGAGACAATACCCATTCAGTGATTAAGGCTAGGTAAGAAATGAGGCAAAAAATGTCCTCTTTTACCTAGTCAAAAAAAGAAAAAGAAATCAATCTAGGAGAGGAAGACCCTCAGAGTTTTTGGCCAAAACAGAAACAATTGCTACAGGTCCCAGCCAAAGCCTCATTTAGTCATTGTTTGAGCTCTGATGGTCCAACATGAGTATAAACAGCAATTGTTTCCTTCCTTCCTTCCTTCCCTCTTTTCTCTCTGTCCATATAGGGTATCATACCCTTACCTGCGGGTGCTCTGCTCAGAGGAATATAAATTTTGGCAGCTGAAAGCTAGGAAGATATCTTGGGGTTTATGGGCTAGAATTCTTTTTTAAGGACCATGCCTTAAAATCAAATCACTCAAGGGGCAGCTAGGTGGTGCAGTGGATAGAGCACCGGCCCTGAAGTCAGGAGGACCTGAGTTCAAATCTGGACTCAGACCAAACACTTGACACTTATTAGCTGTGTGACCGTGGGCAAGTCACTTAACCCCAGTTGCCTAAAAAAAAAAAAATCAAATCACTCTGGCTCTCATTGACTGGCCAACAACAGGACCCAGCCCAAGCCTCATTTGGTCATTGTTTGAGCTCTTATGGTTCAGAGTGAGTCTAAGTGTTATGTAGTAACTCAGTGGAGGAAGAAATCCCCTTAAGCTGGAGTGAGTTGGAAAGGTTTTACAAGGGGAATTTAAGCTGGGTCTTCTAGAATTAGGAGAAACCAAAAAACTGAGGAAAAACAAATTCTTGTTAGGGGAGATGGGGGAAGCGTGGTAGGGTTGGCAGCACATGCTCAGCGAGTTCTGCCGTAAAGGGACAGCTAGGTGGCTCAATGGGTAGAGTGCCAAGCATGGAGTCAGGAAGACTCATCTTCCTGAGTTCAACTGGCCTCAGATACTTACTAGCTGTGTGACCCTGGGCAAGTCACTTAGCTCTGTTTGCCTCAGTTTCCTCATCTGTAAAATGAGCTGGAGAAGGAAATGACAAACCACTGCAGTATTTTTGCCAAGAAAACCCCAAATGGGGTCACAAAGAGTCAGGCATGGCTGAGATGACTGAACAACAAGTAAAGGGCTGAAGGAAGTCATAGTCCTGGGAGAAATGACAGAAGTGATGGGGTTACAACTGCCAACAGGGCAGAAAAATACACAGTATCATAGATTCAGAGCTAAGAAGAGGGGCTTTAGAGGTTCACAATCCAACCCTTCATTTTATAGATGAAGAAACTAAGAACCAGAAAGGCTGAGTTGCCGAAAGTCATTAGCGGCACAGCCAAGACTTGGACCCAGGTCCTCTGAGATATGATTTGAGAGGAAGAAGATTTAGATGGTTGCACCCTGAGGCTAAAGAGATGGCACGCTAACTTCCAAAACCAGTACTGTGTCATGCTGCTCCCCAACACCCGGTCCTAAGGGCTCACTAAACCAAGTAGGCCTTAGCTGCCTTTTTCACTCAGCCATGGCATTTCCTGCTCCTCCACTCAGATTGTGGCATCCTTGGAATGAGTGATAAATTCCAAGACAGAATGATCAGGGAAGTCCTTACCAATTATCAAGGCTGAACTTACAAACATTCTTCTAACCAGGCTAAAGTCTATCAAGGGAGAGTCCATGTACCAGTGGGCCTGGAAATCTATAATTGGTAAGGGTCTCACCTAGAAAGGGGTGCTCTCATTCACCCCATAAACACTTATTCATTTATCAAACATCCATTGAATGTTTACTAGGTACAATTCCCTGTGCGAGGTGTTAAGGGGAATGCAAAGGAAATAAGACAGATTCCCCACACTCTTAGGGATGACATACAGACAAATCACTATGATGCAAGACAGTATGTGATCAATGCCATAGGAAAGCTAAGAACAGAGTGCTACAGACGTCCAGAGGTTCAGTCAATAAATCTTTTTAAGCACCTACTATGTGCTTAGCCCTCTGACAAATGCTGATGGAGAGTGGGAGCACACAGGGTCAGTATGAGTTCTGGTACATTGCAAGTTCCTGAAGCATAGCAGCTGTTTTTCATCCTGTCTTAGTATCATCAGTATCTTGCTACTCCCTGACACAGAGGAGAAGTTCAAAAATGCTTCTTGAATTAAATCGCAGTATATGATAAAAGTCATAGGTCTTGCCCTGTGAAGTTTATAGTGTCATTGGAGGGAAAGCAGTAAGACTTGGGGGCGAGGGTGAGGGTGGAGCTGAGGAAGGGGTTTGATTGGTAGAAAGAACACCAGGCTGGAGGTCAGGAGAGCAGGGCCAGGTGACTTTGGGTAAGTCACTCCAACTCTCTTGGCCTCAGTTTCCTCATCTGTAGAATGAGGTAAAGTACTCCAGTCATACTGACCTCACATAGATATTGAGTATAAGTAGGATAATAAATAATAAACAAAATAAAAGCACTATACAAACACTATGGAATCCTCACAGCTATTATCATTAAAGTGAAAGGATATAAAAGCCAGTGTTCCATCCATTTTGCCTCAGAAAAAGACAATCTCTAAGTTTCTTTCCTTCTATCAGCATCTGCTTCCAGTTCAATCCTTAGACTTTCAAGATCTGTGCGCTTACAGAAACAACACACCTTTCTAGTCACTCAGGAGAGTGCCCTTCACACCATATCTTAATCTTCCCGAACTCTTTCTATGCTCCCAAAGCTGGTTTTGCCCAGGGGAATGCCCAGGGAAGAACTCAGGACTGGAAGCCATATAAAATGAAAAGACCCCAAGTCTGAGAATTTCTGATGTTAGAACCTCTTAAGGATTTTCCTCTTGTCTTTTGAGGTGAAGGAAGCACCGAGAATTAAGAGACAATCTTGTGAGCTTTAAGGGGTGGCTAAGTGCCTTGTCCATAATCCAGACCCAATGTCTTACTCCAAAGTATGTATTTGAGGACCCAAAAGTAGAACAAGGCTAGAAATTCAAAAGAATGGCAGGATAAGGGATAGAACAGAGGTAGAAGAAAATAGTGAAATTAGGAAAACAAAAAAAAGGAGATCTCTAAATAAAATAAATTAAAGGACAAATTATGGAGTCCAAAAGATGGCAACAAATGACTTGGGCAAAGGAGACAGAGAAGTAACTGTCATACAGATAGGAAGAGAACAAGGAGAGAGCAGTGTTACGAAAACCTAGAAAGAAGAGAGAATTCAGGGGGAAAGGATGATGACAACTTCAAAGGCCGCAGAGAGGTCAAGAAGGACAAGGATTAAGAAAAGGCCATTAGATGATACAGAGCAGCACTGTTCTCTTCTTTTGAAAGAAGACCCCTCCCCCACCCAATACCTACCAGGATTTTCTAAGTGCCAAGTAGAGTCAAAGTCAGTCACTCCCCTCTCTAGGTCCCATATGCAGAGGGGCAGGAGGCAGAGCTGGGGCAGCATGATTATCACAGAACTTCAGCTCTTGATGGCCTAGCTGTCCCTCTCTAGCTGCAAGCCAACCCAATTTTGATCTTCCACAAACAGTACTTTGCTCCTAAAGAAGTGACTCTCTTAAGGAAGGGTGTGAGTTCAATTTGGGGAAAGGAAAACATCAGAACACAAAATCCCACAGCTATGTGGAGAAGGGAGAAAGAGAGAGAGAGAGAAAGAAAGAGAACGTAGGCATGTACAGTCAGGTGTGTCAGGCACTGTGCTAAGTGCTAGGGATACAAAGAAAAGCAAAAAAAAAATCCCTTCTCTCAAGGAGCTCATAGTCTAATGGAGGAGACAACATGGAAGCAAAGAGTCAAAAGAAAAAAGAGAAAAGGACATGGAAGCACCTACTGCCGACAACCTTCTCCAGGAATTTAGCCACAAAAGGGAGGAGAGATATAGGATGATAGCTAGAGAGGATGGATGCTTTTTGAGTATGGAGGAGACATGAGCATGTTTACAGCAGTTGGGAAGCAGCCAGTAGAAAAGGAGTGATTGGAGATTAGTGAAAGAGAGAAGGGATGATAAGAGGGAGCAATCTGTCGAAGACGAAGGTATGGAAAGAGATCACTGCCTGTTAAACGGCTGTGTCTTAACACTAAACAGAAGGGAAGCTGGGATTCCAGAGTAGACTCTCCCACCATTCCTATCAGCTAGCACATAAAGAATAGTCTAGATAAATCCAATCTATCTTCTTTGGAGGATCTAGTCTATTGCCGCCCCTGTCCTAAGCAACCTCTACATAGGGGTTCTTCGCCTAGGGTCCCTGAGCTTGGATATTTTTGTTAATATTTTGATAATTATTTCAATATAATTGGTAATCTTATGTATTTTATTTTATGCATCTAAAAACATTCTGAAAAGGAGTCCAAAGGCTTCACCAGACTGCCAAAGGGGGTTATAATATTTTTCAAAAAAGTTAACCCCTTCCCTAATATAATATATATAATGCAGGCCTTAATAGGTCATATATGTGTAACCATTCAATTTTTTATTATGTCAAACAACTTTTTTTTTTTGAATGGGAAGCCCAGTTTGAGAAGATGGGTTATTAACTGTTCTTCATTTTGGAAACAAAATTTTCAGAGTGTACAAAAGGCAATAACAGGCTTTGGCTATTCCCCTAAAGGGTACATTCCTAAATTCAGAAACCTTCCCCTACAGTCCAGGACACTGCTGATGTTAAGCAGAGAATTCTTCATCAATCTGAATCATGCCTATATTTGTTTCCTTCCAAGTATCAGGGACCCAGAAAATTACCATATCCTCTTTTCACAAATGGCTGTAAAACTTCCCATCCCCATTGTTTGTTGTGGTTCAGTTGTGTGCAACTATTTGTGATCCCATTTGGGGTTTTCTTGGCAGAGATACTGGAGTGGTTTGCCATTTCCTTTTCCAGCTCATTTTACAGAGGAGGAAAATGAGGCAAACAGGATTAAATAACTTGCCCAGGGTCACACAGCTAGTAAGTTTCTGAGGACAGATTTGAACTCAGGTCTTCCTGATCCCAGGCCCACTGTGCTACCAAACATAACCAAAGCATGTGTATAGAAAGTGGGGCAGGGAGGGGCATCAGTCTTTACTCAGAAGGCATAAAGCAAATCATGGGCTTCTCAGAGCTTACTTACTGGAGAGGGCACTTTTCTAGGTATGGGTCTATCCTCTGGGGCTCTAGCTAAGCTTAAACATTAGGATGCTCAAGCAGAAATGGACTGATGAGACTATCTCTGCCATAATCTTTTAATAAATCTGAACAGCTCCTACCAACTCCCACAGGCCTGTCTAAAGAGAAAATCCGGGACAACAATAGATTCCAGATCATGTGCCTGAAAGTCCTTATACAAGAAATGTGATAGAAACATGAAGTATTATCATTGGCAAACGTCACCCCCTTCAGTAACTTGGTCTTTCAAAAGAAGTAGAGCAGTAAGCAGAAGCAGGCAAATAACACACACAAAGGCTGAACAAGATAAATGGATAGAGCTACCATCACAAGGAAACAATTAAAAATGAATGCTTCAAAATGATAATTACCAAGCTTGATCCCAAAGAAGAGAGATGAGAAGACATCTCCCTCGCTAATTCTTTGCCAAGATGGGAGACCATAAGTGTGGAACGCTACATATGACCTAATACTTTTTTCATTATTTTAGAGGTCAGTGTTTTGCTGAACTTAATTTCTTCCTTTTTAAAAATTCCTTATTTTAAGGGATGGTTCTCTGGGAGGAGGTGGGGAGAGGGACATGTGACAAAAACAAAGTACATGTGACATAAAAGTATCAATAAAAATATTTTTTTTTAAGAAAAAAAAGTAGACCACAGAAATAAAAACAAATTGCCCGAAGTATATTTGCCTGAATTCTGACTGCATTTCCCCTTCTAGTCCTGGCTTTCTTACCTCTTTTCCCTTTTTAGGTCTGTCAGTGAGCCATTCACCAGAGCAACCAGCTCCTGGAAGCCAGTTACTTGGAAAGGCTGGGGAGGATCTGAAGGGCAGCAGGGCAGGCCCTGTGTTCAGTGGGCTGTTAAGTAAGTGGGTATGAGCGTCCATCAGCTGCAAACTCAGAGGGTGGGCAGGCAGGGAGAACGAATGTGCATGAAGGCACAGTGTAAATGTTGTCACCCAAAATAGTGTGAAGCAGAACTTTGCTTTCGGGTGCTGCAGTCTTCCTCACATCACTGCTCTGTTCAAGAGAAAGCTGCTCTCTGCTGGCTCCCTTCCTAGTACTCAGATATTCTCCACAAGCACAATGCCTCCGCCGCCTCCTCCCTTTGTTTTCCTGATTGGCCTCCCCTGCACTGCCTGTTAGAGCTGAAGGCATCTGGCAGAATGAAGGCCCATTGACCCGACCCCGGGCTCAGCACAGAGACCCTGGCCACGGATAGCGGGCCTCTTTCAGCCATAAAGTCCATATCCCAGATGCCTGGGAGAAACATGAATTATCTAAGTCAGGCAGTGGAGAGCTCAATGGGGACCATAATTAAGGATTATAAACAAGATAACAGAGAAAAAGAAAGGACAGAGAAGAAGGCATAAGATCCACAAACCAAATAGAAATCGAGGGATATCTGGTATGTTCAGTTGTTTCAGTCATGTTCAATTCTTCATGATCCCACTTAGGGCTTATTTGGCAAAGACACTGAAGTGGTTCGCCATTTCCTTTTCCAGTTCATTTTACAGATGAGGAAACTGAGGCAAATAGGGTTAAGTGACTTGCCCTGGTCACACAGCTAATAAGTGTCTGAGGACAGATTTTAACTCAGATCTTTCCGACTCTAGGCCCAGAGCTCTATCCATTGCACCACCTAGCTCTCCATTATCGAGAGTAGGGGTCCTTAACTTTTTTTTTTGTTTCATGACATCTCTTGGCAGTCTGGTGAGACCTATGGAACCCCTTCTTTGGATAATGTTTTTAAATGCATAAAATAAAATACATAAGACTACAAAGGAAGCCAAGTATATTGGAATACAATAAGTAATTTTTTTTAACTTCGCAGACCCTAGCTTAAATAGGATACAGCCCAAACCCTGCTCTCCAAGGGTTTCCATAATCTGATTCTTGTCTTTCCAATCTTATCTAATACTGCTACTCCTACAAATTCTCTGTACCCTCCAAACTTGTTTATTCACTGTAGCTAAAAATATCAGGGCTTTCCTACCTTGATTTTGCTGTTCGTCATTCTTCAGTACCCAACTCAAATCCTATTCCCACTTCTGTGAAGCCTTTCCCCAGCTGCCGCAGCTCCCCTCTTCCAGTATTCACTTCCTGTACCTCTCCTTTGATATTACATGGTGTCCTGTATTATTTACCTCATCGAGTGTGAATGTTCCAGCTCCCTAACAACAGCTTAAGCACCTTTTGAGAAAGGGGCCAAGCCTCTGACCTCTCTATATCCTCCTCGATACCTAACAGTGTTTGTGTCCGGTAGGTGTGCCATGGGTGTTGACTGATTCCATGGCTAACTATAAAGGAAGGCATTCAGACGTGTTCTTGCCCATCAGATAAAAGGTGCCATACTGAAACAAAATTCTCCTCTTCCTCCTCCTCAACCACGACACCTGGCACAGTGTTGGCCAAATAGTAAGAGCTCAATAAATGTTTGTTAATTAACTGATGGAGCACTGGCCACAACCTGTATGCCACTACTAAAATTGATCTCAGTGTGGTAAAATAAAAGCAGACAGACCAGAGAGGTAGCATGTCATGGTAGATAAAGAGATGGTCTCAGAGTCAGGGTGATCTGAGTTCAAATCTAGTCTCTAACACATACTTGGTATGCAACAAATCACTTAATCTGTTAGTGCCCTAAAACAATATTGTAGAGCAGCTGCTGATCTGCCCAGAGAGCCTGTATGTATAAAATTATGCTGGGTGGGTCATCAAGAGATTGTCAGTAGAATATTCCAAGGTCTCTGGAACCCAGGATGACTTCAAAGAACAAACTAGAGAAAGGGTGTAAGTCTAGGAAAGCTGTGCACAGAGCTACGTCTGGACCAAAAATAAAATAAAATATAAAACAAAAATAAAAGCAGGACAAGTAGGGTAGTAAATTGACAGAAAAAAAAGACAAATAGTAATAATAATAATTTATACTCAGGGAGCACTGTAAGGTTTGCCATGTACTTTCCCCACAAAATTCTGAGATAGGATGATGAATGGGGAGAAAGGAAAAGAAGCAGAAGAACAAAGAGAAGGAGACAGATAGCTTTTGAGGACCAGAACCATACTTAAACAGAGACAAAGAATTTAACCCCACTCCCCACTGTGGGGAGAGGATATCTGTTATCTGGATTTATATTTAAATTTAGACTATAAAACCTCAGCCTCCTTTTCCTCCTCTATAAATGAAGGGGTTAGACTAAGAACTAAATCTATGATCTGATATTGAGTGTTATACAGATGATTTTTTTAAAAAAATCCGTACCTCAATTTCATCTGTAAAATGGAGAGAATAGTCCCAGGCTTTATCTACCTTGTGGGCAGATATCACTGGATACAACATTAATAGAATGTCTGTAGAATGCTCTAAGCTCTCTGGAGACAAGGGTGTTTCCAATTAAGAAAATAGAAGAAAGGGTGAGAGTCCAGTAGAGTTCTATATACAGCTAGAAACACCTTCCCAGCAGCCTAGCCACTTCTCCAACCAACCCAAATGAAACTGGAGGACAGACTCCCCAGAAAGAAGGCTTGGGCATTGAAATTACAATCAAAAGACATCAAATTAGCAGTTTCAGAAAGACTTTCCACTATCCATGTCAACATTTGGAAGAAGCTGGTCTTTTTGTGGTTGCAAAGAATTGGAAATTGACAGGACGTCCATCAGTCAGGGAATGGCTGCACAAGTTATAGGATATAATTGTGATAGAATATTACTGTACTATAAGAAATGATGAGCAGGCAGATTTCAGGAAAAAAGAAACAAACAGGGAAGACTTAAAAAGAACTGAAGCAAAGTGAGCAGAACCAGAATATTTTACATAATATCAGTGATACTGTAATACTGATCAACAGTGAAAGACTTAGCTATTCGGATCAATACAAAGATACATGACAATTCCAAAGGACCCATGATAAAAAATGCTATCCACCTCCCAAAAGAAAGAACTCTGAGTACATATTGAAGCATATTGTTTTTCACTCTTCTTTCTTGCTGTTTTTTTTTCTTTTTACAATATGACTAATGTGGAAATATGTTTTCCATGGCTTCACATGTATAACGTGTATCGTGTTGCTTGCCTTCTCAATGGGTAGGGGAGGGACTAGAGAGAGATTAAGAATTTGGAACTCAAAACTTCTAAATGTGAATGTTAAAAATAAATAGATAAATAAAAACAAAAACAAGAGCAAGAAGAAACTGGTTTTGATAGCAGATCTTTTCACAGGGGCCAATAACTAGAAACTGAGGATGTACTGATCAATTAGGGAATGGCTGAGCAAGTTGTAGTATGTGAATGTGATAGAACATTATTGTGAAAAATGATGAAGAGGCTGTTTTCAGAGAAGCCCGGGTAGATTTGTGTGAACTGATACAGAGTGAAATGAGCAGAAACAGGAAAGCGATTTATACAGTAACATGACAAAGAAAAACAACTTTGAAAGAATAAGGAACTCTGACCTACACAATGACCAAATATTCCAAAGAATTCATGATGATGATACTCATATCTTGACAGACAGATGATTGACTCAGAGTGCAGATTGAGACATATAGTTTTTTGGACATGATCAGTATGGGAGTTTGTTTTGTTTGATATGTATGTAACAAAGGTTGTGGGGTTTTTTTCTTTCTCAGTAAGGATTAGGAAAGGTGAGAAGGAAAGAAGGTAGATTTTCCTTAATAGAAAAAGATAAAATTTAATTTTAAAAAAGAAGTTGGTCAAGAACTAACAAAAAGTAGAACATCTGCTGATGCTCTGATCTCCCCAGGGTTCCAAGCCCTTGGACAATGTTATCTTGGGTAACTCAGGAGGGCCAACTGCAAACTCACTCTCTGGCACGGTCATGGTGCAGACTGACCAAGCTCCCATTTGCAAACAACGAGCAGAGTCTACCTGGGTTTGTTTTTTTCATCTGACCTATGTCCATCTCTAAGGGAAGGCAATTATTTCCATCACCCTGGCTCCTGTGGCTTCAGGTTGGTCTTCTCTGGGTACAGCTAAGAAATCTCTCCTTATCTCTGTGCACTACCTTTTCTGTCCTTGCACATGCCTGTCCTTGGCCGGGGTGGGGGGGCGGAGAGGAACGTTCCATGGGCAGAGATTCCTCCACAGGGGCTATATTCATCTGAGTATAGCATGTGAGTACTCATGATCCAGAATCATTTGGCCATCAACAAGACGACTGGGGCCAAGGATACAACTGGGGGCCACAGCTGAATATGGCCAACAACTCAGATATAACAGGTACTCCCCTACTCCAAAACCTTCCCAACTGCTTAGATGCCTTGTTTTTAACCTATCATTAAGAGAATTGCTCATTCCTCTCCATGTTGCATTTTGGACGTCTACCACATCCCAAGTTCTTCATCCTGAAGCTCATTTCAGTCCAGGAATTCACACATTAAAGGTACCCTCTGCCCTTGAGCCCTCTCCCTCTGATTGCATGGCTCTTCCCAGAACCTCCAGTTAAGGATGGTGCCCAGGCCCGATCTTGTTTCATTCCTCTCCAGTCTGTACTCCATCTTCTTCTACCCATCCCCCCATATTTCCCCATTTTCTTTTTATGTGTTATGTTCCTTCATTAGTATGTAAGATCCGTGAGGACAGGGACTGTCATTCTTTCTACCTGTATTTGTATTCACACTATTTAGCACCATGACTAGTATACAGTACGTGCTTAATAAATGCTTGTTGACAGACCGACTGACTGACATTAGAGTGGTCTCTAGAGCAGGAGTTCTTAACCATTTTTGCATCATAGATCCTTTCACATGGGGAAAACCTATGAATCCCTTCTCAGAATAATGTTTTAAAATGAATAAAATTCAAAGGATTACCACAAATGCAATTCCATTGAAATAGTTTAAAAAAAAATTTTTTTTAATCAAATTCACAAGGGGCAGCTAGATGGCGCAGTGGATAGAGCACTGGCCCTGGAGTTAGGACCTGAGTTCAAATGTGACCTCAGACACATAATACTCCCTAGCTGTGTGACTCTGGGCAAGTCACTTAACCCCAATTGCCTCACCCAAAAAAAACCCCACAAAAACACACACAAAAACCCAAATTCACAGACCCCCTGCTTTGGAGTTAGGATGAATAGTGTCTTTTTGATGCTCTTTTCTAAGACCTGCAGAATCCTCAGCTGATCCATTTTCCTCAGCTACTGTTCTGCTTAAGATTCCAATACAAGCAGCTAGATTCCTACTCAGAAAACTGAATGCCAGAGATTGATCTGAATCCATGGGCTCTGAATTGCTAAGAAGCTACCTGTCTCCTTGCAACTCAGCTCAAGGTGCAGGATAATGTGGCACAGCATTTGGGGCCACAATCAGCCAGTTGGACTCCAGTTCTGACTGCTTCCCTAGAACACACCGCCCGTCACTCACCCTGATCAGGCCATACTTTTTATCCAAATGTAGAACAATGCTACAAACTGAAGAGATTGCATAGCCTATCTCAATCGATCAATAAACATTTATTTAGTGCCAGCTACGTACTAGACACTGTGCACTGTCCTCAATAGAGATCTGAAATGCCAACAATGGCTACATGTAAAGATAACTCCATTTTACAGCTGGGTGAAGAAGATCAAAAAGAAGTTGAATAACTTGCCTGGGACACTCAGTGAGTCAGGGTCTTGACAGGTCTTAGATCTAGACTGCTACAACAACTATCAATATGTGTTCAGCAGCAGCCCATGAGAAAAGAATTGGGGGTGAGTATCCCCCAAAGCTCAAGCTTTGGAAGTATTTATGTGTGTAAAAGGTACATCAGGAACCTGCAATCTGCTTGTAGGACTTTGCTCCATTGACTCCTGTGTCAAACTGGATCTAACTTAGCAGTTATTAGGTCTCAGGGTATAGAGCACTGAGAACTTTATAACTTACATTAAACAGCCTCCTGCTTCCAAGTGATGAAAAATAAGTTGCTTATTCTACTCCCAAGCTGAAACTGACGCAAGTAGAACATATGTTGGAAGTGATTTTTCTTGAGATGGAGGCTGTGGGCCATCTAGGCAGGGACAGAAGCAAAGAACTGGCAAAGGTGAGCCCAAACTCAGGAGAAGGTGACCCCCTATTGCCACTTCTGCTTCTTTCTTGGGTTGTTGCATTGAATCTAGACCAGGGCTCCAAGTACCTGGGGCTGGATACCTCGTTCAGTCCTGGGGGAAGACTCTTCAAGAATTTTAGCTTAGCCTTCACTGGAGAGAAGGTTCCATCCCTCGTGACCCTGCCCATCTACTTAAGACTATGACTGTAACCTTCTCTCTCCCTCTGATCTGGATCTCTTCTCAGACTCTAAGCTCTCTTCCAGCACTGGCATGGTGGAGATCATCTAGTTCGGGGGTCCTTAATAAGGTGTCCATTGACCCTCTCCCCCTTTCACCAAGGGATTCATAGATAGATTTCAGAGTGCCCATGAACTTGGATAGGAAAAAAATACATCTTCATTTTCACTAAACTTCAGTTTCCTTTGTAATACTATGTATTTTATTTAATATTAATTTATGATTTATTATAATGCATTCATGTATATTAATTTGAAAGCCAAAGTCTGAGAAGGAATCCATAAGCTTAACCATACTTCTAAAAGGGTTCATAGACACACACAAAAAAAGTTAAGAACCACTCACCTAGTATAATGCCTTCATTTTACAAATAAGGAAACTGAGACCCAGAAAGGGGGAAGTGGCAAAGATTTCCTGACCTCCTGACCAAGTACATGACCTTTCTACTTTACCATGCTGCCTCCGTCATCAAAGAGCCCAGAATGACATCCCATGTGGTCCACAGCCTATTTTAAAATGAACCCAATTTCTGATAGCATCCCATGGAAGGTTAAATCTGGAAAACAACACAGCAGTAGTCCACTAATTCCAAACAACAAGCATCAGGAGATGAGTTTGTCCCTCATACTTCCAAGGGCTGCTGAGACGGAGGTCACTGCTGTCTTCCGGGACAGAATCTATCTTTGCTAAGGCTGTTTAGAAAAATCAAAGGGATCTGTTCCAGAACTGGTGCTAAACTTCAGGTCTCCCCATAGTGACTTCCTCCCTTCCTCTGGATGCTTGCTTCCAACAGATTTCGAGGGTCTACTGACCCTGGGATTGCTTTTGGTCCCTTTCACATTATATGGACACACAACAGGCTATGAATGTGGACAGGGAATCTGGACAATTGGGGCCAGGCTCCCCTCAGTACTCAGATGTTAGAGTGAGCTGCCCCATCCTGATCCATTTTCCCTTTAAATCCCCTTGACAGATGACACATCATTTTGCCTGCTGATGGGTTGTTATGGGAAAGCATTGCCAAGTCACTCAACCTTCTTAGGTCCAGTGAAACCTGCCTAGTCCATACAGTGACTGAGACAAACAGGATGGCAATGCAGCAAAGCCCAAGGCCATTTCATAGGAGTAGCAGAATTTCCACAAAAGGGGATATCCTCAAAGGAACAGCAAAATCCTCTGAAATTCACACAGAACATATCCTCAGTGCCCAGTAGCCAGGTCTTTTTTTATTTAATGAATTCTTATGAGCTTAACATTAAACATGGTTGAGTAAATTGTGGTACACCACTATAGCTAAATACTATAATGCAATTAAAATGGATAAGTATGAGGAATATAAAGACATCTGAAAAACAATCAATCAATAGGTGCCAGTCTCTATGCTAGGATCAGGGTAGCCAAAGACAAAAAGGAAACAGTCCTGATCCTAAAAGAACTGACAATCTGCTGAGGGGAACTTACATGTACTTAGATAAGTACATTGGAAACATGTGAGAGGGAAATACAAAGTGATTTCTTGAGTCACTGGTGGATGAGAGGAATCAGGAAAGACTTCATGGAAGAGGTGGCACTTGAGCTGAGCTTTGAAGTATGACATACAAAAAGTTCAAGAGAAATAGTTTCTGGGTAATTAATCATTTTATTAATCATGCTGGTGGATAATTAATAAAAGGGGTCAGTGGCACTCTTGAATGTCAAAGACCTCTCATGGAACCCACTCAATGCTTATATGCCCTTAGAAGAGTAGGTGTTCCTGAGGGTGGCAATCAACTCTGATTGGTTAATAATTAATGAAAAGAATGAATAGTATAATGAGAGGTGGACCTATTCTAATGAGGGGCAGGGGGTAGTGACTGATTATATCATTCAACTCTTGGACAAAGAGAAACTTATCTCAAGCCAGACTACCCCCAGCCTCCAGCAATCTAGACAAGGGATCTATCCCCAACCCCACCCCTACTCCTCAGGGCTGAGCAGAACACAATGGGCTGGATTTTACCTTAGATTAAATCCTTTGTTGGGTGGGGTCTCCCACCCAAGATCGAAAAGCTTGTACTCTGGGAATTTGGGAAATCTCATCCAACAACAATGTCCTACGAGACTGAACACCCTACAGGCTTCTGAAAAAGTCTTGGTTCTAATTCAATAATTGATTATTAATATTAGTAATTATTAGTAAACTAGGAACACTAAGCTAAGGAAGGAGTGCATTCCAGACAGGGGGCATAGCCTGAGCAAAGTCATAGAGATGAATAAGAAGCAAGAAGTTTGGTCAGATCAAAGAGTGAATAAAGGGGAATAATGTATAATAAACTTGGAAAAGTAGACTGGAGACAGACTGTAGAGGGCTTTGGAAGCCAAACAAAGGAGTTAATATTTTATCCTAGAGGTAATAGGGGACTACTGAAGTTTCCTGAGACATGGCCAGAACTTTACTATGAGAATATAATTTTGGCAGCTACACAGAAGCTATATTGGAGATGAGAGAGATTTAAGACAAGAAGATAAATTGGGTTATTGCAATAGTCCAGGTGAGAGGTGATGAGGGCCTAAACTGGAAGGGCAGCCACATGGATGGAGAAAGGGGAATGAATTCAAAAGATGTTATGAGGGTAAAATTATCAAGACTTGGCAACTGATTGGATGTGAGGCAGGAGGAAGAATGAGGAGTTGACTTTACACCAAGATTGCAAACCTGGGTGAGTGCAGTGCCTGTGACAAAAAGAGGGAAGTTGAGATAAAGGTTGGGTCTGAATTTAAAATAATAGGTTCTGTTTTGGACATGGTGAATTTGAATGCCTATAGGACATCTAGTTGAAAATGTACAATAGGCAGCTGTTGGTGATGTAGAACTGGTGTTTTGGAAAGAGAGAGTCTAGGGCTTGTTGACCTGAAAGTTAGTTAAAGAGACAAGCTAAGTGATAAGTAAATTCATATCATTTTATTCCCTTAAGTTAGCACTGCGTGTACATGGAATCAGAGCTTTAACTCTGATTGACTCAAGCAATTTTTGGAGGACAGCTAAACGCTGACTCAAGGTGTCTGTGTTACTCAAAAAAAAAATACAGCTTCTGTATGTTTTATAACATATGGCATAAAAGGAAGTTTCTTACTGGAAGAGGTTATAAATATAATAAAATAGAGAATGTCAAAGTGTCAATTGAAATTATAGATCCAGGATATCTGTGTTTCCCCTACATAACATATGTCCATAGGATACCAAGATAAGAAAAGTCCCATTATTCAAGAGAGTGTCTGGTCCAGGTATCCTGTCCTTAGTGATAACAAACAGGAATAATGCTGGTCAGTTCCCTCTGGTCTTGTAGTTGCTGACACAGGAAGAGACATTTTTAGTTCACTCAGAAAAGATTAATTCAGGTATTTGGCCCTTATTGGGGCTCAATTGATCTTAAATGATTATCAGGCTCAATATGTCAGTCTGAGAGTCATCTGCATAGAGATAACAACTGAACCCATAGGAACTGATGAGATCACCAAGACAGAAGTTATAGAGAAAGAAGAAGACTGAGGACAAAGCCTTGCAAGAGACCCCTAGTTCAGAGAGAGGATATTGATGATGATCCAGAAAGAAACCAAAAAACAATAGATAGACAGATAGGAAGAAAACAAAGGGAGCATAGAGTGGAGGGCACACCTAGGAAGAAAGAGAGGTCAACACTGCCAAATGCTGCAGAGGATACAAAAAGAATAAGGAATGAGAAAAAGTCATTGAATTTGGCAATTAAGAGATCATTGGTACTTTGGAGAAAACAATTTCATTTGAGTGATGAGGTCAGATGACAGAACACAGGGGGCAGAGAAGCAAATGAGGGTAAAGGAGGTGGCCTTTTGACTGAGTCCAAACTTTACAGTACAAATCCTTTTATTAAGTGGATTTGTTCTGTGAAGTTTGGATTCAGTCAAATGGGCTGCACTTGAGGACCTAGAGGGCCACATGTGGCCTCAAGGCCATAGGTTCCCTTCCCCTGTTCTAAGACAATTCCAAAAGACTCATGATGGAAAATGTTATCCACATCCAGAGAAAGAACTATGGTGTCTGAATGCAGATGGAAGTATGCTATTTTCTCTCTCTTTTTTTCTTTCTTGTGGTTTTTCCTGGGCCATCTCCAGTCATCCTCATTGATATCTGGCCACTGGACCCAGATGGCTCTGGAAGAGAAAGTGAGGCTGGTGACTTTGCACAGCCCTCCCTTACTCACTCAAATCAAAGTCAATTGCAAGTCATGTCATCATCTCCCTGATGTCATGGTCCTCTTTGAGAACAAAGGACAAATCACAATCACACATTGTGTGGGAATATGTTTAATATGAGTGTACATGTGTAGCCTACATCTATTGCTTGTAGTCTTGGGGAGGGGGGGGAGGGAAGAGAGGGAGAGAGAAAAAAAATTGGAACTCAAAATCTAAAAGTGGATGTTGAAAACTATCTTTACATGTAATTGGCAAAATAAATTGGAAAAATAAAATACTATTGTGGGGGAAGAAAATGGATTGGAAGAGCGGAAAGGAAGAGTTAAAGATGACTTAGAGATTTAGAAGTTTGGTGACTAGATAGAAGGTGGTACTATCAAGAGAAAGAAGAGAAGTTGAGAGAAGGACTGGATTTTGGGGAGAGGGAGATGAGTTTAGTGTAGGACTGGATTTGAAGGGGAAGTAAAAGTAGGGATGGAGCAACATTGCTTATTAAGATGATACACTCATTTGAGGAAATTCAGAAACCAGAAGAGGGCAAGTATGACAGAGAATATTTGGGTAAAGGTCAAAGGAAGGAAAAATAGAAGGGATTTTGTCATTGGAACATACTATAAATCACCTAGACAGAAGAAATAGATCAGTTTGTTAAACAGATCATTAACTTGGCACAGAGGCATGATAGTAGTTATGGGGAACTTCAATAATCCAGAAGAGATCCAGCTTTTTGTTTGGAGCTTTCTCTCTGCCAAAAGAATTGCCAATAACTTCATGGTTTACTCTAGTGATAAATTTCATCCTTCAAAAGGTATTGGAACCAATGAGGGGGAAATTCTATTCTGGATCCTATTCTCATTCATAGGGAGGAAGTGGTTGCTGGGGTAGAAATGATGGGAATCCTGGGAAGACATGAGCACTTCCTCCTAGAGTTTGTAACAGAGGAGAAGAAATATGGGCATAGTCTGTCTTAGATTTTTGGAAAACAGATTTCAAAGGGTTCAGAAGAAAGAAAGGTAGGATTCCATAGAATAAAATGCTCCAGGAGAAATCAGCCCAAGTAGCATGGGAGATTCTCAAAAATGAAATTCTGAAGACAAAACAGAAAACAATTCTAATGAAGAGGAAGAATAGGATTTATCTAAAAAGACAGTGATTTTAAAGAGAAATGTTCAGAAGACAAGAGTAACAGAAGATGAATATAAGTGTGGCATGGTCTTGAAAAAATGTGGAAAAATACTGAAGTTCAGAATGAGCTGAGGCTGTCAAAGAAAGCTAAGGACAAAAAAAAAGTGTTGTTTTTTTTAAAACTACATTGGAAGAAAAGGAAGATCAACAAAAAGGGATAGGACCTTTGCTTGGGGTGTATAGCTTGACAAATGGGAACAGAGAGAAAGCAAAGCTGCTCAATTCTATTTTGTTTTTCTCTTTTTTTTTCTGAAAAAGGAAACTAACCTCATACTGGACATGACAGAACAAATATGATTAACAGAGAGTTGACAACCAAGATGAATAAAGCACTCATAAGAGACCATTTAGCTATCCTACTGAATTCCAGTTACCTGGTCCAGAAAAACTACATTCCCAGGTCCTTGAAAGAACTAGCAGATGTGATTGCTGAGGCACCATCAGCGATATTGAAAGATCAGGAAAAATGCGAAGGATACCACAAGACTGGAAAGGGGTAAAGATTGTCTCAATTTTTTTTAAAAAAGTAAGGAACAGAGTTTGTAAATTATAGGCATGTGGGCTTAATTTAAATTCCTAGGGAAATTGTAGAATATTTAAGAGATGGTTGGTGAATACCTAGAAAGGATAGTAGTGATGAACCATTATGGCTTCATCAAGAACAGTTCATGCCAGACTAACCTCATTTCTTTTTCTGACTTATCACCCCTCTCTCTCTCTCTTTTTTTTTTGTCTAGGCAATGGAGTTAAGTGACTTGCCCAGGGTCACACAGCTAGTAAGTGCCAAGTGTCTGAGGCCAGATTTGAACTCAGGTCCTCCTGATTCCAGGGAAGGTGCTCTATTCACTCTGCCACCTAGCTGCCCCTAACCTATCATTTCTTTAGAATTACATTATGTAGTCTCCAATTACTTTCTCATTCTTTCTTTAAAGGCCCTTTATTGAATATAATTTTATTGCATTATGATCAGTAAATATGTTTAGAATTTCTGCTTTTCCAAATTTTTGGTGATATTTTTCTTTATGCATGGTCAATCTTTGTAAAGGTATCATTACATCTGGGAGGTATGTAAAATTCCTGTTTTGTCCTTTTCAGTAATCATCAGAAATTTATCACCTAGGGACAACCAGGTGGCTCAGTGGATAGAGCTCTGGCCTTGGAGTCAGGAGAACCTGAATTCAAATCCGGCCTCAGACACTTGACACTTACTAGCTGTGTGACCCTAGGCAAGTCACTTAACCCCAACTGCCTCACCAAAAAAAAGCAAAAAAAAAATTATCACCTATAATTTTTCTAAAGTTCTAGTTGGGTCTGAGGGGTCTTACCATTGTAATTTTACCATATAGCTCTCCCTCTAATTTGATTAACTTTTCCTTTAAGTATTTAGATGCTATGTTATTAGGTGCATATACATTAATTATTATTTTTTCTTATAAGCAACAGTGTTAGAATCTGCCTTCTAATCCATTCTGTTATCCTCTTCTGTTTTATGGGTGAGTTCATCCCATTCATATTCACAGTAATGACTGTTAATTACATATTCCCTTTAATGCTATCCTCTTGTAATTTTGCTCTCTTTTCTCCCACCTCTCTCTTTATAGAAGAAGAAGAAGAAGAAGAAGAAGAAGAAGAAGAAGAAGAAGAAGAAGAAGAAGAAGAAAGTACAGGGAGAAAAAAAGAAATTTGCCTGATTTTTGTGATATTATAGTAAAACAGGCCATTTCTTCTCTGTTGCAGCTCTTCCCTTCTCCTTATCTGCCCCTTATCCCAGGTTTTTACTTCTTCTTTTCCTTTTCCTTTCATGTCCCTACCTCCAATATTCCAGTTTCTTTTGCTTATAACTATTCCCTTATCTATGCTCTCTTCATTTTGGACCCTCCCCTACCCTTTCCTTGCCCTTATCCCCTCATATTTCCCTTCTGAGTTTAAAGAATTTCTATACAAAAATCTCTGTGTGTGTATGGATATAATTGTGTTATATTTTCCTTTATTTGATTCAAATGCAAATTAAGTTCACAGGATGTTTGTTCCCCTCACTTCTCCTCTATGGCTATATATTCTTCATCTTATGCACCTCTATTAATGCAACAATGATTTCCAATCTTTTCTTCTTCCTTCCCCTCCTCCCTCTCAGTATAGTCCCCTGTCTTTCTAATTTTTGTCTTCTAAGACCATTAAAACAGAACAAAACCAGCACTACAGGCTTTCTGTCATTTTAACCTTTTTTTCTATGTCCTTTAAAGATATTGGAGTTCCAAGAAGACATTTGCATCTTATCTCCCATTAAACATATAAACAGTTCATCCCAACATATTCCCTTAAATGAATTAAACAAATGTGTACCTCTTTATGTTTCTCCTGGTGCCTGCATTTCCATTTCAAAATGTCTGCTAAGTTCTGACCTTTTCATCAGAAATACTTAGAAGTTTTCTATTCCATTAAAGATCCTTTTTTTTCCCCTCTACGATTATACTTTGTTTTTTCCAGATGGAGGATTTCTTTCTGAAGGCGACTGATGGATTCTTTCTATTTTCACTTTGCCTTCTGCTTTTAAGAGTTCTGGGCAGTTTTCATTTATTTTTTTCCTGAAATATGACATCCAAACTTTTTTCTGATCATATTTTTCAGATAGTATAAAAATTCTTAAAGTTTCTCCTTGACTTATTTTCCAGGTCAATTGTTTTTGATATTTTATCTCTTATCTTTTGGTTTTGTTTTTTTATATATGTTGTTGTCTTACTGAGCTGTTGTTTTCTGTGTGGTTCTTTCTAATTTTCAGGGCAATTCAGATCTTGAATGAGGTCTTTCACCCTACCTTCTAAGATGCCAGTTTTCCTTCACATTCTTTCTTCTCTACGTTTTCCATTTTGGAACTTGTTTCAATGCTTCCAGGTTTTCCTGCAGTCCCTGGGGCCAAGATATTTCTTTTCTCTGAGGTTTTACTTAGACTTGTGGGGTTGTCCTCCTTTTGGGTTTACTAACTGTCTCTCAAACTAAGGTATTTCTTCATATATTTGAAGTTTTCCTTGGTTTACTCATGGAAGGGGTGGGAACGGGAAATGAGTGTCTGGACTTAAGTCAAATTCCTGTGGTCAGGGTCAGAGTAAGTACAGAGAGCTGGACTAGCTAGGTCCAATCTTCAAGGCACTCTGAGGCCATTCTAGGGCTAGGTTCAGCCTTGAGGGCCCCTCAAGTCATAGGGTTCCAGAACCTCCTCCTGGATCTACTTTTGCTATTGCTAGGTTCAGGGGCAACTCTTGTGCTGGACTGAACATAGGTCTGAAGGACCATTGGGGTTGAATTTTCTCCTGGACCAGTGCTATCCTAAACCCTACCTGGATCACCCTGAAGCTCCTTTCTCTGCTTGGATGGGGCTGGATTCCAGAGTTACCAAACATTCTTTTCATCTCAGACTGGGAGTGCTGGACCACCTAGAAGGCCCAAAGTTGTTACCTCCTGAGCAGGACTCAGACAGCCAATCACGGGCTTCTGGAAGACTTAGACTGAGCTCTGGTACTCTTTGATTTGGTCAGGAAGTGTGATGCCAGACTGCCCAGAACAGCCCAAAGTCCTGTAGCCACAACCTCAGGGAAGACCTGGTCCAGGCTGGGCTGGACTTGGGAGACCCGAGGTCAGGCAGGGGGAGTCCAGTACCTGCCCTGAAGGCTCCAGCAGCAGCTGCCTGTGATATGCCACTCTGCCCTTCAACCTCGATCAGTAGCCAGTGGTTTCTCTGTCTTAAGAGCTCTGCAGGACTCTGAGATCCTTCTGTGGATTCCTGGATTGGGCTGGGGGAAGGCTAGTATGCTCATTTCTGTTTTTGACAGGACTACTAAACTAGGAGATGAGGAGAATGCCAGGAATACAGCTCACCAAGATTTTAGCAAAACTTTTTTTGTAGTTGTTAATGGCTCAACAACTCCATAGTAGAAGGTCACCAACAAAATATCACAGACATTACAGCTTAGCCTTGTGCCATTTCCTTTGTTGATCAATTACTTAGATAAAAGAATAGACAGATGGTACATGAATCAGATTTACAAATGACACCAAGCTGGGAGGGATAGTTAATGTGCTGGATGAGAGTCAGGATCTAAACAGGCTGAATCTACTCAGATGAAATTCAATAGGGATAGTAAAGTATCTGAATACAAAACAAATAAAACAAAGCCTCACAAGTATAAGATGGAGGAGAGGCACGGTTAGACAGCAATTGTTTTGAAAAAGATCTGGGCATTATAGTGAACCCCAAGCTCAATATAAGTCAGCAGGATATTGTGGTAGCCAAAAAATCAGAAAGTTGGCTTCACTGAGAGGGGCCAGTTCCTCTTCTGGATTATTGTGTTCAGTTCTGGGTTTCACAGTTTAAGAATTGAGAAACTGGGGGCATCTAGGTGGCACAGTGGATACAGCACTAGCCCTGGAGTCAGGAGGACCTGAATTCAAATCCAGCCTCAGACATTTAATGCTTAATAGCTGTGTGACCCTAGGCAAGTCATTTAACCCCAATTGCCTCACACACAAAAAAAGGAAAAGAATTGAGAAACTGGAGAGTGTCCAGAGAGTAATGGTTAGCATGCTTTATGGTTTGCAAAGTTCTAGACATGTTACAACTGTCCAAAAATGGAATGTGCTTCCTCTACAGGTGGTAAGACCCTCCTTTTAGGAGGTCATCTAAGACATGCATGTCTACTTGTTAAGGATATTGTAGTAGAGATTTATTTTAAATATAGATGGAACTAAATGACTGCTGAGGTCCCTTCCAATTAAAATTCTGGAATTCTTTCTATATTTTGTACATATAACACTAATAATAATAATAATACAAGTGACAAAAGCAATAATAATAGCCAGCTTTTATACAGCACTTTAAGGTTTGTAAATGACTGTACACACCATCTCTATTTGATCTTCACAACAACCCTGTGAGGTAGGTGCTATTATTATTCCTGTTTTATAGATGGGGAAACTAAGGCAGACAGAAGTTAAGTGACTTGCCTAGGGTTACACTGTTAGCAAAGGTCTGAGGCTGGATTTGGACTGCAGTCTTCCTGAGTCTAAGCCAGAAAGATGAAGAAGAGCTTTGAGTTCATGTCTTTTGAAGACTGGTTGAAGGAAGTAGGCATATTCAGCTTGTGGGAGAGAAGAATAAAGGGCAACAGGAGAGCTGCCTTCAGGTATTTGATGGGTTATCTTGTGGAAGAGGGATAAGCTTTATTTTGTTTGGCCCCAGATCATAGAACCAGAACCAATCAGTGGGAATTGCAAAGAAGAAAATATTGGCTTGATGTCAGGAAAATGTTCCTAGCAATTAGAGCTATTCAAACGAAGAATGGCCTTGACTAGCTGGTGGATTTCCTCTCCTTGGGGATGTTCAAGCAGAAGCTGGAAACCACTTGTGGGGCTTTATTGTAGTGGAGATTCCTTTCATCTAAGAGTTGAACTAGATGGCTGCTAATGTCCCTTCCAACTCTCAAATTTCATAGCTCTATGAAGGCTAGAATAGGCATCCAGGTGAGATTCCCCACCTGCAATTCAGCCCCATCCTGCATGAAATCCTCAATTCCCATGGGTTTCTCAACTCCCTTCCTGTACAGAGAAATTCCTTAAAGTCTAGGTTGCCTCTTCAATCAGCAGAGACTTGTCTGCAGAAGATACTATGTTTTGAAACAGAAAATGGGGGAAGCGTGTCTAGAAGCAGGCACAGGCCAGAAGTAACACTGACTGTCCCGGACTGGGCAAAGGTTTCCCTGAGCTTTTTGCTCCCCACTCCCTTTGCCTATCTCCTCTGAGAGACCCCTCCCCCCAAAGAGAAAAATAATGGGTAGGTGGCAGTGAAACACTGGATTCCTGTTTCTAGGTTTTTCTCTTCTCTAATCCATTCTGAAAACCACTAGATTAATCTTCCTAATGTAAGTGGGACCGGGAGCTTTGGTTTTCCCCTTCCTTCCCACAGGATGTAACTACAGAAGATAAGGGGTTTTTTGATTTTATTTCTACAAGTAAATAATAAGGTTTTAATATGTTAGCAAGGCATTAATATTCTGATATCCCCTTTACAAAGTATGGACCCCTCTCTTTCCGATTAAGACAGAAGGGAGCAGTGATTAACTACTCTGCCTCCACCCCCAAACTTTAAAAGACAGGCCAGCTTATAGGACCAAAGGAAGAAGCCGGCAGTTGGAGAATACAGCTCTTAACCACTTGGGGCAGAAAAGGGATTTTCTCTCTTTTCTTGTCCCCTTCCTCCAACCACTGGCCATGGTATCTAACAGTGGGGCTACTCTCCTAGAGGACATGTTACAGTAAAATGCTATTTTTATTAAAAAGAGGAGGGTTTTGTGTAAGGAACAGCAAGCAGGCCAGTATGGCTGGATCCTAAAGCATATGGAGGGGAGAAGACTGGAAAGGTAGGAAAGGACCAGGTTGTAAAGAGCTTTAAATGTCATACAAAAGACTTAATATTTGATCCTGGAGGCAAAAGGGAGCTACTGGAGTTTATTGAAGAGGAAAGTGCCATGGTCAGACCCATGGTTTAGGAAAATCATTTTGGCAGCTGAGTGGAGGATGGATTGGAGCAGGGAGAGACACGAGGCAGGGAAACCAGTCAGCAAGCTATTGTAACTGTCCAGGCTAGAGGTCAAAAGGCCCTGAACTAGGTCGGCGGCTGTGTCAGAAGAGAGAACAGAAGATATGTGAGAGATGATTTAGAAAAATAAATTATACGATTTGGCAACTGATTGGCCATGTGAGATGAGCAAGAGGGAAAAGTTGAGGATGACAGCAAAATGGCAAATCTGGGACAACTAAAGGAGCACCTCCCCATGGGATCTTTCTGAGGGGCCAAACCAAATGCCAGCACTGAGATAAGGGCTTGGTTATGGTTTACCCCTTGGACACACACCAGTCCCACCTGAATCCCGGAGTCAGCCTTGTCTCTTCCATGCTCACTTCCTGTGCCTTGCTCACATTATCTTCCTGCTACCACCTGCAATGTCTCCTGTGCTCTCACAGAGCTATAGTTAGTGACCTGACCTTGCTCCTTCTGCATAAATAATAATGATGTCACATTTATGTATATGGTACTTTACAAGGAGGGCTTGCTGTCCTCAGACCTAAATGACAGTAGAGCTCCATGAAACCAAAAAGACTTGGCATGAAAAATGCCTGGTAGGCAAGAATCTGCACCATGAAGCCATTCCCTCGCCTTTCTGGGTCTCCTCCAAACCACGTATGACCATGCCTCCCTATCTCCTGCTCCCTATCCAAACCAGAGGGAATGCAAGTTGCAAAACCTAAAGGGATCACATTCCAGATGTTCACATTGCTTCTACTCCTGTTTTGAAACTCTCAGCTGTCTTTCAACAGGCAGTTCAACTATAACAAATAAAACAGGAGGAAAGGATGCTTAACTAAAAGAGCGCCTCCCCACAGGATCTTTCTGAGGGGCCAAACCAAATGTCAGCACTGAGATAAGGGCTCAGTTATGGTTTACCCATTGGACACACAGCAGGCAACAAAAGGAGGGCAGTGGGGGGGGATTAGAAAGTAAATTCTACCACCTGAGCTGCCTCAGGCTTCCAGTTCCCAAGAGCTGGAAAATCAAGTTCTTACAACAACTCTTTCCTTGTGTTTCACCCTTCAATGCTTCCTAGTTTATCAGGGAAAGCTGGCAACAGCTCAGACACCATCACAACACGTCATTCATCTATAGGAAGGAAGCTTTTCCAACAGCTCTGTGCTCCTTTCTCTGGAACTGACTAGCATGGGACAGGCTGGCTCCTACCTGTCATACCTTCATCGGAGCCATGGAGACAAGAGTAAGCTTTTCTCACTTCCTGTAGCTAGAGAAACACTCTCAAGACAAATCAACAACCAGGCTGAGTGCTGGAGTGCTAAGCTCTGGGGATAGAAAGAAAGACAAAAACAGCCTCTTCTCTCAAATACTTCACAATGTAATGACAGGGAGACAGTGTGCAAAGAACAATGTACAAACACGAGGTAGCTAGACAGGTAGATATAGTTATCAATAGAGACATATATTAGAGATCACTTCAGAGGGAAGGCACTAAGATGAAGGAGGACTGGAAAAGCCTTCTTACAGAAAGTGGGATTTTAGCTAAGACTTGAAGGAAGCCAGGAGACAGAGGTGAATTGTGTATGTAGGCTTTTATCCTCAAGAAGTAATGAGAGGGGGCAGCTAGGTGACGCAGTGGATAGAGCACCGGCCCTGAGTTCAAATCTGGCCTCAGACACTTGACACGTACTAGCTGTGTGACTCTAGGCAACTCACTTAACCCCAATTGCCTCACCAAAAAAAAAAAGAAGCAATGAGAGGCAGGCAGGCAGTCCACACAGTAGGTGCTTAATAAATGTTTGTTGACTGACCAAGGGAAGAAGATAGACTGGAAAGAGTTCCAGGTGGGATTCTGGATGACTTAGATCCAGTTTTTCCTCTACTACTAACGCTTTGGCTTCCTCCCATCTCTGGGCTTCAGCTTTCTCATCTATAAAACAGACTACAGGGTCCCTAAGGTCTTTTGCAGTATTACAGTTCTTTTTAAAACTCAGTGTTTGCAGATTTTGTAAACTAATTTGAGGAGCTGACAATCACATAATTGGGGTGAAGACAGCTATCAATTGTTCATGTCCCCACTTGAGATATGTTCTCCCTTCTGTTCAACTCACCTCCCTTCTGAGATGCTCACTGGATGTTACTATAGCAGAGTTGTTCAGAGGCAGCCATGAAATTCAAGGCCCTACCTGCTCTTGGAAGGTTTTACAGACTTCAAGAACATACAAACATACTTCTATCCATCTCTGCTGCAAATAAAAAAGAAAAGAAAAGAGAAGCATCATATGCCCCAAAGCCTTCAAAGAAAAAGAGAAAAGACCCATATCTAGAAAACCATTTCTAGCATCCCTTTTCACACTATGGGGGGAAAACCCTTAGAAACTAAGAGAGTACCAACTCTTGAGAAACGGCTAAACTAGTTATGGCACATAATGTAATGGAATATCACTGTACTATAAGAAATAGTGAAATGGACAGTTTCAGAGAAATCTGGGAAGACTTGCATGAACTGATGCAGAGTGAAGTGAGCTGGACTAGAACAAACTCTATGCAATGACAATATTATAAAGAAAAAAATTCAACTCAATAAACATTTGTTAAGCACTTATTATATGCTAGACACTGTGCTAAGTGCTTCCTGTCTCTCAAAAAAAAATTTTTGAAAACCTTTAGTCCTCTGATCGATGGCCAATATGATTCCAGAAAACTGAAAAAGAACCGTGCTACCCACCTCCTGACAGAAAAGTGATGGACTCAAAACGCAGAATGAGACTTATATTTTTGAACACAGTCAGGGAGGGAATTTGCTCCACCTGATTATGCATATTGATTATAAGGATTTTCTTCTTAGTTTTTTTTCAATGGAGGGGTAGCAAAAACAAATGCTTATAAATTGTAAAAAAAAAAACAGTTAAAATCAAATTTGAGATTTAAAACATGCCCAAAGAGAAAAATATCTCCTTTCTTTCAACCCAGAAGAAAACGCTTTCTTTTCTTGGTCTGGAAGTCAGGAAGATAGATTCAAGTCCTTCCTCTAAAACATACTAGCTGTGTGACTTTGAGAAAGTCACTTAGCTTCTCAGTGCTTTAGGCATCCCTCTAAGAATATAAACTGCAGAGCAGGTGTTAATCTGAATTAGTAGAGGGAATTCTACTTGGAGAACTCCCTGTATTGTCTGAAATTATGGTCAGGTTAAAAAAAAATGAAGGCAAGACTGGTGGAGGGGCAATGGAGAGAAGGGAGAAAATTCTATTCCTTTGCCTAGATAATATTAAGGCCTGCTAGAAGGTTATGGATAAATTGTATGTATTTGAGTCTTACATATATTTTAGCATCAGCCAAGATCAGCCAAGTCACTACCCAGCTTCCAAAAGCATTCTCAAAGCAGAGGGACGTACCCAAGAGACGGCTCTGACTATGGGACTGAAGATCTAGTTGTTACCTCTCAGTATCAAGCTTAGAAACAGTTCTTGAAGGATGAACCATTTAACAGGTAAGAAGAGCAAATTGCAAAGGACAAGGTGCTTAGCCAAGGCCAATTCAATCCAATTTAGCCTAACATCTATTAAGTATCTACTATGAGCAAGGTACTCTTGATGATACAAAAACAAAAGACATAAATGAAACCTCAGGGAAGATCCCATGGGGAGGTGGGAGAGATAATTCAGCATTTAAACAGAAAATAATAACATAAGGCAGGGAATTATGGAGGCAAAGGAGACATCCAGACAAAGCGTTTTAGGAATATTTGAGGAGAGAAACAAGACTGAGTAGGAGGATGAGGGAGAGGATGGCAAAACGGAAAGCTACAAAGAGAATGTGATACCTGTGTTGAACCCTTAAGAAAGATGAGGACTCACAGTGGATAGAGCACTGGCCCTGGAGTCAGGAAAACCTGAGTTCAAATCCATCCTCAGACAGTTGACACTAGCTGTGTGACTCTGGGCAAGTCACTTAACCCCAAATGCCTCACCAAAAAGCAAAAAGAGAAAGAAAGAAAGAGAGAGAGAGAGAGAGAGAGAGAGAGAGAGAGAGAGAGAGAGAGAGAGAGAGAGAAAAGGAAAGAAGGAAGAAAGAAAGAAAGAAAGAAAGAAAGAAAGAAAGAAAGAAAGAAAGAAAGAAAGAAAGAAAGAAAGAAAGAAAGAAAGATGAGGATTCTAAAAGGTTAAAATGAGAAGGAAGTGCATTCCAAATAGAGGGGGAGCACCTGCACAAATTCACAGGTGGGAGAGAACATGTCAAGTTCAAAGAACAGACTGCTGTCCAATTTGGCTGGAATGTGGAATGGATAAATGGAAGTTTTGTGAAATAAGGCTGGAAATGTAGGCTGGAGCCAGAAAATGGAGGGTCTTCTGCTAAACTAAGGAGTTTGTAGTTTGTCCTAGAGACAATAGGGAGCCATTGAATGTTTTTCATCATATGTTCTGAACCATGGGTTTTGGAGTTTGGTTTTGGTGACAGCACTGAGGATGGGATCCAGAGGAAGAGACTGGAAGAGTATAGAGAGTCAGAGGTTACCAAGACTTAGGACAATTCATGAAGCCCAGAAATCCAATCCAGCTCTTCTTCCTGGAGACAGCTGAGCTAGGGTACCATTCCTGGTCTTTCCATAGGCCTCTGGTGCATTCTATCTTTTGGCCACGAGAGGGAGGAAACCTTCAAAGTGTTAATGCCTTGCAGGATCACACAGACACACAGCACCCTACCCTGCTCCCAGAAAGACTGACTAAGAAGCAAAATCCCCAGCACTTTACATTCAAACACCCTAAAGCCAAGCTAATCAGAGCCAAGCCAGCCCCAAATTAATTAACAAAAACTGCTTCTTGGCCCTGTACTTTTAGGAAACAATTAATAATGTCAAATATTTTTTAAACTCTAAATTATGTCCTAGGGTCAATATAAATGCTAATTCCTATACTTCCTTAGGAATTAAAGAATTTTAGAATTAGGAGAAATAAAATAAATCCAACCCTCTTATTTTATGAATGAGGAATCAAGCCACAAAAGGAGAAGTGATGTGTCTAAGGTAGCAGAGCTGGGATTTGAACTCAGGTCTTCTGACTCCAGATCCAGGAAGGGCTTTTTCATTATACCATACTGCCCACCTTCTTAGCTCCCGTCCCATGTAATGAACAATGGCACTGCCATGGGACTACCAGGGGAGATTCTTACAGGTACAAAGTAAAGGAGATTGGGCATTTACACAAATAACTAAACACATTTTATTTTTGTAGCAGTGCTATGAAAGTTCATAGGAGGGAGCGATCACTCACTGTTGGAAAAATCAGGAAAGGCTTCATGGGAGATGGATGTGATTTCAACAAGGAGAAATGAGGTGAATGGGAGAAGAGATGCCATTTCAGGAATATTAAAGGAATGAGTTTTGGTTAAACCTCAATTAATTTTTAAAAATCCCTCTCTTCTAATTTGTTCTAATTCATTCTAATTTGTTGAGACTAGACAAGGTCTATCACTGGATTCTGTGGCTTCTCTGGGGACAGTCAAGAGGAGGACAATCAAAATGGTGAAGGGTTTTGAAGTCACGTCATCTGATGATTGGTTGAAGGAAGTGGGCATATTTAGCCTTGAGGAGAAAAGACTAGAGGTGGAGATGGGGCAGAGGAACATTATTGTGTTCAAGTATGTAAAGGGCTGCCTCCTGGAAGACGTATTAGCCTTGTTCTGTTTCATTCCAGAGAGCAGAACTAGGAATGATGGGTAAAAGTTACAAAGAAGCAATTTTGGCATGACATAGGAAAAACTTCCTAACAATAAAAGATGTCCAAAAATGGAATTGGTATCCTCCAGAACTGGTGAGTTCTCCCCCCTTTAAGGTCACAAAGCACACTGCGTGACTACTTGTTGGGAATGGTATAGTGGAAATTTATTTTAGGTACAGATGGGACTCAGTTGTTGCTGAAGTCCCTTCCAACTAAAATTCAGTTATTCATTCTACATTTTGCACATATGACACTAATAATAGTAACAATAAAATTATAATAATAGCAACAACAGTACTAATAATAGCCAGGATTTATAAAGTACTTTTAAATTTTGCAAATCACTGTACATGTTATATCATTTGATCCTTACAACAGCCCAGTGAAGTAGGTGCTATTATTATCTCCATTTTACAAATGAGGAAACTGAGGCTGAGAGGAGCTAAGCAACTTGCACGGAATCACATAGCTGGTAAGTGTCTGAGGTGAGATTTGAACTCAGAACTTCCTAACTAAATCCACTGCTCTTACTCACTGCTCCACCTAGCTATCTATACTTTGACATTACTGGCCAAAAGAAAACAGCCCATCATTCTGGTCTCTTAACCACCTCACTCTGTGTCTTTTCAAGCTCTGGGGCATCTGCATTCCTGGTAGAGAAAACTTGGATAGATTATTAAAAAACAAAAAAACAAAACCATACAGTCAGCCTGTAAAAATGGGCAAAATAGTTAGCAGAAGGAGACTGAACATGTCATGAGCCAAAGTCATGCTGAATATAAATTCTCTATGACTCCCCAAGACAAATTCGTAACAGAAATTCCAGTGAGAACCAACTCCATCCTAGCTCCTATATTTCAAACTCTCACACACTCTGTAGCATCCTCCTACAAATAACTACATGGTGGCAAAGGGGATATAAAAGAATTGAACTGCTCCCAACATCATTTTTAAGCCTACATTTCAGTTTTTCTCTGCACAGGACTCAAAGAAGGAGAAAACCTCACCACTCAAGTTTCACACCCCACAGGGAGCTTGCTACTTCCTGAAATATCTCTGCACTAATAATGTTAGCCTGCCCTAGTATCTGGATCTGCTTTGGCGTCCAGGGAGACAGGCACAGGAGTTCCTTGGACTCCACTATTTTGATGGGCTTCAGGGATCAAGGTCAAACATATGGAGGAATGTACTCACTGTAGGTGGCTGTGAGTCACTTAAAAAGCAAGGAATAAGCAGTACCAAATCTCCAACAGCATTACAATTACAAAGCGAGAATCATCAAAAACTAGTCCGCACTAGCTAATGACTTAGTTGGATAGAGAGCTGGTCTCAAAATCAGGTGCTGCCTCTGCCACCCACTGGCTGTGTGATCCTGGGAAACTTGGCCTCTCTGTGCTCTAGACAATTCTCTAAAATTGTAAGTGCAAGGGGCAGCTAGGCAGTGAAATGGATAGAGCACCGGCCCTGAAGTCAGGAGGACCTGAGTTCAAATCCTGCCTCAGACTAGACACTTGACACTTACTAGCTGTGTGACCCTGAGCAAGTCATTTAACCCCAATTGCCAAAAATATAAAAAATAAAAAATAAAATTATAAGTGCAAAGAAGTGCCAAACTGCACTGATGAAGGGATTTTTCTCATCTGAGAGTTCCCTATACCGATGAAATGGCCAGGAACTGCTAAGAAAACTAGAAAAGCAGTCTGTCAGAAGTCATATTTAAATAAACCTCTATCTCATACCACATATCACAATAAACCCCAAACATGTATGTGATCTAAATATAAAAGACCATATCATAAACCAATTAGAGAAGAAGGGAAGTAGAGGGCTTTCACAGATGTTGATGGGAGAGAGTTTTTTGACAAAAAAAAAAGGATAAAGACGATCTTAAAAAATAAAATGGACAATTTTGATTACATAAAATTTAAAAGGTTTTGAACAAAGAAAATCAATGCAATTAGAAAACAAGAAAGTGAACTAGGAAAAATTTTCAGTAAAAAACCTATTATCATATATATGTACACATATATATTGCAAAGATAAGAACATATGAGAACAAGAACAATATCTAATAGACAAATGGTTAGAATTTACTGACCTAGCAATTCTCAAAAGGAAAATTCAAGCTATCAGTGGCCACATGAAAAATGCTATAAATCACTAATAATTAGAGAAATGCAAATCAAAACAACTCTCTCTGAGTTTGTTTGCCTTAACTTCTCATCTGTTACATGAGCAAGCTTTTAACTATTTTTTTTTCTGGGAGGGGGATAGAGATGCAAAAAAGAAAAAAAAAAGAGTGTCAATGAAACAATAAATACACAGAAGAGGGCAAAAAGAAGTTTAGAAGAGGATACAGATAAATGGGAAAGTATTGATACTACCACATTAAATTTAATATAGACTATAATCTAAGTAAAAAGAGAGGTGTTAATTAGTAATGGGCATTTTCCAATTTGTAAATATTCAAAGGAAATGAACAGGTAGATATTAAAGAAAGAAATACAGGATATTGACAACCATATTAAAAAATGCTCAAAATCACTAATATTTAGAGAAATGCAAATGAAAACAACTCTAGGGTTTCACCTCATACTCATCACTTTGACAAAGATGACGAAAAAAGGAAAGTGACAGTTATTGAAAGGGCACTGATTGGGAAAACATGCCCACTGATGCATGGTTGATAGATGCAAATTGGTCCAACCATTCTGTAAAAACACTGTGGAATTATACCCAGAAAGTCACTAAACTATGTATGCCCTTTAACTCAGTCAGATATATGACTAATAGCCCTATCCTCCAAAAAGATCAAATAAAGAGGAAAAGAATCCATAAGTACAAAAGTATTTACAACAGCTTTTTGTGTTACAGCAAAGAACTGGAAACAAATCAAGTGTCCATCAAGTGAAGAGAAGCTGAAAAAAAAATTATGGCTTATGAATATAATGGAATATTATTGCATTGCAAGAAATGACAAAAGGGACAATCTCAGAGAAATCTGGAAATACCTGTATGAACTGATGCAGAATTAATTAAGAAGGACCAGGAGAATAATTTATATAATAACAACAAAATTGTAAATAAAAATAACTTGGAAAGACTTAAGCATATTGCTCAGTGCAATGACCAACCAGTACCACAGATAACTGAAACTGAAGAATGCTGCTCACTTCCTGACAAAGAAGTGATGGACTCAAAGAACAGACTGAGAATATGGTTTTTTACATGACAGATATTTGTGTTTATTTTCCTTGATCATGTTTATTGGTTACAAGGATTGTGTGTTTTTATGTTTTGACTGGGGGGAGGGACAGAAAGTGGGGAAAGTCATGAGAATTTGGTGAAAAGAGGAGAGCTATCTATAGGGTTGCCAAAAAAAAAAAGGAAGAAAAGAGGGGAGGAGCATTAAAATATTTTTTTAAATACACAAAAAAGAACAGAAGGAAGTACAGAAGGAAACACAGACAAGCAGGTCAGCTTTGCGAGGAACATGTTGAATTTATCATGTGCTTTTTTAAAAAGCCAGCTCTACATAATGGAGATTCATGGTTTCACATATAATCCTTGTCTCTTCAATTTTTACATGTAATTGTTCAATTTTTTGGCATTCATAGGAATAAAAAATAAAATTTAAAAGCATTTAAGAAAAAAAGAAACACTGTATGTAACAGAGATCCATGGTTCATATGCAATCCTCTTTTTCTGTTCTTTGTATATGAAGATATTGATTTAATATCTAAGTTCATAACTTTTTTTAATTTTAAAAAGAAAATAAAGGAATTGAATCTTCTTGGTCCAAGACAGGGTCAACATACGAAGATGGAGTTTGAGTTAGAGGATCACCTAAATGACCCCTTGGGTGAGTCACACCCTCAAAGAGCCTATTTTCTCAGCTTTAATATGAGGGATTTGGGCTAGATCTTTGCAAAGTGTCTTGCAAATCTTAAAGTGCTATAAATAAATGTTAGTTATCCTCCTCCTCCTCTTCCTCCTCCTCCTCATTATTGTTCTGGCTCTATATCTATGATGCTATGAAACTACCTCTCATGAGAAGACAGATCTTATTTTTCATGAAATATTTTGGTTCATCTCAAAGTACAAATAACTCCTTTAGAATTACTTAGACGTAGCCTTGACTTCCACCCAAGTTTAAAATAAAAGACCCCATTAAATCACAATTCCAAAGGACCAGTGATGAAAGATGCACTTACATCCTGACAGAGGGGTGATTGATTGAGACATTATTTTTTGCATATGGCCAATGCAGAAATGTTTTTTGTTTGTTTGCTTTCCACTGGGGAGGGGCACAGGGAAGAGAAGGGGGAAATAGACTAAATGAAAAAAATTAATTGAATCTTTAAAAAAAAAGACTTGGTTAGTCCTTAGCCTATTGACTTTTTCTCTCTAGAGTATCTCTTTCCAGAACCTAACTATTCTTACAGTTTCAATTATCATTTCTTTATACCAAAATACCATTTATCTGAGTCTATACCATTTCTATGCCAAAGATTCCTAAATCTACATCACTGGTCCTCTATATTACCAACTCCTATTGGACGTTTTCACCCAGATGTCTTCAAGTTCACCAGGTCTAAAAATAAAAAACTCATTATCTTCCCTTCTTTCCCCACTTTCATCCCAACCCCAACTCCAACCCCATCATTTCCTAGCTCAATTTCATTACCTCTGTCAATTAATGGCACCACCCTTTTCCCAGTTGCCCATACTCAAGTTGAAGGAGTCATCTGTGATTTGTCTTCTACTTCATCCTTTCTATCCAATGAGTCACCAAGTCCTGAAGATTCTTCTATAGAATCTGTGAGAACCCAGAAGACAGTCAAAGTGATTCCTCCTTCAGAACTAACAGAGGACATTTTGTAGCTCTCTAGTGTATAATTTGTAAGTTATTTAGAATAGAATTTTAGAGCTACAAGGAGCCTTAGAGAGGATCTAATTCCTCTCCTTCACTTTACAAATCAAGGAACGATGGACCAGAAAGGAGAAGTGACCTGCCTAGTGGCCAAGCTGGATCTAGAGTTTAGGTCTTCAGAGTTCTAGTTAGGTACCTCTCCTACCACTATACCATGAGGGGTGTGTGTGTGTGTGTGTGTGTGTGTGTGTGTGTCGGTGTCTGTCTGTCTGTCTGTCTGTCTGTATGTATCTTGATTCCTCTATGAGATTCTAAACTCTAGGCAGAAATCAGATCTGCTTTTAATTTCTGCCACACACACACACACACACACACACACACACACACACAAACACAATACCAAGAACAGTGTTTTACAAATTGTAGGTCTTTAACAAATATTTTAAAGTTAATTAGATGTCAAAAAAAAATTCTACATGGCTATGAACCTAAGAACACTAATTCCCAAGACAAAACCCAAGATCAGTGATGTACAGAAATGGGAAAGTGGGATACAAGAAATTAGCCATAATTAACTCTTGAATTGGGGCAGGGGAAGGAGGGATGTTTTACCACCAGTCAGAAGATCACCCTATGTGGCTCCACAGAAGATCACCAAAAATATAAATCTTTTCCAATTTACCTGCCTTTGATTTCCAGAGACCTGACCAGCCGTCCTAAGGACCAAATGACCAGTAACAGCACGATAAGCCCAACCTCTACCCCCAGTTTCTGTATCTCTGAGGTTTGGTACAACAAAATCCTGTCTTCAATCACCTCCTGGGGACAGAGATGCATCTGGGAAATGGCAGAAATTGCAGGAACCTGTGTTTCCCTTCACAGAAAGCTACTTGCATTTTCAGTTAATCACTATGTTTTCAGTACGTGGGGATAAGGTCCTTTAGAGACATTAAAAAAAAAACCTTCATCATGAAGCCAGCTACCTCTATCTATCTATCTATCTATCTATCTATCTATCTATCTATCTATCTATCTACTGATTAAGTATGATTTCACCTATCACTATTTAGAAGGGACATTCCCTATTTACTAGTCAGTTATTCAACATTCTCCTGATCTTTCCCTTCAGACACCTTTTTTCCTATGGCCCCCACTGGATTTTAATGGAAAAAGGTAAGATCTCATGTCTTCTTAAGTTGAGGTCACTCCTATCTGCAGTTTCTGACTTGATGCTAGAATAGGGTACTCAGAATAGCGTCAGCTTCAAGGAAGGATATGCCTGTTCCCTTTTCCCAGGTACCAAATCTTTCCCTGAATACAGCAGGAATCAGAGTAGTTAGGAGCTTCTTAACCTTGGATCCATGATTTTTTTTAAAATTTATTTTATTCTGAACCAAAGAAATAAAACAAGCATTTCCATAACATAGTAGAATAGAAAAAAAGACGATTGTATATGAAATTGCAAATCTATCACATGCAACTTGCTATTCCTTTTAAATATATAATAAAGTTATCGTGTAACTTTCCTTTTCCCCCCTTTTTTCTTCCCTTTCCCTCCCAAGGCTACCATTAGACACAAATGTATATGTATGTGCATATGTGTGTGTGTGTAAAACCATTCTATACATACTTCTATTAATCAATTCTCTCTCTGGATGCAGATAGCATCTTCCTTCATATGTCCTTTGTAATTTGTATTTATAAGAGTCAAAATGACTTAGTTGCTCAAAGCTGTTCTTTTTTGTTTTGTTTTGTTTTGTTTGTTTTTGTTTTTTGGCAATTGGGGTTAAGTGACTGGCCCAGGGTCACAGATAGTAAGTGTTTAAGGCCAGATTTGAACTCCTGACTCCAGGGCCAGTGTTTTATTCATTTTATCACCTAGCTGCCCCTCCAAGTTGTTATTAAAACAATACTCATTTTGCTCTTCATTATATCGTTCAAGTCTATCCATGTTTTTCTAAGATCATGGAGCTCATCATTTCTTATAGCATAGTAGTATTCCATCACAATCATATACCACAACTTGTTCAGCCATTCCCTAATTGATGGGCATCCCTGTAATTTCAAATTCTTTGCCACCACAAAGAGAGCTGCTAGTAATATTTTAGAACATGTAGGGGTTTTTTCCCTAACCATCTTGGGAAATAGTGGTAGTATTATGATTGCTGGGTCAAATGGTATAAGCAGTTTAATAACTCATAAACTTGTTTTCTTTTTAAATATTTTGATAACTAGGTTTCAATATAATTGGTTTCCTTTGTAATTCTCTGTATTTCATTTTATGCATTTTTTGTCAAGGCAATTGGGGTTCAGGGACTTGCCCAGGGTCACACATCTGGTAAGTGTCTGGTAAGTCTGAGGCTGGACTCCAGGGCCGGTGCTCTATCCACTGCACCACCTAGCTTCCCCAAATACATTTTATTTAACACCCTACCCATGAGGATGGGATTGAACCCACACCTGCTTAGCACAATGGATTAGCAGTCCATTATGCATTTTGAAAACATTATTCTGAGAAGGTTTTAATGGGCTTTACCAGATTTCCAGGGGGGTCTAAGACAGGCAAAAAAGTTAAGTGAACAGAGTGTGGGACTCTCTAGATTTCAGTCCCAGCTCTGCCACTTCCTATATCAGCAAAGTCATTTAAACTCTCTGAGTCTCAGTGTCCTCATCTTTAAAATGAAAGTCTTTCAGTAGGTAGAAAAATCTCTAAGGTCTGTGTCAGCTCTAAATATATAATCCTATGACTATAAAATCACAGGACCAGTCCAAGCAGGAACAGTTGGCTCAAGCCCTCCTCTCCCTCTTTTGTAGATCTTTCAAGGAGCAACCATAGGTTAATCTGAATAACTGAGCCCAGATGCTCTGGGGAAGGATTGAGAATAGAGGAAGTAGCTGGATAAGAGGAGGAGTACTCCTCTGAACTCCAATCCATTCAGATCTAGGCAAGAGATGTACATCACCCAAGTGCTGGGGGAGAAAAGAAGCAAAAAATGGTAACTCAGTAACCCTGCTCAGATAGAATCAATTTGAACAATATAAGAAGGAATTCTTCACTTTCTCTGGACTTAGATATGAATCCTCTCCTTGTTCATTAATTTTAAAAATGTTTTGTTGATGCTATTTTCATACCACAGTCACATCCCAATAACCTCCACCCACATAGAACCCTCCCTTATAATAAAAACAATTAAGCAAAATCACATACACAGTTACTATATCTAACAGTGTATGTTATATCCTGTAATGAAGGTTCACTACCAACAAGATGGAAGTGTATTTCACCATCAGCCTTCCATCCACTAATTCACAATTGAAACTGTTTTACATTTCAGCCTTGTGAGCCAGAATGCTTGTAAAGGGAACCAATGGCTACTCTTGGGGAAGGTGAGACACTGATATTCCCAGGTCCCATCTGAGTGAGAATACTGAGCCAGAGAAGTGAAAGAATTTCAAAGTATACCTAGGTCCTTCATGTCACAAGTGAACCTCTGATATATGGGTTATATTGAGTTCTGAAAGAAATAGTATGGATCAGAGGATCATAAATCATAGTTTTAGAGCTAGAAGGGATCCTAGAGGTCAACCACTTATTTTGGAAGTATTTTCTTCAGTAAGCTTTTGGACTTCCTTTTCCATCTGGCCAATTTTGCTTTTTAAGGCATTCTTCTCCTCATTGGCTTTTTGAATCTCTTTTGCCATTTGGGTTAGTCTATTATTTAAGGTGTTACTTTCTTCAGTATTTTTGGGGTCTCCTTTAGCAAGCTGTTGACTTGTTTTTCATGATCTTCTTGCATCACTCTCATTTCTCTTCCCAGTTTTTCCTCTACTTCTCTTACTTGCTTCTCAAAATTCTTTTTGAGCTCTTCCATGGCCTGGGACCAATTCATATTTTTCTTGGAGGCTTTGGATGTAGGAGCTTTGACTTTGTTATCTTCTTCTGGTTGCATGTTTTGATCTTCTTTATCACCAAAGAAAGATTCTATGGTCTGACTTTTTTTTTTTGCGAGGTTTGCTCATTATCCTAGCCAATTACTTGAGTTATAAACTCTTTGTTAAGGTAGGGTCTGCTTCCAGTGTGAAGAATGTACTGTCCCAAGCTTCGGGGGTTTTGTGCAGCTGTTTTCAGAGATACTTGTAGGGACCTGTAAATTTTCAATTCTTCCAAGGTAGTATGATAAGGGCCGAGGTGTTTACTCCTTTCCTGGCCTGTGCTCTGGTCTATGAGTGACCACAAGCACTCTTTTCTGCCTTAGAACTGTGAGGAAGATTCCCTCTTTACTGCCACTACAAGCTCCACCACGACAGCACTCCCACTCACCCCACGACCGCCACACAGAACTATGACCCGGATCCAAGCACGGGCAAAGCAAGAGAATCCTGCACCAGCAAAGAGATCCCTGCAATCCCCCTCCAATCAGCCACTTGATTTCACCCTCAGCCTGTGGGCCAGAAGCTCTGGAAGCAGCCACTGCCCTGGGGCCATGCCAGGGACTGGGGCTGGGACCAAGCTTCTCTCTCACCGAGCTCACAGACTTTTCCTACTGACCTAAGTTGTCTTTGGCATTCGTGGTTTGAGAAGTCTGGAAACCGCCACAGTTGCCCATGATTCAGCCCTCTGAGGACTGCTCTAGGTTCACTGAGGCCTGTTTTGCCTACACGCCCATGCTGAACTGTGTTCCTCTTCTTGCCTGGCACAATAGACTTTCTGATCAATCATCCAGGTTGTCTAGGGCTGGAAATTTGTTTCACTCTGTCTTTTTGTGGGTTCTGCTGCTTTAGAATTTGTTTAGAGCCATTTTTTACAGGTATTTGGAGGCATTTGGGGGAGAGCTCAAGCAAGTCATTGCTTTACTCCACCATCTTGGCTCCCTCAACCACTTATTTTGCAGATGAGGAAACTGAGGTTTGGAGTTGTTAAGTGATTTGAGGAAGGTCACACAGCTAATAAGCATCTGAGGAAGAATCTGAACTCAGGTCTTCCTGACCCCAACGCCAGCACTCCATCCACTGTGCCACCTAACTGCTGTGATCCCAGAATCCCATTATAATATTGCCCCTTTAATTCAACCAACTCAAAATGCTGTCCCTGTTCCAGATGCTTCAATGCCACCCTCAGAAGGATATAACCTTAGTTCAGTTCAATTCAATGATTCAATAAACATTTATTTACAAGCATCTACTATGTGCCAGGCACTGTGCTAAGCAATAGGGATACAAAAAGAGGCAAAAGACAGTCCCTGCCCTCAAGAAGCTTACAGTCTAATGGGGGAGAAAATATATGCAACCAAGATAGATCTAGGACAGATTGGAGATAATATATAGAGAGAAGCCACCAAAACTAAGAGAAGTTGGGAAAGACTTCCTGTGGGAGGTGGGATTTTAGTTGGGACTTGAAGCCAGGGAGGTCAACAGTTAGAATGGAGGAGGGAGAGCACTCCAGGAATGGGGAACAGACAGAGAAAATGTCCGGAGCCTAAAGATAGAGCATTTTACTTGTGGAACAGACAGAAAGACCATGTCACTGGATTGAAGAGTACAGGTTGGAGAGTAAAATGTAAGAAGACTGGAAAGGTAAGAGGGGGCTAGGTTATGAAGGACTTTGAATGTCAGTGTATTTTGTATTTGCTTCTGGAGGCAATAGGAAGACACTGGAGTTAACTGAATAAGGGGAGAGGAGGAGATGACATAATTAGACTTGTATTTTAGAAATCACTTTAGTGGCTAAATAGAGAATGGATTGGAATGGGGAGAACTCAGGCAAGCCTCATCAGCAGGTTATTACAGTAATCAAGGCTCGAGGTGATAAGGCCTGAAACTAGACTGGTAGCGTGTCAGAGGAGAGAAGGGGGTCTTTGGGGGCAATGTTGCAAAGGTGAAATTAGCGAGCTTTAGGTATGAGGTGAGACATAGTGAGGGATCGAGGATGACTCCTAGGTTGCAAACCTGGGACGATGGTGCTACCCAGTGCGGTCATAGGGAAGGAAGGAAAGGGAGAAGGATTCAGGGTGAAAGTTAGCGAGTTGTGTTTTGGATACACTGAGTTTAAGATGTCTAGTGGACATCCACTTCAAGATATCTGAAAGACAGTTAGAGTTTCAAGATTGGAGGTCAGCAAAGAGACTGAGGCAGGAAAGGTAGATTTGAGAATAATCAGCATAAAGATGGTGATTAAATCCATAGGAGCGGATGAGATCACCAAGTGAAATAGCATAGAGGGAAAAGAAAAGAAAACTCAGAACAAAACCATCAGGTGATCTAACTAAGGCAAAGAACATAAGGGTAATCTGCTCAAGGTTACTGGTAAGCAGAAAGATCATGATTCCTAATCAGAGATGTCAAGAATAAAGAAAATGACCAAGAAATATCTTTCTCTTTGAATGTTAGCCACGGTCACATGCTCCAACACTTTGCTTTAATATCCAGCAAAAAAAAAAAAAGACTTTATCTGACATACTGGCAGGTCCTGATCTAGACTGACTGAAAAAGGCAAACTGATCCACAGAACCTCATCTAGCAATCTACTCAGACTCATCAGAAAATTACCCTGTTGACATCCCTCCCCACCCCCAAGACCTCACTGATGTCTATTTCCCACTTCTCTAAAGCATAACGGGGCGGGGGGGAGAAGAGTAGCCACATGGCCTCTGATAAATCATTAATTATTAATAATGCAATTCAAAATCTTTACTGTTACTGAGCCTGACCTCCCCCCTCAGGGCACAACATATCATCTAGGTTCCTAGAGGGAGAAAAACATTGTCTTATTTTCTTATATTGCAAGGGGAGGGATCCAAATTCTTCTGCCTCTGCATACACCTTCACAGAATTTCATTCACTCCAATAGTTTATAATAACATAGATAGAAAGTGACAAAGTAGAAACTGGCAAATGGTGGTACCTACGAGAGTTACTGAGAGAAGGGACAACAATTTATAGAATTAAGTTCTTTATTAATGCTTCTTGCTGTTATTCCGTTTTCAGTTATGTCGGACTCTTTGTGACCCCATTCTGGGGTTTCCTTGGCAAAGGTACTGGACTTGTTTGCCATTTCCTTCTCCAATTCATTTTACAGATGAGGAAACTAAGGCAAACAAGGTTAAGTGACTTGCCCTGTCACACAGGTAGTAAGTATCTGAGGCTGGATTTGAACTCAGGAAGATGAGGCTTCCTGACTCCAGGCCCTGCACTCTATCCACTGTGCCACCAAAAGACCTGCGATTTTGCTTATGGTGAGCCCTCCTGCAGTCAGTACAGCTTGGAACCCCTCTTAGAAGACAGCCAACAACAATAATAAAAACAATGAAGCCTCTGCAGCAAGTTAGAGGGGAAAGAGCTTACCTGGATTATTCTCATAGCCCCATATGGGATGACATGACTATTGCTAGTTTGTAGAAGATTTCTGCTAGTCATATTTGAGGGAGAAAATAAAGCTAAGCCCAGTAGCCCTTCTCCCTAATGAAAGCAGAGTGGCCCCGCTCCTGGCCCCAACCTCCTATCTTCTTTCCTGGCAGGAATTAAAGTCTGCCTTGGAAAAAGGAGGGAAGGTTAGAGTTGTCTATTCTGCCTCCCCTTGAGGCACACAACAACACCCCCAAGCTACATGTGAGGGACAGCTCTTGCTATGTGAAAATGATTACAGGCTAGAATCAACCCATCAGTCATCACTCCCCTTAGAAAGGTTCTCAAGCCAAGGGAAGGAAGCCGTGTCAAAGACCACCTCCCTTCAATTCACAGGCATTTGCTATTGTCTTCTCCCAATTATGCTGCATTCTCACATCAATCTACTGCCTCCTCCCATTCCATCCTCCCCCTCTTCCTCACTAACCACTTGGATTAGTTTGTTTGTTTTTACTTCAGGAAAAGGAAAATCTCTACTGGTTAGCTACCATTTTGTATAGCACTTTAAGGTTTGCAAATCATTTTTACCAGTTATCCCATTTGATCTTCACAGCAACTGTAAGGTAGATACCATTATTATAGCCATTTTACAGATGAGGAAACTGAGGCTGAGAGAAGTTAAATGACTTGCTCAGGGTTATACCACTACTAAGTGTCTGAGGCAGAATTTGAACACAAATCTCTGTGACTCCAAGTCCAGCACACTCTATACACTGGACCACTCTACACACAGCCAAGATCAGAGTAAAACATGACCCATTTTAAGCAGTGCTCTTCGTCAACTGTTGCGCTTATAAACTTTACCATACATACATACTATGTGAATTGTATGAAGGAAGGAGAAGGTGGTCTGATTACATGGTAAGAGTGAGAGATGCCAGGTGGATGGTGAGAGCAGTACCCTAGTATCCTTGTGAAGTCAGAAGAAATAGAAGAAACCTTCAAGCACATTTGATGGATGGCTCGTTACAAAATTTTGGGAAGACATGGACAGGAGTCCCCTAGGATAGGCAGGTATGAATGGAGTCTTCTCTCCATTATTGGAGGGAGCCCCTGAATCAATGAGGTCACAGATCCATTTGAGAGTATATATACCTTCTACATACACACACACACACACACACACACACACACACACGCATGCATGTACGCACTCACGCACAGGCACATGCACATGCACAGAATTACTTCACATCTGTGCCAGAAGCTATAGCTAAGAACCCCAGAAACCCACTTTAGGAAAGCCAGGAGGACTGAGATCACACATTCCCAAAGCATGGAGTTTGTAGAGAATGTGGGCAGGAGGATGGGCTGCAGCAACATTAGCACAAGGGAAAATTTTATTCCCAAGTGAACAAATCTCAGCTCCCACTCCCATTTGTCCTTTCAGCTCAGTGCAAACCACGCACAGTGCAGTAGAAACCTACTCAGATAATTTCCATAATGAAAAGCCAAGAAAGTGAGCTCTCTTCTGATCTGGTGGCCACCCATATTCCTCTCTGACACACACATACTCCTTGTTTTGACAACAAGGAGTTGCTTTTGGAGTTAGCAATGTCTTTCTCCATGTTCTGGCCCATTCCCCAAGGCTAGATCTGTGGAAGGGGAATTAGCAATCTCTCTCTCTGTCTCTCTGTCTCTCTCTGTCTCTCTCTCCATATAGATATAGATATATGGGGGGGTATCCTGAGACATATGTTGTCCCTGTACACCTACACTTAGACCCAAAGGGTCAGCCCCAGAGGGATAGCTGACAGTGCATCATTAGCAGGTTTCTGATCGATGTCACTGACCTCTCCAAAGCTACAGTCAACCTAATACATTTCTTTAAGAAACAAGAATTAGGGATGTGGCAGAGACCCTTCTTGGGAAAAACCCTGGTCTGCAAAAAGATCCATGTTTTATCCAAATGAAGACAGGAAAAAAACCAAGCCCTGCTTATTAGTGCACAGGCCTTAGAAGATCTATATATCCTTCTCCCTGTTCCATAGGCATGAGGAGTCTTTCTTTTGGTAGGTGATACAGAACTCATTAAAGTAACCAAAAGGATGGGGGAAGGGCATAAGGAGGGAAAGACTATCCCAACCAAAAGTTCTGCAAGCTTCTCTGACAGTTGGGAAGGGGTAAATGAAGGGCTATGGTTATGAACAGAAAGACTGAGATAGGAATGACCTAAGATAAGGAAGCAAGGAAGGGAAGGGAAGGGAGAGCAGCCCCCAAAAGAGAGGAGACAACAATACTTCAGAGCCTCCAGCCAGAGATAGAAGGTGGGGGTTGGGGGGGAAGGACAAACAGAAACCAGAATTGTCAGGTTTTGAGAAAGAAACTCACTAGATGTTTTGCCTTTGGGAGGACTGCTTTGCCAGCCTCGTTTTCATTCTGTGCCAACTGGATCCTGCTGTGGTCTGAGACTCCTTTTTTATTTCTGAAATCTGGTCACCCAAGTGACAAAGCTGGAGAAGTACCCTTGGCTGCAATAACAGCTCCTGCTGTTTTCTGTCACCACAGAAAGAGGAGTTCAGACGCTGACAGGATCAGCTGTTTAAATACAAGAACAGGGACTATTTGTCCCACCCCTGCCCCTCAATATTCCCTTCTCTTTAAGACCATGTGCCAAGTTAGTCCCAGAAACAATTCTCCAAGAGGGGGAAGTACACATACAATATTTGGAAGGGGGAGTGGGTGCAAAGGGCTGATTTAAGACCACAAACAACACGAATGAGAATTGATTCACTTAGAATATAAGAGCTGTCTTCCAGTTGAGTTATTAAGAGAATGCTTCATTACTAGGATTAGGAAATGAAACCTAAAGTAGACTGCTCCATTGGACTGATGTTCAACACCAAAACCCTTTACAAAATGAAAATCTGGGGGTGGGAAGTTGTCCTAAGATGAAGTGATCAAAAGGGTACTCTCTCACTGAAGAGGAGATTCAGGGAACAGTTAAGGAAACAGATGCCACAGAAAGTGCCTCATTAATTGCAGTCATGAGAGAAACACTGAAAGGGTTAATGTGACAAATGAAGGAAATTAGCAAAAAGCTTAGATCCTTTCTTCTCCCCCTCCCAGCCCCCAAAGCAGAAAATAATTGTCTAAGATCATGTGCCTAACTCTAGAAGCACCAATTCTCCATCCTAAGCATAGAGAAGTGCCCCCTTACTACACAGCCTGGAGTGAGTGAGTCTAAACAGGTTTTAGAACCAGGCCTGGTCATCTCCTACACACTCAGGTAAAGGCATCCAATCTGAAGATGGGAAAGGCAGAGAGATCTGGCTGAAACCAAGCTTGCCTAAACAGAAGAAAGGATACCTACTCTATTTTAGAACTCCTTAAACAAAATGGGGAGATATTAGGGCAGGAAAAACTTGGGCAATGTGACCAGTAAATGGTACTAATTTGCAGAGCACATAGCTAATCTAGAGTCAGAAAAAGAAAAAGAGGCCAGACAAAAGTGGTCCTAATAGGATGAAATTAAAAAACAAGCATGTGTTTCCAAAATGAGAAGACTGAAAGAAAAATCATATGTAAGAAACTGAAAAAGTTTCAGAATACCAAAAAAGAAAAAAAAACCACCTTGAAAAACTGAATTGAAAAAGCAACTATGAAAAAACAAAATTCTAATGAAAAGTACTGTCAAAAGCCTAGTCAGCATTCTCCCCAATCCCATAGCACTGTTGTTATTTGCAGAATCATGTTATTACAAAAGAACAAACAAAATGTTAAATGGGTAGGGACCCATTACATAATAACCCATTACAAAGAATGAATCCAATAATACTGGAGCACATAAAGAATAAAAAATGTTAAGAATGTACAGACATATACGAGGGGGGTGAAGAGACAGGGAAAGAATTTGGAACACAAAATTTTAAAAACAAATGTTAAAAATTGTTTTACACGTAATTGGGGGAAAATAAAAAACTAAACAAAAAAGAAAGCCAAAAAGAAAACATGGCTAATTTGTAATGGAATCCAAGTATTTATTTTTTTACTTTCATATCTGGCTTGACTATGGTACCTGCTTAACTACCTATTAACATCATTTGAAAAGTAAAAATTAAATGTTCCCCCAAAAAAGAATATTCAAAAATGTGGCAAGTGATTACACAAAATGATGCAAAGCTTAAAAAGCATAACACTAACCACAACTTTGTAAACTTTGTTACAAAGTAACAACCAAAAAGTTAAATGGGTAGGGAATGGTTACAAAGAATGAACTCAACAGTATTGAGTACTATACCATCATACAGAACGAAAAATGTTAAAATATATATATATATATATATACATACACAGAAATATGGCAATACAAAATAATTCAAAGTTTAAAGAGCAGAACACTAACTACAACTTCATAAGATAGACATATATGTATTTTAATCTATAAACATAAGGATCAAAAGTTGTTTAGACTATTGGTATGATAACAATGTCTATAGAAATTTACCTTTTATTGCAAAAATGATCAAACACGCAAAAAAATCATAAAATCTCATTACTTCACAGCATTACCAAGTACTCACTAGCAATTAATCAAACATTAAATAAGCAAATATTTGTGGGTCCTTGCCCTCTAGGAATTGACAATCTAGTTGAAAGATAAGAAAAGAAGTAATGAAAAGATTAACAGTACAAATAGTAAATAAGTGCCAAAGGAGTGGTGATACAATAAGTCCTTAGGGGGTGGGAAGGACCAAGAAAGCCTGAGATCAGAGCAACCAGGAACAAGGAGAACCTAAAACCCATCTGGGGGGAAAAAACAACAACAACAACAACAACTTAAAGCTCAAACTTTAATCCAGTTCCACAAAAAAAAAAAAAGCCTTGCTTTGTCAAAGCCACACACCAAAGCCTCAACCTTTGATGGTCATATCTCAAAAGAAACAAAATGAAATTATTCCCACCACTGCCAACCCAACTCAATTGAATGGATTAGCAGCAGCATCTTCTTATAATGACATGTGACCCATTCATCCTTTTCTTGGAGATTCCAACAAGTTCTATTGGAAATGACAAACTGTAAGAGACATATCGAAAAATCCAGAAGGTGGCCTCCTAGTACTCCCTAAGCTCTGATCTACCAAGATGCCACGGAAAGAGTGCTTGATTTGGAATCAGAAGAGTGAGTTTGAATCCCAACTCTATCACTTCCTACCAAGAACAAGTCATTTAACCTCACTAGTGTTAGTTTCTTCATCTGTAAAATGAGGGGTTTAAGATCCCTTCCAACTTTAAATTTCCAGTGATCTCCAGCCACACACCATAGCAACTTAAGAAAGTCACTTGAGGGACTTAAGTTTTACGATCTGAAAAATAAGGAACATATTATTTTCCTGCTAGACTAATCACAGAATTAAGTAACATATGTAAACATGTTGAGGGGAAGCTGCTTTCACTCTAAGTCATGGGCACCTGCACTGGGTGCAGCCAGTTCCAACTATTCCTTTTGGAGATCTAGAAGCAGATTGGAATTATTTGCAAAACCCTACCTAGCTGTCCCAGAGGAAGAGAAAAGATGAAAAGACAAATGGAAAGAGAGCGGGAATGTCTTTTCAAACAGCAAAGATAGCAAGAGGTGATGATGTGAATGAAAGGCAAAATACCCAGGTGCCAGGGAAGGGAGGAAGTCGATGGATACCACCTTATCATGAGCCAACCCAAAGTGGAAAACAGATACTCACTTTAGCAGTCCAAGAAAAAGGCAAGGTGTTCTTACAGTTACTTGAAAAGGCGCTCTGTATGAAGGATGGGGCTAGGGATTCAAGGTGCAAAAGAAAGTAATTTAAACCATAGATATTCTGTCCCTGGAGGTTAAAAGACTGTAATAGTGTCAGCTGAGGTGTCAGAATAATTACTTCCCAGGTCAACTGTTCTAGAGATTGAGAAGAGGTTGCTAGCACCATTTGCTGAAGGAGATTCAACTATTGGGAAGCAGTAAAGCAGATCTGAACAATAGTAACAGGGAGCTTGTGACATCTGCCAGAAAAGGACAATAAAGGAGGGACAGTAGGGGTTCACACAGGAAAAAGCAACTGAAAAACTGCTAACAAAAGAACAAGGTACAAAGCACCCAGGTGAAGGAGGAAATTCCAACTGGGGTCAAACCTAGGGCAATATTATAAACTATAAAGACCACACAGGTTCCTGAAGGAGAGTTGCTCACAGGAGAGGGTAAAGGGTCTTTTGCCAGCCTACCGGTTTGGATACATGTACTTTCAGAACCCTTTATTGCAGAGAGGATAAAACTATCCTCTATCGAACTATCAAAGCTTTGTGAGCCTGAGTGCTTAGAAGAAGAGCTGGTACCTGCCCTTAAGAGTGTGCCAAATAATGAAAGTTCCTCAGGAATTAAATCAGAGAATTAAAAGGTCCTTTAATGTATACTTAGGTCCCTTCTTCCTTCAGAAGGGAACTTTTAACACAAGGGTCACACAAAAATATTAGATTCATAGAAGCATATTAGAGTTTAATACAATTTTATAGTACCCTATTTATTTGCATATAGGTCATAGTCATTAGTTCGCCGGGGATGGCTAAAGGACTTCATCATGCAACTGAACCTCTCATGTGTCTCTCCCTCCTCACTTTTGACCCAATGACATTCAATGAGCTTCCTAAGTAAGCTATGGCTATTGATAGAGGTTTTTTTCCCCTCCCCTAAGTAGATGTTCACTTCACACATTCCTTGGTCTAGGCATTTTATTGAAGTGTTTCCCTGAAACAATCATCATCAAATGATCAGAGATCATCTAAGCCAAGCACCTTATTTTACAGATGAAGAAACTAAGGACCAGAGATAGAAAGTGAATTGTCCAAAACCACAAAGTATGTGACAGAATCAGAAATGGAAGTCAGGACCCTTTCCTGCCAGTTCAGTGTTCTTTCCTCTAGGCTCACAGCATTTCAGAGTTTTAAGCAACCTTAAAAGCCATCTCTTTTGGGTTTTCTTCCATATCTCCACTCAAGTTATACGTGGGGACAGCTGAGTATCCAGATATGTGTACCTCCCACATTGGTTCTATTCACTGACCTTCTGGACCTTATACCATTCCAGGATGCCTTGCAGTATTAGTCTGAGTACACAAAGGTCCAATTCTCAATTCCAAAAAGAAGAAGAACTTCATTTGGACCAAAGAAGCCAAACTAGGAGCCAGTTAGAACAAAAGAATACCTAGTAAGTGAATATAAAAACCATGCTTTTCCATTATGAGGCTATGTCCTATTTCTCTGTTATTTTGAAAACATAATGACTTTCAAGGAAAAAAAAACAGTAAATTAATGCCAGGGAAACAGCTAGTTGTTAGTTCTTAAGCTTGAATAAAGCATGGATTTATAAGAAGGGAAATTTTAAAAATAAAATAAAGATGCCCTTAAAAAAGGCATTGAGTTCAAAAACAAAATTCAACAAGCCAAAGAAAAAGATGCTACTGCATTTGAAAACCTACCTTTGCATTATTAACACCAAAAAAAAGAAGAGTTAAATATCTTCATTTTAAATTTCTGATGATCTGGAACAGAGACTGGGCTAAAGTCTACCTTCTCATTCTAGTCCAAGGTAGCTGGGGTGGGGAAGCCTTCCTAAACCAATGTAAACATCTGATTAAGAAGGGAATATTTAACTTACTTAAGAGAACAAACTCCTTTCAAGTGCTTTAAAAGCAGCCAGTTGGAAGAAAAATGATAAGCTAACAGGGAATCATTCTCATCCCTTCATTAAAGAATGTTCTTGTGAGTAACTTGGCAAGACTTTTAATAGACCAGTTTAGGTTACATAGTAGATAGAGTTCTGGTGCTGGAGTCAGAAAGACTCATCTTTCTGAGTTTAAATCCAGCCTCAGACACTAGCTACGTGACCCTGGGCAAGTCACTTAACCCTATTTGTCTTAGTTTCTTCACCTATAAAATGAGCTGGAGAAGGAAATGGCAAACCACTCTAGTATCTTTGCCAAGAAGACCCCAAATGGGATCATGAAGAATGGGACATAACTGAAAAATGACTGAACAGCAACAAAATTTGAAAATAATAAAACTACATTTCTTTTTTTAAAAACAAATTACAACTTATATCAACCTTCCTTCCATCTCATCATTGTTATTCCAAATTATTAAGAGTTGACTACAGTATAGTTTCCATCTAGATCCATAGAACACTGGATTAGAATAATTAAAAGGCTAGCTGACACTTTTAGTAGAAGCCATTTCTTGCATATATTTGATCCAATGAGTATCAAATCAAGTCACTACCTCAAATGATGATGTCCTGAGTTCCACTATTTTTGGACCAGGTCTGCAGCTATGCAGTGACTTTATACTGTTTCAGTTCCAGTGAAATGTGGTTCAGCCTGGCTTCTGCTGTCTGAACCAATCCCAAGATCTAAACCAAGTAAAGCATCCTAGCCTGCAGGGCAAGGCCAATGCTTATAAATCAAAAAATCTGTGTGAGGACTGGAAAGAGGGGAAACTAATATACTCAAAGCTGGGCAAGAAATCTGTAAAGGATAGAGAACCTTTAAGGGCTGTTTTGAAAGGTAAAGAGAAATACGTTTGTTTTAACATAAGAGAATCATCACAACTTGAACATACTATTGTTAGCTTTGAATCTACTTTTACCATCTGGTACTAAAACCCTCTAGTAGCACCTATGTCTCTTTTGACATCTACAAGGGTTAAATCAGTGTTATTAACTATCTCCCTAATTATATCCAGGAGAGACAGTCTGGAGTTGGAGCTTCCCCATCATCAATTCCCTGATAAAAATATCATGAGCAGCAGAAAACCTCTGGAGACCTGTACTTTCTCTGGGGGCAGAAGCAATAACTTGGGGTGTGGGGGGTGCTTTTCAGAGTTCTTTGCCAGTAAAGTCTGAGAAAGGAAACATCACTGTGGGCTTGCCCTCATAATGTCAGACTTTCTACATAGCAACTAAGCCAAAGAAGGGAAGATCCTTAACAACATTTCTCAATTATGCAAACTATCTCAATTGATTAGAAGCAAATTATCTCAGCACTACCAGAGGTCTGTACCCCCAAAGAGATATTAAAAAAAGAAAAGGAAAAGGACCTATTTGTTAAAAAAAATTATAGCAGCTCTTTTTGTGGTGGCAAGGAATTGGAAATTGAGGGGATGCCCATCAATTAGGGAATGGCTGCACAAGTTGTAGTATATGATGGTGATGGAGTATTACTGTGCTATAAGAAATGATGAGCAGGATGATTTCAGAAAAAGCTGAAAAGACTTACATGAACTGATACAAAGTGAAGTGAGAAGAACCAGGAGAGCAGTGTACCTGGCAATACTGTACAATGATCAGCTGTGAATGACTTAGCTATTCTCAGCAAGACAATGATATAAGACAATTCAAAGAACTCATGATGAAAAATGCTATCCACCTCCAGAAAAAAAAACTGATGGAGTCTGAATGCTGATCAAAGCATACTATTTTTCACTTTATTTTTTTATGGGCTTTTTTTAGCCTATCTTTTCTTTCACAAAATGACTAATGTGGAAATATGTTTTGCATGATTGAAAGTATATAACCTATATCAAATTGCTTGTCATCTCAGGGAGTGGGGAGGGAAGAGAAGGAGAGAAAGAACTTGGAATTTGAATTTTTTTCATGTTAAAATCGTTTTTACACAAAATTGGAAAAAACAAAATATTATTTAAAATATTTAAAACAAAGCAACTCATCTCAGTCACTGTGAATAAATGCTTCTTGATCCTAGATTGGCAAAAGCTTCCTAGTTCTTCAATTGGGTACAGCAAGTCCTCCCTCACATCCTTCTAATGCCTTTTAATCCTCCTCTGAGCTTTGCTTCAGCCTTAACACAGTGCTGCTCTAGCTCAGCGAGACTTGTCTCTAAAAGGGGTGCTGGGAGGAAGGAGTGGGAAACACTGCTCCTGAAGCGTGTGTTTAAACTTCCCAAAAAAAGAACCTTAATTCCAAACTTTTCTAATAATTTAGCATTTCTACCCTTGGCCTCACCTAACTTCCTCATTTCTTCTTGAAATTCGTAACTGTTTGAAAATATAACCTCAATGTATTAATGTGTATAAGGGATTTATCTTATTTGAAATAATCAGACAAAATCCCTAGCCTCTCCCAGACTCCCCCAAAGATACACAGAAATCCGAGTCTGTACTTATCCTAGTCTTCTTACAGGCAACCAGGTGGCTCAGTGGTTAGCACCTCAAGCCTGGAGTCGGGAAGATCTGATTTTAAATCCAGCCTCAGACACTCAGTTTCCTCAACTGTAAAATGGGGATAATAATAGTACCTTCATCCCAGGGTTGTTATGAGGATCAAGTGAGATAATTGTAAGACAACAACATCGAAAACACAGCACAGCATGGTACATAGTAGGCACTATATGAATACTAGCTCTTATTATTAACTAACTCTTCTGTCCCCAAAGGATAGTTAGGTGAGTGTAAAGTTCCTTAAATCTGGAGGTAGAGAACCACCTTGGTTCTGCCACTAACTACTTGTGTGATTTAGAAGAGTCATTTAATCTCTCTGGGCCTCAGTTTCCTTATATGTAAAATCATGAGGTTGGACTGGATGACCTGTAAATTCTAAAACTGTGATTCCACGAAGACTCAAGGAGATGAACTTAACTCCACTGACAATGACATTCCTGCCCTTCCAAATTAATGTGAAAAATGCCAAATGCCCTAAGCCAGTGGGATTTAGAGAGTTAAGACTTTTCAGTGCCCAGATAGTTGCATATTTGCCTTTTTCTCCTTATCCAAATGGCAACTCTCTGATCCTTTGAAATTTTAATACTAAATCCAAGCCAGTTACCTCAAACATAGCACTTCAAAGCACAACACAGGTAGCTAATTCCTTCTGGAATAACACCAGCTGTATGCCAATATGGTCAAAATCAAACGTTCACTTGCAACTGGTGTTCCTGACTTCTTAATGGAAATAAAAGCAGACATCTACCATGGACTTTCTCTTTCTATATATGGCATCATGTAATTTCCCATATACAAGCAGTGGCAGGACTGCTATAGATGTGAAGCATTGTAAATAGTCATTCAAAGGGATTTGCCCTTTGAATCACAGATTTGAGTGCCATGGTTAGAGCTCACAAAATTCCATTCGATGAATAGGTTTCTCTGCACTGTTTCCAAAGTGTGTGTGTGTGTGTGTGTGTGTGTGTGTGTGTGTGTGTGTGTGTGTGTGTGTGTGTGTGTTCATTCCTGCCCCTAGGGTCTCATTTCTGAAGCAAGGATGAGGTTTAGAGGAGAAAGATTTGGTACTTTTTTGGTTAAAAAAGCTCAGAAATAACAGGAACTATGTAGTTGGTTCCTGGTCCAGGTTAAGAAAAAATTTTTTTTTACCTGAGTAGTCTTAACAGAAAATATTTTAGAAGCAAAATTAATATTCTCCATCTGGGAGATAAAAGCTTTCACTCCAAAATGGGGAAGAATGTTTTGAAAGCTCAGGAAACTGATCTCTTTCAAAGAAGGGGCAAAAACATTTAAGCCCCACCCTTCACCCCTAAGGTAGCAGGAGATAGATAATACAGAAAAGTGTGAACCACACAGCCAGAACTAAATTGTATAGATGACAAGGGAAAGTTCCCTTGAACCAGAGTCCCAGGGCTGCCACTTAACTAAGTGTGATCTTGGACTTCCAGCATCTTTTCTGGGCCTCAGTTTCCTTATCTAAGGGAATTAGGCTAAATCTCTAAGAACCTTTTAAATCTACCACCCTAATAAAACCCCATATCCATTTTGTTCTTTAAACTCAGTGATTTCAAAGAAACTAATATAATTTTCTGGGAGATGGGCCCAGGTGAGTTCAGATTGTAAAATCATTCATTATACATAGGCACTTCGATTTTAAAATTATTTGGAGGATGCCCTTGGCTCTGTATCTGAAACCTTGCCCTCCACCCCACAAATCCTATTAACCTGAAAATGCACAATGGTAAGAGCCCATTGTGGTGAGGTACTCTAGCTGATAATAAACCCCCTTTGGAAAAAGGATCCCCACAGAGACAGATAAAGAGACCAGGCTATCACCAAACTCTTGTTTTCAATAGGTGGTCAATCTGTGTTACCAGTGATTAGAACCACAAGAATATTTTAGTTTTAATTTTGTACATTTCTCTATGTAAACAATACTGCCGGCCCCCTTGGCTAGTCAGTTCCTAATCTAGTTGGTTTCATTTTCCCCATGCAAAAGCACCAGCACAGCTGGGTTTCCAGCTGGGCTAAAGGAATGAATAATTCTTTAAATAACTATGGATTTTTAAAAGTGTGAACTTTCTTCTGCTTAGTACTGAATTTTGTGAACGGCCTTTTTCGATAAGTGAATTTAGAGGCTAAGAATTTGTAATTAACCTAAAAATGGGAAGCCCAATGGACATGTATCTGATTTCAACTATCACTCTCAAATAGGAAACCAATGCGTTTGGATGTTCAAAGGGTGGAAATGGATGCCTTCACTCCTTAAGTCAAACCCTGCCTTGACACTAGAAAGAAACCTGCTAAAAAGAAAACCCACAGGAGAAAGCAGCAAGATAGGGTGTAATTACACCAAAATACAAGCAATCCTTGGGAATGCAAGGCTATTTGCAGAACGAGATACTTTTATATAGCATTGTGAGGAGTTATTATCCCTAGTTGGTCCCCTCTCCCTCTTCCTCTTTCCCTCCCACAAAAGGGAAGGAGACGACTCACAATTATGCCTTTTTTAAAGAAAATTCAGAGATTTAACAACCTAAAATGACAGTGATAGAATTTTGGAAAATGTATGCACACAATTACTTCAATATTTGAAGGATCTATGATTTCTCCAGTGTGGCTACCCCTACTGCCAATGCAGATCCCAGCCCCTCCATGCTTTAGGAAACCTTCTTCTTGAGTTGCAGTGGCCAAATTTATCATGCAGAGGCCTACCTTCTGAGGAATCTCTCTGAACACAAAAAGGCTGCTCTTCATACCACAGAGGTGCAATCTATTGCCAGACCTGTATTCAAAGCCTTTGCAGTTTGGTAATGTGTGCCACTCATCTCTGGCGCAGCCTTAGAAAATCCAGGGTCACCCCAAAACTTGAGGAAGCATCAGGGGAAGACCTGAGTAGAGAAAATGCACGCTGCCCAGTACAAACTCCTTCTTCTTGATTCATCCTTATGTTCCAAAAGGAACCATTATTGCTATTTCCATTATTATTAAGCACCAGTCCTCTACAGGAAGCTTATCCTTATTCCCCTTTCCTCCAATTGCTAGCACCCTCACTATCTTCTATTTAACCACCTTGTATTGTATTTCAAATACATTTTATATATGTATACATGGATACATATGTATACATTTATACACACACACACACGTGTGTGTGTGTGTGTGTGTGTGTGTGTGTGTGTATGCACATTTTGTCTCCCCTGAGAGAATGCAAGCCCTTTGCCAGCAGGAACTACTACATTTTTTTGATCCTGTATCCACAGCACCCAGCAAGCACAGTGCCTGGCACATAGTAAGCACTTGATAAATGTTGGTTGATTGCCTACTCCTTCTCCACCCACACCCCCAGTCAAAATCATTGAACACAACATGATATTGGAAATACATTCCTTCAGGATGTTGTGAACGCAGACAACAGAACAGCATTTTAAGACAGGTACAGAAGGAAATGTGGCCACTGGACTGATTCAATTCAGTAAACATTTATTAAGCACCACCATATGCCAGGCTGACTGTGCTAAGCACTGGGGATACAAAAAGAGACAGCTCTCAAAGAGCTTACAACCTAATGGGGGACACAACATACAAACAAGTGTATGTAAAGCAAGCTATGTGCAGAATAAATTATTATTATTATTATTATTATTATTATTATTATTATTATTTGTCCTTGGTTCTCAAAGAGGACCATGACATCAGGAAGTTGATGTCAAGACTTGCAACTGAGTTGGATTTAAGTGAGGGAGGGCTGTGCAAAGTCACCAGCCTCACTCTCTCCTCTGGAGCCATTTAGGTCTAGTGGCCAGATATAGATCAGGATGACTAGAGATGGCCCTGGATGCAGTAGGAGACAGTTTTTTTAAAGTTAAGGTCTTTCTCAGGTCTCAGTTTGTCTGAGGCAATGCCCATTCAGTGATTATGGCTATAGGAAAAATTAAAAGAGGGAAACCACTGGAATTAAGAAGGATTTGGGAAGGCTTCCAGTAGAAGGTGGGATTTTAGTTGGGACTTAAAGGAAGCCAGGGAGGTCAGTTGTTGGAACAGAGAAGGGAGAGCATTCTGGACATGAGGGACAGCCACCAAAATAAGGCTCCAGTCTTCACCCTCACCAGTATATACCACCCAAGGTATATCCTCCTAAAGTGGGGCTTTTTAACTGTTCTTCTAAGAACCACATTTCCCAGAACCCACACACATGAAAATTTTGATTAAATGATAAAACAATTGGACTTAAGTTACTTAATATGAGTCATCAAGGGCCATCTTGCTTATTTTGCTAAAGGCCAGTCTCCACCAATAAGAAAATCCCAGCAACCTGATGGCCCAGTAAACTCCTTTTACACACATAAAACAAAAAATGAAGTTGTTGAGTTTATTTCCTGCTTATCACAAGGTCAGGATGAATAGGTTTCCTTGTATAATATTCCACTACCACATGTGTTTTCTTTAACCTTATTTTAAGGTTCTTTCTTCAAGCTGAAATAAACAAGTACAGTTTCTACTACTCCATCCATGTTGCCAAAATGCCTACCAGATCTACAAAATGCTTTTTCATTTTCCAGTTTCTAGTGTCTGGACAAAAAAAAAAGTCATCACACTGACAGAAACCTACCAAATATCAACTTAAATCAGGATCTTTCCATTTAAAAATGTTTGCTTTCAAACACAGCCCCTTCTCTTTAGCAAATTATGATATGTGAGGGCCTTCTCTTTCCAATAATTGCAGTTCTAACTTTATCTTTCCCATAGCTAAACCATATATGCTGCTTTAGAATGTCCCATCTTAGTAACAGACTTTATTTCTACCTCAAAAGGCTTCCTAATTTTCAAATTAACTTATTAATTTCTAGGTCAGGTGGCAAATGAAGAAAGAAGGGGAAAACATCCATCAATTCCCAGTATACCTGGAGTTGGCCATCAGATCCTCAGTGAACAGGAAAGTGAATCTTTTAAAGATATGTACATTGAACTCCCCAAGCAAGATTCCACAACTAGATTTCCTGCCCATTTCCCACTGAATATATGAACAAGATCCACAGCTCCATGAGGAGGTCTCCAGTAAGATGAAATAGACTTGAAGGCAAGCAATTCTTGACTGGTCCCAACTGTCCAGTGCAGAATAAGTTAAAGCATTAAAATAACAGCCAACAGTTTTGCCTCATGTCAGAGTAATAAAGCATGCTTTTCCCCAAACAGGTTTATCTTTTCTGTTGTCCCCATTAAAAGACCATCAAAATTACTCTGAAAGAAGTAATATGGCTTAACATATACTGCTCAGATATACTCCCTAATACCTGAAATTTTCTACCAGTAGGGCACACCAAGAAGTCTTTCAAGTGGCAAATGTCAGGTAGTGGAGAGATGTATTGGGCAATATTTTAAAAGCATGAATCTGGAAGAATGAGGAATGCAAAACTTTTTGATAGTTATTATATATTCTCTGCCTCCCACAGCTTCTCTCCTAGCAATCTCTTGTCTGATGCTCTATTAGCAAACATGCAGACTTCCAAGGAAGTGCAGTACATCTGTCATGATTTAGTAGATACATAGTTCAGAAAGTCACTAACTACATACAATTAGCAAGTTCTCTTTGGGTAGGTTGCAGCAATTTGATATCCAGAGAAAGAAAAAAAAAAGAAAACAATGAAATACCTCAACTGAAAAAGCACAAGAAAGACCTGTGCCAAACATTTAAGTTAGCCATAATCTGGACTGAAAGATCCTACTAAGATATTAATACCAGATACAACGACATTTTTAAAACGACCTCTTCTCTCATAGAGAAGATCACTTCATAAAAGACTTCTCACATCAAATAATCTGCTGAGCAACTCCAATGTCGAAGAGATTTCAAAATGGTACTTCTCTAATCACCTGCATTCTTTTGCTGCACCCAACATCATGGAGATGACAGATGCAGTCACTACATCCTGCTACCGAAGTGTCAGAGCTGAACTTGAGAGCCGTTTAGAGAAAGTTAACCCAATATTTTATCATCATCATAATCTAGAGAAATACTATGCCTGTTAAGAAACCTCTAAGAGATATACCAGAAACTCTGAACAACAGGCTTTTCACAGTCCCTGAAATATCACTAGGCCCGGCTCACTGGTCCTAGAGGTTAAGACCTGACAATGCTAGGCAGTGCTGAGGATAGGGATAAACACAACACGTAAAAAAAAGTGCCACATGGAGAAAACAATAACAGTTAAAGTCCAACTCTGCCTGCGCCAGCCATGTAGGGATGGGGGTGGGGTGGGGTCGACGATTCCCTGGGAGAACTTGTGGGCATGGGCCTGCGAAGCCCAATAGAGTGCCCAGTTATTCCTGCAGAGCCAATCCAGCCCATCCAGGGCAGTAGCCCAGAAAGGAGGGGGCCCTCCGGGATCCCTAGCAACCTGAACAAGGCCGCTGAGGCCCCCTCCCGGCCCAACTGCCCCCGGCCCGGCACCGCCCCGGAACTTTCCCTCTCCCCAGCCTCGGCTGGGCTACAATGGCAGCGTTCCAGCCCCACATGCCATCCATCAGCCGCAGATTCCTGCTGGCACAGCCCCAAGGCTCTTCTCACGCCCCCCTCCCCCCAACCCCGCACTCCCTCCTCTCCCACACACACTTTGAACCTGCTCTTCCCGCACCTCCCCTCACCCACTCGTGCCAGACGTCCTGGGCAGGGGTAGCCCCACCCCCCCAGCTTCTCGACCCCCACAACTGCCAGGCCTAGGCACCTGCGGCACCTCTTCGCCCCTCCCCCTTCTTCTCCCCCACCCCAGCGGAGGGGGAGGGCGACTCACCGCAATCGATGCACAGGATCCTGCCCACCTCTTTCTTGAGGTTCTTGCCGTTGGTGTCCAGGGGAGGGAAGGCCGTCTTGTAGACCTTGGGCTCTTCGGTGGCCTCCAGGAAAAAGATGTAGCGCTGGTTCCTCTCCACGGGCGCGCAGGAACCCACGGTGATCACCTGGTCCCGCTGCAGCCCCCCGTTCCGAAGCGGCCACTTGTCCAACACCTTCACCAGCGCCGCCCAGCCCGAAACCGGGGGCTCTCGGGTGCTATTCGAGCCCCCTGGCTGGACGAATCCCTGCACCTTGCCCTCCACCACCACGGGCGCCTTGAACGCCTGGTCCTGCACCGACCTGAGGCTGGGCGAATAGCAGGCGAGTGACACCCCGAAGAGCAGCATGGAGAAGCCGGGTGCCGGGTCTCGCCTCATGCCGCCGGCGGCTGCGGCTCCCCAGCGGGCTGCGGCGGCGGCGGCGGCGGCGGCAGCTGCTGTCCCGGCTGCTGGGCTGCGGCTGTGGCTGCGGCCGCGGCTCTGGGGGCGCAGCGGGACGGGCGATGCTGCTGCTGTGGTGGCGGCTGCTGCTGTCGTTGCTGCTGCCGCCGCTGCTGTCGTTGCTGCTGCCGCTGCCGCTGCTGCTGCTGCTGCTGCTGTTGCTGCCGCTGCTGCTGCTGCTGCTGCACGAAGCCTCCTCCAGTGGCGGTGGCGGCACTGAGCAGCAAACCTGCCGCATCTGGCCAGGCCATTTGGGGGGCTCCGCCGCTCAGCCGCCGCCTCGGGAGGGGAAACACAGCCCGTTGGAAAACCGGAAACGGCGTAACGTGATCGTAGCCCTCCGCCCGCGGCCGGGCGAGGTAACCTAGCAGGGCAAGGGCGGGGAGGGGACAGCGCTGGCTGCGCAGGCTGGCAGGCAGGCAGGCAGGCAGCAGTCCCACCCGGAGGCGACCTGAAGGAGGATGCCGAGGATGTGACACCCGCCCTCCTGCGCCCTCTCCCACGCCCCCCGCGGCCCCCTGGGCTCGGTGGGGCACTGGCTTCTGCAGGGGAATTTGGAGCCATACGCAGGGAAATACTTTTTCCCTCGGGGAGATTGCTCTCCCACTTTAGAGGTCCTCTATAGGGATCCTCGGGAATCCCGTCTATGTCTCCCCTCCCTGCTACCCTTGGCTGATAAGAAGGACCTGAGAGCACAGATCCTTCCCCAGAGCCCCAGAAACCTGGAAAGTAAGGGCTCCAATCTGTCCCCTTGCATTAGAGGACCTGGGAACAGCAGGCCTCTAATCTCAGGTGTGCTGGGCCGAGGTTTCAGATTGGAACTGACATCTGAGATCCAGTTTGGACTGGGGAGGCTTCCAAACCCAGTTCATTTGGTCTCCCTAATGGAGACTGCAGAGGTAAGGAGAGATGATGCCAGGGGTGGGAGTTGGAGGATGGCTCCCAGTCCTGGGACTCTTTCCTACCCTTCTGTAAAATTAGAATAATAATCCTACCTGTAATGCTAACTTCTTAAGGGCCGTTATTAGTCTCAAATGAGATAATGTATGTAAAGCATTTTGCCAACTTTAAAGCTCTGTCAGTTATTAGTCCCATCGCCACCATCATTATCCCCCCCAAATGTGGGTTAGGAAAGGGTCTTTGCCAAGCCCTTGCCCAAGAAGGCTAAAGTAAAAGATTCTTCCCAGGAGACAAGTAAGAGCCTCCCCTTCACAGTATTCACTGGAAGATGGTTTTAGAGGATGGAATTCTAGAATTCATTACCTCACACCTATATCTGGACCTGCTTGCCCCAGATCCCCTATTCAGGGATTTAATAAAAACAGGTCCCTCTGTCCTATAAGGTACATTATAAACCATCCTGCACCCAGCCAATGACAAGCCAGGAAACTTTATTCTCTATCAATCAGTCAATAAACTCCAATCCATCCTCCATTCAGCAACCAAAGTGATTTTCCCGACCATGTCACACCCCTCCTAGGTAGACTCCTTGGCTCCTTATCTCCTCAGGCATCAAATGCAAAATCCTATTTGACAGTCAAAGCCTTAGATAAGCTAGCTCCCTCCTACATTTCCTGTCTTCTTGTATCTTACTTCTGGCCATTATTCTTTAATACAGCAATACTGGCCTCCTGGCTTTTCTTCAAACAAGACACTACATCTCAGCTCCAGGCATTTTCTCTGGCTGTCCCCCATGCCTGCAATTTTCTCCCTCCTTAACTCCCCTGCTGACTTCCCTGGTTTCCTTAAAGTCCCAACCAAAATCCCATCTCCTACATGAAGGCTTTCCCAACCTCTCTTGATTCTAGCCCCTTCCCACAGTTAATCATTTCCCATTTATCTTGTATATTGCATGTTTGCATATATTTGTTTGCATGTTCTCTCCCCCATTAGATTGTAAGCTCCTTGTGGGCAGAGACTGTCTTTCACTTCTTTTTGTATCCACAGTGCTTAGCACGGTGCTTGGTACATAGGAGGCACTTAATAAATGTTTATCAGTTGATTGATTATCTTTCAATCCAGTGCATATTTTTATTGCTTTTCTGACTGTCTAAGGTACATTTTGAAATACTATTCTACTAAAGTTGCAGAGCCCTCATGCTTATGTCAACAAAAAATAAAGGGGCTTTCACAGAAACTAAAGAATGGGGAGAAATAATTATCCTTCCTTTGCTCAATATGTGATCTACATGGAGATGAGCTCTTATGACTGACCTCAACTATTCAATGACTTGAGCAGAGAACAAAGTATTAAGTTTCCTAAAAGGATAGCCAAAACTGCTGCTATTCTATTTATATTGGACATATATTAGGTATTCATTAATGGACCAATGTCAATGTGGAGGAAGTCTCTAGTCAAATGCCCCAGGGATCTGTCCTTGGCTTAAACTTGTCAATTCCTTCTTACAATGCAGTGCCTGGCTTTGAACACACTATTTCAGATGTGGTCTGATGAAGGCGGAGGACACCGGGACTATCACCTTTGTTTACTATGCCTCTCTTCATTCAAGTGCTTTTTTAAAAAAAAAAATTTTAACCGTTGTGTAACAGTGTTGATTGGTTGCTCATTAAAATTCTCAGACCTTTTTCAAATGAACAGTTTCTAATCATACTTCCCCCATCCTTATGCAACTGATATTTTGAGACCCAGTGCAGGACTGTATATTTATCAAGGGCAGCTAGGTGGCACAGTGGACAGAGATCTGGGCCAGGAGCCAGGAAGATCTGAGTTCAAATGTGACCTTGGGTATTTATTAGCTGAGTGACCCTGGGCAAGTCACTTAACTCTGTTTGCCTCTGTTTCCTCATCTGTAAAATGAACTAGAGAAGGAAATGGCAAACCACATCAGTATTTTTGCCAAGAAAAACCCAAAGGGAGTTGTAGAGAGTTGGACACAACTGAAATGATTTAAATCCTATCTTATTATATTTGTCAAGTCATTTGGCATCCTTACTCTGTTGTCCAGTGCCTTAACTATTCTTTCAAGATCTGTGCCTTCTACAAATTTCATAAGAATGCTATTTGTACTTCTATGCAAGTTATTGATAAAAATGTTGAACTTTGTAGGGCCCAGGATTTATGCCTAAGTGCACTCCGCTAGAGAACTCCCTACAGCTATTTGACATCTATCCATTAACAGTGATTAAAGACCCAAAGGGATCTATTGTCATTTATCCTGTTCTGAATATGCCTCACTGTACCAGATGAGACACACCTCTCCATCCTGTCCAGAAGAAGAGCTTCAGAAATTTTGTCAAAAGCTTTGTTGCTTAAATCTAGATAAGCTGTCTGTAGAATTCCTTTGATCTACCAGTCTAGTTGCCCTAGGAAAAAAGAAAAAGAAACTCTAGTACATTGTCATCACCTGTTCTTGGTGAATATTCTGATTCTTTGTATTATCATTTCCCTTTCTAAGTGCTTCCAAATGATTCCTTTAATGATACATACTAGAATTTGGCTAGAACTCAAAGTCAAGCTCACTAGTCTAGAGTTTGACAATTCTACATACTTCTTTCCCTTTTTTGAAAATATAGATATTTGCCCATTTCTAATCTGAAGAAACATTTTCCCTCTCTCCATAAGTTTTTATTGACAGTGGGTCAGCAATCATATTTGTCAATTCTCTTGGATATTTTAAATATATTTCCTCAAGCCTGAAGACTTGACTGCATTGATGACAACCATCTCACTTATCTGGAATTGAATCCCAATGTTAACCATTTAGCCTATCATTCCAAGGCCAAAGGTCACTTTATTGTCAGAGAAAACAAGAACCAAAATTGTAGCTCAGTAGTTATGCCTTCTCTTATCCACTGTCATCATCCAAGCACTCTGAGCTATGGGCCTAGCATTCCTTTGATTATCTTATTGCCCCCAACATAGCTAATAAAGCCATTTTTGTTGTTCTTAACATTCATTGCCAAGCCAAGTACATTCTTAGCTTTAGCTCTTGGTATTATTCTTACAATCAATCAACCAACCAGTCATCAAGTATTTATTAAGCACCTACTACTGCCAGGCACCATGCACAGGGAATACAAGTACAAAGAATGAAAAAAAAAATCCCTACTTGTGATGAGCTTATATTTTGAGAGAGACAACAAGTGTATATGAATATATATGTGTGTATATATATAACATAAATACAAAGTTAATAAATACAAATGTATACAAAGTAATTAAATACAAGATGGTTTGGGAAAGAGACCACTAGCACTTGGGGAATCAGGAAAGGCTTCATGCAGAAGATGATGCTTGAGCTGCATCCTTAAGGAAGAGAGGGAAACAATGATGCAGAGGCAAGGCAGCTATGCATATCAGACAAGGGGGATGGCCAGTGCAAAGACATTCAGATGGGGGGAGGGGAATGGAAGATGAAGAATAGAGAAGCCAGGATCACAGAGTGCAGTAGAGGTGAGTAATTTTCAATAAGGCTGGAAAGCTAGACTGGGAATAGATCAAGGAAGTCAGTCAATCAGTGAGCATTTATTAAGCATTTACTATGTGCCAGGCATTGTGCTAAGTGCTAGATTATAGGGCCTTAAAAGCTAAACAGAATAGTTTATATTTTATCCTAAAGGCAATAGGAAGACACTGGAGTTGAATGAGTAGGGAATTCAAGTGGTCAGATCTGTTCTTAAGGAAAATTACTTTGGCAGTGGTGTGTAGGATGAACTGAAGTGGTGAGAGACTTGAGGCAGTGAGAACAATTATTAGGCTGCTGCAGTAATTTAGATGAGAAGCGATGAGGGCCTGAACTAAGGTCGTAGCTATGTGAGTGGATAGAAGGGGTCAGAAGCAAGAGATATTGTGAAAGAAGAAACAATAAAGATTTGGCAACTGATTGGGATATATGAGGTGAGGGAAAGCCAGAAATCAAGAATAATGCTGAGATTATGAACTGGGACACTAGAAGGATGGTGATGCCTTTGACAGAAGTAGGGAAGTTTGGAAGAGGGGAAGATTTAGGAAGAAAGATAATGAGTTCAGTTTGAGACACTGGCTTAAGAAGTCTTTCAGACATCTGATTTGAAACATCCAAAAAGCAAGCAATGGTGATCCAGGACTAAAGCTTAAGGGAGAGATTGGGGCTGTATCTGGGAGTCTCTGCTTAGAGATGACAATTCAACCCATGGAAGATAATAATAATGAGCACTTACATTGTGTAGTGAGGTTTGCAAAGTGTCATACATGTTATCTTGCTTGATCTCATTTGTAGGGAGCTGATGAAATAAACAAGTAAAATAACAGAGGAATAAAAGAATAGCACCTAGGACAGCACCTTGGGGAATACCTCCAGACAGAGGCCAAGATGTGGATGAGGAGCCAGCAGCTAATCAACAAACACGTTTTAAGGGCTTGCTATCTTGCAGGCACTGTACTAAGTGCTAGGGATACAAAGAAAAGCAAAAAGCAGGATCCCACATTCTAACAGGGAGACAACATACAAACAACTACACACACACAATAATAATCATAATCATAATAGCCAAAATGTATATAGCACTTCTGCACCAGGCACTCTGCTAAGTTCTTTACAATTAGTGTCTCATTTGATCCTCACAACAAACCTGGGAGGTAAGTGCTATTGTTACCCCCATTTTACAGATGAGGAAACCAAGGCAGAGAGCCAGTGTCACAGAGCTAGTAAGTGTCTGAGACTGGATTTGAACTCGGGTTTTCCAGACTCCAGGCCTGACCTCTATTCACTGAACCACCTAGCTACCCGTAAGTGTTTATCTTGTTTAGAAGATATATACTGGGTAAATGGGAAGTAATCTCTTAGGGAAAGTATCTGCAGTAGTGAAGACCAGCAAAAGCCTCCTGCAGAAGGTGGAATTTGAGCTGAGGAGGCCAGGATGGAAGCCAGGATACAGAGTCAAAGAGAGAGAGTATTCCAGGCATGGGGAACAGTCAGTGGAAATGTGGGGGTACCTCTCACTTGCTTATTGATTCTCCATTATCTGTCTAAAAGGCTGGTCTATAAACCATGTGAGTCACTGCTTTATTGCTTCTTTTTTGTTTTAAACTTCTTAACCACCATCCATGCAAGAACAGATGGGGGACATTTTGTGTTTTCTTTGTTTCACAGGTTACCACGGCCAAAGAATTCATCATTTAGTGATGAGCCTGTCCATATTTAACAAGGCAAGTTCTCAGACAATAGACATAGTCTATCACTAGGCTCAGGACTTAAGCCTTGCCTGAACCTGCTAGATCTTGAGCCCTCTTGGCATAAAGTATAAGAACCCAGACTTATTTCCATGCTATGATGAGGCATTAGAATAGGATTTTTGTGAAAGACCTAGTCAATCATAGAGAGAGACCTTTAAGGATATTTATAAATGAGGAAACTGAGGCCCAGAGCAGTTAAGTTACTTACTCAAGGTCACAGAGATAGTAAGTGGCACAGTCAGGAGTCAAACCCAGGTACCCTGACTTAATCTAAATACAATGACCCTGTGCTATGTTACCTTTCCTTTTCTGTACATTTTTTTTAAATCTATGTTTGTCCTTTAAATGAGAGATTCCTTTATTAAGTGTATATCCCAAAAAAGATCAAAGACAGATCCCAAATATGCCAAAATGTTAACAGCATGACTTAGTAGTGTCAAAGAACTGGAAACAAAATGGATGCCTATCAATTAGGAAATGGATAAATCGAAGCACATGGATGTAACAGAACTTTATTATACTGAGAAACTCAAGAACTATGAAGAATTCAGAGAAATATGGAAAGATATATGAACAGATACAAAATGAAGTAAGCAGAGCTAAGACAGTATAAAAAGAGGCTACAGTAATGTACATAGAAAGAATTAAAAACTTAAACTGAATGCTATGTAATTACCAAGGTTGACCAAGATATAAGATAAGAAAATGTACGTACCTCTCTTTTTTTTTTTTAACAAAGGTGGGGAACTATGGGTGTGGAATATTATAGAGACTGGTGGTCTTGACTGGTATGTGGGTTAATTTTGTGAAAATGCTTGTTTCCTTCTTTCATTTTTGTTCTTTCTTATAAGGAATAGTTGGCTGATAATATAGAATATGAGGGAAATATTGATAAAGTTCCTCATTTCATAGATGAGAAAACGGGGGTCAGAACAGGGGTTGGGAGGTGAAGAGGGTGTTAACAGTCTTCCCCATGCTCGCACAGCTTATTCATGAAAGTAAACAAAACAAAGTATGTCAATTTTTTAAACGTTTAAAGAAGGCAATGTTAAACAAGTTGCTGTCTGATCACAAAATCTCTGTGTATTCACACTGGTCTCTTACACAACTCCCCTTTTTCTTTTCTTCCTTATCAATTTCTTTGTATTTATATTGTTAGAAGTCCATTTTTTTTAACCTTTTTAACTTTTGGGGGCCAACTTCCTTTATAGAATTTTAGCACATTGGTTCTTACCTATCCTTTTTCTCAACTCTTTAAAATCCATTTCCCTAGACTATGCCAGATTTTTTTTTCCCTCCTCTATTCCAAATTCTAGAATGGGACAGTCACTTCCTCTCAAGGTTCTACAGAAATCAGTCCTTACTTATTAATCAGAAGTGTTTCCTCCCCATTTTGAAGAATAAAATTATCATGGAGGCAGGTTCCTGTTTCCATCCTTTATCAACTTTTGGAAGAGACAGAGACAGAGACAGAGTCCATGAACAGATCTTGTTTAAGGTCACAATGTTAGTGAAAGAACCAAGCCTAGAACCCAAGTTTCCTGTTCTAATTCTCATGTGCTTTCCAAATCCTCACTGGAGGATTTGTTTATTATAATGGAAAATCTAGTGCATGTGTAATCACTAGGAACAAAAAAAAAGATAGTAGAAGGAAAACTGAATTCAAGGTAGAACACACAAAACCCCTCTGGTTTCTTGCCCACAAAGCAGGCTTGAGCTAGCTCATCAGTCCTGCCAGCCTAGCAGCTGTTACTAAAATAGAAAAAATATGGCTATTTGTTCCAAGATACTTGGTTTGGCTTTTATCTGGTCCTTCTATGACACAAAACATTGTCCCACATTTTCAACAATGGTATTCATTTTTTTAATAATGAAAAATTGTAAACCAATTTTCTCTCTCTTTAGGGTCTGTTTTCTATATTAGGCTCTCTGAGTCATTCTCAGATTCTGCAGGGTTAAGTTCATTTCCTCTACAGATGCTTTGAACAGAGGACCATAAAATAACATTGAATTTGAGGTTTAAAATGGACTTTAGAGGTTATCTTGTTGAATGCCTTTATTTTATAGATGGAGAAACTGAGGCTCAGGGAAGTTGAATCTTTCCCACACACACAGTCTATTAATAGTAGAGCAGAGACTAAAACCCAGACTCCTGGTCCCAGACTTTTAACATTAGATTTTGGTCTTTTCTGACAGCATGACCATTTTTCTTCTATTAAATATCTATGTTATTTTTTCCTTCATTATTCAATTTTTCATTCATCTATTTTCAGCAGTGTATGTATTCATATATGTATACATATGTGTATTCACATATATGTATATATGCATTGTGTGTTTAGCATGTGCTAAAAATATTAACAGTAGGGTCTGTTGTCTCCGTTTCAGAATAGGCCTGTCATTAATATTTCCAACTCTCAATCAGATAGGGAGTATGAGACGATGGTTATAGCACACAGATCAGAGTTAGGAGTTCAGGGAGTTCTACTCTCAGCACCACCCCTAAACTGCCATGGGGGTGACAAGCAGCCCACTCAACCTCTCTGTGGCTGCATTTCTGCATCTGGGATAATAATATTCTTGTTTATAAAGTGCTTTGAGACCTTTGGATGAAAAAGTGCTATGTAAGTGCAAATTATTATCTCTTTTCCAGATACCACTTTCAGATCCAAATCTAGAAACTTCCCCAGCCCCCATAAGGGAAGTCAGCAAAAGTACAACATGTGTACAGATATCTCTATCCTGTACCACTGTAAATATATATGTGTGGATGACCTATCTACCAGTTTTCATTTATGTGGTGTATCATATCTAATCAGAATAGTGGAAAATTGAGAAGCACTATTCAAAGTTGGAAGTTTTTTTCTTATTTCCTTATGATTTGTGGATATGTACTTCTCTCTTTCTCGAGGTCAAGAGGAACCCTGATGTTAACTCTGGAGGTAGCAGTGGAGCAAAATAAGAAATGGTGCTCTTTCCTAGAGATTCTCCTCAGCCTGGTATACTTTTGTGTATACAATTTCACTTTTTTTTTTTTGCTGGTTGATCTCCCTGTAAATGTGAGTGTACTCATGTACTCACACTTAAGACACTGAATCAATCTCTCTTTACTTCTTTCTCTAGCTTCTTCTCCTTGGAGAATCTTGTCCACTCCCATAGTTTCAATTATTACTTCTTTGAAAACAATTCCCCAAACTATATATCCAGCCTTAATCTCTTATATGAGCTCAAGTCCTATATTTCCAGTTTCCATCAAGATATACCACTAGTACCACAAATTCAACATGCCTTCAAGACTGAACTCATTCTCTTGCCCCTAAATATTTCCCTCCAACCAGCTTCTCTATTTCTGTTGATGACATCACCACTCTAGCCAGGCTGAAAAGCCTGAAGCTATGTTTGACCTTTTTTCTTCTCAACCCCAGCCTAATCTTTCAAATCCTGTCGATTTTGCCTCTACAACATATCTTCTATCTATCCCTTTCTCTCCATTCATGTGGCCACCACCCTAGATCTGACCCACATTTCCTTCCACCTGGACTACTGGAATAACCTTTCCTCCCATCTCTCCCTTCTGCAATCCGTCCTTCACACAACTGTCAAATGAGTCTTCCCAGGACAGCTAGGTGGTGAAGTGGATAGAGCACCAGCTCTGGAGTCAGGCAGACCTGAGTTCAAATCCAGCCTCAGACACATAACACTTACTAGCTGTATGTCTCTGGGAAAGTCACTTAACCCCAATTGCCTCACCAAAAAAATAAAAAAAAAAGAGTCTTCTGGATGCACAGATCTAACCATGTCATTCCTTTGCTTAAATACCCTCAGTGGTTCCTTATTGCTAATACAATCAAATACAAATGATTCACCCTGGCATTTAAGGTACTACACTACCTGGCTCCAACCTACCTTTCCATCCTCATTTCACATTACTCCCATTTATGCACTCTGTGCTCACAACAAACTGGACTATTAATTGTTCCCTGATCTTGTCCTGCATTCTCCAACCTCCTCATACTTCCCATCCTCCCTTTCTGACTTTGACATTTTTCACTTTTGCTTCCCCAGTGCCTTACAGAGTTCCTGTCATACAGTTGGCATCATTTAATAAGTGCTTCTTGATTGATTGATTTTATTCTTATATAGGGACAGGAAAACCTGTCTCTTACAGCAGATCACCCTTTCTATTATCCCCACTCTCTCACTTAGCTTCAATCTCTCTCTGTCTAATGGCTGCTTCCCTACTGCCTAGAAACACACCCATGTCTTCCCCAACCTCAAAAAACTTTCACTTGATCTGTCCATCCCTGACTGCTATCATATTATGTCTCTTCTCTTTTCTTATATGTGGCTAAACTTGAGAAGGCTATCCACTTGAGAAGTGCCACATACTTCTACTTCCTCTCTTCTCATTTTCTTCTTCACTTTCTGCAGACTAGCTTCCAACCTCATTATTCAGCCCAAACTGCTTCATCCAAAGTTTCCAGTGATCTCTTAATTGCCCAATAAAATGTCCTTTTCTCAGTCTTCCTCCTTCTTGACCTCTCTGCAGCCTTTGACACTGCTGATCACCCTCTTTGCTCCAGGTCTTCATGGGCATTGCTTTCTCCTGGTTCTCCTCCTACCATGTTGATCATTCCTTCTCTGTCTCTTTTGCTATATCTTCAAGCAGGTGACACACACTAACTATGGCTGTCCACCAGGACTCTGTTCTGGGCTCTCTTATCTTCCCCCTCTATACTATTTTATTCAGTAATCTCATTAGTTCTCATGGATTCAACTATTATTTCTATACAGATCATTCTCAGATCTGTTTGTCTTGTCCTAATTTCTCTCCTAACTTCTAGTCTCATGTGTCCAACTGTCCATTGGACTTACCAAATACATGTCCTATGGACATCTTAACCTCTACATATCTGAAACGGCACTTCTTATCTTTCCCCCCAAACTCTCCCTTCTTCCTAATTTCCTTATAATCATTGAGGTCACCATCATGATTACAGTCATCAGGACTGGGAATACTGAGATGAGAATGGGGAGTTGAAATGCTACGCAGAATACAAAAATGATCAGTAGATATAGTCACTGTGACAGTGACCACAGGCATTTGCCAAGGTAGAATTGTGATTTGGGTAAACTTGTTTTCCCCTTTTCTCTAGTCTTCCCTTTATAACATGTTCCCTCCTACCCTTTCCCTTTCTCATTGGTGTCTCACTCCTTCAATAACCTCCAGTTCCCAGTGCCTTCTCTCTATTACCCTGAATCTGACATTTTAAAAGCATCCATAATGCACATGCCAGCCTAGCAAAATGCCTGGAGTAGACTAGATACTTAACTACTGTCTGTTGAATGAATGAATGAATGAAAGAATGAATGTATTCCCACTAAGGGGATAAAAACTGATAAGGCTTACTATGTGACACCCGCCAGAGAGATTTGCATTTAACAGAATAGTGATATTAATAGAGTAATAATTACACTTCACATTTACATGATGAAACCCTAAGCCAAAAGTTCTAAATCTCTCATGTTTAATTGAAGTTTTATTGATGCATTTTGTTATTTAGACTGAAGCCATTTCCCAATACATCTTCCGGCATCCATTCCTCTCTTTTTCTAAAGGAAAAGAGTTAAGCAAACCAACAGATACCAACTGATTCTGATGTATTATGCAACATTCTGTACCCCATGGTACTGTCACATCTTCACCAAAAGGAAAGAGGTCTATTTCATCATCTGCCCTCTGGAACAAATACTGCATCTCTAATTTCAGTGTGGAACTGTAGGCATCAATAAGCAAATGGGAAAAGTATGGGGAAGATAATATTGGGCTCCCTGAAATTACAATGCCCTGGTCAGAACTCTTAAGGAGCTTGTGAATACAAGATATTTTTGCATGAAACAGTGAACAAACAAAAATGATTGCATAAGGCTGTATTAACAAGCTTTGCAGACACATAAATGCTGAGGGAACTCAAAGCTAGGGAGTGTGGGGGTGATGTCAGTGAAATCTTCTTAAAAGAAATAAATCTCAAGTAATGGATTCCCAGGTCTTGTGCTATTTAATTCTCTAAAAAGGCCCCTTGTAGGGCCAGTGGGTACCTTTTTCCTCATGACTAGAATCAGGGCCAGAATAAAATTACGGGCATGGGTTATTGAAAAGAAGGCAGGAAGATATTCCATACATTAAAGTTCTAAGAGGCAATAAAGTAACTCAACTAATGCAAAAGGGCTTTGTTGTGGAGAATGGAGAGACTAGCTTAGATTAATTAATTTCCTAAATGACCCCAGAAAAATCATCGTTTTCTATACTTCCTCCCTTTGGTTAAAAAAAAAATGTGTGTTATACCACCAGCCTACCTTAAAGACGTGTTAATGAGGGAGACACCAAATAAAATTACTGTATACTTAGAGGTTTTCAGGATTTCTGCAGCTAAGTGACACAATGGATAGCATGCTAGATCTGGAGTTAGGAAGACGGGAGCTCAAACCCTGCCTCGGGCACATACTGTCTTTGAGAATGTAGACAGATCACTGAACCTCTCAGCCTCAGTTTTCATCTGTAAAATAGGGGTGATAATAGCACTAGCCTCACAAAGTCAGTCTGAGGATCACAGGAGATAGCTCATGCCATATTATTCAGCCCTTCAGTCACATCCGAATGTTCATGACCCCATGGACCATAGCACATCAGGCCCTTCTGTCCTCTACTATCTCTCCAAATCTGTCCAAGTTCATGTCCATTGTTTCCATGACACTATCTATCCATCTCATTCTCTGCCATCCCCTTCTCCTTTTGCCTTCAATCTTTCCCAATATCAGGGTATTTTCCAATGACTCCTGTCTTCCCATTATGTGGCCAAAGTATTTAAGCTTCAGTTTCTAGTGAATAGTCTGAATTAATTTCTTTAAGTATTGACTGATTTAATCTCTTTGCTGTCCAAGGGACTTTCAAAAGTCTTCTCCAGCAACTCAATTTGAAATCATTGATTCTGCAGTGCTCAACTTTCCTTATAGTCCAACTCTCACAGCCGTATATTGCTACTGGTAAAACCATTTCTTTGACCATATGAACCTTTGTCAGTAAGACAATGTCTGTGTTTTGGTATGCTGTCCAGATTTGCCACAGCTTTCCTTCCAAGGAGCAAGAGTTTTAATTTCATAGCTGCAGTTGCTGTCTGCAAATATATACAGATATTATTATTAGAGTAGCATATATCAATACCTGATTCTTCTCATACATGATAGGTATATAAGGTTAGGTTTATAGGGTAGACGGCTTTATAAGGTAGAAGCCAAAAGGCTTTATAAATACATTCATTCATATTATCATTATGTTTGTCATACAACACTTTGCTTTCCCACTCAATGTGGATAGAGTACTGGATAGAGTCAGAAAGACTCCATCTTCCAGAGTTCAAATCTGGCTTCAGACACTTAGTAACCGTGTGACTCTGAGCAAGTCATTTAACCCTGCTTACCTCAGTTTCCTTATCTGTAAAATAAACTGGAGAAAGAAATGGCAAACCACTCCAGTATCTTTGCCAAAAAAAAACTTAAATGGGGTCACAAAGAGTCAGACATGACTGAAAACAACTGAATGATAACATTAAGTAAAATGAAGAGCTTGGGCTTAGATAACCTCTAAGATATTTTCTAGTTTTAATGTTCTGTGATTATATGTTTCACTGCTGTCCTCAACTGTTCCAAGGTGCCTGAACTTAAAAGTCATTTAAAGTATGAGCAATTATTATTTTTATTATTATTATTATTATTATTATTATTATTATTATTATTATTATTATCATCATCATCATCATCATCATCATTATGGAATATATGTTATATATAATATATATACATTTTAAAGTGTTCCAGGATATAGAAAACTGTTTCTTTTTTTTAAATAACATTTTCCCCCAATTACATGTAAAAACAATTTTTAACATTCTTTGGGGGGTTTTTTAGGTTTTGAGTTCCAAATTCTATCCTCCTTCCTTTTCTCCCCCCCCCCAGTAGATAAACAATCTTAATATAGGTTATACATGTGCAATCATGTAAAACATTTCTATATTAGTCATTTTATGGAAGAAAACTTGTACTAAAAAAAAAAGAAAGCAAAATTGTCATGCTTTGGTCTGTAATTGAATACCATCAGTTCTTTCTCTGGAGTTTTTCAAGCATTTTTCAAGTCTTTTGGGATTGTCTAGGATCATTGTATTTCTAAGAACAGCTAAATCTTTCACAGTTGCTCATCCAACAATATTGCTGTTACTATGTATAATGTTCTGGTTCTGCTCACTTCACTCTGCGTCAATTCATTTATGTAAGTCTTTCTAGGTTTTTCTAAAATCATCCTACTCATCATTTCTTATAGCACAACAATATGGAAGACCATTTCAATAGACATTTCAGTGTTAGTGCAAGGCACTGTGCTAGGTTGTTAGTGTTACAAAGATAACAAAGGACACAGCCCCTGGCCTCAAGGAGCATAAAATCTGGGAGACTGTATCTTTACAAGTGTCTAGATTATTACATTTCAAGTTAAACTCTGAAAATTCTTTGCTTCAAAATCTTGAGTAGAATTAGAAATAAAGAAAAGGGATTAAAAATGAATTTAATATGTTTCTCTTTCTCTTTTGAAAAATGGAGAAACTGAGGTATAGAAGATAATGGTACTCCTTTAGATTCTTGAGAGAAAAAAGGGCAGGGGGGTCATTTACAGGACTGATAGAGTGGCACATTTCTATGTCCTATCTCCCCACTCTTTACTTTCTATCTGAAACGCTTAACACAGAAGAGACCTAAAAGTCTGTCTGTGGGACCCTGGTTTCCTAGAAGCAAAACTATTTGATATAGACTCCTACGCTTATGCCAGTGTGAGGACAATCACATGCAAAACTTATTTTCAGGTTTTGTACTATCATTCTTTCCCCTTTGGTAAATTCTTTGTGGTCATTTCCCCACCCTCCCCCACCATCTTCAGGTTCTCCTTTTGCAAACCTAAACAGACATGCAGAGTTTCTGGAATGCTCCTTTATGTCTACAGTATAGCGTTATCACTCATTCTAAGTAAATTGAACACCAGAATTTTATACATATAAATTTCATATGGTCCTAACTCATTTTATGTAAATTGAAGGCTAAAAACTTAGAGCATTTTCTGATTGGAGTATCTCATCTGTTAGATGGCAATATCTATTGGTATAGAGTGATAGTACACCTCATCTTTATCAGTCAATGTAAAATATACTCTGACAAAAGGTGGGGGGAGGTGTGGAGGTGGGAGGTGGGAAGCTAAATTCTTCAAACTACAAGCTAAAAGTCCGGGGATTCCAAAGAATGGCAGAAATTCCTCTGGTCTGGGAAGGTAGGCCAGGGCAGAGGAAGTGATCACAGAGTAGAAACTATGTTTCAAAATACTGAAAGATAAGCAAACCACTACATAGTTTTTACAAATCCTAGATACAGAATTATTGGTCTGCTAAAATGCTCAGCATGCCATGGGGCTGTTCACAATATTGCCCCCCCTCCCTTTTTTTTTTTTAGGCAATTGGGGTTAAGTTACTTACCCAGGGTCACACAGTTAGTGTCAAGTGTTTGCTCTGAGGCCGAATTTGAACTCAGGTCCTCCTTACTTCATGGCCGGTGCTCTATCCACTGTGCTACCTAGCTGCCCCTGACCCCCTTTTTTTCTTACCAAGGTTTCATTCATTCAAAATTTAAAATTCAACAAACATGTATTCGACAAATATCTACTATATCAAAGTAATTTGCCAAGTGCTTTGTGAGGGCTTATACTAAGAAAGGGCAAAAAGGTAATACATAGGAGTTGAGCCCTTATCCTCAAGGAGTATAGACACCATGATGTAACAGAGGGAACCCTATCCAGAGGAGTTAGGAAACCTGACTTCAGTTATAGGCTCTGGAGAGCTTCTTACCTCAAACAAGTCCCTTCATTTTTCTGGGACTCAGTTTTTTTCATTTATAAAATGAGAGGATTGGATTTGACAACTTTTAAAGCCTCTTCCAGCTCTGTGATCCTATGTTCCAAGGGGAGATAAAACATGCAAACAATTTTAATACAAACAAGAAATGGTAAGTATATGAAGTAAAAAATATTTTGATAATTTTTACCTTAGATGATTAAGGTTGCATTTTTTTTCCTCCTATGAGGCTATACCTCCAATTTTGTAATTAAAAAACACCTTCACTTTACAGAGATTTTCTTAGTAATCATTTCTAATAGAAATAGAAAAACATTTGAGGTATCTGCATTTTGTTCATGCGGATGGAGTGATTTTCACAGATGCCAAGTTGATTTTGGTCTCTGTTGCTTATCACTCTTTCTTCATTCCCCAGCTCGTCTGTTTTTCCCTCATGTCATTTGGGCAGGTTTCCTTTCCTTCCTTCTCCCAGAAGCAGAAAGCTTTGGGTACAATTCCACATTGACTGTGTTTCTATCCATGGAGCCAGAAACATCTCCTCTTTTCTCCCATGTGCAATCGTCCTTTCAATGTTCCCTTTCCCTACCCCTCCCCACTTGCCAGTGCATCAAAAATGATCCAATTAGTGTGTGATACAAAATGAGACTTTTCAAGAATTTGCCCCCAGGGCAAATTTGCTGTTTTCTTAGGGAAAAAAAAGTTTGTTGAAGTTTCAGTGGCAGATGGCAGTTTTCCACATGGAAAAGGAAATTCAAGTCACTGAAGGGGGAAGAAAAGATGTTTTGCTATTTTGCAGGTCCAAGAAAATGAGGAGTTGTGTTTTTGTTGTGTGTTTTTTTCCCAGATAGTTTTAGTTGGCAAGAGAAAGTGTGGGGGTAGCTTCCCCTGCCATAGCCTGTGCTAGAGATAAAGAGAAATGCAGTCTCCAGAGCTGAGATTCCAACGGTAATGAATTCCCTATGAATGTGTATTTTGAAATTTAGTACTTTCTGAGCCAAATCTTTGTGCTTACTACACATGGATATCTTGGTTATAGTCTTAATGGGGCATGGATTAGCTAGTGGGAATGGCTCCCCAGGTCTTGAACTGTTCAGTTCTTTAAAATGGTCCCTTTGGGGGCCAACGGACACAGTCTTGCTAATGATTCTGTAGTCAGGGCCAATAGAGTGGGAGGACCTTTGAAACTGGGCTTTAAGCTAAAAGGGGGCCTCAAATAGAGCAGGTAAAGTGCTAGCAACATTCAGCTATGGGAAAAGAGCCTTTGAAAGATCACATTAGGCTTAAGAGCAGCTGTGATATTTTATGCATAGATGCTAGATTTTTCTTCAAATAATTAGTATATTTGCATAGAAGACGAGAAAAAAACTGCTTAATTTTTAAAAGTTGGATATGTCACCTTTTTGGGATGCAGTTTTGTTTTCACGTATCTTCATTTTGGTATTAAGGCTAAGAGCCTCAAAAGCTGAAAGTAGTGAGGGACTCTTCCTCTATACAGCCTAAGAGTCCCTTCCCCTCAGTCGGGTAAGAGACTCAAATGCATTCAAATGACTTCTAACTCTAATGGTGTCACATTTCCAATAACGCTGGATTTGTTATGCTCACACATGCCTACTTAAGCCAAAGAAGTGGCTCTTCCTATATTAGGTACATTAGGTTAAGAAAAAACATCTAGATGATTTCTTCTGTATCTTTCACAGTGCCTAGCAAAGAACCAGGCACATTTCGCATGTTCAATAAATTGAATTTAATCTAGCTACTTTATGGTAAACAATCATTATAATATCAATTAATGAATAGGTGTGTGGTTTTTTTTAATTACTGTGTACTCAAAACTATGGTAGGCACTGTAGCAGAAACAGAAGGTGCAGGCTAGGGCTGAGCCTTTAAAGACTTTACATTGTAGTTGGAGAGGTAGAATTCCTAATATATATGAAGCAATAATAAGTCACACTTAGATGTTTTAGTAGCTTTCCAGTTCCGAAATCTATCCAGAGCTGCTCTCTCTTCCAACCTTATTGCCACACTTTCTGGGCCTAGAGGGAATAGGCACTTGATTAGAATGACACCCACCTACAAAGAGCCACTAGCCGCTCCCTGAGGTCTATATCGCCTCCTCCTACAAGTGCTCATTCTTACTGGGTAAGATCCTGAGGCAGCATATCTTTTGTTTCATTACCCCAACCTGATAGAGTCAAATGAAGTAAAAGTGAATATCAAGGGCAATCTGGAAAGAGGAAAATATACCTCAAAAGGAAAATAAAGTGCCTCAGGAGTGTGTGGAGTGTGAAGGAAAGAAAGGTCCTGACTACTTAGTGCTTTGGTGGTGTGGATTTTGGTTGAGGTAAGAAGGTATATAGGCTAGTTACAGCTATTATTTTCCTATGAGGCTGTATCTCCAATTCTGTAATGAAAAAAATAAGATTCTCTTTACAGTTTACATACAACCTGCATGGTTGGTTTGTTTGTTTTCCACTTCTCTTCTCTTCCTCTCATCTCCTCTCTATCCCTCTCCAGTCCTCTCTTCTCTCTCCTTTTCTCTCTCCCCTCCCCCATCTTTTTTCCTTTCCTCTCCTCTCCTTTCCTTTCCTTCAAGGATTGACTATCTCCATGTGTCATAAGTGAAGATAGATCAACAAAGTACATGGGTAGAAGGTGAACTATGAATTACTTATAAACCACCTATATCTTCCTAAATCTAATTCTTTCTCAACTACTGGAAAAGAAGACAGAGTGGAAATGACACTGGTTCATTCTTTCCTATAGAAGGAATTGAACTGACAGTCTATAGGAAAAGAAGAGCAGCTATTTAATTATCAAAAAAATTTTCACAACTTTCTATGTACTTCAGATGATTGTCATGAGAAATAAGAATACAGTCGACTAATTATTGTTTTTTTTCCCTCATAACATTTCCTATCACCCACCCTGGAATAATAAGAGATAAGGAGTCTTTCATCAAATTATATGTATTATAATCAATTCATTTGGGAATTGACCCTGCTACTGGGACAAACTGAGGCTGGTGGATTGCTTGAGCTCAGGAGCTCTAAGCTACAGCAGGGCTTAAGCACTGATACTATGCATCCCATAGAGTGGAAGTAAGGAGCTACCAGGCTGCCTAAGGAGGGAAGAATCAACCCAGGTCAGAAAAGGAGTAGGCCAGAGCTTCCAAGTGGACCAGTAGTGGGATCATGGCAGTGAGTGGCTATCATACTTCCAGTCTGGGTAAGGTAGGAAGACAACGCCTCCCCTCCAATTTATATATAAATAAATAAATACATACTTGGATGGATAGACATAGTTATGGAGCTCTTGATTGAAAATGGACATCAAGAAACTTAAAATAATACTGAGCCATATACAGACAATAGCTCGGGAGCAACATTACATCTTGAGCATTGCACAAATGAGCCTCACTTTAAAAAAAATACCCAACATACAAATAAAAACACATGTCAGATAAATATACAATAGATAGACGTAGGGGTGAGTGGTTTTCAGAGTATCCCAAAAGCCTCAAGTCACTAAGAGACTTAAGTCTTAGAGACCTAAGACTTTTGGAACACCCTGTATAATGAAGAGATGCCACACAAAGTTCCTTTTAAATAATGAACACACACACACACACACACACACACACACACACACACACACACACCCCTGGATGCTTAAATTACAATTCAGTTTACCAAAAAATAGTATTTCCATACATTTTTAAAGCACATATCTTGTATTAAAGGAGGGTATTTCTAAAGCTTTTATCCATTATCTGCTTTCCATGTTCCTAGGACAAAACAATACTCTTCACAAGTGTTAACTCCTTTCCGAGGATGAAAAATACACGTTCATCATGAGCTTGTAACTCAGACAGAAAAAAATGAACATGCTTGTCACTTTATCTCACTATCTCAGGCTGGGACACTTTAATCAATCAAGTCAAAAATTAATTAATCAATGTCTCTTTTATTCCTAGTCATATGTTGTTAGGTTCTATGAGAAATACAAAGTACATTATGTAGACCCTGCCCTAAAGGAGGTTATAATCTAGTTAGAGAAATAATACTATGTACATCAAAATAGCAAATAGTAATTTTATTTATATGGTATTTTATATATATCTCATTTGATCCTCACAAGAATTCTGTGAGATAAGTGTTATCATTATTCTCATTTTACAGATGAGGAAACTGAAACAAAGGAAGATTAAGTCACTTGCCTGTGGTCACACATCATCTGAGGTGGGATTTGAACTCAGCTCTTTGTGATCTCAGGTCTAGCACTTTATCTACTGTGTCACCTAGATGCCAAAAAAAACCATCAAGTACTGAATTATTTGATACATTCTATAAGGACTTTCACTGCTAAGAAGATAGTAATAATAATTGCTAACATTTGTATAGCTCTTTGAAGTCTGCAAACCTTTTTATATTTATTATCTCATTTGCTCCTCACAACAACTCTGTGAAGTGTGTACTAGTATTATCTTCATTTTTATAGATACAGAAACTGAGTCTGAGAAGTTAAATAATTCGCTAAGGATGAGACGGGAAGTGTCTGGAGGCAGGCTTTGAACTCATATCTTCTTTATCCCAAGTTCAGCAATCTATTTAGTATTCAACATAGCTGTATAAGACCTTAAATCCCCCTAAAACTTGCATAAATATACAGGTGACAAGCCTACCATCTTTGCATCTTTGCATAGCCTCCTCAGAAGAAATGGTTTATTTCTGGATCCTTTATGGAACATTGTGTATAGCAGGCCCTCAAAAAATATTTATTGACTGACCAGGATTCGTTGGACACTGGCTCTGCCACTTACTATTTATGTGGCTTTGGGTAAGTCCCTTAATATCTCTAGGCCTCAGTTTTCTCATATTTGAAATGAGAAGTTTGGACTAGGTGATTTCTAAGGCCCTTTCCGGCTCTAAACCTATTATCTACAAATGAATGAATGAATGAATGACTTCATTCAACGACAGAAGGATGACCTGCTATATGGAAGAAACACCACGAGGTGGCAGCATGGCCAATTAATTGGCTACTTTATTATCCTAAATAAATTATTTATAATCAGGCTTACTATACGCAGGGCTGGCTAGGTTTTTCAAGAAACAACAAGAGCGGTCTTGTCAGATATATTTAAGTTGTGTCTGCTCCATCATTTGAGGGTCTTGCATCAAATATACTGGGGGTTAGTTGGGTTTCCCAAGCATGAGCGCTAAGGAGTTTCCTCTTTCTCAAAAAGTTTGGAAACCACTGCTTTAATGCATTGCTTCTCTTTTTTCCACTGTGATCATTTGGATATGGAATTGCATTTATCTGTCCCCCCTTTGAGTTGTCATGCGTTGCCCCTTTTTCTCAGCTCCTCCAGTCAGCCTAGAAGGTGGGGAACAGTGAACTCTCTGAAGGGATACTGAGAGACATGAAGAAATCTAGCATAAACCCACAATGGATACCTAGGGTACTGAGTCAGAATCACCTCCATGTACAATCTGAGTAGTAGTCACTCCTGCGAAATGATTAGAAAGACACTGACATTGAACTTTCTGGAAATTTTCTTTTCCTACCAGCCTTACTAAAATAATAATAATAATAGCTAGTACTTTCTATAAATGCTTTAAGTTTTTCAAAACAGTTTATATATGTTGGTACATCATTCTCACAGTAATCCTGTGAAGTGAGTGATATCATCATTTTACAAATGAGGAAACTGAGGCTGAGAGAAGTTAAGTGACTCGCCCAGAGTCTGACAGAAATATTATTTGGTATTAATAATATTTCTGTCATTATTCCCCCTTCTGATTCTGAGAAGGTGAAGTCTTCTCAATGAATGCATGTCACATAGTTAATAAGTATCAAAGGATTTTAATTCAAGTCTTCCTCATTCCAAGGCTGGCACTTTTATCTACTGGGCCAGCTAACTGTCTAATAGAGCCTTCTACATGACCCAAAATCATATCTTGGCCAGGGATAAATTTCAATGAAAAGGGATGGCAGTTACAAGTTATGGATGGTGGCAAAAAACAGCACAGAAGACTAAGTCAGGGAGCATGTATTTAAAATGATGAGGCACTCAGGTACTTACCTCAAGGTTGAGGTGATAGGATGCTAAAAACAAAATTCACCTATTTCACAATTTTCCCAGGTCTAATTCCACTGAGGATAATCATAAGAAATGCCACATTGGGTTAGAACAACAGAGTCCAAAATTACATCTCGTATGAAAGCAGTAATCCAAATTGCATGGCTTGACCCCTCCCATTTTACTCAATCCATGAGTTCACTTCAGATTATACGTTATTCCATATCAAGCTTAGATGCTGTTTCAATAATCAAACATTTCAGTGACATCCTCACTAATACAATATCCTGAATTCCCTCACCTGTTTGCCCTTCCTGTCACATTATCCATGTTGATCCTGAACTTTGGATCTCCCTCTTCTTTGGTAGATCCATGAAGTCTTCTTCTCATGTAGGTGAATACAGTGACACTATAACCAAGCCATGTCTTTTCATCCTGTGTAATTCCTATCCTAATTCTCTCATTATCATTCCATAAAAGATCCACCCAATATACTAGAGGGCCCCCTCAAGGTTATTGGTGCTGTTCATGTTTTAAAATTTCATGGGTAGTGTAGCCTTACTTTTATCCCCCTTACTTTTGCTACCTAATTTACTCACTTCCTTTTTGAATCAGATATTTCTTTGATGATGTCTTTTATAACACTTCCTGAACACAACCTGCTTATTCCCACCTTGTGCCTCTCCACTGCCCTTTGGGTTGCCTTCGAGTGATTTGATTTTTTTTTTTTTAGAAATCAGGTTACTCTATGATTTGAAGCTATATGGCATCATTGGGAGAATACTGATGCTAAAAATATGGGTTTGTGTGTCAGAAAGCAGCTTGAAATCAGTAAAAGTGTCGTGCATCTTCCCAAATGCAATACTACCTGTTCAATTCTAGATTATTTTCCACATACACTATCTGTCTAAGACAAATGAATTGATGGATGAACTTAACAGACTGCCTATTCAACTACATGTCATAGCCTGAGCAATATTTATTCTTTGTGCACCATTTTTTCCCCATGAGGATTGCTAGACAAATTAACACAGGCACTTTGTCTGTTCATAGATCTCATTGAGGAGGCCCTGTAGTATTCATAAACTTAATACAATCAATGTAATATTATCCACAAATAAAAATATCTAGCTGACCTCACCATCTGTAGGGAATCCCTTTCTCGTTTGAACTCTATGTAAGGCCTCCTTCAAGAAAGTAGCAGACACCTTAGGAAGGTGATAATCAGAGGATTACAGAACAATGTTGTATCTGTGATTGCATCCATCAAGAAATATCAGATGATTTTAATATATTCATGGGAGAAATTTTGTCGGAAAGACTTTAAGTTTAAAGTAGCATTTTACTTTACTAGGTCAAATGCTTTTTTTTTTAAATCAATAAACAATACGCACAATGTAATCAGTCAATCATATGACTGTAAAGATGGAAAGTTGTGATTGTTATGTCTGCCTGTTCCCTTTTTAAAATTTTTTTTCCCCCAATTACATGAAAAAACAATTTTTAACATTTGGGGGGGTTTTTTTTTAGGCTTTGAGTTCCAAATTCTATTCCTCCTTCCCTCCCCTCCCCCTTCCCTGAGACTTCATATCTTCATCAAGGATGCCCTTTGTGTGTGCATAGACCATTCTTTTACAGATTTTGGAAATATTTTTAAAAAATAGGCATATGGGTCAGTAATTGCCAATGTCTTCTTGGTTATCTTTTTGGGGTTTTCTTAGGGAAATAATAGTTACATTTTTCTCATTCTTTTGAAGGGGAAAGAAAGAAATAATCATTTATCTAGCACCTCCTACGTGCCAGGTATTGTGCTCAGCACTTTTTAAAAATATTATCTCATTTGAAGCTCACAAAAACCCTGGGATGTAGGTGCTATTATTATACTCATTTTAGAGATGAGAAAACTGAAGCCAACAGTTTAAATGACTTGCCCAAGGTCACACAGCTACTAAGTGCCTGAGGCCAGATTCAAACTCAAGTCTTTTTAACTCTAGACCTAGTGCTTTATTCTACTGTGCCACCAGATGTCTACTTTTTTCTCTGAGATATTTTGAAAATCAATCCTTGAGGGCCTTCAGAATTGTATTACCCCTGTCATAAATTTCTTCTGTGTACAAGTATCAGTCTTCCTGATTTCTTCTTGTGTCATTTCCATTTTTTCATTTAAAGTACAAATGTTGTGGCTCCATATTTATCTATGATGAGAATAGATCACTCCTGTTCTCACTAACAAATCTGTTCCATTTTACCTCTATTTGTTCTTCCAGTTTCATTTACAAATACTCTTAGGGTGATGTGGCTTAATTGGGTCTCATCTCAAGCTTTCTGCAAACTCGATTTTCATTCCATTGATTTTCATTCTTTTGTAAAGCAATGCTTCTCATAATTTTCTGTCATCATCATTTGTAATATTTTCCAAATGAGTTTATGCTCTAAACTAGTATTGTCATTAGATGTCATTTCTCTCTGCTTGGCAAGAAAATTAAATGCTTGCTAAGGCCAGTTTCTGGGATCTTTTGGCTTCCTCATTTTAATGATTATTTTATAGCTAAGAAATTAGGATAATCAGTTAATCTTTTATCAATTTCCCATTTTTCTGAGTCAACAGCTTTTTTTTGGTGAGGCAATCAAGGTTAAGTGACTTGATCAGGGTCACACAGCCAGTCTTCCTGACTTCAGGGCCTGTGCTCTATCCACTGCACCACCTAGCTGCCCCCAACAGCTTATTTAACGAGGCTAGATTGGAGTTGTCATGTCTTCTCATCTTTATTCATTCTCTTATTCTATTATTTATTTTTTACCTTTTTGGTTGATTTTATTTATTTATGTATTTATTTATTTATTAGCAATTGGGGTTAAGTGACTTACCCAGGGTCACACAGCCAGTCTTCCTGACTTCAGGGCCAGTGCTCTATCCACTGCACGACCTAGCTGCCCCTTAATGGCTGGTTTTTAAAATGACAAATGACTCCCACATCAATAATCAGTTGCTTCCTATATATTAAGGAACAGGGACAAGACCTGTGATTTCATTGATAAGATAAGAAAACTCCCTCTACCAATACGAGCCAGCACCTTCTCTACAGCTTGGTCTTAGTTGCTTAGAGCATCGAGAGGTTTGGTGACCTGCCTAGGATTATAGCGCCATGTATATACTTCAGAGAAGGGCCTGGGATTAAGATCTGACTGGCTCCAAGGCCAGGATTCTATCCATGATGCCACACTACCTCTATTTTTTTTTTTGGCGTTCCTCAGAGTTTGCAATATCCAGTTACCTCATTCTTCTTGAATAATGTGTTGGAAATACACTGGCCTGAAGCTTCTGAAGAATCTCAAAGCTTTCGACCTCTCCAATTTCTTAATCTTAACCTACAGTTTTCCAACCATCCTCTCCTGTGCCTACCTTTCCATTAAAATCAATGAGTAACAATGTATATGTTATCTTGTTAAGTTCTTCACATAATTTCTCTATTTCTCTAACCTAAGTTTTGATTAGGAGCAGTGAGGTGGTACAGTGGATAGATATATACTTTATAAGTGAATGAACAAATATATAAAAATAAAATAGCAACTAAATGATAAACATTGGATGAATGAAAGTATAAATGTATTAGATTCAAGTATATTCAAATATTTACATTGGTGGTGCAATGAATAGAGTGCCAGGCCCGGAGTCAGGAGGACCTGAGTTCAAATCTAACCTCTGACAGTTAGTAGTTGTGTGATCCTGCACAAGTCACTTAACTGTTTGCCTCAGTTCCTCATCTGTAAAGTGAATTGGAGAAAGAAATGGCAAACCACTCCAGTACCTTTGCTAAGAAAACCCCAAATGGGGTGACAGACAATCTGAAACAACTCAATAACAACAGCAAAAACTTTGATTATCTTTATGGCTGTACTTTTGCTTGCGTTCATCATGAGATAACCAAATATCCTATGAAATATTTCCTGTTGCCTTAGAACTCACCCCCAACCATCTCAACTAATTCTTTCATTTTTCCCATTTAAAAAGAATCTATGGCACATACTTACATTTAATTACAACTTCCTTATGTCTTCCAGTTTCTTTGATAGCAATAATATCAATATTAATCTGATCTTGTTTCTTTTAACGGTGTACAAGCTCTCTGGTTGCTGGACATGAATCTCACATTTAGAGTACCAAAAATCAAATCAATATTTAGACAGTCTAAAAACTGATTCTTAGCCCTGCCTGCTATCCCTTTCACCATTCTATTGCTATCCCTGAGGAAGTATAACAGGGCTACATAAGACCAAGTTCCATTTCATACTTTTTCTTTGTATCGCAATGGACAAGGAATACATCACCTAATGGCAACCAGATGGTGAAGGTCATCTTTGTACTTTGGCTAGTTCTCAGACAGTAGGTACAATTTGTGGCTGAGAATGTACTTAAAGATTTTCTGGCTTGGTGGAACTATGAGGGCATAGGCTTTAAGAATGTATGGTCATGGGGCATCTAGGTAGCGCAGTGGATAAAGCACCAGCCCTGAAGTCAGGAGGACCTGAGTTCAAATCCATCCTCAGACCAAACACTTGACACTTACTAGCTGTGTGACACTGGGCAAGTCACTTAACTCCAATTGCCTAAAAAAAAAAAGAGTGTAGGGTTACCTTCATGCTCAAATCACTGTCACTATCCATCTATTCAGCTCCTGAATTTTGTTAGGGAAAACTAAGGAATCCAGCACACTTGTTCAATTGCACAGTCATTGTGCATCAGTGGAACCCTCACTAATGTTTGGGAATTCATTGCTCATCTACCAATCAATAAATGTTTACTGAAAACGTACTAGGTGCCCAGTACTGTATTATATAATGTGGAATATAAAAGTGAAGTAAAATGTGATCCTTGTCTCTGGACATTTAAAATCCGACTGAGGATACGAAGCAGATATATATTGAAACAATTAGAAAACAACTAACTGCTGAACTTTTTGCCTCTTACTATAAGTTAGAGAGGAGTTCAGAGAGATAACCACTGTGGGCTGAAACAAGAAAGGATTCAGGGAAAAGGTAGGGCTTGATCTGGGGCTTGGACCATGAGCAAGATTTAGATAAGCAGTAGATAGAAAGTAGAGAAATCCAGGAGAGGGGAATGACTTCAGCAAAACATGGCATACTTGAGGGAAAGTGAGTAAGGACAATAACAGCAACATTATGTGATGATCAAATATGATAGGCAGTGCTCTTCTCATCAATGCAATGATCTAAGACAATTCCAAAAGACTCATGATGGAAAACGCTATCCACATCCGGAGAAAGAACTATGGCATCTGAATGCTGATTGAAGTATACTATTTTCATTTTTTTCCATGATTTTTCCCTTTTATTCTGTTTCTTCTTTTACAACATGACTAACATGGAAATAGTTTAATATGATTGCATGTGTATAACCTATATCACATTGCTTGCCATCTTGGGAAAGGACAAGGGAGAAAAATTTGGAGCTCAAAAATCTTATAAAAAATGAATGTTGAAAACTATCTTTACATGCAATTGAAAATAAAATACTACTTACAAAAAAAAAAGTAAAGTGAGTAAGGACCATTTGTTAGTGGTTCCTTTGGAAACAGCATTAGATAAGAAGGAATGGAGCCTGATTACGGCCTTGAAAGCTGGGAAGAGGAAGCTAGCTAGACATGCTGTCACAGAAAATAGGGAGCCATTCTCTCTTCTTGAACAAGGAAGTTATGAAAGAAGGGGCATTTTAGAAAGATAGTCTAACAATAGAGTACAGAATAGATTAGAGGGAGAGACTGAAGAGAGGAAGAGGAGGTTATTGTAATAAGCCAAGTATAACAACTGTTGCCAGCCCAGTGTTCCAAGGTTTGTCATCTGGAAGGCTTGAAGAATGGTGGTGATACTAACAGGATATTGAAAGGGGGAGACATTTGGGGAAATAAAGTCAGATGGGAAGACAATTCAGCTTTGAACTTGTAGAGATGGAAGTGATGAGATTGTTATGTGGTGAGATCTAATAATACCACAATATGGCACGGGTCTATAATTTAATCATTTGCTAACTCCCTTCATTGGCATAGATCTCAACCTAACTGTAACTTAGTAGATCAGTCAAGAGTTCCTGCAGCTCAGAGAGGTTACATTGCTTGTTCAGGGTCACACAGTCAACAAGTATCAATAGTGGGACTTCCAGCCATATCTTCCTGACTTCAAGCCCAGCATTCTATCCATCATACCATGTTGTCTCTCGAGAGATATAATACTGCAAACAACTGGAAATATGACTCAGTAATCTACATAGAAGTGCTAATGGCATGCCTCATTGATTCCCCAACACTACTGCCACTGTTCCAAACCTCCACTCTCCTGAAGCCTCTGAATTCCACTCAAACTTCCCTTCTTACAAGATGACCTTGCCTCCTACTTTACCAAGACCAGAAGTTTGAATCCCAGCTTAGACATTTATCTTTGTGATGAAAGGTAAATCACTCCTTGACCTTCAGTTTTTTCTTCTGTAAGAAGGGGTTAAGAATACCTGAGCTACTGCCACACAGGTTGTTGTGTGACAGGGGTCTGGTCTATGTGCAGAGTACTTTGGACAGCTTCGCTGCACATGAAGAGGCTGTGGAGCCTGCTTCTAGAAGAGGTGTGATACTTGTACAGGAAGTGCCTTAGAGACACTGTGGACCATGCATTGACATTCTGTAACTTGGTGAATGGGAGACTTATGAATTGGCTGCAAAGGTACTTAAAAGGCCTTCATCAGCATTGGCCTAGCATCCTTTGGCTATCCCTCTCCACCACCACCTCCCCCCCAAAAAGCTATGTTCTGATGGTGTGACAATTGCTCACAACATCTTGGTTCAGTCATTTCAGTTGTGTCTGACTCTTTATGACTCCATTTGGGGTTTTCTTTGCAAAGGTACTGCAGTGGATTGCCATTTCCTTCTCCAGTTCATTTTGTAGATGAAGAACTGAGGCAAACAGGGTTAAGTGATTTGCCCAGGATCACACAGCCAGGAAGTGTCTGAAGCTGGATTTGAACTCAGGTCTTCCTGACTTCAGGCCCTGCTCACAGCATCTAGTGATACACAATGATGTAAGGGGAAAGGCCTTTGGGCCTTCTCCCCAATGAGGCCATGTGACCTTGTGAAAGGGCCTCAATCCTTGACTTTAGTGTTTATTCTTTTCCATTCTAGGTGAAGTGAGTTGAGTTTCTGATCTTGTAAGGCCAGGAGGGTGCCTTAGTATCAAGTATTCTAAAGTCTGGATTTATACCCAGCACAGAATTGATTCCCTGAGGAGCAAGGAGTGAGTATCAGGAGTGACCCTTTGGAGCCAGGCCAGCAGAAGGCAAAATGAGGACTCACTCAACAGTCAAGCTGCATCTGGACATGACCTTGGTGGGACAAATGTTATGTAGAACCTGAGCTAAGAATATGCCCTAAGGTATTAGCAGAAATGTTTGTATATTTGTTCCTGCTATATCTTAACAACAGACACCCTTTTATAAAAGCTAATTAATGTTAAGTGGCTAAATGGAACTGGGGTGCTAGTCACTGACCCCCCCTAACAGTTATTATTTGTTTAACATTCATTTTTTACTTTGAGTTCCAAATTTTCTCTCTCCTGCCAGCCCCTCTCCCACCCACTGAGAATATGAATATGAAACCCATTCATTATACATGTGAAGTCATGCAAAACACATTTCCATATTAACCATGTTATTAAAAAAACAAGAAAAATAAAGTGAAAAACTATATGCTTCAATCTGTACTCAGAGTTCATCAGTTATCTCTCTGAAAGTAGATAGCATTTTTCATCATGAGCCCTTTAGAATTATCGTGGATCATTATATGGGCCAGAGTAGCAAAGCCTTTCACTGTTACTCATCATTACACTATTGCTATTACTGTATACAATGTTCCCTTGGTTCTGCTCACTTGACTTTGCATTGGTTCATATGAGTCTTCCCAGATTTTTCTGAACCCACCACCTTTTTCATTTCTTATAGTACAATATTATTCCATCATAATCAAATACCACAAATTGTTCAGCCATTCCTCAGCTGATAAGCATCCACATGGTTTCCAATTTTTTGCCACCACAAAAAGAGCTGCTATAAATATTTTTGTACATATGGGTCCTTTTCTTTTTCTTTTATCTCTTTAGGATACAGAACCAGTATCGGTGTTGCTAAGCCAAAGGATATATAAATAGTTTTGTAGCCCTTTGGGCATAATTCCAAATTGTTCTCCAGAATGGTTGGACCAATTCACCAACGATGCATTAGTGTACCCATTTTTCCACATCCTCTTTGAAACCTAACAGTTATGAGGAACACAGTTAGTGAGGGCTCAGGCAAAGGCCAACAGAGAGGAGCCAACTCCAAAATCCTTCAGGGGAACCCTGGAACCCCGAGGAGGAAATGCAGCAACCTGGCTCTGGGTCAGAATGCACTCACTACATGTGGGGCACTCACTTTGAAAACCTTAAAGTACTCTATAAATGTGAGTTGTTAAGAATTAAACTATCTAGCATTGTCTCTACATCTCTTCTCACAAAGAAGTATTTTTTCCTACTGAGTTGAAACCTTGTTTTTCCTTCCAGTTCCTCAAAAGAAAGACATATCCCTTTTGTAATTAAACTAACATAAATTTTGAATTAGAGTGACACAAAGTTTTATTATGTCACTCCCCTTCTCAAATATCTTTTGTGGTTCCATATTGTCTCTAGGATAAAGATAAAAACTCTTAAGCCTGATATTTAAAGCCCACTGCAATCAAACTCCAACCAACCTATCCAGAATTACTTCCCTTCATACACTCTATATTCCAGCTAAACTGGTTTACTACATTTCCCCGACACTCAGCTTTCTGTCCCTCTTTTCCTTTTTCCATACCTTCTACAGGTGGTTTCTTATGCACTCCTCTTAGAATTCTTAGATTCTTTCAAGGTTCATCTTAGTTGTCATTTCATTAATTCTGCTCTTAATTCTGTTAGTGTTTTTTCCTTTAAAACATTTTGTTTTTATTTATCTATGTACATGTTGTATAAACCAGTAGAATAGAAGGTCCTTGAAAGCCAGGTCTATTTCTATTTTTTAACTTTATATCCCTAGTATATATGGGGTTTGTTGAATTACGTTTAAAATTTTTATTTTATTTGAACCAGGGAGAAATAGCTTTTTCCTACTCAGAAGAAAAATCTTTTTGTCTGAAAAGTTTCCTGAGGCAGGGAGAGAGTTACTTATAACATATTGGATTTGGAGGCAAGACCCTGCCTCAGAAACTTACTGTGTGATCCTGGGCAAGTTGCTTAACTTCTCTAATCCTCATTTTCCTTGTGTGTAAAATAGGGATGATAATAGCACCCATCTCATAGAATTGTTGTGAAGGTCAAATATGATGATGAGTATGAAGTATTTTGCAAACCTTAAAGCATTATGCTAATGTGAGTTATTATTATAAAAAGTATTGTTATTATATAATTACCTGGGAAACTGAGACATGGGGAAAAAGTTATTTTTCCCATTGTAATATCATAAAAGGCAGGACCAATTTTGGTTTTTGAAATTATAATGTTATGATACTTAATGCAATGAAATTAATTAACATGTAAATAGTTACAAGGCAAGTAAAACTGTTTGCATTAATTTTAACGTTAAGTTTCTGACACAGCATTTAGTTTTTAAAACAAAATCAGTAAAAGGTAAGTCCAAGAAGTTTGGACTTTCCTTCTGTGTTTTAATTCTGTGCTAGATCCATTTATCTCCTCATCCTTTCCCTTTTGCATTTTCTTTTCTATTTCCTTTATCAGAGATGTGACTAATTGAAATCATTCTGTTCCGTTCACCTTCAGATCAGGGTAATTGCTTCCTATAATCCCACTTTTTATTGCCAGCTTTCCTTTAACTCATTCAGATCAGCTCCTGAATGGACAGCTCCCTTTCATTCTTTACAAATAGAGCAATTCTAGAACGGTTGAGATTTTCCAGCAGTTCACCCAGGTCATGTGGACAAACCAGGGACCTGGGCATCTCAGAGCCTTATGGTTCCCTTTCTTTCATGGGCAGTGATGATGCTCATGCACAGGATTCTTTTTTTCATAAGGCTGCTTTGAATGTCACCTTTCCAAATTCCCTAATAACAAAACAAACTTGTATTATGTCTATCCCTGACTCTCAGAATCCTCATTTCTAAAGGCAACAAGGAAGTTCAGATCCATTCAATCCTCTATCTTGATGATCCCAAATAGAGCCTAAATTGTATGGATGGTGTCCAGCAAAACTAAGTATGAAAGAAATTAGTTCTTTACACTTTTTGCCTTTGTCCTATGGCCATCTGTTATATGGTCATTATCGAAAAGATACTTAAGTACCTATTTTTTATGGAGTAGTCTCCTAGATGTTGTACAGTATAAAAGAGGTGCTTTCCCTTCCTTCTGAGACCTTACCATTTCAACCAGATAGCACCACTGTGGATGAACAGGCAGAGGATACAAACACTGTATAAATGAATATATAAAAATAAAGTAACAACTGAATGATAAATATTGGCTGAATAAAAGTATAAATGTATTAGATTCAAGTAAATTCAAATATTTACATTGGTGGTGCAATGGATAGAGTGCTGGGCCAGGAGTCAGGAAGACCTGAGTTCTAATCTGGCTTCAGACAGTTATGACCCTGGGCAAGTCACCTAACCCTGTTTGCCTCAGTTTCCTCAACTGTCAAATGAGTTGGAGAAGGAAATGGCAAACCACTCCACTGTTCTTTGCCAAGAAAACCCAAAATGGGGTCAGAAAGAGTCAGACACAACTGAAAAATGACTGAACAACAACAACCCACATGTCAAACACATGTTCAGTAATGGTGAACTAAGAGGGAAAAGGACAGACAATGATTCTAGATTCTGGCTAGGTCAATTGTCATTTGAACTTTTATCTTCAAGGAAAAAGCTCTTCCTTCCATTTCTAGTCTTCTGAAATAAGGCCAGCCTAAGGCAAAATTATGAATAAAAGCTAGTCTTTGACAATGCCTTTTCTTCTCTTTTGGGGTATCCTATATGACCCTTCCCCACAAACCAGCCATTCAAAGTCCTCTACTGTGATGCTGTAAACTAGGTCCTTGGTAGTACCCTATGTTCTTTAGATCTTTCCCTCTTTTCATCTTTCCCTCTCTACTCCCACCCTATCCAATCATATCCTGACTATTCAGTATCAATCCCTAAGGACAGTGCTTCCCAACCCTTTAAAATATCAGGATCTATTTTTAATGTCACAATATTAGCAGAATGCCACGTGGTAGAAGTTATATTATCAGTATTCATTGATTAAAAAAATGCAAGATGATGGCTACTATGAATTCAGTAACACATTTAAGTGAATTTACACTGTATTAATCATAACAGCATCTATGTACATTTGAAAATAGTAATACACAGAAGTGCTAGGCATTATTCAGTCTGCAGAAGGAGTATTTGGTATTTATTATACTTCAGCCATGTAATGACTTCATAGTAACTCTGAAGTCCCAAGATCGATAAGTATTGCTTTAGGACTATGCCTTAGGCTTTCTCTCCAATCTCTTAATCTCTGTGCTCGGGCTCTCTCTCTCTCTCTCTCTCTCTCTCTCTCTCTCTCTCTCTCTCTCTCTCTCTCTCTCTTTCCCCTCCATTGTATTCTGTATTGTATCTACATCTACAAATGTAAAGTAATACAATAATACTCTATTATTAAACAAAGTTATGTTATTAGTATCTTTAATTCATCATCTTCCACCTTTTCCATGACTCACTGTTTCTCTCTTACATCAGCCACAGGAATGGTCATAACTTTTTACCATCATTGTAACTCTGCCATTGCCGTGATTTTTAACTCTGAAGTTCCCCTCTTTGATCATAACCTTCTCTCTGTCTTTCTCCTACTATGTCTTGCTCTACCTACACCAATTCTTTCTCCTTACTGAAACTTCCAGTCCTTCCTTTCCTCCTTGTCTTTCTAGTCCTTCAGCCCTATTCTGGAATTACTTCTTTCTTTTACAGTTTAGACTCTATAATTAACCAATTCAACTAAACATCATCCTTCACTCTCAGCCTTCTTGTCTTGCCTTCCATGCCCCAGCAATTTTCAGACATGGATCACCTCACTATCTCTCTTCTCTATACCAAATCCCATATTGCTAAATGCCTCCAAAGGAAGTCATTTTTTTCTAATCTCAACTGTATCCTCCCTACTATACAACAATATCTTTGTAGCTCTATGTAGATTTTTGGGGTCCTTATCCCTATCTATATCTCTCACTTGAATTAGCAGGTTGGGTTCCCAGAGTTCTAGGGGGTAACCTCAAGGTGTTATGAGGCATCTTTCTAATTCTATTGCTCAAGCTCCCACTCTGGTATATGTTTCCCAGTATTAATCACCAATTATAGATAATATGTCCTCTAAATTAATAATTAACCCAGTGATTAGAACCCCATTATCATTTAACCAATTAAAATCACTTAGCTTTTATAAAGAGATATTTGCTGAGAATACATACCAAGAACTGAAGTTAAAAGCATCTCCCCAATACTAGAAACACATTCTCTACTTTACCATATTAGTCCTTGAAGAGAATGGGATTAAACTTAAAATGATTTCTACAAAACATTCACCCCACTGAGTTCACTCAAATGCACTATCCAATGGATGAGCCATTCTCTTGCTTGCTGGGAACAGTGCCTTGACTGCCATTGAGTTGGGTCAAGCAAGACATTCTGTGGGGCTCTGCTGGTGATCACCCAGCTTTATTGCTGGCAAAGTATAGTATGGACTTCTGCCCTTTCGAGATCTTGCAAGGCCTTATAGGGCCTACACCAGGGGTGAGGAACCTATGGTCTTGAGACCACATGTGGCCTTCTAGGTCCTTGGGTTTGGCGTATTGACTGAGTTCAAGTTTTACAAAACAAATCCTTTTATTAAGGGGATCTGTTCTGTGAAGTTTGGATTTAGTCAAAGGGCTGCACTTGAGGACCTAGAGGGCCACATGTGGCCTTGAGGCCACAGATTCCCCCAACCCTGGCCTATTCCAAAAAAGAAAAAGATACAAACAGGAGGCAGCTACAACCCAAATACAGGTTTACCTGGGAGATAATTTTTCAAAGGCTTCCCAGCAGTTCCAGGTAAGAGAGGGTACAAGGCAGGAACCTCCCACCTAGAAGTCCAGAACACTCCATCTTCTTCACTCAAATGTAGCCATAGAGAAAGAGCTGCCCTCATGGGAGTCTTTTGTATGTATACTCAGTTCTGGCTCAGCACATAATAATAGCTCAAAATTTAATTTATTTCATTTTATTTTTCAATCAGCAAGCATTTACTTTCTCTCCCTCCTATCTCTTCCCTTCCCATTGGAAAAAAAGAAAAACAAAATGCTTTTACATAGTCAAGCAAAACAAATTCCCACATTGGCAATGTCTAAAAATATTTGTTTTATTCTGCATCTTGCAGAATGCCATTACCTCTCTGCCAGGATGTCGGTAACATAGTTCATCCTTGGTCTTGTGGAATCATAGTTATTGCATTGATCAGGGTTCAACGTTCCTATCTTTCAAAGTTGTTTCTCTTTACAATGTTGTTTGTTACTGTGTAAGTTATCCTACTAGTTCTTCTCAATTCACTCTCTATCAGTTCACACAAGTCTTCTAAGGTTTCTCTGAATCCACCCCTTTCACCATTTTTATCTCACAACAGTATTTTGTAACATTTATATGCCATAATTTGTTTAACCATTCCCCAATTGATGGTCACATCCTTTTTTTGCTATAGTTATTTGTCACTGCCAAAAGAGCTGTATTTAAAAAAAGATATATTTTTGTACATGTGGGTCCTTTTCTTCTTTCTTTGATCTCTTTGAGATTTAGGCCTAGTAGTGGGTCAAAGGGCACAAACAGTTTAAATATTTTTTTGGTCATAGTTTCAAATTGCTTTTGAAAAATGCTTGGACATTCACAGCTCCACCAACATTGAGTGCATTAATGTACCTGTTTTCCCATAGCCCTTTCAACATTTGACATTTCCTCTTTTTGTCATCATTGCCAACCTGGTAACCATGAAGTAGAACCTCAGAGTTATTTTAACTTGAATCTCACTCATTTTTAGTAGTTTAGCATATTTTTTCATATGGCTATTCCTTCCTTTGAGAAATCTCTGTCTTGATTAACTTTTTATCCCACTTGCCTTGGTAGCTGTTGTCAAGTGTGAGGCCATCCCGGCCCCTTTTGTTCAGCAAATGTCCTCACTTATTTTACTAAGAAAATGAAGATCACCTGCTGCAAGTACTCTCTGTCCCCTACTCCAGATACCAAAACTTATCTATGTTTTTTTCATCATTTCCTCCCTTATGTCAGTTTCTGAGAAGGCAGTAACCTCCTTGTTGCCAGTGATTGACCTACCTTATTCATGCCCTAGATCACAAACTTCCCATTTCTTTTGGAAGCTTTTCCCCTCACTCTCTTTTCCCCTTCCTCTTTCTCTGTCTCCTTCCTCTCTCTTCCCTCCCCATTATCTTCAAATTCTCTCTATCTCTACTGGTTCTTTCCTGTGTCAATAAATATACTCAGGTCTACTCCATCTTTAATTTTAATTTGATTTTCAATTCCAATTTCTCTTTCCCCCATCACCTCCCCCAAACATTGAGAAGGCAAGAAATACAATACCCACTACACAGATGAAGTCACACAAAATATATTTACACATTAGTCACATTCTAGAAAAAATAATCAAGAAAAATATGCTTTAATCTGCACTCAAAGTTCATATGTTCTCTATCTGAAGGTGGATAACATAAGTCCCTTGGAGTTGTGGTAAATCATTGTATTAATCAAAGTTACTAAGTCTTTCACAGCTGATTAGTTTTACAATATTGTAAGGATTGTTTTCCTTGTTCTGCTCATTTCACTTTGCATCAGTTCATGTAAGTCTTCCCATGTTTTTCTGAAACTATCTCTTTCATCATTTTTTATTCCATTACATGCATATACCATAATTTGTTCGACCAGTCCCTGGCTGATGGGCATCCCTTCAGTTTGCTACCACAGAAAGAGCTGCTATAAATATTTTTGTATATATAGATTCTTTTCCTTTTTCTTTCATCTCCTTGAGGTATAGATTTGGTAGAAGTATTGCTGGTCTACACCATTTTAAAAAAGCTTCTACTTGACTTTCCTACCTTAAGCTACCAACCTATGTCTTACCTCCTTTTCACTGCCAAACTCCTAAAAAAAGTTATCTGTACTTAGTGCTTCCATTTCTTTACCATCTCTTTACTTCTCAGCTCCTTATAATCTCACTCCTCACTCTACCGTTCTATTAAAACTAATCTCCCCAAGGTCATCCATGCCAAGATTAACTGCTTTTTCTCAGTCCTCATGCTCTCTGACCAGTCTAGCTTTTGACACTCTTGACCACCTCATGGATACTCTTCTATAACACTGTTCTCTCCTCATTCTTCTCCTACTTATCTGACCATTTCTAAATAAGCTTTGCTGGGTTATTATCATCCAGTTCCTGCCTCCTGTAAATATCTCCCAAGACTCTGTCCTGGGCCCTCGTCTCCTGTATACTGTCTCAGTGATCTTATCTGCTTCGAAATGTCACCTCTATGCAGACAACTTAAAAATCCAAATATCCAGTTTTTATCTTTCTCCTGAATTCTAGTTCTACATTGCTTCCTGGACATCTCCTGGATGTCCTGTAGGGATTTCAAATGCTAAATGTCCAAAACAGAATTGGCTGTCTTCCCTACTAAACCTACCACTCTTCAAAACTCCAAATTTTTGTTAAGGGTAATACCATCCTCCATCATTTTGATTCATAACATTGAAGTCATACTTGACTTTCCTTGTTCATCATTCCTCATAGCCAATTGTTGCCAAGTCTTGTCAATTTTATCTCTTCAACCTCTCTTACATATATCCCCTTCTTTTCATTCACATAACCACTACCCTTGTTCAGGCTTTCATTGCCTTTTGCCTGGGACTACTGTACTACTTTCCTAATTGGTCTTCTTGATTCTAGCCTTTCTCCAATCCAACCTCTTCAAAGTTACCAAATTCTAGCCCTAGAATTCATTTATTGGAAGTAGCCTCCACCCCTGTAGCTTCTCCCTCTGATTACACTGCTCCTCTTAGAATGTTCACCTAAGAAGGGGCCTCCGGCCAGCCATGTCTCATTCCTTTGCAGGCTGCACTTTGAACTTTTTCTACCATGTCCCAGAACATGGTACCTTCTTATCTACCCTCCCTTTACAGCTTTCTTTTATTTGTTGTCTTCCTCCATTAGAAAGTAAGCACCTTGAGGGTAGGAACTGTATTTATATCTATTTGTATTTGTATTCTCAGTACTTAGCACAGTGACTCACACAAAGTAAATGCTTAATAAATGCACGTTGTTGACTTGTTGACAAATAATCTACCTAAGGCACAGGTTTGATTATGTCACACCTGTGCTTATCAACCTTAAGGAGACTCTATTGCCCCAAGAATAAAATACAAGCTCCTAATTTGGCATTTGAATCTCTTTACAATCTAGCTCCATCCAACCTATATTTCCAGTCTTATTTTATATCCCTTTTCTTCATGACTTCTATGTTCCAACTGAAATGTACTAACTGTTCCCCAAATTTAATGGCACATATTCTACCTCTCTGAATTCGCCCAAGCTATACCCCCTGCATGGAATGTACTTCCTACTCACCTCTGCCTCTCAGAATTCTTGTCTTCCATCAAAGCTCAGCTCCAGAATCACATCTCCGTGAAGCTTGATTACACCAGCTGTTAGTGCTTCTTCTCCTTAGATTATCTTGTATTACAGGTAATTGTGTACATGTTACATCCTTCCCTATTCTAGCCCCAAGTAGAGGACAGAAAGTATTTTGTATTTGCATTTGTATCCCCAGCACCTTGAACAGAGCATTGAATAATTTTTTTATTAGATCCTCTGATTTTATGTGGTGTAGAGAAGCCTCAGTATAGAAACTTCCTCCCATTAATGCAGATTGGTAACTTTTCTGTTAATTATAGTGTTAGAAGATTGCCTAAGAGGTTAACTGACTTAAAAAGGGAACAGGAAATAAGGATTTCTTTTTTTAAAAAAATATGCATAATAAATATTTGTTAAATTGAGTCCAAAAAATCCTCAGAATGATAATGATAATGGAATAATGTGTGACCTTCTTCCCCCACATGTTTTGAGAAACAGAGACAGACAGATAAACAAACCTGGGTTCAAGTCCTACCTCTAACATCTAATATCTGTGGCAAATCTTAGGCAAATCACCTAACCTCTCAATGCCCTAGGCAACCTGCTAAGACTACATGTTCCTGAGAAAGTGGCAACCTACACTGATAGAGGGAGTTTCCCCTACCAATGAAATGGTAGGGTCCTAATACAGAAAGAGAGAAAGAGAGAAGAGGAAGAAGAAGAAGAAGAAGAAGAAGAAGAAAATGATGATGATGATGATGATATTTTGTTTTTAAGAGGGACTTACAGGAATCAATTAATGAATGGCTTAACTGAAAGTTGTGAATGGGAATTTCTGATACTGTAGCCCAGCTGATGGAGAATGAGTTGGGAGAGAAACATTTTGAGGAAGACTGGTCTTTCTCAAATTCTTAATTCCTACCTAATATGCTACTGCCTAGGCTTAGGACCAGCCCTTATAAAGGTATTCTGTTTTTCTTTAGGAGTGAGATGACTGAAAAATGCAGACAAAAAATTAATTTATCCAAGTCCAGATTTTAAACTTCAGGATCTCCAGACAGAAGTACAACAATTAAATTCATAAATGAGATTACAAAGCCAATCAGTCAATACGAATTTACTAAGGACCTACTATTTTCTAGGCACTGTGCTAAGTACTGGGGATACAAAAAAAAAAAAGGCAAAAGACAGTCTGCATTCAAGGAGCTCACAGTCTAATGGAGGAAGAGACAATAAACATCTATGTACACATAAACTATATATAGCATAAATAGGAAATAATTAAAAGAGGCACATCATTAGAATTAAGAGAGATTGAGAAAGGCTTCCTATATAAGATAGGATTTTAAAGTGGACTTAAAGGAAGCCAGGAAGCAGAGATGAGGAAGGAGGACATTTCCAGGCATGGAGGACTGCCAGAGAAAATGCCTGGAACTGAGAGATGGAATGTCTTGTTCATGGAACAGCAAGGAGGCCAATAAAGTAGGGTGTAAAATGTAAAAAGAGTGGGAATGTGGGGGTGGAGCCATGTTATGAAAAGCTTTGAATACTAAACAAATCATTCTGGCAGCTGAATGGAGGATGGATTGGAGAAGAGAGACACTTGAGTCAGACAGACCCAATAGCAGGCTATTGCAATAGCCCGAGTGTGAGAAGATTATAGCTTGCACCAGGGTGGTGGCAGTGTCAGAGGAGAGAAAAGGGAATATGCAAAAGATGTCATGAAAGTAGAAATGACAGGACTTGGTAACTGATTGGATGTAGGGGGCAGGGTAAGAGAGTGAGGAGTCCAGGATGACATATAGGTTGCAATCTTGATGACTGAGATCATGGTAGTGCCTTCAACAGTAATAAGGAAGAGGAGAGAGTTTGGGTTAAAGATAAGGAGTTCAGTTAGGGATATATTGAGCTTAAAATGAATACTAGACATCCAGTTTGAGATGACTGAAAGGCAATTGGAAATGCAAGACTGAAAATCAACACAGAAATTAGGGCAGGATAGGTAGATTTGAGAATCTGAAGATTGCATAGCAATTGTAATTAAATCCATTGGAACTGATGATATCACCAAGTGAAGTAGTACAGAAGGAGAAAAGAAGAGGGCCCAGCAGAACCCTGTGAGACACCTGTGGTTAGAGGGCATGAGCTGGATGAGGGTCTAGTAAAGGAGACTGAGAAGGAGCGGTCAGATGGGTAGGAGGAAAAAAAGGAAAAATCAATTACTGGATTTATACTCCAAGGAAGCCATCAATAAGAAGAAAGTCCCCATACACTCCAAAATATTTATAGTAGCACTTTTTGTGATAGCTAAGAATTAGAACAAAGTGTTTTTGTTGTTTATCAGTCACTTCAGAACATTTGGTGTAGACTCTTCGTGGCCCCATTTAGGTTTCCTTGGCAAAAATATTGGAGTAGTTTGCCATTTCCTTCTCCAGCTCATTTTACAGATGAGGAAACTGAGGCAAATAGGGCTAAGTTACTTGCACAGGGTCATATACCTAGTAGGTGTCTGAAGACAGATTTGAACTCAGGTCTTCCTGACTCCAGGCGCTGTGCTCTATCCACTTCGCCTCCTGGCTACTCATCAATTGAGAAATGGAACAAAGTAGATGCCCATCAACTGAGAAATAGCTAAACAAACTATGGTATATGTATGTAATGGAATATTATTGCCCTATAAGAAATGATGTGGGTGATGAAATACGGAAAGTTCTGTGAAGTCAGCAGAGACAAGAAGACGATATACATAGTAAATACAACAATGTAAATAGAAAGAACAAGAACACACTGAAACATCAAAAGTAAATGCAACAAAATTATAAAGATCAATTAGGACTCAGAGGAAGAGATATGTGAAGACACCCTTAATGTACTCCATCATGGAAGTGGGAGGTCCACAAGTGTTAAACATTGCACATGTTTTCAGACTTTTTCAATGTATCAATCAGTTGTACTGACTTTTTTTTCCTCTCCAAAAATATTGTATTTGTCAAAAGGGGTATCTCTCTGGGAGGGAAAAGGGGAGGGAAACATGGGATATTATGGTAATGTAAGAAACAGAAAAATCAATAAAAATTTATAAAAGAGAGAGATCATTGGTAACTTTGGAAAGAGCAGTTTCAGTGGAACGATAAGGTCAGAAGCTGGATTTTAGGGGGTTAAGAAGACAGTGAGAGGAGAGAAGTGGAGGCACCTATAGTAGACAACCTTCTCAAGGAATTTAGCCACAAAGGACAGAAGAGATATAGAATGATAGTTATCAGGGATGGAAAGATCAAATGAGGATTTTTTTTTTGAGGATGGGAAGATATGGGCATGTTTATAGGCAAGAGAGAAGGAGCCACTAGCCAGGGAGAGATAAGTGGTAGACTGGGGATGACAGAAAAGGCAATCAATTGAAGGAGACAGGATGGAACAGATCACTTGTGTGAGTATAAGTGTGCCTTTTTACCTGTGATCTTGCCATCACCCACAAATACACCACCTCCGTGTTCAAGAATTCTGAAATTCGGGGCAGCTGGGTGGTGCAGTGGATACAGCACCGACCCTGGAGTCAGGAGGACCTGAGTTCAAATCCAGCCTTAGACCAAACACTTGACACTTACTAGCTGTGTGATCCTGGGCGAGTCACTTAACCCCAATTGCAAAAAAAAATATCTGAAATTCTTTTATCTAATCATAATCTCTTGATCTTTCACCTCTCCCTCATCAAACCCTTCTCTTCCTTCATGACATGAACTCCAATCCCTCAACTCCTCAGTCCTCTCCCAGGCCATCACTCCTGCACAAGCAAGGATAACTTAATAAAGTAGCCATAGCTTAATAAATTCTAATGGTTCTCTATTGCTTCTAGAATCAAATGTGAGCTCCTCTGTTTGGCATTTAAAGCCCTCCACATGTTGGTTCCAATCTACCTTTCTAGCCTTATTATACATCACTCTCCTCTTATTCGGTAGGCCAATCAAACTGGCCTTCTTGCTCCTCTCCACACACAACACTCCATTTCTCATCTCTGTGACTTTGAACTGCTTGTAACTAATGCCTAGAATTCACTTTCCCCTCACTTCTGAGTTTCAAAATTGGTTGAGTAGCATTTCCTACATGAAGCCATTCCTGATTCTTTCCCATCCCACCTCCTGGGTACTTTATATGTGAACAGTAATCACCTCTTCCCCCAATAGCCTATGAGGTCCTTGATGTTAGGAACTGTTTCATTTTTGCCTTTGTGTCCCCAGCAGGGACTATAGTGCCTAGCACATAAAGGATACTTAATAAGTGCTTGTTAAGTAATTGAAAATATATCAGTAATTATTATGAATAGGTGAATAACCATTTGATTGAATGAATTGATACCCTAGGTCACTGATTTTCAGAATATACTTTAGTGACCCAAAAAGTCCTACAAAGGATTCTGAAGAGTTCCATGTATAAAATGAGGATTTTTAACTAGATTATCTCTGAAGTCATTTCTATTTTTAAATCTATGCTCCTATGAAATAAAGAAGAGCCATGACAAATGTATATTAGTCACATACCAATTTTTCACTTCAATGATATTTTTTAATGTAGTACAGACTCTGGACTTAGTCTCCCAACACCCCTGAGCTCATCCAGTTGTTTCTTCAATTCTGTTTCTAGGGGTAACCCTAAGGATTGGGGATGTCTTTCTAATGCTATTGCTCATGAGCTGAAACCAGCATGCTTTCTTCACTGATTACCAGTTAATATCAGTTAGCCTGCCAGACTTAGCTTTCAGGAATAGGTAGTACCAAGCTAGGTGGTGCAGTAAATAGAGTGCTAGGCCCAGAGTCAGGAAGGCTCATCTTCCTGAGTCCAAATCTAGCCTCAGATACTAGTTGTGTGTTGCTGGGCAAGTCACTTAATCCTGTTTGCCTCAGTTTCCTTGTCTGTCAAATGAACTTGAGAAGGAAATGGCAAACCACTCCAGTATCTTTGCTAAGAAAACCCCAAATGGGTCACAAAGAGTCTAAAATGACTGAACACAACTCAACAACAACAACTCATTAGTCCTGGAAATTCTTTTGCTGGAAGCCCTTTTTACCTCTACTGGAGGCTTCATTAAGCTCCTGCTCAGGTATGGTGAAACTTTTGCTGTGGCCTTCTTAGTAGAGTCCTGAAGCTGCCTTTCCTCAGTGTGTCCTCAGACACTACTATCTATGGGCATGATCAGCATGCTAATGGGAAGTCCCAGGTCTTCCAACCTTTCAAAGTACCCAAGATCATCCTCTGGTCAATAGGAGTTAAGAAGAGGCTGTTTTCATTCCCTCTAAAATGACTCCTTCTCAAGGGCTTGTTTTGACTACATTCTCTGCCAGGTCAGCAAAACACTCAAATGTCCCCTATTTTATCCATGAACCATAAAGCATAACTGAGTCTTTGTAACCAATCCCAATATACTTCCTATATAGTCATTTAATTCCATTCAATGGCTTTCTAAATTGATTAAGGCCTTTTCAAACCTAGTTTAGGGCCTTTGGTTGATTGATTCAACAGAGGTGTTCTCACCTGATAAAGCTATCAGACTGCAGTGACATCTTGTTAGTTATTTCATTTGGGGTAGTGTGCTTGAATCCATCAATCTTCAACCTTATGCTAATAAATAGATTTAACAGTAGAAACAATCAATCAACCCATATTTATTAAGTACCTGCTATGTTCCAGGCACTGTGCTAAGTGCCAGGGTTACAAAAAGAGGGAAAGGCAGTCTCTGACTTCAAGGAACTCACATCTAATGGGGGAGATAATAAACAAGTATGCACAAAGAGCTTGTATCAGATAAATAGGATATAATTAAGAAGGAAGGTACTAAAATTAAGAAGGATTGGGAAGGGCTTCTAGTAGAAGATGAGATTTTAATTGGGACTTAAAGGAAGCCAGGAGACAGAGATGAGGAGGGAAAACATTCCAAGCATGGGGGACAGCCATAGAAAATGCATAAAGCAGAGAGACAGAGTATCCTATTTGTGGAGCGACGAATAAGCAACACTCAGCCAATCAGGTAATGAAAAAAATATTTATTAAGTAACTTCCATAGGTCAATTTGTAATGAGCTATGAGGACAATATATATGTAACTTGGTCCTTACTCTCAGGGAGCTTTCAATTTGTTTGGGAGGGGCGTGTGGTGTGGCAATATTAATGTATTTTCGGGTTCAAAACATCGTATGTTATTTGGATCTGCATGAAAAGTTATGTTATTGAAAAGAGGCTTTGTTCCTTTAAAAATTCATAAGTGGCTTGGAAATCAGATGGAAGCTTTCAGAGTTTAGTAAAGAAACCAATTATATGAAGATTAAGCATTGATCACAAAGGAAGGGGGTAAACTGGAAAATGAAAATGGGAAAGACAGGTTAAGACTGAGAAGCTAATTGCATAGGAAACTCATGATCAGAAAAGGATACTCATGTGGTGTGGACACATATGGGGCATAGCCATAATCGTCTTTTTAGTTCTGTCTTTGAGTTTTTGCCAAAGGAAAAGAAAAAGGAAGAAAATTGGGAGAACAAATAGGGCCTTCTGAGAAGTTAGTTAGCATAAGTGCTAAATGTCATATTTCCAAGTCAGAAAATTAAAGGTAGGAGAAGGCTGCCTGCCTGTAAGTTTGCAAGGTCTTTTCATGCTGGTCCATGCTGATGCCCTGAAATTTTGGACTAAGAGCTAGAGAGCCACGTGCTTGTCTCAGAAGACTTTAAATTCTAATAATAATAATAAGTATAGAAGAAAAAATTGGGGTTAGACTAACAGTTGAAGATAAGTAAAAATAGATACTATATTATATATAAAACATTTTATATAGACAATTATATTAGTAATTAAAATGTTTTCTTAATTTAATAAAGTGATATTTTAATTTTTAAAAAATCGACTGAAAATATGTATTAATCTGAGACTCAGTTACTGACACCAATGGAAACCTGCCTTTTTGGATCTCCCAGCCATATCTCAGAGACTATTTTCTTGTTGTTTAGTCATTTCAGTCATGTCTGTCCCTCCGTGACCTCATTTTGGGGTTTCCTAACAAAGATACTAGAGGAGTATGTTACCATTTTCTTCTCCAGCTCACTTGACAGATAAGGAAACGGAGGCAAATAGGGTTAAGTGCCTTGCCCAGAATCACACAGCTATATCTGAGGCTAGACTTGAATTCATGACGATGAGTCTTCCTGATTCCAAGACCAGTGCTCTATCTACTGTACCACCTCACTGCTCAGACCACTTTTTACCTGGTAGCAGATATTCGAATTGTATCTGTAGTGTCAAGAAGGAAACAGTTATATTCATGCTAGATGTGCAAAGCCGAATTTTAAAAGTGACAGCAACCATCACAAGGAGACAAAGACAAGATAATATATGAATAAAATCTAAGTTATGGGAAAGACATGATGCCTTCCTTCAAGGAGCTGACAATCTAGTTGCACCTCTCCTTGAAACAACTGAAGAACACTGTTAAAGAATAAAATATCAACAAGCACAAATTAATATATTAGACACCTAGCCCAGCATATAAATGACAAGGAGACACAAAGTAAAGGGTATCAGGGAAGGTAATCTGTTCTTTTAAATATTTTATAGTAGTGGGGAGTACAAAAATATATGACATGTCTCTATCACCAAAATGTATGCAATATACATTTTCCTAAAGTGTCAATAAGATATTCTGACATACCTCATTCATTAATATAGAGAGTCCCAGAAGTCTTAGCTTTTTCGGGACAACTTATATTACCCAGCCAATGGTAACTGTCATGTGGTTGGTCTAGAGCAGGGCCACTCAACCTTTCTGTATGCCAAACCCCTTGAGTAACCTGTGAAAGCCAATGGACTCCTTCCCAGAAAAAAAAAGTCTTTAAATGAATAAAATAAAATCTGTAGGATTATAGAGGAAAACAATTATATCAAAATATAGTCATCACAATATTTTTTAAAGCCAAGTTCACAAACTCTAAGTTAAGAACTCCTAGTCTAGAGGCTGAAATTTTCTTTCCTCTGATTTTTCTAAAAGCCATAAAGGATTTGAGGGGATTGGCCAGAGGAACATTTTAGGATTCTAGAACAATCAGGATCTAGAGAGTTGATATTGAGAAACTGACAAGTAAGTATTTAAGACAAGAGGAGTGGAGGCAGTAAGAGGGCAGGAAAAAGAAGATTAAGAGGTCTCTGCCCTTGATGTGACATCAAAGGAGAAAAGGGAGAGGAAGAATCCCAAGTAGATGAGATGAAAGAAAAAAAAAATCTGTGAAAGAAACAACATTGCTTGGATACCCTCTCCTCTAACCATAAGGTCAGGGTTGGGGGACCTGAATTACTATCAGAACTATCATTTCTTACATTTAAACATCAAAACTCTCTTCCCATGGGAGAACAGAGATGGGAGGGGAGAAGGAAGGAGGATTTCTGCTGGGGATTTGAGGTCGTAGCTGCAAGCAGAAAAGTTGGAGCTCGAGGACCCCCCCACCCCACCCCCTCCCAGTTTATCCAGGCCTTGTGTGTTCTGTGCCCTGGATGCCCTCACTTCACTGAAAGCTATTCTTTCATTGAGCTGCTTAGCTTAGCTTGGCAGCCACCCTCACTTTTATATGCAGGTTCTGGAATGCTGGGAGCTGTTTGGCAGCCAATTCTCCTCTCCCTTCTTAAACATGACATTCCCTACAATTCAGTTACTAACACCTCTTTCCTCAGCATTCTCACCCAGGGAGCCTGATGGAGGAGCCTAAAGACTGTGCCTCATTTGCCTGAGCAGCGAATACAAGTGAATTTGCATGGATCTCATGTCCATTTGCATTCTCCTCACATGAGGTATTTAGAATAAAAACATTCATGAATCAAAATGAAGCTTGTTTCAGCCCTTCCTTCTCTATCAATGTATAAAGGAAGTAAGAGGATACTGGGGTATGAGAGAACAGCTAAGATGAGATTTGTCAGGGCAGCTGATGGCTACATGTATTTTAAAGCCATCAAAAACACTGGAGTGACACTTTCCCCCTACTCAATTGGAGTTTAATATTTACTGTTTTGACCTTTGCTGCATCTGATTAGATACCACTGAAATAATTCATCTTCCCTACCCTCATTCACGAAGAGGCCAAAGCCAAAAGCAGCTGAAAAACTCAGGTTGTACGGTTTCCTCTCTAGGTTCCCATTAGAATGGGATTCTTCTGGTTACCAGTGAGTGATTTCGTATTTGGGGATATATTAGGTTAATTAAAAGGGAGAGGAAAAAGAAAGGCAGTTACTCTTCTAGATATGTTGGGCCCCTGTGAGTTTAATAAGCTGAAGAAAAAAACAAAGTAGATTAGGGTGAGCACCTCATAGATATATCACATGAAGATAAGATAACTTCACCAGTCAGAGGGACTATAGGCACCTAAATAACATAGCTCTCTAAATAAAGGATAAGATAAAGAAAAGAACTTGATACTCAAGCCAGAAGGGGCCATATTTAGTCCCTGGAGCAAATGAGAATTCATATACCATATCTGGAATTAGCTTTGTATAGGAAATAATAGAGGGTAACCAACAGGCTTCAGATCTAGTAGAGTTAGGGGGCTGTCAAGACTTCCCCTGGTGGAACGGGCAGATGAGAACAATTTGTTCCAACAGCCGTGAAGGTGGCAGAAGCAAATACGGTGGAGCACTTAGAGCTTGGTCAGACATGGAAGAAGCCACAGGCATCCACTGCATGCCAAGCCATCCCCAGCCCTAACTTTCGTCTTGCCACTGGATTTTGATGACTCTGGAAGAGACAGCCTGACTGATGACTTTATGCAACTTTGCCTCATTTAAATCTACTTCACCTCAAGTCGAGATGTCACACCATGATGTCATTGGTTCTTTTTGAAACCAAAGAATGAACAACAACAACAGATCTCAAGGTTCCATTTTGAGTTACCTTTCTACTGAGATTACTATGCCTCCCCACCTGCCATCAAAAAGTAATCAAACTAAAATATAACTAATAAAAATTCATTGTAAATGTAGAATTAATTATGACTGAAACAAATTAAAGACAACAAATAGTATGATTGAATTTGATGTGAAAAGAAATAGGAACAAACTGAATGATGGTAGTGGTTCTCACAAGGTCTAAAAATGAAAAACTAGAGTTGGAATTTTTTCAGTGTTTTCAGCACTGTTCAGGGATTAAGGTACCTTAACCAGTGGGTACAAGTACTTTGGGCCAGAAGTGTCATTGCCAAGCAAAATTCCAAGTGTGGCCAGAACCAGATTAAAATATAATTGGGAAATGTTTAGAAAATACTCAAATAAAATGCAATGCAACATAGATAATGTTAGTTTGTGGGTTTTCTAAAGCAATATGTGGCCAGCAGGGATCCATTTCTGTTTGAGGTTTGACACTACTATTTTGGGCTATGGGGCTAAATGCCACAATAGAGGTACAAAGTGCTATTCAGATGAAGGAAAGATTACATCCAGTAGAGAAGAAATTGGGACTGATTAGATAGAATGAGTGCAAAGGCCAGGCCAGGCAGAAGGGTGGAGGTCCTTAAATTCCAGGATAAAGAATTTGGACTTTATCCAGGAGACAAGGAGGAGCTATTGAAAGATTTTGATTGAGGAAATGACTATTAAAGTCTTAGTAGGGGACAGCTAGGTGGCGCAGTGGATAGGGCATGGGGCCCTGGAGTCAGGAGGACCTGAGTTCAAATCTAGCCTCACTTACATAATGTTTCCTAGCTGTGTGACTGTGGGCAAATCACTTAACCCCAACTGCCTCACCAAAAAAAAAAAAAGTCTTAGTGACTAAGTTCCTCAGTCACGTGAGATACTGACACACAAAGTAGCATGGCTTGCCTATGTACATGCAGAGATCCAGTAATGAATCCCAGTGAGTTTAAATCCCAGAGTTCCTAGGCTCCAGGCCTACACTACTGTCCATTACAACCTTTATGTTGAGATGAGTTTGCTGCTATTTGGATTGTCTTTATAAAGTGCCTGGTTATAGGTTGAAAAGTATCCAGATTACTATGCTCTCATTTCTGTCGCTAGAATAATCAGGGAGGGGACTCTGCAAAGCTTGTTTCAATGCAACTGTTCAACCCAAGGTAAATACTATGCTGATTTAGAATGGAACCTCCTAGGTGAGGAGGAATTGTTTCATTCTTTGTATCTGTATGCCCAGGGCCACATAAATTACTTATCTTCTTCCCCAGGGAGGCCCTAAATGTTCTATACCTTTATTAAATACTAAACTATCCAGACACAGAAAGAACTTTACTTTCAGAATATGTCACTTACCTGCTTAGGATAATTCAATGACTCCCTATTGCCTCTAGAATAAAATATTAACCCTTCTGTTTAGCACTTAAGGTCTTTCACAATCTGGTTCAAGTTTTATCTTTCTAGACTAATTTCAAATTACTCTCCCTTATACACTGTACATTAAACCAAATGACATACCCTTTGCTCTTTGGCCAGCTAGGTGTCACAGTGGGATACATTGCTGGGCCTAGAATCAGGAAGACCTCAGTTCAGATTCCAATCAGGCATTTACTACCTATGTGACCCTGAGCCAGCCACTCAACCGGTCTGCCTCACCAACTTACTGTAAGCTGGGGATAATAACAGCACCGAACTCCCAGGACTGTGGCGAAGATCAAATGAGAGAATATTTGACAAGTGCTCAGCACAGTGCCTGGTACATAGTAGGCTCTTAATAAATGCTCCACCCTCCCCTATGTTCCATCTTCTTACCTCCATTCCTTGGCATAGACTGCCCCATATCTGAAATGATTTCTTTCTTCAGCTTCATTTCTTAAAATTCCAAGTACCCTCCAAGGCTTAACTCCTATATGAGATAATCCCCTAGTTGTTAGTACTCTCCACCACTACCCTAAATTATTTTGTATCGCTGAGATGTGTATATAGCCTAAGATTCCGAGGAAACGAGTTAATTTTCTGATTTTCCCAGTTGTTAGTAATCCCCACTACTACGTCAATTTTTTGTGTTTACTTACATGTTTCTGTTGCCCCTCCCCCTTTCTGGGGCTATTTTCCACCTGGGCACTTGTGCCCCAGGTTGGAGTGGCTACCTACTACTCTCCAAGTTCTAGAGATAACTATTTGTATAGCTGTCTTTCTCATGCTAGCTCACAAGCCCTGCAAGTGTGTTTCCTCTTAACAACAAGGAGCCAGTATAGGCTCACTTATTTCTTAGCAAAGGCATTTACCCAAATGGCATAGAAAGAACAGTAGTTAGTTACAAAGCATTTCCCCCCCAAACCAGGAGCATGCTCTCCCACAAATACAGTCTATGAAGGGGAGAGTGAGGCACGAGTGTAGGTAACACGGATAGCCAAACGAACTAGCCAAACGAACTCTCTGCTCTAGTTCAGATCTTCAATGTCCTTTCTTTCTCCAGATGAACTTCTTGAGGTTCTCTGTGGGGTGTAGCTCTTCTGCTCAGCTGGACTGGCTTCTTGCAAGGGAAGGGATCTCAGCTGGACACGTCAATCCTCAGCCAGGCTCATTCAAGCCGACCGCTGTGCTTCGGAGCTGGCTTCTCCCTGGGCTCAGTTGCTGTTTCAGCCACCAGGGTCTTCATAGGGTACTGCGAAGTATCTCTGCCTGCCGGTGAGGTCAATACTCTGGATTCCCTCAGCTTGCTTTTCAGTGGGCAGCTGCAGTCATCACCACCTTCCATCTCAGCTGGGTGTCAACTGTATTCTTTCCATCAAAGGCCTAGGAATTTGTCTTTAGCCTAGAATGGGTAACAGTCACACCTCTGACTCCCTCACAACCTGGCTCTGAAGTTTGTCATCACGAATCAGAAAGTGGAAAAAATATTGCCTTTTATATTTCTTACTGCTTTTCTGTTCAGAGGTGGCTCGCCTTTTTCGAAGACCTCCACCTTCACTAGCGTTCATTCCAGTTAAACTACCCAAACTCTCCCTGGGTCTTATGCAGAGGAGTGGTTGGAGACAAAGGTACTGAAGTACTCTGCCCTGGGGATAGTTCATTGTGTTACTGGCCACTTCATATACAATTGAGTTATTCAAGCCTCAGATTCTTACTTTAGGCAGTTTCCTCTGTCTCTGAAAGACCTTCTGTACATTGTAATGTTATTTCTTGCCCCTTCCAACCTTCAGTTTAGGGAAGTCTCAGTAGGGGAGACTATTACATGTACATGTTATAACTCCCCAGGAGAATGCAAACTCCTTAAGGGCAGGAACTCTTTCATTTTTGTCGTAGTAATAGTTTATATTTATATGGCTATAGTTGTGATGATATTTTTTATTCTCTTCCCTCCAGCTAGTTGATTTAATCACGAATGCAATGGGAAAGAAAGCAGAGATAACAAAGAATCAATTTTTTTTAAAGTGTAGACAGACATCCTCACTATCATCCCTTTATAAAGTGTGAAAAATTTCTCCAACTGCATCGTAAGGAATCCTGGACATTGGCTGAGTGAGTGTAGGCCATGCCCCAGGTGGTCCTTAAAAACCAAGCCTTCCGGTCCTAGGATAATTCGAGGAGTTAGACTCAGAGAGCAGGTTTGTGGAGTGTGACCTCAGCACCTGGGGGTGAGGTAAGGAAGAAGTCTAGAAGGTATTTTCTCACCTTTCCCTATTTATTTTGTTGTCTTGCAGAAGAGTACCCTGAAGGAGATAATATACCACATCCGGAAACGGAATAGTTGCGGAGCTTGAGTCACAGTTGAGATGCTGCCAGTAGGGAGCAAAGATATATTCTCTATGGTGACTGACAGAGAAAAAGAGTAGTAATCAAGATAGGAAGTAGCTTACAAAGTAGCATGACCCCTGGCAGCAGAGCGGGGAAAAAAAGTCGACCACAGATTCAAGGGAGAATTAGCTCTGGTAACTGGGAGCTGAGCTGTGAAGAGGAACAGTAGCTACTGCTCTTAATATATCATCAGAGTAAAGGCTTTCGCTTTGAGTTAATCGTAGCTGTTAGCTGCCTACTAAAATCCAGCACACTGGTAAAGGCTCCTGAGCTACAGTTCTAGTAATGCAGACCCACAGACAATCTTAGAACCTGAGATAGCGATCGACCTCCTTCTAACCCAACTCACAAATCATGAATGCAAATTGAGGGAGTAGCTCCAGACAGGATGTTGCAAAGTATACTAAGGTTTGTAAAACACTTTACTGGTGGGCTCGCTAGCTAAATGAATGAATAAATGAACCCATGAAAAAATATCAAGTGGCTACTATGCATGGGCTGAGCTAGGTGCAGGGATTACAAATACGAATGTTTAACAGTCCTGGCCCTAAAGGAGTTTACGTTCATCCTAATGGAAGAATGGGTGTAGGGTGGTGACTAGGTAAGAAGGGTTTGCTCTGGGGAGTTCATTGGAATGGCGTGTAATTTGTTGTCAAGCTCTTCATTATTGTAGTTCCTAGAGCAGGAGGTCAAAAATGAGGGGAGGGGAGGGGAGGGGAGAGGGGTGTATGTGTGGAGGACTGGGTTGAAAGAAGTCTGATGCTGTTGTTGTTTGTCTTTCTTTCTTGAAGAGGACCACAACCTTGGGAAGTTGATGTCACGATGTGCAAGTGGATTAGATTTAAGTGAGGCAGGGCTGTGCAAAGTCACCACCCTCATCCTCAAGATATAGATCAGGAGACTAGTGATGGCCCCGATACAGAGGGAGACCTTGGCCTTAGACTGGATGTGAAGCAAGATCTGACAATGCTTGAGGGGTTAGTTGAGTTTGCATTCTCAATTACTCTCCAATCAGTTCAGTCCAGCCCCAGGGCCAGAATTCCAAACTGAGTGGGTTAATACTGAAGGGAAGGGCTGTGGGGGGAGAAGAAAGTGGGATATGGCTCTGGAGGTCTGGTCAGAGGTGCTGTGAAATAATAAAGAAGGGACAGTTGCTGAACAGATGACAACATATCCAGGGTGGATGGCTGAATGGGAGGTGTGATAGGTACTATTTATTATTATTATCCCTATTTTACAGATTGAAGTAAGGCCCAGCAAGGTTACATGATTTGTTGAGGGTCTCAGAACTAGTAAGTATATGAAGGATACAAATCTAGGTCTTTTAGACTGTAGGGCCATCCAGGTATCCTCCTAGCCGGCAGAATTCTAGGAGTACAGAGTGTCCAGAACTAGATTAAAATGTAACTGGGAAATGTTTAACAAAATAAATAAAAATACAATGCAACTAGATAATCATGTTAATTTCTGGTTTCCTAAGTCAATAGGTGGCTGCCTGGCAGGGATCCATTTCTACTTGATTTTGACTCCACTGAATACCCCTAGCACTTAGCTTAGTACCTTGCACCTGGTTTTGTATAAATGCTTGTTGTATTGAACCATTGGCTTCAATTGGAAAAAATTAATTTCTGTTGTACCAATATATTATAGGAACTCAGTCAAGATAATGATGATAATATCTATTTTGATATCCAGCCTTATGTGGCCATATTTTAAACGTAAGGTAAATTATTGGTAAAAGTTCATGCTTTCTCTTCTTAAAAAAAGAAAAGAGATTTACTTTAAAAAAATTAAACAGAAATCAGTATGTGGGTATATCAGTAATGAATTCACAAAGAAAAGTTTCAGAAAGAGAAAGAAATGAGAATGTTATTCATGGTTCCTTCAACAGTTCAAATGACTTTGAGTAAGTCATTTCCTTTTAGATAATTCAGTTGACCTACTTGTGAAAGAATAATGAAACCTGTAAGTACTCACTAAGATAAAGGAATTTTAAGTATTTGCACCACAATGTTCATTAATTGCATGAAGACCATTAGAAAAAGTCACTTAATAACCACCATAATCTCACTTATCCAGAGATCATTTATCTAGAACACAACCTAGTACTGAGTGAAAAAAAAATTCAATTCAACAAAGATCTATCTAAGTTCTGAGTGTGACCAAAATACTAAGCCTCTGAACCACCAAACCTGTCACAAAGCCTGGACACTAAAGTTTGTGTGCTTACTCATTTGAGCACCCCTTGCTCAGAAGATACTATTCTTAACTGTTAGCCATAATTGGTACCATAATTTGGAAAGTGGGGCACCTGTGCTGTGGGAACAGGAAGGCAGCAGCTGTTTTCAATAGTCCTAATGAGGATATTAGCCTCTCTTCAGTTTGAGACAGCCTGTAGGTAGTATATAAAAAACAGGAGAGCGGAAATAGGCATCTAGACTGGTGACTTTTTCTAAGCTAGGCCTCATGTCATGGCTGTAAACCTGAGTGAGTTTGAAGGTGACAAAGCTGGACCTCTTCATGGCTCTGGGGACTTTAGCTTTCTCTTTGTATCTGCATTTCCCTGTCTTGGGTTTATCCTAGGGAAATTACTGTCTGTTAGACTATGTTGCTTCTTGGGAGTGAACTGAGGTGGTCTGACCTTGTCTGTAGAGCTAAAACTACAGTACAGTTCTCTGGGGAAAGTCCCAGAACTTTTCTGGTAGGCCTGGGGACAACATGAAAAGAATTCCAATCCAAAGGGAGGTTGAGTCTGCTCCTCTATTCCCCAGGGAATAGGCTGAAGATTGTGCCTTTAAGTACTTGAGGTAGAATGCAGAAAGCTTTTTGTGATGAGGGCTCCTGTTTCCCATGACTTTTTGTGTCTAGTGGAAGTAATAAGATGAGAACCATAAGAGTTGTCTGAAACGGTAAGCAACCAGAAGGTACACACGGTACATGGAATCATTGGGAAGTCCACTATCTTCGTGAGAGAGGCCACAAAGAAGACTCACAGTGTTGAGATTATGGCATTGAACGTATTCAACTGGATCATTTCGACTCGGTCACTGTAAGTTATTGAAGTATTCTTACATTTGGGGAGTTGGTAACTGCCTTGTAGAACAGTGCTCTCCAGAATGAGTGTGTACACCATACAAGACAAGATGGGGAAGAAAAGATTAGAACTTCTATAGGTATTTGTCTGAAAAATAAGAGAAATTAACACTTACTAATATTTAATAAGTGAGTTGACATTGGCACTTTCATTTGTTCAGACTATTAGATATCACCTAAGGTGGCTAGGTGGTTCGGAGGATAGAACACTGGACCTGGAGTCAAGAAGACCTGAGTTCAGATCCAGTCTCAGACACTTAATAGCTATGTGACTTAGGGCAAGTCGCAACCTCTGTTTGCCTCAGTTTCCTTATCTGGAAAATAGTAATAGAAATAGCATCTACCTTCCAGAATTCTTGTGAGGATCAAATGAAAATATCTGAAAAGTGCTTAATGAAGTGCCTGGCATGCAGCAAGTGCTACATAAATGCTAGCTATTATTAAAGTAAATGAGGTACAGAGGGTGAGGAAAAAATGGGAGTTCTGTAACATTTAGGGGATGACTGAAGTGCCTTCACTTGTTTGTTCACTTTCAGCATTGATACACATGTTGTAGTTAACATGTCCCAGGTTAAGGAGAGTCAGGTTTTACTAAACTAAGCCTAATTACATGAACAAATGGCTTAAAAGATTCCTACAAAGAAACCTCAGATTGAAAATAATATTGATAATGTGAAGAAAAAAAGGGTAAAGGTGACACTTTTACCCAATACTAGATTTTTTTTCATGGAAAATCCTTGTTTATCTAATCAGACCAGCCAAGTCAGTGAAAAAACCCTAAAAATTATCGAAATTTTTAAATGTGGATTTAGTTTACTATCCTTAAAGATGAACTTCATCACAAGTGTGGAGATATTAACTAATGCAAATGTAAAGCTATCACGGCTAGCAAGATATTTAAAAATTAAACTTTTATTGCCATTTCCCCACACTCCCACAAAATATGGGAGAATCACCTATAAAAACTCTCATATCTGTACACTTTAAAATTTTGGGAAAATAGTTTTGGGGTTTTTTTACCCATTTAAGGATCTTCCAAAGAGTTTCTTTGGATTTTGGACCCATTTGTTAAATATGAAAATGCAATACTTCCAGTTAGTTTGCAAGAATTGTGACGGCAGGAATGAGCAATTGAATAGCAGAATTTTAACAACAAAAAAATGTGTGTGTAATTGGGGGATGGGATTGAAAAATGAGGATCATGATTTATTAAGTACAGTTAATGATGCATTACCATTTGGATTTATGGAGCTTTGTGGGCATCTGCTTCATCTATCTATGAGTGTCATTAAAACCAAGTATCAAAATAAACCAAACTTAGGAGAAGAATCCCTGTGGCAAAGTTAAGCCAAGGTTTTAAAAAGTAATGGGGCTATCAATTGGGGAATGGCTGAACAAGTTGTGGTATATGAATATGATGGACTATTACTGTGCTACATGAAATAATGAGCAGGATGCTTTCAGAAAAACCTGGAGAGACTTGCATGAACTGATACAAAGTGAAGTCAGCAGAGCCAGGAGAACATTTTACATGGTAACAGCAATATGGTACAATGATCAACTGTGAATGACTTAGCTATTCCCAGCAATACAAAGATCAAATACAATTCTGAAGGATCTGTGAAGAAAAAATGTTATCTACCCAGAGAAAGAACTGATGAAATCTGAATGCAAATCAAATTATACTGTTATTTTACTTTCTTTATTTTTCTTGGGGTTTTTTTGTCTGCGCTTTCTTTCACAACATGACTAATCTGGAATGTGTTTTGTACAACTGCGCATGTATTACCTTTATCAAATTGTTTGCCTTATCAATGATGGGAGAGAGAGGGAGGATAGGAGAGAATTTGAAACTCAAAATTGTAAAAAATGAAGGTTAAAAATTGTTTTTACATGTAATTGGGAAAGAAATAAAATGTTAAAATCCAAAAAAGGTAATGGGGCCTATTCAATTACATTACTTTCATTTAAGATATGAATAGATTGTCCTTTTTTTTTTTTAGTGAAACCAAAAAGATTTTTGCATCTTAGAGAAAATTTTTAAAATTTAAATATTTATTTTATCTTACATTAATTCCTGAGGTTTTATGTATTTTTTATAACGTACACAATAGTAGAGTAGCAAGTCTGTAATTTATAAGTGTATATGCAATAGGGTATGTTTGGAAACTGCTGTTCTAGACTTCTCCAGTGGAAAGTCTTCCCAGTCATCTGATTATGCCTATGGATTCTGTGAAATAGAAAAATCCCTTGAAAATAAAATTGGGCCTAAGGACTCGAAGTACATCTAACAAGAGTAAGTTGGGATATGGGCAAAGTCAGTTAATAAACATTTATTAGGTACCTACTATGTGCCGGGTATTGTGCTAAGCACTAGATTAAGCAAAGAGGCCTATAAACCTTAATATTCCCTAAGATGTTACTATTATAGCATTATATAAGGACTGAATAGTCATAATCATGACCCTGAGTCATCATCATAAAAAAGGCAAAATACTTAACCTGCCCTATCGAAGTCAGCTGGGGCAGCTAGGTGGTTCAGTGGATAGAGAAAACTTCTCCCACAGCAAGTCCAAATTAACTCTGGCAACCCCTTTGCTCTTCCCCACTATTTCTTATTCCCTCTTTACTTCGGATCATAAAATCCTATATTTAAAGCTGAAAGGAACCTCAAATCATCTAGTCCTCGGGTTCCCAAACTGGGTGATACCGCCCCCTACGGGGCGCTGGAATGATGGGGGGGGCAGTAGTAGCCTTGAGTGCAATTGTGCCACATTGAATAAAAATAAGGGGGCAGTAGAAGCACAAGGAAAAAAGAAGAAAATTTTGAAAAACCACTCATATGTGTTTCATTTGTTGTGTAACAGAGTTAAAGTCGTAGTGATTATATTATTTTCCAAATAAACACACAAAATGCAAGTTATAACCCATCAATGTCAAGTCCGTGGACAGGTCTTAACAAGCAAGTGTTGGCAGGAGAGCCTTGTCATGAGCTGTTGGGAAGTCCAGTGTGCATTGGCAGGAATATATGCATGTAATGACTTGTTTATAATATGATACTATATGGTTACATGACATAATATTGCATCATCAAAATTTCAATGCAGGAAAAACCCCACAAAGTTACAATAAATTATTAAATTTAAGATGCATCATTTTTTTAAAAAAATATTTTATATTTTTTGAAATGATGCAAATTTTTTAAAAAACTGTTAAAGGGTTAAAGAAAGTAGATTTCCACAGGGGCGCTGTGTAATTTTTTTTTTTAAAGGGGGCAGTAGACCAAATAAGTTTGGGAACCTCTGATCTAGTCCAATGCCTGTATTTTAGAAAAACTGAGGCCCAAAGAAAGAATTGGAGGTAGGATTTAATTCTGGGTCCTTTGACTCCTGAATTAGGTTTTCTTTTGTGCAGCACAACTATACCTAATGTAAATCTTTGTTCCTGATAGATTTTCTTGAATACCATATACATATTTTAACACAAAATATTTGTATGCTTACTTAGTTATAATCCTTTTCTGTTCTCTACATATTCACGACCTCCTCATTCTGACCATAAAACCCTAGTTAGTGTGTCTTTTAATTGGCTCTGCGTGGTGTTGAACTCTGTATTAAGTAAAAATTGTTAGTTAATTTTTAATGAGTGAAAACAAATATGGCGGTGTGTGAAAGGAAAATAGTTTTCAAGTAATGTTCTCATGCTTGGTTATGACCTTGTCTGAAGACACTTTCAGTAGGGGAGTTCTAACAGAACAAGTCTGGGACCAGCAGTCTAAAGAGATTTGGGTTGTAATCTGAACTGCCACAAACTAGGCCCTGGGCCAAGTCCCTTCACCTCTGAGGTTCTGTGCCTAAGTCATATGATGTGTTTGTTTGAAAAGCCATCCTGTACATAGGCAGACTTCTATTCATAAGTTGTACTAAATGGCTTCTAAGGTTCATTCCAAATTTAAATGCTAGTATAAACTACTGAGAAAAATAGAGAGAAAAAGACTGGCATAAGATCCAACATAGAACCTAAAAGGTACCTCAAGGGGTTGTTCAGTTGTGTCCAGCTCTTCAACACCCCATTTGGGGTTTTCTTGACAAAAGTACTGGGATGGTTTGCCATTTTCTTCTCCAGCTCATTTTACAGATGAGAAACTTAGGCAGAGTTAAGTGACTTGCTCAGAGTCATACAGCTTGCAAAGTGTCTGAGGTCAGATTTGAACTCAGTAAGATGAGCCCTCTAGACTCTAGGCCTAGTGTTCTATTCACTGAGATACCTACCTGCCCTGAGGGGAGAAGATGGCAAATGACTGTATGTACCTAGGCTTTCACTTAATGGCAACTTCCTCCTTAACCCTCTTCAGAAGGCCCTGTTTTTAGTGAGTCCATGTGTTTAGTAAGATGATGAATCCTTACATCTCTAGACCATGTTAAAATTAAGGCTAAATCTCCAACTTTAATCCATCATGTAAACTAGAATTTTTTAAAAAAGAATTTCTCATCATGTAGCAAGGAAACATGGGAGAAGACATCAGAAAGAGCTTCTCAGGAATTTTATTTCACCGGTATGTGAAAACACTTCAAAATGGAAAAAAGTCAGGTTTGACATTCTGAAAGAGATTAGCACTTTGCCTGAAAAAAAGAAATTGGGCAAAATCACTCAAGCTAGAGGAAACTTGAATTTGTATAGAGACAGACTTATGAATAAAGATTTTTTTAAAATAGAGCAACTTTTTTTTTTCAAGAAAAAACATTTCATCTACCTCCATGGAAGTCATGACTAATAAAAGAAGTTAAAAGGCAACAATTCATCTTGCATAAATTTTCTCACCTGGGTTAAGTGAATAGCAATTTTCAAGGCGAGGATATGGAACTTGGAGGAAAGATACTGTCAGCTTTTTTTTTGGTTTTGCCATCAATGTGGTAGCAAAGGGAGAGTAGGAAGTCTCAATTAACATCCAAGTTTCCCATTTCTGGGACCTACTGTACTTAAGACTGTAAAGTTATGTTGAACATAGTCTCTTTTCTTAACCCTTACACTAAAAGGCAAAACCACTGGTCTTGTTTTTCTAAGATAAAAGTTCTTTTAAAGTCATTCTCAAGAAAACCTTATTAATTGCTTTAAATTTTTTTCCTCACTGTTACGTGCATTTTTGTTATTGCTGTGACTGTTTATACAGGGGATGGCTTTTCAAACAAACAAATTTCAGGACACAGTGCATCAACACCATCTGTTTAAGCTTCTTTACTCATTAATATGGGTTGGTCAATTGGGTAGAAAATAGACCTGGGGTATCTGGGGTTTAAACATGTTGGGATTAAATAAATTGGGTTAAATTTGTTTTATTTGTGTACATCAAGAGTATGTAAAAGGCCTCTTTTGTGAAACTACAATGCAGGGAAATGCAGAAACACGTCCTTCCTAATGGTTCAATGGAAAGGTTCCAGAATAACAGATTGAATGAGCCGGTTATTTAAAACAGTTTTGTAGAGACTACAAACTGACACATAGCAGCACTTTAAGATTTATAAAGCACCTTACATACATTCTCATTTACTTGTCACAACAAGTCTTTAAGGGAGGTGCTATGTGCATTAACCTTGAAGACTCCATTTCCCCATGTGTAAAACAGCACTTGCCTAAGATTCCACATTCTAAAGATGCCAAGGTCTCACTTCACGCAAGTGCAGGGCTCATTATGCTGTGGTGCTTGTTCTCTAATGGTGGTCAATAACAATTTATGATAGAGTATTTTTAACGTGATCTTTATTTCCTTCCATGGAATAAGGCTACCTTATGGAATAAAGAATATATGCTAGGACTTGGTACTTACCTTCAAAACAAATTTATGGAGTCTGATGTAGCTCAAAGTAGTGTCTTTTTCTTTCTCTGTTAGTCTTCGTGTCCTTAATGAAAGCTACTACCCTCACACATGTGGCTTTATCTCATTGTGCTACAAGAAGCCTGACTAATGTCTCATGGCACAATACTGCCAGGTAAGGCAGTAGGTTGTTTGTTCAAAGAGTAAGGGAAACATAAGCTGAAAAGTCAGTTAAGTCTTCCTGTTCCACACTATTAAAAAAACAGACAATCTTAAAGCTCACCACGATTATTTACTGTTGTTCTGAAACTTTGTGTTCTTAACTCATCTTTTCTTTTTTTATTTCTAGCAACATTATTCTCTTGTAGGAACTGAATAAAGTAGTGGATATACAGCTAGCTCCAGAGTCAGAAAGATCTGGATTCAAGGCTTCCTCTTCTACACATTGGCTATGTAGCTATAGCCAACACAAAAACCTCTCAATGCCCAGTCTAGAAAATTCTCTGAGACTATAAGTTGCAGGGAAAGTGCTGACTTGTTTCCTCATGCAGGAATTCTCTGTATCGATGAAGTCACAAGTCTAGTCCCTATCACCACATGGAATACCCAATCACTGAAGAATTAAAATTGTACATGATTCAGAGGACAACATAGAGAAGCATGGTGAGTGCAAACAGGTCGCAACATATTATCATTGATAATTTGCAGACAAAAAGTCATATAAAACCTTCCAGGATGTGATCAGAAAAGAGGATGGCTCCAAAATAGAGCAAGAAGGACAACAGACAATTCTAGCACTGAGCTGGCACCCACAAAATGTTAAGACCAGGATTAGATGGTATGTGGTACATGTGTGAGATACTGCCAGACTTTCTAGCAATTTTTGTTACTACTGAATCCTTATCCTACTAGTTCTGAGTCCTTGAGTTTATCAAGCACTATGTTACTATATTCATTTGCTTTTGACTCTCAAGCTATAGATCTGTTTTACTGTTCCCTGCTTTGTAGAATGGTTACTGGTACTACTAGGTCTCCTTTTTGGGGGAGGGGGGAGGGAACTTTCAGCAATAATAATTTTTATTGATACTGCTTCCCCAAAGAGAGAGCACATGACCCAAGATCAATACATAAACTTAAAATGAAAGATAGTTGCTTCTTCCAACAAGCACTACCAAGCTGAGATAGTATCTCAGGATTTTTCCCCTTTCTCATTTTCACCCAATATGAAATAACTCTGCCTCCCCCCCACCACCACCACCAGGGATGGAGCTGAGGATGTTGTCTGCTTCCCTTCTAATTTTAGGAAAAAAAGCCACATTAGAAAGGAGTAGGTGGAAAGAAGGGACACTTCCCATATGAGGTTGAGAAACAACTTAAAGGAAGTAGTCAACCTACCATTTACCAACTTTTCACCTTGTACCCCACATAATGCTAGAAGAATATTAGCAACACTACTAGAAGTGATACTATTGGGTCAAAGGGTATGTGAAGGACAGTTCCAAATTGTTTTTCAGAATGGTTAAAGCAATTTGTAGCCCCAACATGGAATTACTGTACCTGTTTTCCCACAGCAGCTCCAACAATTATCATTTTTCTTTGTTGTCATATTTGCCAATCTGATAAGGTTGCATTTTTCATACTAATGATTTGGAGCATTTTTAATGTGTTTGATGCCTACATTTCTTCTTTTGAAAACTGGCTATTCATATTCTTTAAAATTCTTTTTTCTTTTTTCTCAGTAACAAAAATATTTTTTCTTTCTCTGTTCCCCTCCCCCACCGAAAAAGAAAAATAAACCCCTAGTAACAAATATATACTGTATAGTCAAGAAAAACAAACTCCCATATTGACCACGTCCAAAACATCTCTGTCTTTGTCTTGAGTCCAAAACCTCTATCAGGAGGTGTACAGAATATTTCATCAGTCCTGGAGAACTGGGGCTGGTCATTGCATTTGAATGAGTTCTTAAGTCTTTCAAATATGTTTATCTTTACACTGTTGTTATCTGTGCACTTAATTCAATATCACCTTCTTTGAAATCTTCTTTCTAACACAATAGTATTCTACTATATTTAAATACCATAATTTGTTCAACCATTCCCTAATTGATGAGCACTCCCTTAGTTTTCTTCTTTGCCACTACAAAAATAACTGCTATACCCATTTTTTGTACTTATGGGTCTTTTTCCTCTTTTATTTCTTTGAGATCTAGACCTAGTAATGACATTTGGATAAAATGGTATGTGTGGTTCAGTAATTTTTTGGGCATAAAAATTCAAAATAGTTTTCCAGAATAGCTGGACCAGTTTATAGCTTTACCAACAGTGCATTAAAGTACCTGTTTTCCCATGACTACTCCAGCATTTGTCATTTTCTCTTTTTATCATCTTTGCCAAGCTAATGGGCATGAGGTGGAAACTCAGAGTTGCTTTAATGTACATTTCTCTTATTACTGAGTGTTTTTTTCATAAGGTTATTGATAACTTAGATTTCTTCCTTTGAAAATTACCTGTTTATATCCTTTGACCATTTATCAATTGGGAAATGGCTCTTATTCTTATAAATTTGAATCAGTTTTCTAAATATCTTGGTAATGAGAACATTATCAAAGGCATTTGCTGCAAAGATTTTTTCCCCTAGTTATCTGCTTCTCTTCTAATTTTAGCTGCATTGATTTTAAGCAAAAACTTTAAAATTTTAATCAAAATTGTGCTTTTTATTTTCTATTCATAGATCTAAAAATAACTTCCCTCTCTTTGAATTTACAATGTCACCTTTTATGTCCAAGTCATATATTCATTTGGAGCTAATCTTGTTTTATAGCGTGAGATCTTGGGTTTATATCTAGTTTCTGCCAGACTTTCCCTTTTTTGCATTATTTTTCCATGAGATTCTTGATCCTTTGTTCCTCCAGATGAATTTTTTTTCCCTAGCCATATAAAATAATACTTTGGTAGTCTGGTATGACATTGAATAAGCTAACTAATATTGGTAGTATTGTGATTTTTATTATTGGCATATCCCAATCATGAAGTGTAATATACTCTCTCCTTACCTATTCCTCACAGATTCCTTCTCTTTAAGGTGCAACTTAGATACCATGTTCTGCATAAAGCCTTTCCTGATCCCCCACAATTTCCATTGCCCTCCCTCTCGAACTACATTGTCCTTAATTTGTGTGGATATATCTTTATCCATTGACCTTTTTTATCTTTATCCATTGACCTTTTTTATGCCGTATATATTTTTATATGTACTTGTCTCCCCATCAGACTGTGGAGTTCATTGAAAGCAGGAATTTATTCATTCTTTGTACTTGTTCTCCAACTCTTAGCACAGTGCCTAGAATATAGAAAGCACTTAATAAATACTTGTTGATTGGTTGAATTGATATATCTCCAATTATTATGGCCTATATTTATTTCATTAAAGTGGTTTGTAGTTGCATTCATATAATTCGTATGTGTGTCCTGATAGCTGACTCCAAAATATTTTATCAATCTCTTCTGGGTTTTGCTGGTAATATACAGAAAGGCTGACATGTGTGTGTGTGTGTGGGGGGGGGTTTATGTCCTATGTTGTTGAAGTTATTATTTCAATTAATCATAGCTGAATCTGGGTTTTCTAATTGTAGATCATCCTATCAGCTGAAAAAAAAAGTGATCTTGTTTTTTCTTTGCCCATGCTGATTCTCTCAATTTCTTTTTCTCGTCTGTTGCTAGAGCTAGTATTTTTAGGACAATATCAATAGTGATAGTGATCATGAAAATCTTTGCTTTATCCTTGATCTTATTAGAAAGGCCACATTTCTCTATTATATATAGGGTTAGCTCTTGGTTTTTGACAGTTATTATTGATCATATTAAAGGCTCAATTATTTTTATATGTCTTTTTAATGTTTTTAACAGAAATATTCTGTCAAAAGCTTTTTCTGCATTTATCAATAGAATCATGTAATTTTATTATCAACATAGTTTGTTATGTTTAATATTTTCCTAATATTAAGCCAATTCTGCCTTCCTGATATAAATTCAACCTGGTCATTATGAGTATAATGAGGGGAGGAGGAGTGGCCAAGAGGGTCCAATTCTTAAAGCAGTCACAAAATCACTCCCATTCATCTTTTTACTTCCTGACCCTTGAAGACATTAGGATTAGGTTGAGTCACCTGTCTCTCCTCCCCCATAAGAATTAATGCAAGCAGTTGATCATTTAGTACCTGTCAATTGCTCAAATTTATTTACCTTTCTAGATTTCTTTTGACTCCTGTTTTCACTTCAAATTTTTAGTAGGCTGAGGCTTTTTATCAGGAACAATTAAAAGTCCTTTATTTCATTAAAGGACTATTTTATCCTCTGTAGGATATTTAGTTTTTCAGAGTAACTTATTTTTGGTTGCAAGCCTTTATCTTTTGCCCTTTGAAAAATCATATTCCAAGATTTTTTTTTCTTTGTGGTAGTTGCTGCCAAGTCTTGTGTAATCCTGACTGGTTCATCAGTGGTTGAATTCTTTTTCTGTCTGTATACAGCATTTTTTCATTGACCTGGAAACTCTGGATTTTAGTTATGATGTTTCTGGGAGTTTTTGTTTTGGGGTTTCTTTCAGGTGACTGGTGGATTCTTTTTAGTTTCACATTGTCCTCTAGTTCCAGTAAATATAGACAGCTTTCAGTTATGATTTCTTAAAATATGGTATTCAGTGTTTATTTGTTTTGGTGGGGCAAGGAAGTAAGTCTGATAAATTATCTCCTTGACCAGTTTTCCCAGACAGTTGAAATGAGGTGGTCACACCCTATTTAGGATTTCCTAGGATTTCCTAGGATTCTGCCACTGTCTTTCACCTACCCTGATGAGTTTGCAGTATTAAATATTAATGATAACGTTTTAGTGGGCTTCAGTATTCCTTGTCAGGGCACTGAAGTTATCTATCTTCAGTCAGGGCATTGCCACAATCTTCTATTCCAATTCCCCCACTTCCCACCCTACTCCAGGCTTTTTCCACTTGGGACACTTTTGGGCTTCTGGTCTATTCACCTGGATTTGTCCTAGCTTTCCCGGTAGAACCTCCATTCCAGTACTTTTTTGATTCTGGCTGTCTTTTTGAGAAGTCCTAGATTGATTGAAGATGCTTAATAATCTATTCTGATTTCTTTATCATTAATAAAGCAAATTCCTTTATCCTGTTCAATATAATATCCTTTTCAGATTATTGCCACAGCATTTATGATAAAGCTGATCTCCACTCTATCTTTTCATGCTGCCATGTTAAATGAAATCTCCATAGAATTATCTTTGCATTTGAAGAGTGATATGTTAATTTTAAAATTAGCTGTCAGTGACTGGCATGTCTAATAATCAGTATCCATCACTATTCCATCACTAGTTTAGGAAATCAGGACTCTTGCTTTATATTTCTAAAAGGTTTGGGCTCTGTCCATGAAAGCACATTACTTTTTATATTTTGCTACAGAGTGGGTTTACACTCACCAAATTCAATGTGTATTGTATTCTACTTTAGTGATAACTAAAATATCTTTCAAGAGACAAAACTACTAGTTTCTGAAGTACTTAAATCTAGGCCTAACTCATGAAAATACAAACTACGTAGAGTAAAATAATTTGAAGCAAGCAGTATTTTTAGTGGCTAAAAAAACTGAAAAGCAATGACACTTAGCCACACTGGTAGGTAGAATACTAATGGACAGTAAACCCAGTCTGAGTTGTTAGTGTGATAGGATAGCTAATAAAGGCTTAGCAGCAGAGGTGTTAATATTTTTAAAATTGAACTGAGAAGGAAAGAACCCAAAGAAATTCCAAAGGCAGACAAAAAAGGTAGAATAACAGAAAGAGTTATTAGGCTGAGAAGAGTAAGGAGCAATTCTCCATTTCCACTAAAGAATGGGTGGATTTACATTGATGGAGGACAACCCACCATTCTACATAAAGGTAACTATGAACTAAAATCAGAGTCTTCTCAGTCAATCAAGGAGAAATCTGGTAAATGCATAAAGAGTTGTGATTCTAAGACTTCTTATTATATAATTCTTATATTTTTAAAGGCTAATTAAGAATAATATGAAACAAATTTCTGATTGTGAATCTAGTAAGATTTTGAAAAGAACATATCCACAAAACCTAATCAATTTTTAAAGGAAAAAATAAGGTGTCTGAAAACATTACTGGAGTTCATCTGTATCGCTATTTTGTAGCTAAGTGGCAAATAGTGGAGTGTAAAATATAGAACTTGTACATATCAAAAAAGATAATATTTCAACAGCAGGTAGCAACTACTTTCTACTAGAAAGATCAGGATGCCAGTGCTATCAAAACATCTAAATATCAGAACTTTATAAGATACATGTAAACCATTCACCAAGGGAACTGGTACTCAAAAGAAAAAAACAAAACAAAACATCTTTGGCATACATAGTTATCAGGCAAATATTGTTACAGCTAAAGTAATATCTTTTAATTATTTTATTTAAAAGGATATTCAAGAAGGAAAACAATATATTCAACAAAAGATTATTCTATCACTCAATTTTTAAACTTGCTTTTTATCTGAATTCTCTAAGTGAACATTAGCTTCATAATTTTTGTTGACTAAAATTGAATACTACTACATTTAAGCTGCAAAGACTGAATAAGTATTAGTAGATGCTGATGTTTTTTCTTTACCTTGAACAAAGTGGCCAAATCAATGTTAACACATGTTAAAGAATTTTTGTGTACTAAAAAGAAATAGTCGAAGGAATTTCTGCAATCTTTGTAAAACATGTTCTAGTCAGTGACACTCATGACATGGCACAATGTCTTTCAAATACAAATACACAGAATACTCAACCATTCTTGAAATGGCCCAGCTTTCTTCTTTTTCATTAACCACCTCCATATGTTACTTCTGATTTGTTGATTGTCTGTGAGCATGAGGGAAGAAAAGGAAAAGATACAAATGGGAAAAGATACAAAACATTTAGTAAAAATACACTCACTGCCACTTTCAGCTTACCACACTTGTATCCATACTCGACACCCCATGGACATAGGAGATATAAAAGTATAATAAAAGTAACATTTGAGTATCTATTACTTTTGCTCATAGTATCATCTGCTTATCAACTTAAATTTTTGTGTGTTGTTCCCAATACAACAAATGCTTTTCAGTCTATTATGTATATGTGTGTGTGTGTGTGTGTGTGTGTGTGTGTGTGTGTGTGTGTGTGTATATAACTCCTTACCTCAAGGAGTTTACCATTTAAGAGGGAAATGACATGTACAAATAACTTAATCTTAAACCTCTTTTGTGATTCTTACTCTCACTTGTGTTAAAGTACATTGTATAAAATTTGAAGAGAGACACTAGCTAGATTTTATGATTGGGGTGTGTGGAGGCTGAACAAGTCTTCATGGAGTAAGAGGCCACCTAAATTGGTTTTGAAGGGTTAGACTTCAACAGACAGGAGAAGGGTATTTATGCAGGCATGAAGAACCACATAAGCAAAGGTCTGAAAATGGGAGATGATAGGATGAAAACGTAGAATGGAGAGTAGCCCACTTTACTAAAATGCAATGTATACAAAAATGAAGAGTATGAGAATTCTGGAAAGTGGACAGGTGATGCAGAGCTGTGAATAACAGGATCCAGAATTTTAATTTTATTCAGTAGGCAGTGGGGAGTTACTAAAGGTTTTTGAATAAAGGAATGACATATAATTAAAGGAATGACATATACAGAGTAGTATATACTGCTTAGGCACAGGTGAGAGTAGAGACATGAAGATCAGTTACAATAGTTCTGGCAAGAGGGCCTAAACTCAGGTGGTTGTTATGGGACTAAAGGGATAGATGTGAGAGACTGCTATGGTAGAATCAACAAGAATTGGCAACTGATTGAATGTATAAGGAAAGGAAAATCAGATGCCTTAAGCTTTAAGCCTAGGTTATGGGAAGATGGTGGCTCTATCAACAGAAAGTAGAGTTTTGGACCTCTTAAAGCATCAGTGGAACACTGGACACATGTGTAGAGGTCAGAGGATGAGAGAGTCAGAAGACACCAAGAAGGCCTAGAGATGGAAGGACAATGTTTTTCTTCTATCAATGAACACCTGGCTGTGTCCAGAAGGTATTGATGAAAGGATTGTCAATTGTACCACTGCTGCAGAAAGATAGAAGAGAATGAGAACCATAAAAAGACCACAAGGTTTAGTAATAAAGAGGTATTTAAGGATCTAATTGAAGAGAGATTTCCTACAGATAATAAGGTCATCCAAATGCTTTTGGTCACAGAAGATATGCCAAATGTATCAAATTCCTCTGGTGTGAGGGCTTACTAAGTCCTTTTCAGGGCTGCTCATCCACCTTTGGTGTCCACCTGTCACACAGCTCTCACCTGTGGCTCCAAGAAGCTGTAGCATATGAAGCAGTCAGACTGGCTAAACCAGGTTGAGAGTAAGACAAGCCTCAGACCTCTTGGTAAGCTAGAAGAATGTCTACCCCAAGCATGTGAAGACCTCCCCCAGTCATATGGGTGGGTGAGAATAATTTGTTCCATTGGGAATGAAGGCAGCTTAGAGCTTAGTCAGACATTGGAAAAAGCCATGGTCATCCACTGCTTCCTGAGCCACTGCCATTGTTCTGACTTTTGTCTTGCCACTGGACTTCAATGACTTTAGAAGAGAGCAACTCTGCCTCACTTAAATCCAATTCACCACAAGTCAAAATATCACCCTGTGACATTACTGGTCCTCTTTGAAAATATCCTTATATCCTGAACAAGTACTTCAATGGATGATGAACTGGGGACAGAATTAAACAGGAAAATAGGACTATGGGTTGGATTGCCTTGGGGAGACTCCAAGTTTCTCCCTGAAACAAGATTCAATGTTTTAACACTAGTATTCCTCTATTACTAGTGTATGGCTAAAAACAATGGAATACTAGTTTCAGAAGAAGTGAAATTAAGGATCAATTGGCTTATTCTCAATCTTCATCCTTCTGGATGACTGTAGTGTTTGATTCTATTAACCATCCTCTGTTCTTGGATACTCTCTGACAGTTTTCTTCATTCTCCTGCTACTCGTCTGACCACTCTTCTTATGGTCTCCTTTGATGGTCCAACATCACTACCATATACTCTGTCAATATGTTCCAAGGCTCTACCTCTCCATATACTAGGGATTTTTAACCTTGGAGTCTACAGATAGGTTTCAGGGGGTCTATGAACTTGGACAGAGAAAAAAATTACAACTTTATTTTCACTAACCTCAAACTGAAATTTAGCATATCCTTAAATTAAAATATATGTGTGTATATATGTGTGTGTGTGTGTGTGTGTGTGTGTATATGTATATATACACGCACATATATATATATATATGTATATATATATATACACATATTTATATATATATACACATATATATTGCTGAGAAGGGGTCCCTAGGCTTCACCAGACTGCCACAGGAGTCTGACACCAAAAATTTTTTAAAAAGATTAAAAATTCCTTGATCTACATTCTTACTTGGTGACTTGATTAGCTCCAATGAATTTAATTCTCTCTATGGAGATGACCCCTAAATCTAAAAATCCAATCCTAGTCTCTCTCCTGAGCTCTAGTTCTACCTCTCCAGCTACCTGTCAGGTATTTCAAACTAGATGTTCCACAAGCATCTCAAACTCAACACATTCAAAATAGAACTCAATCAGTAAATATTTTTTGAGTGCCCACTATATGCCAAGTGCTAGGGATACAAAAAAGAGGCAAAAAACAGTCCCTGCTCTGAAAGAGTACCCTAAGACACCATGCAAATATACACAAAGCAAGCTATATACAAAATAAATAAGTAAAAACAGATGGAAGGCTCTAGAATTAAAAGGGGTTAGGGAAGACTTCCTGTAAAAGATGGGATTTTAGTTTGCACTTAAAGGAAGCCAGGGAGGTCAGTAGATAAAGTCAAGGAGGGAGAGCATTTGAGGCAGGAGGGAGCCAGAGATAATTCCCAGAGCAAAGAAATGGAGTATCTTGCTTATGGAAACAGCCAGGAGGTCAGTGTCACTGGACTGAGGAGTACACGTCGGAGAGAAAATTTGTAAGAAAATTGGAAATACAGAGGGGAAAGAGTTTTGAATGCCAACAGAGCATTTTATACTTGATCTCCAGAACTGATATAGAACTACTAAAGTTTATCAAGTTGGGGGAGGGGGGGAGGTGACATGGTCAGACCTGTGCATTGGGGAAATCACTAGTGGCTGAATGAAGGATGGAATGGAGTGGGGAGAGGCTTGAGAGGCAGACCCTCCAGCAGGCTATTACAACAGTCCAGGCATGATGAGGGCCTACTCTAGGATGGTAGCAGTATCAGAGGAAAGAAGGGGGGCATATTGAGAAATACTGCAAAGGTGAAACTGATAGGTTTTTGCAACAGATAGGATGAATTGAGGATGGGGGCAGAGTAAGAGATAGTGAGGAGTCCCAGGATGACTTCTAGGTTGAGAGATTGAGGGACTGGGAGAATGGTATTGCTCCCTATAGTAACAGAGAAGGTGGGTGGAGTAGGATTTAAGGGGGAAAATGAATTCCATTTTGGACATATTGCGTTTAAGATGTCTCTTACACATCTAGTTTGATGTGTCTGAAAGGCAGTTGAAGATGCAAGATTGAAGGTCAGCAAAGAGTCTGGGGCAGAATAGGTAGATTTGAGACTTATCAGGATAGAAATGGTAATCAAAACCACAGAAACTGATGAGATCATCAAGTGAAGTACTATAGAGGGAAAAGAGAAGAGGGCCCAAGACTGAACCTTGAAGGACACCTATGGCTAGAGTGTATGAGCTAGAGGAGAATTCAGGAGACAGAAAATGAGTGGTAATAAGTCAGAATTCATACTTTCCTCCCACGCTCATACCTTCCAAGCTTCTGTATTTGCTGAGGACACTCAGGATCACAACCTCATCATTAGGTCAACTCTTCTTTTCCCCTTATCTCCAATCAGTTACTAAATGTTGAGATTTCTACCTCCACATCTTTTATCTTTTTTAATCTCTTTTCTACTTTCATAGCCACCACCCTATTTCAGGTCCTCACCACCCCTTGCCTGGACTATTGCAACAGCCCCTATTTAGTCTCCTTGCCACAAATGTCTCCTCACTCCAATCCAGCCTCTACACAGCTGCCATAGTGATTTTGCTAAAATTCATGTCTAATCAGGTCATTCCCCTATTCAATACTCCACTGGTTCCCTATTGCTTCTATAATCAAACATAAACTTCTAGGTTTAGGGTTGTTGTTTTTGTTTGTTTATTTGTTTAGTGAGGCAATTGGGGTTAAGTGACTTGCCCAGAGTCACACAGTTAGGAAGCATTATGTGTCTGAGGTCACATTTGAACTCAGGTCCTCCTGACTCCAGGGCTGGTGCTCTATCCACTGCGACACCTAGCTGCCCCTTAGGTTTAGTTTTTAAAGCTTTCTGTGATCTTATTACACATTACTCTCTTTTACATCCAGCCACTTCTCCATGTAGTTGACCTGGATGTCCCTCATGATTAGAATTGTTCTCAGATCACCTCTGCCTCTTAGAATCACTCATTTCCTTCAAACCATGACTCAAATGATATACAGCTTCTCCTTTTTTGTAAAATACTTAGTAGGCACTGAATAAATGTTTCTTCCCTTCCTCCCTTTCCCTAGTTTCCCCCTTCCAGCTGCTAGCACTTTCTTCCCAAAATCTGCATTGTATTTATTTTATATATTAATCTGTATGTTCTCTTATCCCATAGAATGTAAACTCTTGGTAGGCACTGGCTGATTTTTTTTTTGTCTTTGTCTTTATATTTATTTTTGTCTTTGTATCCCCAGTACCACTTTCAGCACATAGTAGGTATTTAATAAATGCTTGTGAATTGACCACACAAAGAGCAATGGAGAGCTATACATAAAGGATGTGAACAGCCTATAATACATCACAAATGAGGAATTGCACAGATGAAGTGGCACAAAGGGTGCCATTAGTGAAATTTGTATCAAAAAAGGTGTCTATTATGGCATAACAAAGGACACTGGAACTGAAAGCAAGACAACTACTATGAGATAATGCAGTCGCTAAATACTAGCTCAAGTATTCACATTTGTGGACGCTAAAAGGTTGTGGCCTGTGCCTTCAATTGCCTACACTAGAATAAGACTAAACGTCTGAGAAACTCTTTCAAACCAAGACACATAGGAACTTTATTCAAGAAGAACACTGTACTGAGGTTTGAGAGCATGAAACATTAGCTATTTTTCGTGTGTGAGCCAGAGAACCTCCCAGATCTTGATTCAATTCTATTGTTTGAGTACTACCTATTTGCTTAAGTCCATCAACCAAATTTAATATAAGTTGGAAATTTTCATCATGAAGATCCCACTTAACCCTTCACTCACCACTCAGAAATAGGGAATTAGAGTTAGCGCTAGAAGAGGTCTTAGACATCATCCACTTTAGCCTTTACCTTGTTACAGATGAGGAAAATGAGACCTGAAAGAGGAAGGGATTTACCCAAGAGCACACAAATTTGATCCAGGGTCTTCTTAGCACTGCCCCATATTCTCTACTTGGTTCTCCTTTTGTATTTGGGGCTCAAGTCCCTAGATTCCATGGTGTTAGCACCTGCTAAAGTGCCAAGTACCCTGTAAGCATTCAGACCTTATGTCGAAAACAAAAGGCAATCCATGGGATTTCTTGGAATGAGGGGAAGAACTGTAAATATATAAAAATGTACGTGTGAGTGCTGGGCTTGAAAACGGGCAGATTTAGTTCAAATCGAACCTGACTACTCTATTCAACTTAAGATACCTTTGTTCCATAATCTCCATATAAGTGAATTTAAACACTTTGGAGAAAATGAGCTAGTTTGTTCATATCAAATCACATTTGATATATACCATAAACAAGTTTAAGCAACAACTCATCTCAAAAGTTTGTAGCTGTTATAAGTGCAATAGAAGTGAAACATATAACATCTACTTATTCACTGTATTTTTCTATTAGTTTTGAGTAGTGGTTATTGGGTTTGCTAATCAATCTAGGATTATAGAAAACATCCAGGGATCCAAGAAGAGAATTTTTGGCATTTCTGTATAAGCAGTAAGACTAGGCCTCAGTTTTCAAAATTCAGTTAAGCAAATGTTGGTAACTATACTACTTAACAGTTTTTAAATTTTTAAAAATTTAAAGAAGGTATTTTGAAAGCCCAGTTTTCTGAGAAAATGAATTGTTATGCTTGTGCTAACTTAAAATTTAGAGAAATTATTCTTCATAATTATAGAAGACTTTTTTTGAAACTTTACAGCATTTTCCCCCTATGACTTCCCATATTACCAAAATACCCCTCTTCCTTAAAGACAGCTAGGTTTGGTGAACAGAGTGCTGGACCTGGAGACAGAAGACTGATTTAAATGTCACCTCAGATGCAGGCTGTGTGATCATGGTTAAGTGTTGGAATTTCTCAGCATCACTCAGTTTCCTCATCTGTAAAATGTTGATGAATACTAGTACTTGCTTCACAAAGTATGTGAGGATCAAATAAAATAAATGTGTTTTGGAAAAAAAAGGAGGCTATACAAATGTCAGTTACTATTCACCTTATCTGCTGTATTTAAGGAAAGTATGAAAGAAAATGCTTTATCTTTGGAATAATCTTTGATTAGTCAGTACAAAACACTTATAAAATTGCAGAATGGTGTAGGTTAAAGACATTGTATTGCCAGCTAAGGATAATTTGGTTAAAGAAGCAGTTTAAAGAAGAAAGAACTCTAAGCTGGCTTCAAAAGTTCTCATCACAAAACTAGGGACAAACAGGTATTTGACAACTGAACATTATTTTCAAGGCAATTTATTATGGAGATAAAAAAAATTGGGGCATAATTTTCTAGCTCCACATCAGCATCCTTGAGATTTCTCCAATTTGTGAAGCAGCAGGAAACATGCCTGAATTCCCATCTCCTAAATCTGTCTGACCTCAGCAACCAAGGCACAAGCTATGTAGCAGGAAAGGAGAGGAACAACTGAGGAAAGAAGTTCTGATTTGGGGGACAGAGCAACAGCTAATCTAGACTCTTCCTAATTCTGCCACTAAGTCTGTGACTGGGTAAGTTCGTCAGCAGTTCGATTTATTTATAAAACGTGACCAATTACATCTCCTCTTCTCCATTTTGCCTCATGGGCTTAACTAGATGGGCTTCTGGGGTGGGGGGGGAAGATATTCATTACCCTAAAAAGTTCACATTCCCTCGATGTGAATCATGCATTGCAGCATACTGCCATTTAACTGCACTATAAATACAAACGCAACTAGACTGAGACAGTAACCAGTTGACGTTTTCCTAAATCACAGGTTAACTTTTCTTTAAAGTACTTACAGATTACCAGGCTGTTACTTAAATAATGACTGCTACAGGTTGGAGAGAGGTACTTTAATATTCCTTTTACAGATATTTTTAAATGGCTGTCACTTCTATTTTTACATAATGCAACACGATGGAAAGATGTGGAACTACGCACGGGAGAAAACTAGTAAAGACCTAACATCAAAGTCGATGAGGTTTCAACAACCATTTTAAAAGTTGATAATTATCCTTGCACAGCCTCTTAATGAACATTATTAACTCACATTTTCTTATCCCTCTTTTAACAGGTAAATTTTCCCTACAACTAGCCACTCTAACTGCTGCAGCTTTACCTTGACTGCAGAAGGGGGGAGGAGGGGGAAGAGGGGGGCCGCCACGCAGGAGTTCTCTAGTTTCCACTTAAAGACCCTTCAGGCAGGTGCTTAAACGTGGCTAAGTCTCCAGTCTCTTTTTTATGCTAATTCCTCCTCCTCCTCCTCCGCAGACTAAAGGTGAGGTTAAACTCCTGGGGCGCCGGGAGGCTGAGACTCAGACCGCATCCGGGTGAAACGCTGCATGCCCCCCCCTCCTCCCCCCGGGCTGCTCCGGGCCCTGCGCCGCCGAGGCCCGAGAGCTCTCCGAGCAGGGGGGAGACCCAGGATTTGGGCCGGTCGCCGCCTCAGTCCGCCCCTCCCTCTCCCATCCGACAGGGCTGGTCCTCATCCCCGACCGTGGGATGCTGAGGCCGCTCCCGGACTTCTCAGACCCACCTCCCATCCCCTAGCGGCGCCGGCGGCGGCTGTGGCGACGCGCCTCGGCCCCCTCGCCCCGGGCCCTGTCCTGCTCTCACTCCCCACTCCTCCTGCCTCCCACCCCCCACCCCCTCGGAGTCCCGGCCCGCTCCAGCTCCCCCCGGCGGTTGACTCGGGAATTGGGGTGGGGGCGCGCGCTCCCAGGCAGGAGTGGGAGACAGGAGGGAGGGCAAGGGTGAGGAAGGGAAGGCAAGAGAAAGGGAAGGGAGGCGGGCGCGAGCCGTGGAAGGTGGGGAGCGCGCGCTGACGTCTCCCGGTGTCACGCACAGAGCGCCGGGTTACGCGCCGACGTCTGGCTGCCACGACTTGCCGTCTGCGGCGGCGGCGAGCGGAGCCCGGAGGGAAAGTAGGAGGGAAGCCGGGGGGCTGCGAGGGCCGCGAGTGAGCGGCAGGGTCTGAGCGGGGGCCTGCCCCGCGCCGGAGCCGAGTCATCTTTTTCCCCTCCCTCCACCCTCCCCTTCCTCCTGCTGATCTCCTCCCTCCCCTCCCCCCCCTCTTCCTCCTCAGCTCGGCTGCTAGAGCGGGCGCCCGCCAGCCCGTCAGCCTCAGCCTGAGCCGCAGCTCGCGCCGCCCGGGACAGGTGTGTGCGCGCGCTCGCCCTCTCTCGCCCTCCCCTCACCTGCTGCAGGACAGCGCCCGGGTAAGCCCGCCGCGCGCCGCGCGCCCCCTTTCCCCTCTCTGTTCTGCCCCCCCTCCTCGCGCGCTGTCTTTCCCATCCCCCCCACCCGGCCTGGAGCCCCTCCCGCCGTCGTCGCCGCCGCCGCCACCGCCGCTGCTGCAGCAGCCCAGCTGCACCCCAAACCCAGCCGCTCGGTGCGTGTGCACCCGCCGGAGCGGGTACCGCCCACCCCTGCTCCTCCTTCTCTCCATGATTATTATTTAATCACTGCAGACATCTCTGCACCCGCCCTCTCGGGGAGGGAAGCTGTGCAACACCCCTCATTACTACCACTACTTCCCTTTACGCACACACAGACGTACTTTATCTTCCCAAACTCCCCCAGACCCTCAAGACCATCAGCGGTGCTGATTTACACTAACTTCTCAATATTATCCCAAATTTCTTCCCAATTTTCCATTGTTGTGGTGCCCCTGTCCACTTTTCCTCCATTCTGAGGATCCTTTCTTCCTTCCCCCTTTAAACCGAGGAGGTTGAAGGAGATGGGGGTGGGGGGAAGGGAAATATAAGGTAGGAATAAGCTATCGCTTATTTCGCTCCTTTTTGACTCTACCTAAGCACACACTTCGTTGAAACGTTGTTTTAAAAAAAAATGATTTTGACAGCTTGTGTCAAGCCAGACCAGAAGATAGACATGGGCCGCCAAACCCATATACTTTGGGGCTTCAGCACCCGGGGGCTTGGAGCCCGACTGCTCCCCCGTTACTTCTCTCTACCTTCTAGTATTTGTCAGTGTTGGGCAGGGTAGGAGGCTTGGATTGCCTTCCTGTCAGGTGCCGGGTTGCCCAAAGAACGTCAAGATCTCTGAAAGAGAAAGGCTTGTGGGGATATCGGACAGCCTTGGTGTCCCCGTCGTTTGGTGGTGACAGTTTTCGACTCAGAGGTCAGAGACTGCTTGGGCTTAGGTCCTGATGCCTACTGGCCGGGCCGAGGGCTTACAGAACGGCTGTAGGGGAACTTTTTGTGATGTTGCTAAATATTCAGAATTCGTCGAGCTCAGGTGGTTAAAAGCCATTGTGTCTACCCCCTTGGAGGAAGTCACTCCATTATCCTTGGATTCGTGGGTCCATTCCTGTTTTCCCTTGGTAATCCCGGGCCTTTGACCACAACGAAAGGCTCCTTGGAAAGGAAACCGATTTTTCTGGTAGCCTGTTGGAGACATCTCATTGCCTCTCGGGACAGTTTCAGTAATTTAGGGAAAGCAGAATTTGATTTGCCATCTTTTGTTAAGATTAAAGAATCTTTTCCTTCAGGTCCCTCATTGCTACTCTCCAAATTTGGGCTTTTTATAAATATCAAGAGAGATTTCGGGAATTGAAGTATTCAATGTTACTAGAACTTTTAAGTCCTTTGAGTAGCTTGAAAACAATTTTAAAAACTACGGAAACATAAAATAAGAAAGGATGGGTTTCGGGAGTCTGAATATTTAAAAAATTTGTATCCTGCTTTGTCCTTCTGGGTACTCTTTCTGCTCTGATAAATTGGTTACCGAAATTTTCTTTGTGTTAATATTGTATTTATTGCTCGCTTTTCTTCAAACGATTCTAATGGCATTTTGTAACATGTGGTAGTAGTACATAAATGGATTCTTTTCAGATTTTTAATGCTCACATCAAAAATTTAACCATGAAATCTTTGGAATGACAAAGACTTGAAGAGGTAGAACTTTGAGGAATTGGTTGGAGCAATAAGACAAACGTCTTAATAATGGTTTCATAAGGAATTAAACTACTGTGTTTCTTGGTTTTTGAAATATTAAAATGTATCGAAAATCTCCCCATATTTCCTGGTTATTAAAAGAAGTGGCCAAGTCCCCCATGTTGAGTATCATTAATATAATATCTTAGTTGTGATTTCAGATTTTCAAATAACTGTTTGATTTAAGGCAGGGATTTGATTTCTTTTGCTTTTAAAATAGCTCATGAAAATTGGTAGTTCATGTTTTGCTTTTGTCTGTGCACATTATAAAATGTTGATATCCTAATCAAGATAACTTGTTTTGGTTAAGGAACTCCACAAGCAAGAGGTAGGAGGAAGGTAGGTATGTGGGGTTTTTTTACTAGTGTTTTGTAGTTTTAACTGTATATGTTAACTTTAATTTTTTAAATTCCAAGTAGAACTTGTTAATTTTGAAATTCCCTAAAGTCTGAAAATCAAATAATCTTCCTTTCCTTCTCCTGCCTCATTTTTCTTTTCGGTTGAATTGAGTTGGTTTCTTTTGGTTTTTATGTATTCAGAGCTTGCTTTTCTTATATGGGCAGTCGTACCTATTTTTTTTATAAAGGTGTTTTAAAAGCTAGAATCAGTCAAAATTGCACAATAAAATAGTCTCAGTAAACTTAATACTGTTTACTGAGCAGGTTTTTGCTTTTGCTTCCCACCTCCAATAATATGAACAAGCCTTAAAGAAAAATCAAACACTTAAACAATTTGGGAGGATAACTTGTATTTCCTCATCTATCAAATCAGAGACTTGGATAGATTGATAAAGTCCCTTTCTTCTTTAATATTGAGTCTCTTAAGCCTCTTAATTTTAAATATCGTTTTCTCTATTGTTTTATTTTCAATTTTATTTCATTTGTACCTATTTAATTTTATGCCTGACACTTACTTTAAAATAATAAATATAAATAATTGGATATGAGGCATCTTTCTGTCACCCTGATGAATAAAGCTCAGATAATTAACAAAGGAGAAGATTTCTCTTATTTAAGTGGTTAAGCTTTTTATTTGGAATGTAAATGCTAACTGTAAGCCAGTGTTCAAAATTCTAATCAAATTTGAACAATTTTTCGTTGTAAACATCATACCCAGTTTCAATCATATTCATTCTTTTCAGAGTGCCTTTGTAGGCTTCCCTAGAGTAGAGAGAACCTGTTTTCTCCCCCTTAACATTGGAACCATTTGCTCTAAGGGAATTTGCATGAAATTCTTTTTTTTTTCCTACTCCAGCAGTTAAAATTTGCTTTATTTGATTTATAATTGAAATGTTTTATGATGACATATTATTCCTTTCTCTCTTTTGGCTGTAGTGTAAAGTAGGAATATTGGAAAGGAAAACTGGTACAAAATGCCTTCAGTTTTTGTTGTGTTGTTGTTGTTGTTGTTAATGTGGTGATGCTTGTATCTGGGGTGGTTTGTCTCCTCCCAGTTTTGGTCTCCCTAGCCTCTGTTCCCTGGGGCTCCTCTGAAACTTGCATGGATGGGATTGGAGGAAATGGGCTTCAGTTTGTCCTCACTTTGAAAACTGCTTTGACGGGAACAAAGTATTTACCGTCTGCTTGAGGACCCAAGACCTTTTTGAGCGTCTGGGGGCTACAGTTGCTTTTGGGGGAAATCTGAGGATCCCCAAACACAACTTCTATTTCTCAAAGCAAAACCTATGATGGTAAGAAACTATGGGAAAAGGATTTGTGATTCCGACTCCTTTTTCCGTGGGTTCGATTGTCCATTGGGGCGTTGGTTCCTTAGCGTTTCTGTTGCCATCTCCTTGTCTTCTAGGGAAATGGTTTCTCCGAAAATGTGAGGAGGAACCCAAATGAAGGTACCCATTTCCTATCTGCTCAAAACCCCATTCTCTAGCTACCGAAGCTTAACCTGGGAGCACTATCCCAAACCTATAGGATACGGGACAGGAGGCAAATCTCTATCTAGAGGGAAGGGACCCAGGTCTATCCAGGGTCCTGATCATTGCTGATGGAGCACTTTTGACGTTCTCCTTGCCATTGCTGATATAATAGAGACTAGACCCCTCCAAGGGAGCCAGCAAGTGGGTTTTCTGTATAAAAGGTAGTAGAGGAGGCAGAACCTAGTTTCCACTTCCCCCGGGCTTCAGGGAGGGGTGGGAAAGGACAGAAGAGAACGGAGAGGGACTCTGTGTTGTAGCCCTACTGGGATGCCTGAAAAATTCTCATCTGGAGAAAACAATTTGTGTTTGACACAGAGCTGGGAATTTTCTCCCTTCTATGAGGCCATCCCCCAGAACCTTTTGCTCAGTGCTTTGTATATAGTAGGTACATAATAAATGTTTATTGGATTGGATTGGCCCAGGGCATAGGTTGGTGACTGGGCTGGTGTCACACATAGTTGTAGTTTTTGGACTTGGCTCTTGATATCAGGAACGATTTGGATCTTACTACTTTGGTGATAGCCTATATCAGTGGAATGAGTGCCTGGGTTTCAGTAGTTTACCTTCAATCAAGGAGAGTTGGACTCTTGATTATTTAGGTACAAGAGGCCTACTTTAGAAAGAAGGGACTATTAAATGGTTTTGGACCCCAAAATGATCTCATTGATATTCTTGCCCCTTTGATTGTAGATCCTTCCCATACTTAGCAGAGGTTTTCTATGCCCCTTCTTACGTCAGAACTGAGTTTTGGTAAGAAAAGGAGTAGTTGAGAAGGCAGTCCTGGGCTGGGCACTGGAACCTTCAGGTCTCTGAGAAACCTGTTCAGGTTTTGGTCTCTTCTTTCTGCTGGGGAAGGGAGTAGTAATCCCTCCTCCTGCACTTAGCATTGAAAAAAAGGGATGGGGTTGTGGGTTCCTTTCATTAGGCCCCTCAGGAAGTGAAGAGTTGTGGATAGGGAGCTCCAGTTTTCTCAGAACCTCCCAAAGGACTGGGGGGAATGTCTTCTGCCGGAGAGAAAGGGAATGGGTCTTTGGTTGTTGACTCAGAGGGTGAACCAAGGACTTTTGGGTCCTCCTCTCTTTCCTACTACTCTCCTAGGACATCTTCCTTTTTCCATCATCATCTGAGGATCCGATGTTACACAGGCATTGACCTGTCATGTCCCCTAACTTAAGACAAAAAGGGATCTTTTTGTTTGTTTGTTTTAGAGAGGAGAGAAGGATAGTCCATGCCTGCCACATTTGGAGAGTCCTGATCTTAGGACAGGAAAGGACTCAGACCTGCCCTAATGAATTTTGGGAAAGAGATGTAGTTTCCCCCTCCCCCTCAAATGATGGAATTTTTATAGAGTGGATTTCCTAAAGCTGGTTTGGTTTTCTCCTTTATTCTGATTCTTCCTTTATTCTAGAAACCCACTCTTTTCCTGGGTTTGATGGCTGGGTACCCTGGTTTTGCTGCATAGCTGGTCTGCAACCTAAGCTGAGCCAACCCATGAGCCTAATGCCCCCCTTCCCCGGGCTGATGGAGGTGGGGGGGGGATGTGCAATGCTGTCCTATAAGGGGCTGGTTGCAACTTACTGTGGTTCGGTAGGATTTGGGGGGGGGCAAAGGAGAGGAGATGAGGACCTGTAAGCGCCCTCAGCAGTTCGACTCCGGCCTCTCCTTCTCTTCCCTTAGTGCCCCCACCCGGGTGCACTGGGCGGTGCGGGGCTGCGGTTGGGGGGAGGGGGAGCGGGATCATCTGAGGCCAGAGCCGCTGCCGTGCGCGGGGAGGGGGAGGAGGGAGGGAGAGAGGGAGAGAGAGAGAGAGAGAGGGAGGGGGAGAGACAGAGGGAGGGACAGGCAAGGTGTCTGCTGCTCCGCTGGCGGCCTCTGCTCTATCTCCGGGAGGCCGGGCGGCTCCTCATCCTCCTGCGGTCTCCCGCCTCCGGGGCCAGGGCTCTGCGGTAGGAGAACCCGGAGCGGGGCCTGTCCCCTTCACCCCACTTTAGATTGGGAGGATGGGGAAATCAGGGGAATGGCCTTGCCTCGGGCTCTCTCCCACTCCCCCCAGGTGGCTGCGCAGGCCCCGGGGAGGCCGCTCCCGGGTCTCCTGGGCCCCGACGGACGTCGGAACCGGCGCTGACCTATTTGAAGCCTTATTCCCCCCCCCTCTGCGGATGGTGGCAGCTCCCCCTACCCCCCCTTCCCCTGCGGGCTGTGGCGGCGGAGGGGTCCAGCCCGGCGGCGGCGACGACGCGTCCCAGCTCCCTCCTCCTCTCCCTCTCCCTCCTCTTCCCCCCCCCCCGGACCCGGGTGCTGGGGGGGTGGGCGCTGCCTCGCAGGCTGGGGGCGGGGTGGGGGGGATATGAAGGGGGGAGTGAGCGCTAGCGAGCGCGCGGGGGGTCACGTGCCGGGCGCCGTACAGTAGGGCGCCCTGTTACTGTACTCGGGGAGTCAGTGCCCTGTTACCGGGTCTCGTCTGTCTCGTCTCTTTTCCCTCAGATCTCGCGAGATCGGCTGGCTGGCTGTGGGGGTTGCAGCAGCAGCGGCGGCGGCGGCAGGCGGAGCCGGGGGAAGGGAAGGCAGCGGCGGCGGCGGCAGGCGGAGCGGCGGCGGCGGGCGGCCGGCTGAGCGGCAGCATCATGGCGGACCGAGACAGTGGCAGCGAGCAAAGCGGAGCGGCGCTGGGTTCCGGCGGCTCCCTGGGGCACCCGGGCTCTGGCTCGGGCGGCGGCGGGGGCGGCGGCGGCGGGGGGCGGCGGCGGGGCCCCGGGGGGGCTGCAGCATGAGACCCAGGAGCTGGCCTCCAAGCGGGTGGACATCCAGAACAAGCGCTTCTACCTGGACGTGAAGCAGAATGCCAAGGGCCGCTTCCTGAAGATCGCCGAGGTGGGCGCTGGGGGCAACAAGAGCCGCCTCACGCTCTCCATGTCGGTGGCCGTGGAGTTCCGTGACTACCTGGGCGACTTCATCGAGCACTACGCGCAGCTGGGCCCCAGCCAGCCCCCGGACCTGGCCCAGGCGCAGGATGAGCCGCGCCGGGCGCTCAAGAGCGAGTTCCTGGTGCGGGAGAACCGCAAGTACTACATGGATCTCAAGGAGAACCAGCGGGGCCGCTTTCTCCGCATCCGCCAGACGGTCAACCGGGGGCCCGGCCTGGGCTCCACGCAGGGCCAGACCATCGCCCTGCCGGCCCAGGGGCTCATCGAGTTCCGTGACGCCCTGGCCAAGCTCATCGACGACTATGGCGTGGAGGAGGAGCCGGCCGAGCTGCCCGAGGGCACCTCCTTGACTGTGGACAACAAGCGTTTCTTCTTCGACGTGGGCTCTAACAAGTACGGGGTGTTCATGCGGGTGAGCGAGGTGAAGCCCACCTACCGCAACTCCATCACTGTCCCCTATAAAGTGTGGGCCAAGTTCGGCCATACCTTCTGCAAGTACTCCGAGGAGATGAAGAAGATCCAGGAGAAGCAGAGGGAGAAGCGGGCTGCCTGCGAGCAGCTCCACCAGCAGCAGCAGCAACAGCAGGAGGATACAGCAGCAGCAACCCTGCTGCTGCAGGGGGAGGAGGAGGGGGAGGAAGATTGATCAAACTGTAAAAAACATAAACACACATACACACACAAACAGAGAGGAAAAAAACTATACTATAAAGAAAGAGAGAAAATAAAATTTAAAAAATGTTAAAAAAAAATGTAACTGTTAACTCCAAGGGAGCACCCACCACCCACCGAACCTCCACCAACTGACAGTTTCTCTTCTTGACTTGCCACCCATCGCTGGATGTTGTCCACTTTATCCACCATATAAAACAGTAAGCAGCTGCTAAAACAAAACAAAAAAAAACAAAAAAGTAATAACATTATATATGAACTGTGTTTCCTACTTGATTAAAAAATATAAAGAACTGAGTGTTTATTTCCCTAATTAACCAAGAACTTTTGTACACGTTTAAGCTATTATTATTAAAAGTGTTTGCAAAATGGTCAAGATTATAATATTGCTGAATTATATTAAAAAAAGTCCTTTTCATGTTGAGCTAACATTTGACTTTAGCACAAAAAAAGAGATATTTTAGAACACGTAAAATAATATTTTTAGTTTTTTCTTCTCATTTTGTTACCAAATTTCAAACCTTACATGGAGGTTATTATAGTATATTTGACACCCTATATACCTGTGATTAGAGATGTGTATATATATGAGGGCTAGGCATGCTTTGTGTCTGAGCTTTGTCTAAATGTTATGCAGAAGTTTGTAGAGTTAAAGGTACGTAGGTTTAATTCATGCAAGGTAAACAATAAGTGCTCTCTTTTATACAATATGCATTGCATCTGGACCTTAAACATATAAAATGGTCAGTGAAACTTCTGTGAACATGAAGAAAATTATTAAAAAAGGCATTTAAATGAAATTTGCTAAGTTGTGATTTTTACGGTTTGAACCAAAGTTATTCAAATAGTAAAAAAAGAAAAAAGAAAAAAAGAATATCTCCTCCCATAATATTTTTCTGCTCCTGTTTGGTTTACAACTAAGTAGGCGTATTGTCATTATTGTGTATATGAGATGTACTTGTATTGTTCATAATATATTTTTTTTATTATGTGTAGAAAGACTTAAAGTACTTACCTTATGTGCAGCAATTTCCAGTGAACCTGTATTTGGACAACAGGTAGTGAGTCTTTGTGTGGTCACTGACACTAGCACTGTTTCCTAAACTTGCAAGAGGTCTGAAGCTATCCTTTGATTTATGCCAGTGCTATTAATTTATGTAGGCCTGTTAGAAACCAGTGCAACACAATTATAGAGTTATCCTACTGAGCCATGGATTTTGAGTTTCATATAAAAGTGAAAGCCAAGTTGGTGTATGTAAAGGATTTCCATGTAGCTGTGGTGCTAGTTATTACTGGCTACATTATATTCTAAGTGTATTTGTGACCCCAAGTGTACAAGCCTCCTATCAAGTTTGTTCTTGTAACTCTTATATTCAAGGTGTAGGGTATGAAAATGCAGAACTTAGGAGAGCACTGATTTGTCAGCTGTTGTCCTCCAAACTGAAGTTATTTGTAACTATAGACTTTTACAGGTTTTCCTTTAAAGATGTTTGTGTGCTTTTAATTGACAACTAACTTCTTGCTGCTGTATAGTAAAATATTAATATATTTTTATCATTAAACTGCTGCATGACTATCATCATTGAGTGAAGAGAAAATGTTATAAAAAAGATGCCTTAAACAGTACATTTTTGTTCAGAATTCTGTAGAAAGCATTTAAGTAAATGGAGAATCTTGTCTGACTCAAAGTTCTGGGGATGAAATAATTTGTTTCTTGACAAACCTAACCATGTAGATCTAACTGCTGTATATAGAAGACACCACCTGTAGGAACAGGAAGGTATCTGTGCTTCTCAATGATTGTAAAGCATTGGCCTAGGAAGGTGAAAAAGTTGTCTAAAGTAACTTTTCTGCTGGTTCATTTGGTTTTATTTTTATATTTTTAAAGTTCCCTGGTTGTGTTTTTTCCTTGTTTTTGAGATCTACTGTATTTGTTGGATAAACAAGCTATTTCCATTGTACTGTGCATTTCTCTTTTAAATAATTTGCTTTTAGTATTCATGCAATGTTAAATATGATATGACCTTACAGTAGTTAGGAGTTTCTTTTACTTAAAAAATCACTGGAAATTATTAAATTGCTTTTTTTCTCCCCAAGATGCATTTTTCTTATTTCCAAATAGTAGAATTAGGCTTTGACAGTACATAATGTGAGTCTTTTGGAATGCTTTTCACCTGCATGTAAACATTGATTAATGACCTGGGATTTTTTTGTTGTTGTTTGAAAGTTTGTTGAGCAGTTTTGTTCACTGTACTTTAACTGTGATATGGAAAAGATTGCATTGTCTGTGCTGTTTCTAGTTCGAAAAGTGATTTGCTTTGACTTTTGTTTCTGGTTTACTGTAGGTCTAAAAAGTTAAGCATTGTATCACAGGTGGTTGCAATACTTCTAGATCAGTGTTTTATAATTGCCAGCAGTAAGTAGTGCACGTCAACAAAACCAAGTCAAATTTAGGCAAAGTGACCTTTCTCACCATGGAGAAGATAGTTCTTTCACAAGATTTTCTTTAGGGTCAGAATTACCTAAAGGGAAGCCTTGACTATAGATTTCAGATTCTGTTTTGGAATTGGACCAGATAGAAGTATATGGGTTGTGCAATTCTAGTTATGCTATAAGAGTTGATTGAACACAATCTTAGCAAGTTTTTGTGCACAGTGTCTGATTTGCAGTCAGCGGATTTTTGTTTGAATCCACATATAGATATACTAAGATTTACGTGGTGACCATGGAGAAGATAGATGACTGTAAAGATGCTCTTGTTGCATGGGTTTATCCTTGTTCCCTCCCCAACCCCCAACCCCAGGTGCTCGGTACCTTACTAAGGTTCAGTATCTCAGTGTTTTGCAGCTGAAAGTTGTTTCTTTTGTTTTTCTTGAAATGGTAACCCTGTTTATACTAGAACAATAAAGGCATTGGTATGTTTGACCATATATGTTACTCATAGAAGACAGTATGATCAAATGTGCCAAAGGGGGGGAAAAAGCCCAACAGAAAACAAAACCAATTCCTGACAAGTATTGCCTTATTTTCCTTAATGATCTGCTTTGTCTTATAATGGTCCAATAGCTTAGTCAAATTATATTTGCCTGAGTATGAAAGAAAACTTGAAATTCATTGCAATATTGACATTCTTTAAAATGAGACACTGTCAAGTAATTCAACCCAGAGGAAAATAGCCACCAGATTTAAATACCAATTGTGGTGTCGGTGGTTGTGGTAGTGATAGTGGTGGTGATGGTGGTTATGGTGGTGATGATGGTGGTGGTGGTGGTGGTGTTTAATCTTTTATTTTAAAAGCCACTGTTGATTTGTGCCTCATATTTTTCATGCTGAAGTTACAAGCAGCAGTCATCCAGCCACAGAGGGAGCTAAAGTTAACTAACCAGAACTGTACAGAAATCATTATACATACTTTTTCACAACAAAGGAAGTTCCTAAGAAAAGCCATGTTGGCTTTTACTCTATAAAATACAGATTGGAGGATAGATGAATATTTGCCAAATAGAAAGAAACAATAAGAGAGAAAGAATATTGTTTTCTAGCTTTTCAAAAGCCATGGAGTTTCTAAACCAAAACATACCAACAAAAATCCTTGACAGTGTCACTTTTTATTTTTCCCTGAAAGGGATTGAAGTTTAACTAAAGTATAAGTTTTAGCAGTATTTTGTTTTGTTTTGTTTTCAAGATTTTACAAATACTTTTCTAAAGAATAGAGTTGCTGTAGTAAAAATGGATTACTATCTTGATTTGTTTTTTCAGGTATGCAGAAGGCTGCTAGTAATTTTAACCCTTCCCTTATCCAAAGTAGACAGTTATTTTTATTTGGGAACAAGTACATTGTTGCCTTTTTAAAAATAGCACTATAACAACACTATTAGTTATAGTGTAATATTTATCCCTTGCAAACTATGCAAAGTAAGTGTAAATTAGGATTAAATTAAAGATAGTTGATTACATTTCAATCAGGTGGCATTCAGGAAGCTAACTGAATTATATACCAATAAAAACTATTAGTCCAAGAACTATGTATGCTAACAACAAAATATGACTTAGCTACCTAGTCTAAAAATTGTCAACATTAATATTGTATAACAGGTCTGGAGAAGATTGCCTCCTTTCTTAAAAAGAGAGATTAAGGATTTTTATAATTGTTTTTCATCAAATTTTAATATTTTTGTCAAATTTTTAGGTATTTAATTTGTAAAACAGTCTGCTTTGTACTAGCATACAGAAAATAGGGTATTGATTTAAACTTTTTGAAGCCAAGTGATCAAGTACATTTGTAATAAAAGTCAATGGATCGATAATCAGTTGTACTCACTGTTTTCATTTCTTGTACTTTCTAATGCAGTGGTGTTATACTTCTGCAGGAAACATGAACTGAATCTGGGTGGATGGGAGGGAGACAACTGATTTAATACAAATATTAAAAATCTGGGTGATTTTCATGACCATGCACCTTGTATCGTTAAGTCAGTGAAGATTTGGTTGATCATAAGAAACGCATTTTTATTAATATCCTTTTTGCTTAATGTTTTCCCACCAAATTTGATGCTTATGGATTTTTTGCTTTTTGTTTTCATACTGTTTTGTATTTTATTACTGTCATAGCTTCAAACTTAAGAGACTTTCGTTTTAAGATACGGACTTTTTTTTTTTTTGCCAGCCATGTCAATCCCACTATAGCCATGATTGTTTTTACATTCTATGCATTTTTCTCTTCTGATACATTCCATCTTTTCTTTTTTATGCTTCACGTGTGTGTATGTATGCTTATATACATATATGTACTTATACCTTTCATACTGTGAATGATTGTATAAAAAGACCTGTATAACTGCCTGATAGCATTGCATTCATGCCATTAATAGTCTTCTTTTTACATGTGAACAAATGTAAGCTTTTCTTTCCTAAGTTAGAAGTAATATACCAAATCTGATGACTTATTCTCATCATTTCCCAAAACTTTTGGAATGGGTATAAAATCCTGACATTGATGTACAAGAATGCTAAAACAAGGTCATATTTTCAATTACTAATATTTTGGACATTTGACGGCAATTCTTTAATATAATAAATATAGTTGAGATGTGATCACTTTGGAGAGTAAAGTAAGTAGAAACTAAAAATATCTGGTTAAGCAGTTTTTAAAATAAAGAATTCAGCAAGGTGGTTTTTGCAGTTTTTTGTTGACAAAGTTGTTAGATTGAAGATGAAACCTTAAGAGAGATTTTTTGATACTTTAATTTTCTGTTGATTGAATTTTGATAGTTCACTCAGCATGTACTGGTAAACAGTAGTAATTATTACCCTTATTCTTGTTTCATTCACTGTATCACTGTTGTTTTCATTGCATGCCATTATGGCAGGATATGAGTAATAGGGATGTGTGTGTGTGTGTGTGTGTGTGTATGTAAAATCTAATTTTACTGTTTGAGAACCTGTTAGATCCTAAAACGTCCCTAAGTTTAAGTCCTCAGTCACAAAAAAGGTCCTTTTTTGACCATAACTCCTACATTGTCATCACTTTAGAGGATGTTATCCTAACTATAAAGAATAGGATGAACATCAAACCTTCCCATGATATTAATATAAATGAAGCAATGCCTTCATAATACCAACAGAAGTCAGTTGAAAAGTGAAAACACCAGTCGATTTAGTAATCCAACAATTTGAGACAAATTAGCAAGTTTTGGTATTGAATAGATGGTGGCCTAAGTGACTATGTCTCTGTAGGAATGTTGAGTACAGGGCAGGTACCGTGTCAAAGAGTTCTTCCTTAATATGTGGAAATACAGATTATTGATGGTGGCCATGTTATTTAGTGTATACTTTTTTCTTTGTATTCTGTAGAATAAAGTTACTTCCTAATGATTGGAATGTTGTACCATTCAAAATTTAGGAGTTCAAAACGGTTTTCATGTCCAGATTCTCTCTGTTTTGATATACATTAGTAACCTCCTATATAGTAAGGTAAATTTTAGCAGCATTTCATGTGCTAGAAAAAAAAGCAGTAGTAAATCATTATTACATTCTTAATTTGGCTTGATTTGATGTTTCAGGAGGCCATAAAGTTCTGCCATTAAGGATATTATTGGGCAATTATGTGATCTCCACAGGAATATGTAGAAAAATACTTGTTAACATAGCCCCTAGCAGAGTGTTTTGTGCATAGTAGGCACTTAAATGCTTATTGTTGAACATGAGTTACATTCAGGATGCTACATGATGAGTCAGAAACAAGATGGGAGCAAATATATCCTTATGATACCCTTCTCCCCTTCTTTTGTAGAGGATAATTTGATTGTCATCTATTCTGATTATTTCAAGCAATGATCATAACTAACTGGTCTGGTGGTTGGCACCAGAATGCTCTAGAGCAGAAGTTAGAAACCACTGATTCCTATGGAACTCTGCCACTTTACACCATAGTTATCTGATTTTTTTTTTCTCCTTTGCTTTCCCTCTTTTATATTCTATTCTGCCACTTGATACTTCGAATTCTTTTCCCCTTCTTAGGCCTTCCACCTCTCAGTGACATCCATACTTGCTATGTTAGAGGAACTTGGTTCTAAAGAGATTGCTGACCGTTGTTCCCACAGCATAGCCAATATCATGGTCAAGAAGAAGCCATATGCTATGCAGTTTAAGCTCAGCATTCTTACCTGACTTTTTTTTTCCTGGAATTTTATATTTTAGTTAAAAAGATATTGAAGTCTTGTGCTGAGAAATTTGTGAATTAAAAGATAGTAAAACGTATGTATACATTAGAAAGGTCATTGAAGCTGTTGTTAATGGTTTGGAAATTGGAATGCTGTTCAAGGAATTTGTGAAAGGAGATGTGAGTGATACAAGGAAAAATGGATTGAAAGTAGGGAAGATTGGTTGTAATTGGATGTAATAAGAGGTGCTAAGATGGGTGCTTGAATTGAGTTATTTGCTAAGGATGGTGAATGACAGCGCTAGGGATGTTTCTGGAAAGTCAAAGAATTACTTAATTTGTTCTGTGGGAAGTGATGATCTTCCATCTTTCTGGGTCTTAGGATGATGCATTAAGTTCATTTGGTCTGCTTATGTATAGGTGGCATGTTATGGAACAATTTAAAACCCAAGGATTATGGAATTGGCATTATTGGGCTCATCCAAAACTAATGGGGCTTCATTATTCCGAGGGAAAATATCAGATATTCCCAAATTCCTAACGATTTTAAAACCAGTTTTCAAAAGCAGATGTCTGTATAATGTCTACTGTAAGTATTAGGACCATATTACAACCTGATAGTTTTCAAATAAGTTTTTAGATGCTTTTAGCTCCTGAAGCCAGTTCTTCCTCTCTTAGCTCCTCCCCATTTCACTCCCTCCACTGCACCTTGTTTAAAGAGCAAATAAAATTTTAAATCCAGGTGAAGTGGCTATCACTAAATTGCAACTTGAGGTATCTTTTTATATTTCTTTCAGTAGTCGTAAGCATGGCAACAAATTAACTACATTTCATATGAGGCTCTTGATAACATATCTGAAGTATGACTTAGCAGATTTAGCTCACATATCTTTGTCAGCTTTTTTTTCTTCAGTTATTCATTGTAATGCTTTAAAAGTACAGAATTCCTAATCGTTTCTATGGTGAGGAGTATGTTAACACTTATTATATTTTCCAAAAGATCTTATGCCCTTTTGCAGGATCAGCTGATGGTATTTGGCTTTCTGCTTTGCCTAAGCCAATGATGCTTTATATTTTAGTTAACTTTTAGAAAGTTTCCTGATTTTGAATTAGTATAAGAAACATTTATCATAAAAATTATACAGTATTATTTTGGTTCCAGTCAAATGCGTACATTTTGATAGCCCTCTTTCAGATCTACTTAATTTTAGACAAATATCTTACATTATTGCTATAAAATGTCTAAGTGAAGGGAATTCATAATTTCTACCTGGAAGATAAAATTTTTTAAAGTCAGATATTTCAATTATGTTAACAATTGTATTTCTTTTATTATAACTTATTGATAGAGTTGGCACTGAAATATAGTATAATATCTAAATTTTATAGTAAGTCATTTAAAATTATGCTATAGTTTAAAATTATAATTTTTTTAGTAGGCATATGACCTTCTTAAATGGCCCTTCAGTTTAACAATTATATATTTAAAAATAAATGTATTTCTGAGCTGATGTTTATTATTGATTTAAATGACTAGGCCAAAGTCTTTCCAAGGCTTCCTCTAGTGTTGTGCAAAGAAATGAATGGAAGCTGGCTTTCTGCAGGCAGTTGTGGTTATGCATAATATTGCCAGTGTAAAAACTGTCAGTCTCAGGGCAAAGTCTGCAAAGTTGCCTAAAAGGTTTCCATTTTGCACTACTTTGTATTTCCTTTCTCTTTGAAAATGAAAATAGATAAGTTGTTTTCACTTTTGTTTCTAGGTGTTTCCAATTTCCTGGTCATCAGCAGAATCCTGAATTGTTTTTCATATCTCACCCAAATGAAAAACATAATTACAATTAGGCATGCTTAACAAAAGTCAAGAAATATTTTATAGCTGTGTAAAACCAAATCTCATTTTGATTCCACTTAAAATATGACAGTTGCCAACAAAACCCTTTGAAAATGTGTGCTTTATGTGACCTGTATATAAATATGCAAAATGAAAAACTTGGAAAATATATGAAATGCTGTCTTTAAAATCCAGATTTCAGCACAAGGAGCTCTGTTTGGATTCTTTCTGTGTATGTTTTGACCACTAAACTTGTTTAAAAGGAAGAGGTCTGGTGAGTTGTCAATAAGCTTTGTTTTTTTAAATTGTCAATAGATTTTCTTATGACCCATCTGATATGGTTAGAATGACAACCATCTTATTATATGAATTCACTTAAGGAATTCTGTGGTGGCTTTTTGGGGAGTAGGGTGGGTGTAATACATGAAAAGGCTTTATTTTAACCAGAAAGAAGTGTTCTTGTAACTTTAAAGATGAAGAAGTTGACACATTAGACCTTTTCTCCTATTGGCAGTTAGATTGTGCATTATAGTTGGTATTGAAAAAGGTAATCAATGGCTGTTGTCAGTAGAACAAAATAATACATGAGGTTTTTTTTTAGCGTAAAATTATTTAGTGATTGATCCTATGTTCCCTTTCCTATAGCTTTTTAGGCATGTCAGACTTGAAACTCAACAAGTGAGAGGCCTTTCTTTGGGCCTGATTTATTTTTGGAAGGCTTGAGTGTGTGTTTCAGTGAGAGGAGGGGGTTTTTATTCTTGACATGCTCTTCTACTGCATAGTTTTTCTAGTCATTCTTGACTTTATGTTTGCAAATACTGTTGAAAGGTAAAATGTGTTCTTAAGTAGTTTTCTGTATGATGAGTGTTTTTGTGGGTTTGACTCTACGTTGGAACTTTGTTATCTTTCTATTTAACTTTTGTCAGAAAAGTTAAACTTCCATTGTTAAGATTTTGTATTTGTCTTGTGGAATTGTACCAGTTAGCTCATCTAAATATGGGCTAATATAGAGTAATTAAGTTAACAAATATGCATTTATTTGTCTCAGAAAGTTCTTTAAAAGAGGTTCAGTGCAATATTGTAGGTTAAAGACTCTTGTAATTAGGGTTGTTTACATTCATAACTACCAAATTTCAAAACTATATGGGAATTGGGATGGTGTTCTTTATTATCCCTATGTATTTCCTTTAGAAGATTTGAAAAGATTCTGTCTCCAAACAATCTTTCTTTTTTTTTTGAGATTATGCCGCCATACATAGGGGTAAAATTAGTACTTTTGATTTTTAAGGTTTTAAGTTTATCTACAAGTTAATACATGGATTTTCCTTTAGCAAGCTGAACTGTAATGATTCAGAGCGTTTATTTACCAAATATGAGCAAGAGGGAACCAGCAGTTTGAAACAGGATTTAAGGACTTTTACGATTCTTCCATTTGCTAATATAAAATTAGCTATAGATGCCCTTTAAGTAAATTTCATATGCAAATTTAAAATGTATATGTACACATATATATTCACACTTGATAAAGTATAGAGCTAATTCACTTTACATAATCTAAAACTTTGCAATCAGGTTTCAGATTGGAATAGACTATAGGTGAAAGGTGGTGGCACCTACTGGCAAAAAGTGACATTGCAACCCTGGTCTTTTAGACAGGACAAATAGCCAGACAAAAGAAAGAATGAAACAAAGTTCTGGATGCTGAGAGTATGGAATCGGGAAACTGCCTGGACATATAAAGAATTCCTTTGTTTTAGGGCAGAGGAGAGAGTGAATAATGTAGACTGATAATCCTAGAGTTAGAAAAGTAAACAACTGGATGAATACTCTTAGTAGGTATGAATTCTAATGTACAGAGTTGCTTGGTATGCTAGGAAAATGGTTGTTTTCATAAGTTGGCACTGTTATCAAAAGTTGCAGTTAAGTTTGGAGGATATATTCCCCAATAAAAATGCCAATTTATGGTATGTGTCAGTAGTAAAATAGAATTTGCTTTATACTTGCTTTGCCAGAACACAGCTATTCTGTGAAGTGAGGGAGACTTGTATTACTATTGAGAGGTTGTGTGGAACAAAAAATACATTGTTTCTTCTCTATCTAAACCAGTATTTATGAGTAACACTTATTTGGCTGTCTTTGTGTTGGCAACTTTTATCAGTGAGTATTGGGTTTACACTTGAGACCAAGAGCCAAGTTTATCAGACTGGCTAATATTTCTTCTCCCCCATGTTAAATGCAAACACTTTAACTATTTATACATGTGTTTATGTATGTATGTTTATATGTATCTTTAGTTTACCTTCTGAGTTTAAAAAAAAAAACCTAGAAATTATAGAAACACATCTAATAGGACAGGCATCCGACAAATTGTTTCCTCCCAATTTAGAAGCTTATGAGAAACAGTACTTTGAGTCTAACTATACACCGTTCTAGTGTATTAGTTTTATTACAGAATTTTGGGGCATGCCCTTGGGCTTATTCAAAAGTGTACAATAGGAAACTAAATTTCCTTTCATAGGAAGGAGATGTTTTTCTATTTTGCAACACATGACTATAAAGCTTCCACTATGGGAAGATGAATCATGTATCAAAAATGAGACACATATATATTTTTACATATTTAGAAGGAATCTATGTAGAGCAACATTCAGAACCTATATAGAAATGATTCTGTATAGGACCAATATAGAAGCAACATTCAACATTTAAACATTTGGACTTTTTCAGGTAGGGAGACTTTAGGTCTTGTAATGACTTGCAGAGTATTATCATTGAAATGTAGTCATTACTTGAAATTCACTGGGGAAAAATTGTTAGAATGTTCTCTTGAAATGTGTTTAACTTAAATACAGCAGCTCTGGGCTAGCATATTTGTAAGAAACAAGCAAAACCAACTAAATAAATCAATCTGGTTTGCCAGCCAATCCAGCTTGAATGAAGTGAATACACTGATAGCTTGCATTGTGGAAAAAACAAAACAAAACATTCTGCATCTTAGCCTAAGGATCTGAGAAACAATCTTACCTGACATAAGAAGACTCACACTTTGATAGTTTCTGACAAAACTATCCATTTAAGGAGTATGATACAATTTACTAATTTAATCCACAGATACCTGTTGATTTGCCTGTCAGATCTTTAGTCCAAAGTGGCCTGAAACCCTTATCCCTGGAATTAGATCTCAAAACAGGGTTGGATCAGGTCATTACTTGGATGGGTGACTTCAGGTCCTGTAGAGTCTTATAAAGAGCTGTACCTGCTTTCCTTGAGTTAGTACTGAACTTATATCCTGCATGATGTTGCTGCAGGTACTTTCTCTTGAAGAGGCATGGAGCCCACATCCTGAAGGCTTGTGGCATTTTGAGAGGAAGGTGTTAACTCTAGTGCCCTAGCCAAATTCCAGCTCAGACAAATGGGTATTCCATCTCGTTTTCAATGGAAATGTTCATCACTTCCCAGCCAATCTGGATGAACACAGTGTGGGTTGAACTGCTATTTCCCATTCCTCCCCACCCAAGTCTGAGATGCCTGCATGTACTAACTTGATGATGTTAATCCTTTAACCTACCTCACAGGGATGTTGTGAGGCCTCAAAAGTTCATGTTTATAAAATGTTCTAAGTTCTTTGGGTAGTTGACTCTTGTAATTGCTGTGTGGTTAAATTGAATTTCTTCTAGGCCAAGTTTGTAATCCGTGGCTACTGGAGTATTCCAGCTGTAAAGTGTGAGCTGAAATCTACTTTTCCTCCTTTTGTTCATGGTGTATGTGTGGGAAAAATACTTGTTCAATTCTTTGTCAGGGAGATCCTGAGTTGAGCAGCACCTGAGTAACAGGCTGTGGTGGTATCCTTGGGTAGTTTGAACATGACTAGCTAGATCCTTGGATGCCACAGACACAATGAGAACACGCCATTATTTTTAATGGTTGTAATAGCTCTTTCCTCTAGTTGTTATTTTAAGAGTAAGTCGCAAAATTGCTTTATTTTGAGCTTTTTGTGTATGCACAATCCCAAACTGGAAAAAACAAAAATCCTGCTGTGAAAGGTATATATTACTCTAGATTTTTCTTATTGTAAATATTGTAAGATTGTAATACTGTCGATATTTTATTAACCAACAGATGTTAATCTATGTGAATTCAGACTTATTTTAAATGTGCTTCATATTTACTGTATGTTGTTCCTGTTGCAGACAGTATTAAGTTATATTCTGATGTAAGATTAACTTTATTAAAGAATGTAAACATTAATGTTTCCTTTTGGGAAAAGAAATAAAATATTATAAAGACAATTCTTTTCATTGAAATATACTGTGTACTTATGCTTGCTAGACCAGTACCACTTATAAATTTAGTACAACTATTCCAAAATGTTAATACAGCTAACATAGTTGTGCTGTTATTTGAAAGTTCAAGAATAAGAATTGTTGGAATATAAAGTTTGTATCAGTCTGCTGTGAATCAGAACCTTGACATTTCTAATCATATTTGTAAACTTTTTATAGTGAAAATTTTAATGACTTAATTTTAAAAATTCTCCACTAAAAAAAAAAAGTCAAATCAATATCCTTTCAGAAGTAGAGTTGTCTTTATTGTCTTTACAAAGTGACTTTGGTTGTAAGGACCAGAAGTATGTTAAAGGCTTTAGAGCAGAGGTGTTGATATTTGAGTTTACAAGTTAGTCTTAATTGGAGATGTGCCAATATACAGTAGAATATCATTAATTTGCACTGATTGGGTAGCCCTTTGAGGGTACTTGAATTTTGCCAATTAAAAAGTAAGTAAATGCAATTTTAAAACCAAATTCAAGGATTCTGTATTAAACAAATGCAATTGTTGTGTAATGAAAAAGCAATGTTTTGGAATGTAATGTAACCCTAATTTGCTGCCATGCATGTCCATCCCATTGTTGAGAACTCAAAATATGAAAATATGGCAGATAGCTCATGAGTCAAATGACTCTGAGAGTTTGTGGAATATCAAAATGGAAACTAGCAAGGTTCTACTGTACTGCTTATTGAAGTATTGTGATTATTTTAGGCATTTTGATTCTTACAAAATATATACTGTAACAGTATACTTTGTACAGATTTAAATTTTATTTGAAAAATGAAATAAAGTAGGCAAAAATAAAGATGTTTATTTTTCATGTGACTATGTAAACAGATCAGTCTTTTGTTTCAGTATGTTTTGGGGATGGGGGGAGGGGGTGCTAACTATTCCTTAATCTGTTGCTTCCTCTAAAGGCTAAATGGAAATACTCTTTCAGGAGCCCAATGGCATGTGTGCTTGCCTGTTAACGTAACCTATAATTATGGGTTGTAAAAGTATACTGTCTCACACTGAAAAGAAGTGCTCTGGCTGTATTTTTGTTTTGTTTTATGATAAAAAAATTTTTTTAAAGGATTTTGAAGTGAAAGACCTCTTTTGCTTTTTAAAATCAGTTTCAAAAGTCCTGTGGTTGGGAGTGGATGATCTAGTGAGGAATGAAGGTTCCTCAGATGTCATATTTAAAGTAAAAGAAGGGCTAGTCATAGACTGTGATCAGATTTTACATGGAGGGTTTTTTAAAATTAGGTTTTTTTTAATTGAGGTTTTTTTGAGTCTGCCACAAAAGATGGCTTACTAAGAGACTTCATTTTCACTTTATACTAGAGAAAATAGGTGTTTTGAAAGTTTAAAGTGAAGATTTTCTGAATTACTTTTCTGCTGAGTAAAAGCAGCAATCATTGATGTTTCTAATAAAAATTTTGTAAAGCATGATCCTGAAGTATAGTTTTAGATTGGGGATGGGAGAAGATAAGGTGGTTAATTTATAGAAGCTTAAATTATCTCTTTGAAGAGAACTATTGTTCTCCAGTACATAAACATGGGGAAAAGATGTCAGTGACCTTAAATTCATTTCATCCTCCTCACCTTTTTGAAGTGAAGTTTGATGTTTTTGTGCAAGATTTTCCTATTTAGTTTCACCTTTTTTAAAGAAAAAGATTTGTCAGGGCAACTGGGTGGCGCAGTGAATAGAGCTCCAGTCTTGGAGTCAGGAAGACCCGAGTTCAAATGTAGCCTCAGATACTTGGCACTTACTAGCTGTGTGACCCTGGGCAAGTCACTTAACCTGGATTGCCTCACCCAAAAATAAATAAAAAACAAAGAAAAAAAAAGATTTGTCTTCAGCCAGGTTCTGAAGGAAAACTTGAGTGTTGTTGAAGGTTCCTGGCAGGAAGCATATCATGAAAAAAATTTTGCTGTTATTTTAATTATTTTTCTACCTCACTGTAACAATGGTTATATTATACTGAAGTTATCACTGTGGAATTATCTCAAATTAGATGCATAGCACAGTTACTCAGTTCCCTAGGTAAATCCCTATACTTGTTCTTTCAACTAAAACTGACCTCCTTGCCCAGGAACAAGAGATTGAAAGATGATCAGTGACCACATTTGGCAAGCCATAGGTTTCAAATAAAAAATAATGAAATTTTATGTCATTACCAGAGGCTCAGTGTTTGAGACTTTCATCTGTCTGTAGGGGAGCTGTCCAGAAAGGCAAGGTTGTTGCCATCAGTTAGCTTCTTGAGTGCCACTGCTTTTTCTATGTGGACCTTCAGAAAAGAGAACTGACTGGCATTTCTTAAAGAGGAAACCAGGCTATTCTTCCTATCTAGTGTGATTAGATTAAATGAACCCTCTGGCCTGCCAGGACTGTTGTCAAGTTACATGGCTTTAAAGTACTAGTGGTAGAAGCGGCTGTTGGGATTTGTTCCAGGTGAATAAGTGAAAAAAAGGTAGAGGGCAAAGGGCCAGGCTCCAACTCTCCCCCTCAATCCCATTCCGCAGCCTCCTACTCCCAGATTTTACATTACCACAGACCCACACCAAGTGTAAATGAGAGTTGATTGATTTCTAGACAGAATTTGTTTGTTTCCACACTCCAAAGGAGACTTAGACCTCAGTGGCATCACCTTAGTTGAGGTAATGGTTGCAGGCTTAGGATAGGAGCAATTCATAGCACTAAGGGACTCTGGGAGGGAGGCACTGTTAGGACCAGCTAGATTATTGAGAAAGCACTCCACATTGTGCTAGAGTGCCTGTCCTTGGCCTAAACTAAACAGAACTGTTTGCCTTTTTGGTTTTTTTTTCTTTACATTTTAAAGAAAATAATCAAGAAGCTTTATCAAATTCTGCTAATGGCTATTAACTTTCAACTGTGGGCTTTTTCATTTATGCGTCATTGCATAGTTTTTAGGAATTCCAATGTTACTAGTTTTTATAACAGTTTCCAAGCAGACGACCTTTGGACTTGAAAAGTTCAGTTTTAATGCCCATTCAGCATTAAAAGAAAAATAACTTGCCTCTTTCTTGAGTTTCACAAATGGTTCAGCACAAGCCTGTTACCCTTTCTTACCTCCCATAAACATCTGACTAACCGAAAAAATAAGAAATGTTCCATTCTTTTAGCAGTGGCTCCCAGCCCTACTTTTGCAACACTCCAGGGTCTCAGTAGTAATCTCAAGGGATTTCATGAAATTCTCAAAAGCTTGCAATTTTAATTCACTTTAATTAAAAAAGAAAATAGGTCATACAGCCCTTTGGAGAAGAGCAAGAGCGTGTCATAGAAATCCAACTACTCTAAGGTGTTATGCCCCCACCCCTCAAAAAAAGGCTGAGGGCAATAATGGAAAGAGTGATGATCTTGGAACTAGAGCAGACCTAGGTCTGGAATCCTGCCTCTTAATACTTATTAGTTATGTATTCATGGGCAAAACCAACTCACCTGAGCTTCATATTTCTTATCTGTAAAATGGGGATAGTAATATGTGGGTCTGATTATGTCACAACTGGAAAAACCTTCATTTGTTTTACACTGCCTAAAGAATAAAATATAAACTCCTTAGCCTAGCATTTGAATTGCTCCATAATTTATCATCTGTTTTCTACTTTATTTCATGCACTACTATTTGCATTTTTTTTTTGTGCTCCAAACAAACTGGTCAATTTGCTGTTCTCTAGTCTCATCCTACCCTCTCCTATCTCTGCAAATATGCATGCTCTCTGCCACACCTGGAATGGACTTCTCCATTCTTCGCCTCTCCATTTTGAATTCCTTCTTCAAAATGCCACCTCTTCCATGATGCCTTCCACTTAGAAATGATTCATCCCTCCTTGAATCTCTCAGGCCACTCTACACTCTCTAATGCTGTTGATCATATTATATTAAATTATTAGTGTGCATATCTCCCCTACTAGCTTGTAAGCTCCTGGAGGGCAGTGATTGCATTGTTTAACATTTGTTATCTGAGTGGGTAACATAGTGTCCTGCACACAATAGCGGCTTAGCAAATTGAAATTGTTGACACATGAGAACAAATGGCCTTTCTGGTCTAGATGTGAAGCTCTCCTACCAGTTCTTAAAGTATATACATGCCCACATCTTACTTCTGCTTCCTTTTAATTTTCTAAAGTGTGCAGCCTTCAAGTTCACTGTCTGCAAAATTGCCCTAATCAGAATGACCTATACAGACATTTCAGGTTTGTGGCTTTGACAGATTATTACTTTCTTCTCCTTTCCTCTTTCCTTCCCTCTCCTTCCATCTTAGTTCATGTTATCTCCTTCAGTCACATTGCATCTTGTATCATATCTGTAAGTTGGGGATTCATGTTGCTTCAAATACAGGTGATGTGGAGACAGTTTCTGCTATGAGTAGCTAGATATACTCCAATCTGAATGTGTCCAGACTAGTCTTCAAAAGTGAGCTACTATTTAGCCCTCTATTGGGTGGGTATTTGAGTTTGCCTATTTCCCTAAAGATTCAGTATTCCCTACTAATTGGATCAGTAATCTGATCTCCCAGAACAAGTCCTGCTGTTCCCAACTCAGTATTGGGCTTTGGAACTCTTCAAAGACATTTCCCTGCTTTCAGGAAAAGAAATCCTCACAAACATTTAGCCCCTCCCATTTTTCTTGCCCTCTGTTACCAAACAAGTTCCAGGATGGCATTGTGTTCCATGGCTGTTGTTTGAACCAATAAGACTCTTTCTGTGGACTCTGTGCCAGATAATTTAGAAAAGTTATTGTAGCACTCTTGAATACCAAATCCTTTGGTATTCCAAGAATACTAAAGAAAAACAAATGCAGAAAACAACCCATCCTGCCAAGAGTATGGGATATCCCCCCTCCTCAAAAAAAAAAATTAAAGTCTTTCTTACTACTTGAGCTGAAAGATCTACATCTCAAAGAAGAAAAGAAAACTTTGGTGTTTGCTTGCACAGAGAGACTGCTTTCTTTGACAGTATGACTCTACCTGATGATGGGAACATAACTACTACCTACACACCTTTGCCTTTAATAAGTAGCATATCGAGAACCATGCTTTCTTCTGTCAGAATTTCTCTCTACACTGCCGTAATCACAATGAAGTATCTGGAAACATTGCCCCATTTGGTGATATCCACCCTGTATATATTTTTCCCTACCCCCTTTCACAAACTACTTATGAGGTAACCTGGAAGGTACTAATCAGCATTCTCAGTATTAGGTGGTCATTATTCCCCTGACTGATTGATATGTCATCCGACCACCAATATTAGTAGATAGTGAGCTCCATCCCCTACAGAAGTTAGACGTTTCTATGAGCCCACATTAATATAAAATTACTACATGTGGTTCTGCAGACATCCTCTCCCACTCCCTACTACAGACACCTTTACAGAGTCACTGAATTGGAGAGTTGGAGGGGATCTCAGCTAGCATATGAGCCAACTCATACCCAAAATAAATCAATCAACAAGCAATCATCAAGAATTGACTATGTGCCAGTCAGTCACCAAGCATTTATCCAGCACCTACAATGTTCTCAGCGCTGGACTAAGCACTGAAGTTACAAAGAAAGGCAAAGTTAGCCCTTGCTCTTGAGGTCCTCACAGTCTCAGGGGAGATACAATATGCAAACAACTGTGCCAATAAAATATATATGGGACAAACTGGAAATAAGCAACAGAGGGAAGGCACTAGCATTAAGGAGGATCAGTAAAGTTTTCTTACCTAAGAACTTTAGCTGAGACTTGAAGGAAGTCAAGGAAGTAAGGAGGGGGAGAAGGAGTTCCAGGCAGGGGGAAGAGGAAGGGAATAGGCGTTTGTAAAGTACCTACTATGTACCAGGCACTTTCCTAAGCATTTTATAAATATCTCATTTGATCCTCACAACAACTGTGAGATAAGTGTTATTTATTATCCCTATTTTACAGTTGAAGAAACTGAGGCAGACACGTTAAATGACTTGCCCTGGGTCACACACAAGTGTCTGAGGGCAGAACTGAACTCAGATCTTCCTAACACTAGGCCCCAAGCTCTATCCGCTGTACCACCTAGCTGCCTGGGGGAGAACAATTGAAAATGCCTAGGGTTAAGAGGTAGAGTGGCTATTTTGAGAAACAGCAAGGAGGCCAGTGTCACTGGATTTGCAGAGTAATTCAGAGGATGTGGTAGCAGTGTCAGGGAGAGAAGAGGGGCATATGGGAGAGATGTTATAAAGGTAATAAGGACAAGACCTAGCAACTGACTGAATATGGAGGTGTGAAAGAGTAAGAAATTAAGGGTGACACTTAAGGGTGGTGAGTCTAGGTGACTGGGAGGATAGTGATTTACTCCACAGTAACAGGGAAGTTATGAAGAGAGGAGGATTTTGGAGAAAAGAGAAGTTCAATTTTGTACGTATTGATTTTTAAATGTCTGTGAGACATCCAGCTTGAAATGTCCCATAGGCAGTTGGAGATTCAAGATTGGAGGTCAGGAGAAAAGTTAGGGGTGGACAAATAAATTTGTAAATCATCAGCATAGAGATGATAGTTGAGTCCATGGGAACTGATGAGAACACCAAGTAAAACAGCATAGAGAGAGGAGAGGGCCCAGGATCAAACCTTGGGGAATACCCACCATTAACAGGCATAACATTCACAAATATTAGCAAAGGAAACTGAGAAAGAGCAGACAAGTAGAAGGAGAACTAGAAAAGAGTAGAGAGATGAAAATCTAGAGAGAAGAAAGGGTCTAGGAGAAGAGGGTGTCAGAGGCTTCAGAGAAACCGAGAAGGATGAGGATTGAGAAAAGTCCATTAGAAGGGACAGCTAGGTGGCACAGTAGATAGAGCTCTGGCCTTGGAGTTAGGAGGACCTGAGTTCAAATTTAGCCTCAGACGCATAACACTTACTAGCTGTGTGACCCTAAGCAAGTTACTTAATCCCAATTGTCTCACACAAAAAAAAAAGGCCATTAGATTTGATAATTAAGATACTGTGCTAAGTGCTGGGAATACAGAGAAAGGCAAAATCAGTCTCCTTAAGGAGATCCGTTCTAATGGGGGAGATAACACTTGGACAACTAAGTACATACTAGATATATGTAGTATAAATGATAGATAATACCAAACAGAAGACCCGTGGGAAATGTGGGCAAGGTAGGCCTCTGCAACAGGTGATATTTGAGCTGACATGCTGAGGAGGCCGGGAAGCAAACATGAGGAAGGAGAGCATTGCAAGCATGAGGGGACAGCTAGTGAAAAGGCTCAGAGTGGGGAGCTCTTATATACTTTGCTTTTATCTTCTGGTCTATTCTTTGTTTACTTTTGATTAGCTAAATGCCTGGGATGTAGCTAGAGCTCTTTGGCTCAGGATAGGATTCACTCCCCACCCCCACCCCCCCCACACTTTTTTCTCTCTTTTCCTTCAAGCCAGGCCTTGGGTTGGTCCTGAAGACCTGAAGTTAGCTTCTCATTGGGGAAAACCACATGACCCTCCTAGAAGAAGGAATTTGGCCCTAAAAGAATTAAAGTTCTTCTGCTCCTGGAAGCAGAGTCTAGAAATGCCTGGTGAACTCCTTTCTGAGATAGACAGCTTATTCCTTATTTAGATTTAGAAGGAGAAGTTTCCAGATTTGTGAACAAGGTTTGGTACTCATCCCTGGCATTCTGGAGTCTGCCAGTGGGTTGAATCCTTTCCAGTACCTCGGTCTTGAATGTTGATGTTTTCACTGACATTTGGTATGGTCTGTGTGCCCTGGTCCTTCCAAGATGATGATCCTAGGAGTAAGTTAACCTTTATCCATCTTCTAACTCTCTAACTTTTCTTTTCATGTTTTTTTTCTTCCAAGTTCTTCCAGAGACAGTAGAACAGGCATCTAGCCTGCATCCTTCCAAAGCCAATTGCCTGAGACACATAAATTCCAGTGGCCTCACCACAAAGATGCTTATAGCCCTGGCAGTGCTGGTTTATGTTTTGTACACCTCCTGAGATGACCATTAGGCACCTTCTAGCATATTACCTTCTTAGTGAATGGCTAAATGGGATTCTGGAAGCTGGAACTGATGCCCAAATCAAATGTCACTGAGTCAATATTTAGCTTGGAAACTGCTTCTTAGTAGGAGAGGATAAGGGGGTAGGAATTTTAGAGGCAGGGTTATTTTGTCCTTAATGATGTCAGATCTAGAGAAATGAGACTGTACCCTCACAGGGCTCCAACACCACTGGTACAAACTGGCCTCAGCCATTGGGGCTGTTCCTCAACAAAATGATCAAAGGCCTGCAGGTGGGAAGTGGAGGGGGGTGGGCAACAGACTGCTGGAGAAGACTATAGGCAGTCCTGTTCTTGGAATAATTAGAGGCTGGAGTCAGTGCTGGAGTGACCAAGTATAAAAATTATAAGGACGCTTGTTGCCTCTTCTCGCTCCTCCACTCATTGCTACACCTAATCCTCTCTGTGCCCTATTTTCCCCAGCCTATAAGATGAGAATGATGCTGAGTTTCCAAGGATGACATGTGTTAGTAATGGACGTCTAAAACTCCTGGATTCCTGAGAGTGTGAAAAATTATTCTCTTGCCTGATCCCAATCTAAAGGGGGAGAGTTGAAGTTCCTAGGCTCAGCTGAGTTTAAAAAATAAATTTAGGTTCAAGGATAAACTTAGGACTGTGGATTGTGAATGCAAATAGCAGAGCTGTGCTGAGACAGAAGATGGAGTTTGAGGATTTCAAGCTAACTCATCACTAGGATGACTTCCTAATGTAAACACTGGGCTTTCAGGTCCCTAGGGACTTCCCTTGAGAAGTATTTTCAAACACCCTCTGAAAACTACAGTTGAATGGAAAGGAGGTAAGATGAATGTGGAAACTGAGGTATAGAGTGGTTCTGTGCCTTCAACTATATTGCCTCTGCATTGCATTTACTTTTAATTAAAGGTAATGAAAGTCTTTTTTTTTCCCTGGAGGGCAGGGATTGTTTATTGGCAAGTTATTACTCTTTCAAAACAAAATATATCAGCAAAAATTTTAGGGAACCGTTTTGAGTACATTGAGTAGGAGACCTCAAATTTCACCTCATTTCCAAGTTCTCTATTTGCTTCAGATTTTTTGATTCCAGCCTAAGTGCATTTCATACCCTCTATTCACTGGACTGATTTTGTGTTGTTTAGAATTTACCTTCAAATTGTTTTATCATTCCTATCCCCTCAGATTTGAGACTTCTGCAATTTCTTGATAGGGATGGAGGGGTTTGCTTCTCAAAAAACCACGGTCCCATTCCTGCTAGGGGAATCAATTCCTTTTCGGATACGTGTGACTTCATAAACTTTGCTATCTAACAAGGCAGAAAGGACAAGGCTATGACATTACTAAAGGTCAAGATTTATTATAAATGTACCCTGCAGATTTTTAAGGTAGCAGGAATTAGTATTATCAAATGATTCTTTTTTACAAAGACTAAATAATAATTTGTACTTCTGGAAGTAAACTCATCTAAGATGCTGTGGGAGTTCAAGCTGTCTTAATCATTGAAATTTGTTGTGACTAGGTCTTGTGGATAGGTTGCTCAGTTTGTAGTCTTGGCAAGAGTAGTCACCTAGATTCAGAAAACTTTCTATAAAGAGATACTAATCATTAGAGATTAATAATAAATAAATAATAAATAACATGCCAGAGACTTTTGTTAGACTAGGTTAGAACTAAAGTACCTGCCTCTGATGCAGTATCAAAGATATACCTGATGGCCCTGGGAAAAACTGGAAGTCCTTAACAATTTTACTATCACTCTTCTCTCCTGGCAGTTGGCTCTAGTTTTGAAAACAGCTACTTGCCATTTCATCTAGGTATGGTCACCATTTGTGCTAGATTAGTGCACTGATATAATTTAACTTATTCAAACCATCACTTCCATAGTGGTAGAAAGACAGGTTGGTCATTCTGTGGAGAGACCAGGCAGTGCGTTATCCTTATTTATTGTTGTTCAGTTGTTTTTCAGTTGTGTCTGACTCTTTGTGACCCGATTTGAGGTTTTCTTGGCAGAGATACTTCTCCAGATCATTTTACAGATGAGGAAACTGAAGTAAACAGGGTTAAGTGACTTGCCTAGGGTCGCACAGCTAAGTGTCAGAGGTCAGATTTGAACAGAGGAGGATGAGTCTTCCTGACTTCAAGCCAACTGCTGTATCCACTGCATCACCTAGCTGCCCCATATCTTTATTTAGAACACCAGAATTAGGTATAGACAAGGCAGGCAGTTGCTTAGATTATAGTGTTGAGAGGACGTAATAGTGCAGGGCACTTTTTAATGGCTTATTAAAAATGCGCACATTCCTGATGCCATAACATTTCCCAGTCCATAGCACATGGTTCTTTATTTTGTGATCTATTGCCTGTGTTAGAATGAAGGCTTAAAGTCTCAATTTTCAAACCTAGCTTGTCTTCTGTTCTGATTGGAGAGTGCCTCCCTCACTAATGAAGGGAACTAGAAGAGTTGGTTTTGTTCTTACCTTACTATTCCATCTTCCCCTTTTCTTGGCTCTACATGATCATTAATTGCTTGTGAGACATCTTCCTTAATAAATAAGATTTTTGGTTGGTTGTTTTCTGAGACACTCTGCCCAGACCCTGAGACATATAGAAAATAGAGATAAAATTTACCTCTAGCATGACTTATGACTTTCCCACTTTTGAAGACATAGTTGGAAGAGCCCTCCAAAAGGTCCTTTTTATTCTCTTGCTTCCAAGCAGGATAATATATACCTCAGAGCAAGCAAATCCATACTTAATATGAGAAGATTTCTACTTTTAGTATTATCTCTTGAGATCTCTTTCCCGCCCCTCCAATTTCTTCGAATCTGATGCTCATTTATTCTAGAGGACAATAATGTATATAGTGAAAAGAGTACTGAATTGGGAATCAGAAAATCTGATTTCTAGTCCAGTATTTGCTACTAACTTGCTGTATCACCTTGAGCAAATCGCTTAATTTTTTTGAACCTCAGTTTCCTTGAAATGGAGATCAGACTAAATAATTTCTGTGGTCCCATTCAGCTAACATTCTTTAACTCTACCTCTCATTGGTTTTTTGCATTGCCATGTCCTATAACTACAGTTTTTGCTCAAGATTAAACAATTGGCCATGTGTCTTTGCCTAGGGAATTTGGAGACTTTAGTTCTATCATCCTATGTACAGCTTAGCAGAGACTGTTCCAAGTTCCCAGGAGTAACTAGTTCCCAGAAAGTCCAGTATCTCCCATTCCAGTATAATGTCCTCCTCAAGAGAAGTTTCATTTTTGGTTTTGTGTCCTTGGGAGCAAGCACAGAGCTTTATACATAGATGTTTAATAAATGTTTGAACTGGATTGCATATAGGGAAAAGGAAAAAACAGTAGAAACCCTCCAGTATATTACATGGATGTACCATGAAAGATTTAGAAAAACGTGGATGAGAATTACACAAGATGAGAGGGTTATGTTCCATCCCAATGGAGGACCCACAGCAATCCTATATGCCCTTTTTCTTACCACATTCCATATACTCTTCTGATTGTGCCAGCTTGATGCCACAGCTAGACTGGATGGTATACGAGTGAGAAAGTTCCTAGAGCATTGGAAAGTACTATCAGTAGTGGTGATTCTGTGCCTCAGCACTCATCTACCAGAGGAATAAATTTAACTGAGACTTCCCAACAATTACCAGGTACTTTGATTACTGACATGAATTATAAAGTATGTCCATTCTTTACCATTACCAACTATGGCTTAACCTATAGGCATGCTGTTGTTTGGGAAGTTCGCTGACCTGAGGCCTAGATTTAAGGCATTAACTCTAAGGCTAAAGCCATTGGGGATGACAAATGCATGCCCTTAATTAATTTCTTTTGGACATAGCAACAGATTCACAGGCATTTTTTGCTAACATGGAAACACAAATGCTTTGTGCCAAAGTCACTGTGTTTATCTGGCTGGCATATTGGCACAGCTAGGGCTAAGACTTTTGGGGACATAGTGGTGTTCTCAGACCTGTTGTGGTCAGAGCATTGTGTTGTTGGAGAAGTAAGTTTTTCTTTTCAAGCCTGGCACTCTGACTAGTGTGTAGGGACATGATGTTATGACAGTATTTAATGCTGAAGAAATACACTGTTGACTCAAGGGTGCTATACTTCTTGCTCATCTGTGCCCAGATGTAGCTGCTGCCTGAGTGTATCCATCAGGGAATTATCAGGGAGTGAAAGGACAGAACAAGGGCTGGAGTCTGTAGAGAGCCCAAATGTCTAGCTCTGATGAATAATTTATGGATTGGGGCCCAAAGATGAGGATATTTATACTTACACTGTTGTAGATCTCACAACAGTTGATCCTGAATCTTTACCATTATTGGGTAATTAAGTCCCTATTAGGTCAAGTTGTCATTATTGTTTGTATCTGATTTAAAAGTCAGGGACATGAAAATTCAGTGAAGTTATGAGATTTATCCAAAGCCTGTCAAAGTGTTGGCTATAGGAATGGGCTAGAACCTCAGGAGTCCTAATGTCCAGCGTTGCCTCTGTCATCCCTGGACTATATTCCTCCTATAACCACATTTACTCAGCTCTTGCTATCTCTGCCTCTTTCAATCCTCAAATTTTCCTTGGTGCCAAGTCAGTGTAAATCACTGCTAAAATATTCTGCATGATATTTAAGTCTATTTCACCTGCTGCTACAGCATGTCCAGTGGATAAGATTTCAGACTTGGTACTATGGAATATGCTACAGTGATTGGAAAGTTACTAAAATGTATTACAGTTATTAAAAATGGTTCTTAGATATTTCAGTATCAAAGGACAGAATGAGCCACTACAGAATATTTAACAGATTTTAGGAACAGGAAATCTGCCACAGTGATTGAAAAGTTATAGTAACACAAACAGAATTACAGTAAATGATTCCTAGAGATTAGCATTCCCAAACCCAACACAAATCACTGCAAAATAGTGCCTCTGTTTTTTTCACCATCAGAAGTTATATGCCACCCAGGCACCACTGATTTTTGAATCCTTAAATCTAAAAATCAAAGTCTCAGTTTAAGAGAGGGATTGTCACAAGTAATTGCAACATCCCACAAGAATTTGTTGGGAGCCAGACCTGGGCCTTCTCCAGCTCTAGATTGGCCTTTAGCCCAATAGTTACAAGTCTGAGCTTCTGAGAACCACATTTGACCTGTTCTATTCTATTTAATGTAAATGTTTGCTTTGTGCCTGTTTAGCAGATTCAGAGGACTCTTCATGACTCCCACTGACCTACTAGTGACAGAGGGGCCAGAGAGAGGATAAAGAAGAAAGCTAGCTGGAGCCTGCCTAGGCCTTTTTCATTCCTACTGATTCTAGAGAGCAACCAAAAGCCATAGTGTTATCTGTGTTGAGCAAGGAAGATGAGGTGGCAGAGAGGGGAGTTGGTACCTTAGGGCTCTGCAGTATTCTGAACCTATAGGCAGAATGAACAAGGCAGTTTGGAAAGAAAATAGAGACCAGTAATGGAGAATTGAAGGGATGGGAAGACATTTTTCTGATGTCATAGCTTATTCTGCCTTCTCAAATTTGGATTTGTGGGAATGGGGCAGAAGTAAAAATTAATGATTTTGTATTATTTTCATTTTTAAAAATATTTTCATCTTTTCTTATTTTTATCTTCACACATTAACCTCATACTAACCTTTTGAGATAGACATTTTATACATGAGGAAACTTAGGCACAAAAAAGTGACTTGCTTGAGGTCACACAGCTAATTAATAGTGGAGCTCGTTCTTAGCCCCTGTTTGCTTTCTAGGTTAGGTCTCTCTGCTTCTTCATGCAAAGTCATCAGTCAGTCTTTTCTTCAAGGAGCCATCAAAAGACACACAAAAACCACGCCTTTTGGTTGAATGGGCACTCCCCTAATCCATTTCCTTCAGGCCGGGAGCAAGTGGGAAGCCAAGTAAGAGATCTCCTGGAGGGCAGGGACTAGAAAGAGGAAGGGTAAGAAGATGGAAGTGGAGTGGGGAGGAGATGAGGAAGTGGCCAGATACTTGGGCCATTATCTGAGTCTGGGATTGAAACAGTTGATCCCTACTTCCTTAGGCTGTGAAGTGGTGCAATGAATAAGGGCACTGGGCCTGGAGTCAAGATGACCTGAGTTCCAATCCAGCCTCAGACATTTATTAGCTGTGTGACCCTGAGTAATTCATTTAACCTCTGCCTCAGTTTCCTCAGCTTTAAAATGGGGGTGATAATAATAGCACCAACCTTGCAGGGTAGTTGTGAGGATCCAATGAAATTCTATTTGTAAAGTTCTTAGTGCAGAGCCTGTCACATAGTAGGTCCTATATAAATGTTTACTCCCTTCTCCACCCCTTGCCTTCCCTTCTTACAGCTTTCTACAAACTGTTTCTCTTAGAGTTCTTTGTCTCTTCTCATTCTGAACATCCTCCTTGATGAAAATTCCTTTTCTTAAGGGCAGCTAGGGGGTGCAGTGGATAGAACAGTGGCCCTGGAGTCAGGAAGACCTGAGTTCAAATCCGGCCTCAGACCAGACACTTAACATGTACTAACTGTGTGACCCTGGGCAAGTCACTTAACCCCAATTGCCTAAATAAATAAAAAAAGAAAATTCCTTTTCTTCCTTCAGAAAATAGTTTTGCAGTTGAACATAATAAGGCCCTTTCTTAACTCTGAGGCACTCATATCTGGATGTTCTCCACTACTTCCCATGCAGACGTCCTCGTTAGGTGTTTGGTTACAGATCTGTGACTATCCTCCATTTCTTAATGGAGGTGAAATGAATGTCTAATAGCTGTCTGATCATCCAGAACTGAATGTGACACCTAGAGGCTCCTGGCACTCACCAGGGCATTTCCCTTCTGCCTACAGCCCGGAGTACTACCTGCAGTTACTGTGCTGGCCCATCCACCACCACTCCTGATTGTTCTTCCCTGCTTTTCTCACTCTTCTGACTTCCTGGACTACGACTGCTTTTCCCATTGCCACCTCAGATGATGTTGGACCCTGGCCAGGGATGGGTTCAGTCTTTCTCTACTCCTTTATATTTTTCTGCCTGTCCCATTTGTGCAGGAGTTTTATAGCCCCATAGAATTCTTGAGCTGGAAAGGCACTTGGCAGTCGCCTAGTCCAACCTCTTTCATCTTACAAATGAGGAAATGGGAGCCCAGAGAAATAGAGCGACTTGCCAAAAACTAATCAGCTGGTGAGTGACAGACATGGAAGCAGAACGCAGGTATCGTGACTCCCAGCTCAAGGCTCCTTCTACCATAACAGTAGTTCAAAACTTTTGGTCTTCATGCCTTTTTACACTCTTAAATATTATTGAAGGACTGCCCCCAAAGAGCTTTTGTTTATGTGAGTTATATCTATCTGTATTTGCCATATTGGAAATTAAAACATCCTGGTATTATTATGAAAATAGTTTTGACCTCACAGACGCCTTGAAAGAGGGACCACTGCGCTACAACATGCCACCTCTTGGGCTTTCTGACTCTTCATGACCCCATTTGGGGTTTCCTTGGCAAAGATAATGGAGTGGCTTACCATTTCCTTCTCCAGCTCATTTTACAGATGAGGAAACTGAGGCAAACAGGGTTAGGTGACTTGTCCAGGTTCACACAGCTAGTATCTGAGGCAAGATTTGAACTCAGATCCTTCTGGCTCCAAGTCTGGCACTCTATCCTCTGTACCACCTAGCTGCCCTAATCCCTGAGGGTTTTAAAGGCCTCATATCATGACACCTTCTAGAGCCAGGTTTGAAGATGTAAGAGCAGACATGTTCTTTCTTTACCTTATAGAAGCTGATATTGTGGCCCTAGCTCAGCTGTGTAGGGGCATATGGGTATAACTGTATGCCTTATGCCCAAAGGCAACTAATTGAAATAGTGGATAGAACACTTGACCTGGAGTCAGGAAAACCTGAATTCAAATCCAGCTTAGATACTTACTAGCTGTGTGACCCTGGGCAAACCATTTAACCTCTGTCTGCCCCAGTTTCCTCAACTATGAAACGGATTGTTGTGAGGATCAAATGAGATAATATTTGTAAAGCACTTGGTGCCTGGAACTGGTGTTAAATAAATGCTTGTTCCTTCCTTCACCTCCCTCTACTTCCCCACACCTCCCCTTTTTGTTTCTCTGTGCTGTTCAGCAGTGTAGAAGAGAAAGACAGCTTTTCCTAGCAAATCTAGAAAGAACAAAGGTATAATTCAATCACAGCAAGGTATGAGTTATAGCAAGAGCTTCCATTCTAGCAGGGGAGAAGGTGGCTGCATCAGCAGGAGAGAACACTTGAAAATTTCACTCTCAACTAGAATCAAATTCTCCCCAAAGCCAGTGACCTGCATTGGATGCTCTTCCCTGAGCTCTCTAGCCTGGAACCACATTAAGGAAGAAACCTGAGGGGGAAAGCAGAGAAAACCCTAAGCTCAGGCTTGTGGGCTTCTACTGTGGAATGAGGTCTGTCTTGCTTAGGTATCCCTGCACGGATGGAATGGATGTCACGGAAACCTTTGCTCCCCCTGCTGGCCAGACCTCAGATGGCACTCCTGCTGGGACTTCTGGAGTGTTGCCTACTTGTTGCTTCAGAATCTCCTTTTGAATGACTCCAGGCTGCTGACCTCAACACTTACTATTTTTCCTTAGAATGTCTCAGGGTCAGGGTATTTCTCATATCCCACCACTTATTCCTACTCTGTTTCTTCTTTGCGTCTAGGACCCAGTAGTCCCTTACCCGAGTCAGTGTTTTTGGCATAGACTTGTCTCTAGCTTCTTAAGAGACTCCCAATGCCCAACGTGCCACCCTGCCTCATATCCTTACTGCTAGCCCCTGAGCAACAACTCTGAAATTTTCCTAATCCACCTCTTCCTTTCAATTGCTATCCTCATTGCCCCCATATTATTATAATTTCTTTCTTACAGGTATCCCCATCTAATTTCAGACTAACAAATCACCATTTTAATCACGTTACTCTCCCTTAAGTATCCTCCTATGATCTAAGCACAATTCTCAATTCCAGCCAAGATTAATTTTCACCAGCCAGAATATGTTTTTCATCCATCTACATTTTCTTGCCCTTTAATACACAGTTTAAGCCTCCCTTCTTTCACAAAATTTCCCCTAACCACTCCTGCTCACAGTCTTTCTCTTTTCTGAACTTAAAACTAACCACAATAACACTTATTGTTCAGACCTCTCATTTTGGACATTTAATTGCATGCTATCTTGCTGTTACTTCTTATTGTATTATGTGTACATGCCTGTGTGTTACTTTCCCCAGTAAGATTGTAAGCTCTTAGAGAGCAAATTGTCTGTGCTCTCCACAGGGTTTACTAGTGAGATATACATAGGTGCTAGCTAAATGCACTGGAATAAATGGACACCTGCTGCTCTAATCTTGGTTTTGCCTAAAGGGTTCCTTGGTCAATCATTTGAATGAAAAATCCCAGTTTTACCACCTACCTGTTTTGGAGCTAACTTTGCCTTCCCAAACACTCAAAATATTATGTTGATCAGGATCAAAGTTCAATACAAGGACTTCTCTGAATCAGAATCATAGCATCTCAGAATTAGAAAGAACCTCACAGATTATCTAGTCCAACTTATAACTGAACAGGAATATCCTCTACAATATCTTTGAAAAGTGGTCATTTGGTCTCTATCAAGAGGAAAACTGCCACCTCCCAAGGCACCCCATTCCACTTTTAGACAGTTCTAGTTTTAGGTAGTTTTTCCATGCAACTACCCTACATGGATTTCTCTGCCATATCGAATCAATCAGGTTGATCGTTTGATCTCTTTTTCCTCCTAAAGCTTCCTACTAAAGCTAAAGTGTGAGGGGAGTGTAACCATGCAGTTGCCTTATTTTTCCTCCCCTCTCTTCCCTGGTTCTTGGAGGCCTAGTGTGATAGTGAAATAGTAAGAGAGTGAAGATTGGGTAATAGAGCATACCGGAGACTTCAATGAATGAGTGAAGGCTTCTTTCTAGGTCCCCTAATTTCAAACTAAAATAATACCAGTTTATCCCGACTTAGATGTTGATTAATTCAGAAAATTCCCCATTTAGCATATACCTATTCCCCTAAAATTCATCTGGCATCGTTGAAAGAGAGGACTATCCTATCCATTCAGAAAGACCTGGTTCAAGTCCTTCCTCTGACAGGGACTAGCCCTATGACTATGGGTAAGTCGTTCAACCTTTCAGTGCCTCAGTCAACTTTCCAAGACTGTAAAATAACAAAGAAGTTGTCTAGCTACGTCTCAGAGTCTCCATTCTAGTACTTCCCCATACCTATGGAATCACAGGTCTAGACCCCTCACATTCCTTGGCAAAAAACAAAACCACACACACACATTCCCCTAAACCTTATGCTACTGGTGCCCACTGGGAGTTCTCAAGCTTTCTGCCCCAAGAGATGCGGATGAATGACGTGTCTCTGCCTCCTGGGAGACTCAGCTGAGAGTCCTGGGATCTTAAGGCTGGAAAGTAGGTGCTGCTTTGGACAGCTCACTCCCGCCCTCCTAGTTTGTGCCCCTGCGGCCGCCAGGTGGCGTTGAGATGCTAACTCTCCTTCCCTGCGCTCGCCGGCGATAGATTAGGTGGGCGGGCAAGACATGGAAGCCTGCTTCAGCCACAGCCACCAGCCCGTGCCGTCTGGTCCCCTTTCCTCCCCACTGGGCCCCCGTCTAGCTGACCCTGGCCAGGTGCACTGTCCCGCCAGACACCGTCAGCTCCACGCAGTGCAGAGAACCTGGGGAGCCCTGGCCTGGTGGAGTCAATACGCATCACTGGAGCCCTCCCCCTGCCCAAGACTTTTTGAAGGTCAGTCTCGCCTCTCCTTCTTCTATAGATTTAAAGCCCAATTTTCTCCCTAAGCTGAGAGGGGTAGGAGGAACCTGGGGAGAGCTAGTCACCTGATACTGAAATTTGGGGAATGGAAGGGAGGCTTAACCCTCTATGAGCATTCCCTTTCTTCCCCCTCCATGCCCAGAGCCTGTTCTGAGCTTGGCATGGAAAGGTCTTTCTCGGCCACCACCCCTGGCTCGATTTCGCCCCGGCACCTCCCTCCTCCATCCTTTCCTCAGGCAAGCTCCTGGTGCTTGGTCGCAGTGCTCCGGCAGCGCCTGCCGGCCTGCTCTGCTCCGCTGATAAAACACCGTGCCTCTGCTCTGCGCTATGAGCGCAGGGACGCCCCTGAGCTTCTTCGGGGAACGCCAGGGCCAGAAGTTGTTCGCTAAAACCAGCTTTGCCCCGAGTCCTTGCATTACCTGAGACTCGAGAGAAATCAAGAAAGTTGGATTTACAATTGCCACCTCTCTGGGTTCCCTCCTGTGGTGAGTATTTTTAGTAGGACTTCATAAAGAATCCCAAAGCAACATTTAGTCTAAAATGTTGTGGTGCTGTTGTTTGAAAGAAATTGAGTGGCTGTCCCCTGAGCGCCATAAGAGGCCTCCAGTTGGCTATGTGGTGATAAAGACTAGATTTAAATGTTAATCCTATAGTGTTTTGTTTTCTTGCAAAAGTACCCCTTGCCTTGTAAAACTGGAGCAACTATTATGAAAATAAAATATGTTATGGCTGAGTTGAAGTTTATGAAACCTTTTGTTTAGAATGCTTTTGTAAAGAGTGATTATCTTTCTGTCCACAGAGCAGTATATGTACAAGCTAAGTAAATATTTCCAATGTGAAGTAAAAAGAAGTTGAGCTTATTTAATTTTTTAATGGCAAAGTGCTCATTTGAAACAGTGATGCCTGAGTTACATTCTATTCTATCACCCATGTTTGTTTGCAGACCTCAGGAGAAGAAACTAAATGCCTTCTTATCTCTATTTCCACTCTAAATTTATAAATTTGAAACTTGGTGTTTATTTTCAGATTAGAGGTTGAGGCCTCAGCTCCTTCATTTGTATTAGGCATTTATTATAGTTGTTTAGATTTTATGAGATGTTTATATAAGTGCCTAAGTATTTGAACAAGAATTTCTGTCCATAGCTCTGAAACTGGATAGAGAAAAGTATGTAAGAAGCTATGGTTATTGTATTACAATCAATTATCGGTTATTCCTGCTGATGAAAAAAAGCAGGGGGATTGGATGATTCTAAGGAGCAGTTTGTTTCCCAAGATTTATTGCTGCTTAATGCCCTAGAGTTAGGATGCTCTCAGTAGTCCTTTTACAGTATGAGGAGTTACATGATCTGGGCCCACCAGGTTTGGATCTTTAAATTCTGCTTTATCCTGCTGTTTCAAGAAATTGTTTGCATTCGTGCTGTTCCTGACTAATATAGATTCCATCTCAAGTGCAACCACAAAACTTCTGAGGAAACTTTGAACTCTGGAGCTGAGGATGAGAAAATGCCATAGCATGTCCCATAAAAACCAGATTTGTTTCTCTCCATCTCTCTACCAAATTCCCTCCCTTTCTGTCTGTCCGAAGTCCCACTCTGTGCTTCAAGAGGCCTCGGGCTATCTAGATCCCACGGTGGAGCTGAGCTCCAAAAGGCAAACAACCTTGACTTAGAGTCTAAATGGGAACAAGTATCTTCATGGGTCAGACCAGCTGCAATATGTTAGGGCTGAGGGAGTTATGGCCAAAGTTACTCCAGGTTCTCTGGTCCCAACCTGAAGTGACCCTAGGACTGGCCAAGTGACAAGAATTAAATCAAGGTTCTCTTTCTATATTCAGTATGCATGACTGAAAACCTCATACCTACACAAGGGTTTGGGCTTTTTCATCTCCATCAACCAACAGTGGCTGTCTTCTGTTCTTTCCTAAGATAGAGCCCATGCTATAAACGATTGCCACTGGGATAAAAATTCTTAATTAGCTAGTAGTATTCAATAAATACTTCTAGAAGTTTCAGTGGTTTTGAGGTAAAATCTCTTAGCCAGTAAGTGTGTCACCTGTGGTAGGAGGGAATGGGAGGGAAATTATTGGCATTAATATATCCCTCAAGATCCTTCTGTCCCTCACTTCCAAGCCTGTCCCTATCTACACCCAGAACCTCCAAAAAGCCTTCTGTATGCTGAGATACAACCTAGAAATTGCACAAACCTCCTTTCTCACTTCAGTAAGAAATGTGGTTCCCTTGAAAGTCAGTATGTGTTGTCTCTGTTAGCATATTGTTTCTGGAGGCATGGACCATGTGTCTGGCCTGTTCTGTTGTTGAGTAGCCAGAGAGTACAAGATCCTATGTGTTAAGAGATATACCTTTATACCTTTATGACTTAGGGAGGAACCATATGCTGTTTGAGGCATCCAATCCTTCCCCTCTTCCTCAAATCTTCTCTCACTCTCTGTTATGAAAGTGGTTAAAATGTAGTGTTTAATTAAGTAATCACTGTTTAAAGAACAAACCAACTTTCCATGTTAGTGAAGCTAATTTTGCTGTAGAGTAACTGCCCCTTGTCATGCTCTTCCTGCCTCATTCATGTCTTAGTAGTCTGGAGTTCTCATTATTGAAGAAACACCAAAACAACACAAATAAACCCACTGATGTGCAAATGGATGGACCCCCCCCCTTCCTGCTACCGTCCCTTCTTCCAGATAATGAAGTATTAGTAAAAGATGGGAAAACAGCAAGTCTTAACTTGACCTTGTTATAGAGAAAGCATTGGCCGTGGCACCCAAGGGGTGGATCTGGGGGACACCATTATGTTACCCCAGAGGCCTTTCTCCTGATTGGTTAATCCCTAAGACATGCATACCCTGGTCCCCTAACTCTGAGGGAATGGCTGCAACAACCAAGAAGAATGTACTTGGTTCTTTGGACTGAAAAGGTTGCAACTCTAGCTTCAGGCAGTTCTGTCTGGCACCTTCAATAGCCCTCCATGGGTGTCCACATCAGGTACCACCCACCCCATCTAACAGTTGATTTGTGGCAGGTGGGGGAAGGTATAGGGCAGGGTTGTGGAAGGGAAAAGAATAGGCACATGCTGATGCTCTGTTCACTAAACTACAGCTTCCCTTCCCTGGTACCACGGTGTGCCAGCCGCTCTGCTAGCCCTTTATTATCTCATTTGAGCCTCACAATAACCCTGGGAGGGGAGAACAGCAACGTTGTGTGATCATTACCTATGATAGACTCAGCTCTTCTCTGCAGTACAATGATCCAAGACAATTCCCATCCAGAGAGAGAACTATGGGGTCTGAATGCAGATCAAAGCATACTATTTTCATTTTGTTTTTGTTTTTTCTTTCTTGTGGTTTTCCCCTTTTGTTCTGAATCTTCCTTCACAACATGACTAATGTGGAAATATGTTTAACATGATTGTACATGTATAAACTATATCAGATTGCATGCCCTCTTGGGGAGGGGGGAGGGAAGGGAAAAATGAATGTTGAAAACTATCTTTACATGTAATTGGGAAAAAAAATAAAATACTATTAAGAAACAAAAACAATAACCTTGTGAGAAAGATGCTGTCTCCTCAGGTACCCTGTATATCTCCAGTAGGGTTGGGAAAGGAGAGGTTCCAGGACCTTGTTTTCCTGGCTTGTCCACTGCAGTCACTACCCACTGCAACATCACAAAATATCCAGGCACAGTGGGGAGCTTCTAGTCTGGCAAGATATGTATGCCCGGAACCCAGGAGTAGTACCATAGCCACAACCTTACTATTTTGCTTTTCTTTCTATTATCCTCATAAAAGTGTGTGATGCTGGTAAGCAGGAACACATTAACTTAGTGCTAAGGACATCTAATAGACAAGACCCTAAAATGTACTTTTATGTGACAACTGAGCCTATGAGGACTCAGGCAATCAGCAGTGGGACCCATGAGAGGCAGCTTGGTGAAATGGAGAAAGTACAGAAATGTATCAGTAAAAAAAATATCAAAATTGAAAGATACAAAGATCTACAGAAGGTCTGGGTTTTCATCCCAGCCTTTCCATTTTACTGGCTGTGTGACCTTGGCCAAGTCACTTAATTTCCCTAAGCCTCAGATTCCTCACTTGTAGAATTCGGATAAAGCTACTTGTGCTACCTGTTCCATAGGTTAGAGGGACAGATCTTTGTAAATCATAATTTAACATGCTGTATAGATGTGAAATATTATTGTTGTTGTTGAAATTCCCTTATCTTCAAGGAAACAATTGCCCTGGTCAGAAACCTCAAAGATGATCAAGGGAATGGGGGGGGAGGAGAAAAACAAGACCTAGTTGAGCTTCCATTTCCTCTTTCTATCCCCTGGAGCTTCTTTGGAGTAGAGAGGGATGGTAACCTAAAGACAAATGGGTCTGGAAGAAGCAAACAGAAGAAAGACAAAGCTGAGGTTTAGTGGTAGATCAGGATGGGATGTGTTGCTATTCTCATGCAAATCTTTGTGTGATACCTATAATCCTTTCCCTAGTACCTTTGAGTCATGTGGTTCCAGTGTTACTTTCTTTAATTCTGCAGAAAAGAGGCAGCTAGGTGGTGCAGCGGATAGAGCTCTGGCCTTGGAGTCAGGAGGACCTGAGTTCAAATGTGACTGCTGTGTGACCTTGGGCAAGTCACTTAACCCCAATTGCCTCACCAAAAAGCAAAAAAGCAGACAAATAACCCCAAACATTAAATAAAATGTGCCCAACTTAATTCTGCAGAAAGACAGCATGTCTCAGTGTTAATTATCCATTGAGGTTGTGAAATATCCAAGTTACAGACCAGGGGATATTCAACCTGAGCTAGCATCTTTGTGGTCTCATCAGATCTCTCTGGCATATAGGTGGTCTAACCTTCACTGACAGTACTTAGCCTTCAGATAACTAGACTGTTCCTCCCTCCAATTACAGAGCCAGTAGCTTCAAAGAGCAGTGCTGGCCGGGTCCAGAATTAAGTTAAAGGATGAAATAGAGCATCATTCAGATTATTAACACACTGAGTTTGAAAGACCATATGTAGTTCTAGAGCCTCCATCTTGTCTGGGCTTTCTTTTGTTGGTCATGACTCCCCCACATCTGCAAGATTTAGATATTTTGCATGCTGTAGTTTAGTGAACATAGCAAATGTGAAAGGAAATGATACATGCCTCCTATATGGTACTGTCTACTTCTAGCTATCCCCTTAATATCTTCCCAGTTGACCTTCCAGATCTTCAGGGGTAGCAGGGGAAAATCCCCAAACCATCCTGCTCATCAAAGGGATTAAAGGAGGGGTGTTATAACAAGGGAAAACAGGGGAGAATGTTGGAACTCATTCTTTCCTCATCTTACCAACCCAGTTAGATTCACAGTAGTTGGCAGGCTTGGTTCTCAGGAACTTCTCTTGTCATGAATTCTGTCTCTGTTCCAGCTCCAGGATCCAAATCTCTTTCATTCATAGCGCTGGTCTTTGGAAGTCTTGTTCACCAGCCAATAGTACCTCAGGCCACAGCATCAGTGGCTCCAGGTACCTCCAACACCTGCATGGTGCTCAGGAATGCCAAAACTCAACTTGGGCAAAAGAAAGAGAAGACAATCCCCTATGGCAATAGTCTCCAAAGTGCACTCTTGCCCCCCCCAGCAGTAAAAGTTTTTAGTACATACCCCTAATAATATGTGTATATCTACTTATTTATAAATTATATGAATATGGTACTATACTAATAAAATACATTCTAAAATTTTCACAAAAATAGAAATTAAAAGGTTGAAATAAGGATCAAATGATATTTTGTCCTAGAGTAAATAGGAAACTGATGGAATTTATTGAGTAGAAAAGTGATATGGTCAGACCTGAACTTTAGGAAAAATCACTGGCAATTGTGTGAAGGATGGATTGGAGCAGCGAGAGATTTGCTGCAAGAAAACTAATTAGGAGGCTATTTCGATAGCCCAAGTGAGAGGTAATGAAGGCCTGAACTGGGTTGGTCACTGTGTGAGTAGAAACATGGGTCAGATGGAAGAGATGACATTAGATGAATTAGCAATGACAAGATTTGACAGCTTATTGGATATGGGGAGTGAGGGGATGTGAGCAGTTGAAGATGAGACCAAGATTGTGAACCTGGATGACTAGAAGGATGCCAGTGCCCAGACTGTAATAGGAAAACTCCTAAGAGGGGTAGCTGGGGGGCAGGGGAAATAATGGAATGAGATCTGACATCTGCAGAAATTCATCCTGTCCTCCCCCAAACCAAAATGGGGCAGAGAGAGGAGAAAGGAGTTCTTACCAGTCCACTACCTCGGAGCCTAGAGCCTATCATCTGCAGCACCAGATGACCTGGGAGATGTGGGATAGCTGAGGGGAAGGCTGTGGAAGCTGCCAGATAGCAATTATGTTACAAATTCCCTAAGAGACTGAAGCCTAGCTCAGGAAGGTATAGGTTGGGAGCATGCAAATTGGAAGGAGGGACAGAGTGAAGGAATGTTGGGGGGGGATGTAGGTGTAAGTGTGTTACAGACAAACCCGAAGATTGCCTTTGATGGGGTGGGCGATCACTCACCCCTTGTAGGCAAGCCATGATTCCCCACATGATAGCCCTCATTTTGGAGACCACTTCTCTAAGCAAACATACACATCTCATACTTTTTTTTTTTATCATAAAGCATGGCTTCCTGCCCCAAAGTGTATTTGGGGCACTGTAGCTTTCCTCTTCTCTCTGTATCCTAGAAAGGATTATGGCAGTCTCCCTTCCCAGCATCTTACAAACTCTGTTTCCCTCTGGTGAAACATCCCTGAGCTTTCAGGTCTCCACAAGAAAAGGTGATATAGAAACAGTCCATATCTGGTCACCCTTTAATGGCTCATTCATGTAGGTGGGCGTTAATTTGTTGGCATTGAAACTGAAGCCTCAAAGCACCTTAGTCTTAGAAGGTTTATCAGAGTATATATAGCACATCCTGGGTAGGTGCTAGGATTGGGAGGGCAGGGGCAGGGAGCAATGTGGCCCAAGGGACAGGCACTTTTCTGTGTTATGAGAGGAAGGTCTACTTTCTATCCTTCTCTTTGGCCCTTCCTAGGTGTCTGAGCCTGGGCAAGGGACACTAGGGTAAACAGAGAGAAGCCAATGAGATGTTCTGGAAAAACAGTTCAACTGGCCTGCTGCTCCTTCATGGAGAGCAGGTGATGCAGGGTGGAGCCACCACCACCTCGACCATGAGGCTGCCCAATATCCTGTTCACGGGTACACCAGGGGTTGGAAAGACCACACTAGGTAAAAAAAAAACTTGCATCAAGAACAGGACTGACATACGTTAAAGTAGACAATTTAGCACAAGGACAGTTATATGATGGCTTTGATGAAGAATATGAATGTCCCATTTTGGATGAAGACAGAGTAATTGATGAGTTAGAAAATAAAATGAAAGAAGGTAGAGTTATTGTTGATTAACATGGCTGTGACTTCTTCCCTGAATGATGGTTTCATATAGTTTTTTGTGCTTCAAACAGATAATTCTGTATTTCATACAAGACTTGAAAAGAAGGGATACAGTATAAAGAAACTACAGGACAATATTCAGTGTGAAATTTTCCAAATTCTTTATGAAGAAGCCATGGCCTCCTACAACTATGAAATAGTACCCTGGCTGCCCAGCAATGTACCAGAAGAACTAGAGAATAATTTAGATCACATAATGAGATTTATTGAGCAGTGGATAAAAGATAAAAGATCCTTGAGGGCAAAGCATTGGACTTGAAAGGTTTTCTACATGATGGTTAAAGATTTTCTTCATGATTTCTCCTTCCCTATGCAGTAGAAATTAAGACAACATACACCAGATTTTACTATCCAGGCTTGTGTTGTAGAAGTAGCAGGTGGACAATATACAAAGTTGAGTTATGACTAAATTTTTTTCTCCAGGAGAAAACTGAAAACCCCCAAATACAATGAATAAGATACTAAGGACTTTTTAAGTTTAGGAATATTCAGCATTCTCATTTAAGAATAAACTAAAGAATAAACAAATTTGAGAAAATAGGTGGAAATCTTTAATACTTGACATGAAAAAGAAAATGAAGGCTAGGAAGAACTGCTGACTTAGAAATAAAAGAGTCTAAGGATAAAGCTATAAACATTAAAAAAAAAAAGTTCAGCTTTCAATCATTCCCCCCAGCCCAGGTGGAGAAGACATCAGCTCTCTGAGGGATGAGGGCCTCAAAGAAGGCTATTTCCTCTTGTAGTTTCCATTACAGTTTCCCCTTCTGTTATTGCAAAATCACTGGAGGAAATAGTACACTAGTATGATGCTTCAGAAGAGAAAATTGGAAAACTTCCCTAGAGCCAAAATTCTAGGATCTTACTTTTAGGATTTTCTACTGCTACCAAGTTGTTTATATATCCTCTGCTGGATGGCTTTGTGACACTGATTAAGCCACTTAACCTTTCTTTGAATCAGTTGGTGATTCTTTCTATTATCACAATGCCCTGAGCACCCTGGGGAAGTCACAAGACCATGGAAGGTGTCACATAACACCAGAGGAAGTCCTCTGAGATCCCAGCCAAGAACAGCCCGATGGGCAGAAAGCCCATCAGTAAAGCCTATCATCCCCCACCCCCCCCCCCCCCCCCCCCCCCCCCCCCGCCCCGAGAAGCAAGGATCTTCCTCTGAACACTGGCCTTAGAGCATCTGGCTGATCAAGACTCTTGACTCATCATGGAGCTGACACAACAGCCTTGATTCTCAAATCCTGAGATTAAGCAGTGGAATGACAGAGAATCCCAGAAATGCCCCAGGTATCCCTTAATCCTAACTCACTTCCTAAAAAGTGATCATAGACCCCCCAGAAAAAGGAAGCCTCTTAATTCAGTCTAGCCAGGGAAAGGGAACTACTTTCTTACCTTCCTCAGGAAATGTAGAGCCATCTGGACATAAGGGATACTCACCTTGGGGGGAGGGGAATATGAGAAGGAACTAACTAAATGTGAAGTTTTCTGTGCTTTTTAAGAAAAGGTGCTGAGAAAAAGACAATAATTGGAATAGTGACTTTATAGTTTTCACAGGTTTTAGCCCCCAAAATCACTTGGTCTAAGGTCTGAGCATAATGGTAGGGTGATTCACTCTCTGAATACTAAGGTTCCTTAAGTGGAAAGTCTCAAAATTCATGTGAAAATGTAGACCTGGGAACTGTGTCATGTGATGAAAAAAAGCATAGCATTGAGAGAAAGGGAAAATGCTCTGGGAATAGGGAGGAAGAAGCAGCCCAATGCACAAGAAAACAAGATAAGGGATGGGGTTGAGTATGGAGAGCAAGGAGGGGCCTGTAGTAGTGATACTCTAGTGCTGTGAACTCACCACTTGTGTAATTAGTGTTTCCCAAAAGGACAGGGACTGCCTTGGATTTCTGAGTCTCAGCAAGAGCCTGGGGACATCCCTGCTCCTACACATTTTCCTTTCTTGGGTGTTCTGTGTGGGCAGCTGTATGGGGAACATTCCAGTTGAATCATAGCTCTAGATCTTCTCACTCTGGCAGCATCACATGCTCGGGCAAGGGGATCCAGAAAGGGAGTTTACAGCACACAGGGACCTCTGCCTCCCAGCTAGAGCAAGAGAAGGGATGTTAGGGGTCAGAAAATCTAACAACCCCTTTCTCATGGTGCCCTCAGTCCCTGGCCCCAGCTGCTGGTTCTGAAAATGACACTAGGATTTAGTTTCACTCGAACCACGAGAAGACAAGTTTGGTTACCTTGGCTAACTACACAGCTACTTACTATTATGGGACAAGATATGGAGGCAGAAGAAAACACTAGGGCTTGAAAATGAGGACAAAAGGTTAGCTTTGGAATACAACACTAGGGATCTAAATGGATCCTGCTTGAGTAATTTTTTACAAACCTTTTGTTTTCTGTTGAATTGAAAATAATATTCATTTGCATTGAAATTTACATATGATTTGCCATTCCTAGTACTTCTTTCATAAAAAAAAAAACCTCTGTGCCTTTGGGGGGCACTTCAGTGGGATGTCAGAGAATGGAGGTACATTGTATGGTGCCTCACCTTAACCACTTTAGAGGAGAGAAGAGCTGTGGCTGTTTATCTTGGCATAAATTGCCTCTTGATTTCCTGCAGCTCTGATTTAATAAATCCCATGATGTGGAAAAGTCCAGCCTAAACATTTTTCTCCCCAAGACAAAAAAAAAATGAAGATGAAGCAGCCCAGTGAAACTGTATTTTAGGAAAAAATATTCCTGTTTTTGGGTAATGGAAAAGGAAGAATAGGAATATGGACTGAGAGAGAGAAAAGGAGGAAAAAACTGATAAGAGGAAAATAAAATGGAACAGGCTAATGGTCCAGAGCCAAGTAGACCCCTTTCCATCCACATGAAGAAATGAAATTTAATTTTTAAAAATTCTCTTATTTCTTATACTTGGCCATGGTATCATGGATTTTATAAACCAGTAGAGTTAAATGACTTTCTGCCACAATAATTTCTAGGGCAATGCTTTGGGCCCATGTCACAAGCTTCATTATTAAATAAGAGACTAACATTTAAGAGACTAAGGTGAATGGACATTCATTCCCCTCTTCTCTGACCTGGTACTTAAACCCTAGCTTTGTCTGGGGAGGAACTCAAACCAGCTATATCTCATCATCATGAAGGGAAGCAGTATGCTAACATGCAAAGAGTGTGAATTGGATTTGGAGTTAAGAGGAGGTAAATTCAGTCCCTGACTCACCAACACTTACTATTTTTAACTCTGGCTAAGTCCTTTAACCATCCTGGCTGGTTTCTTCATCTGTAAAATTAGTATGTTGGAATAGATTACCTCCAAGGTTCCTTTCATTACTAAATCTATGATCCTGAGATCCCTCCAAGATTCCAAGATCCCTTCCCCCACCCCAGTACAGTCCAGATATAGAGATACAACCAGCCCAATGTTAAAAGAGTGGGGTTCAAAATACATATTTTTCACCTTCCATAATTCTTACCTACACTGCCTCATTCTGGCCATCTGGCCCTATATCATATTCCAATCACTGCTTTACCCTCACCCCAGTTAGTCCCTTACATATCAGCTTTGTCTCTTAGCTTCGAGGTGTGAACACTAGAGCCCGTTGACTTTGTGCCTATTCTCTCCTGTTTCCCATACCCTCTTCCCTCAAAGGTGCAACATCTAGATGTTTAATTTCAAAAGGTTCACTTCTAGTTGGGCCAAGAATTTTTCCTGTTTAGTGCCAGAATCCCTGGCACATGCCACACTGGGAACATTTATCTGCCATAGTGATTTCTTTCCCCGTAACATATTTCAAAATAACCATGACTCCTTTCATTCCAAAGAATTATTGACTCCAAAAAGAGAATTCCTTGTGATTCCTTAAAAAGAGAGAAAAAGATGGGAAAAGAAAATGCCCTATTTGGGAACAGACTTTGAGAGAATCACAGATACATGGAACATTGAAACTCTTCCTGACCAGCAACAGATTAGGATGCTACACAAAAATCTACTCTGAAGGATTCGTATTCTCAAATCCCTTGTTCTGTGTCTAACTCTCACAGTCTTCTTAGCAGACAGGGCAAGCTTTAGGAAACCCAGATCTCCATTTATGACATATATATAATTCATGGCTCTTTTATTTATAACAGTGAAAAATTGCAAACAGCCTGTGTGTCTAATGTTTGGGGGCTGTCTAGATAAATGAAAATATATTCTTTTAAATACTCTCATGCCACAAAAATGGCAAATATGAGGAATATCAAGAAATATGGAGTGTTTATATAAAATGATACAAGGCAAGGTTGGTAGGGAGAAAACAGTATAAACACTGACGAGGAACACACTGAAAAAAAAAGAAAGCACTACTTCCTAAGTACATAAATTCAGGGGAGCAGCTAGGTGGTGCAGTGAATAGAGCTCTGGCACTGGGATCAGGAGGACCTGTGTTCAAATGTGACCTCAGACACATAATACTCCCTAGCTGTGTGACTCTGAGCAAGTCACTTAACCCCAATTGCCTCACCAAAAAAAAAAAAAAAGAAAAAACCCCAATTTCAGAAAGGGTCATAGAACAAATAAATTATTATTATCTTGCTAAAATTTATATTAATTTTATTTAAAATAAAAATAAATCATCTTATTAAAAGTTTTTTTTGGAGATTTACTTCATATATTTTGTTTACTTCTGATTTGTTAGTTTTATTCTGAGGTAGTTCATAATAAAAAAAAAAGATTTTTAAAGAAGAGGGTATACTCCCCTCAAACAAGTTTCTGCATAGAATCTATGCAAACACAAATCCTTCTATGGTCACTCCTCTTTTTTTCTCCTAGTCTACTGTCCTGTTCCATCTCTAGAAGTCTTGACCCAAAGCACCTGCACAAAGCCTTCTTATTACCATGTCCAATCCTGGGAACACAGTGTGATGCCATTTACCTTTCCCAAGAGGCAATCTCCTTTCTTCCATTTTTTTCTTCTCCCTCTGCTGGCTTCTTTCCGGCCAGCTCCCTGAGAAGCTCTTTCCCAGGGCTGGGCCCGCTGACAGCTGATTCAGTGACACTGTTTTAAAGAGACTGAGACCTCCCCATGTGACACAAGCACCGATGTCCAGCCTGGTTCAGCGTCCTGCCGTGCCCCTCCTGAGCCAGAGGCCCTGAGAAGCCAGACTCCAAGCAACTGAGCTAAGGACATCAAGTGATCCTTCTGGCTTTCCCTCACATCGCCCCATTTTTCTAATGGACTTTTGGGTAAAAACAAATCCTGTGGCTGTCAAAGGCTGACTTTTCTGATCTGCTGTCATGCAAGCATAACCATCTGCTTTTAGGGGGACGGGATCCTCTTAGAAGGAGCCTCTCTTCCTTCGGTAGACCCTGACATATATATGGAAACAGAGAACTAGAATTAGGAGTTTCACCTAGTGAATGAGGCAGGAGAAGGCTTTCAACTCTGATGGGAAGGGTAAGATTATGTTCAGGAATAGAAAGGAGGCTAGGGCTTAGCTGGAAGCAATAAGATCTGTTTAGTCCTCAAGCCAAGAGTAGCTTCCTGGAACTTGTTCAAAGAGGAAACCAAATCAGAGTCTGCCTTGGGCTTGGCATGCTCTAGCTGACCCTTATAATGCTGTCACATACTGTGTGGCCCGAGCCTTATCATGATTATCAGTTTGTACTTTCCTGGAACATTTCATATGCTCCAGTGAAAGCATAATTTCTTCCAATAATTGTCAAATCAAAAGTCCCAACTGTGTGTTTTGGTGGTTCAGGGCATATCCATTAGATTATAAGCTCCTTGAGGGCAGAGACTATCTTTTGCCTCTTTTTGTTTCTCCAGCATGTAATACAGTGCCTGGCACAGAATACCACTTGATAAATGTTTATCAATTGATTGATTGATATCCAGGTTGAGAAATGGTCCTGGTTTATTTGGATTTAGTTATAAGGTCATAGATTTTTAGTTAGAAGGTACTTTATATTGGGCAGCTAGGTGGCACAGTGATAGAGTGCCAGCTCTGAAGTCAGAAGGACCTGAGTTCAAATCCGGCCTCAGACACTTACTAGCTGTGTGACCTTGGGCAAGTCACTGAACCCCATTGCCTAACGCTCCCCCCCCCCAAAAAAAAAGAAAAGAAAAAAATATAGAAGGTACTTTATAGGTCATCTAGTCTAACCCCCTCATTTTATGGATGAGGAAAATAGAGAAGTAAAGGATCTTGCCCAGGGTCCCACAGGTAAAAAGTGGCAGAGCCAGGATTTGAATCCAGGTCCAATGACCCCAAATCCAGCACTCTTTCCACTACACTCCTACTTATGAGGTTCTAAGCTCTGAAGAGCCCCAAAGGCCCCAAAGTTCCCTCTCAGACCCTGAGACACAGAATCACCACCCTCTGCCATTTTTGCTGCCTCATTCAACCTAGACCTGCAGAGAACAGCTAAATGAAATGTACGGCTTTGCCTCAGAAAGGAGTTATGGTCATTTTGGAGCTCACTGCATCGATGACCTCTAAAAGTCCTGGACCGTAGAACCTCAGAATAAGTGGTGGTGAACGCTATCATTTTTCTTTGTATCATTTGAGGTGCCTGGAAGGGGCAATGCTCCTAACCTCCATCATCCATGAAGGGACCAATCGTGGCTGTTCCTCAGAAATGCAGTATTTTAATGCCACCTGGTGGAAGAAAAAAACAGTGCACTTTGTAAGCACAGTAAGTCTACTTGACCGCAGGCTTTGGGGATGGCCTAAATGTCGGGAAAGAAGTGGCCAGGAAGAGAGCTAGTGTCTGGACTGCCTCAGCATTAACAGTCATATCATTGTATCTACTGTCTTGACATTAACAGTGTAAACATTCGAGAGGCAGTGTGAGACGGTGGAAAAAATGATGGCTTTGGAGTTAGAGAATCTGCCTCCTACTTTCTACTTTTGTGACTCTGGTCAAGTCACTTAACCTCTCTGGGTCTCAGTTTCCTCAAATGTAAAATGAGGGGATTAGACTAGGTGGCATCTAAAGAAAGGATCCTCCCTCCTACTTCACCCCATCCTACCCGCAACTCTAAAACTCTGATCACTTGCTGATTTCACTGTTTCCTATGTTGTACCAATTCTGGTCTGACACACAGATTAGTCCCAGTGGGTAGAAGACCAAGGGTGAACTAGTATAAAATTGATTTGCCCCTGATATTTGTAAACCCTAAATATCTTAAAATAAATTTTTTTAAAAAATCGATCTAGGGACTCTAGGCAAGGTGGAGATTATGGAAATATCCCACCTACCTTTTTACAAAATTGCTCTGCTAAATTTCCTCAAAAAATCTTTTCTTCTTTTTACCAAGGGAATTCCTTTGGGGAAATTTCTGTCTCAAGCAAGATTCCCGGACCACACAGAAGCTACAGCATTGGTAATTATCTAAAGGCAAAGACTACCTGAAGGACAGAACTTTCTCCTTGCTTCTGAGTGACCCATGGTCCATGTCAGCGGAACCATCTAGTGAGAAATTCTAGGACAATACATGGAACTGTGCCCTAGGGAACTGGACAGACACCTCTCTTCATGAATAGCCTTTCTCCCATTAACCCTAGTAGCACTTAGAGAAGCCTGTGACAAAAACCAGTGCCTTTTAAAATGCCAAAAAGAACATTAGCTGTTTTCTCCATTAAGAACCATTCCCTATATTGGTCCCTTCCTTTCATGTCTTCTCCTCATCCCCAACATTTAGTAGAGGCTTATACAGATCATCCTTTTACAAAGGCTGCATCCCAAAGCCAGACTAGAAGTAGTGGTCTCTCCATGGCTGACCTTGTGGGTTCTCTATGTTGAAACAGTGCCATTTCTTTACAAATGTCAATCTCTCTAGGAGGAAATTGTCATTGTGGGTTGAGGGAATGTGAAATGTATGCTGGCTTCCAGGTATTTAGAATTTTCAGCATTGCAAAGTAACTTACAATTTTGGAAAAAGAAAAAAAAAGATTGTAGCTATTTGTTGGGAGGCTGTGAGGAGGATGAGGTCTGTGCTTTGATTTACTTTTCACAGCTGAGGAAACCGAGCTGGGGGTGGATAAATGACTTTCCCAGAATCACGTTTGGAAAGCCAGCATCCGATTTCCCTCCCAGTCCTCAGCATTGCTGATACCTTGTGCACAATATCTCTGATGGGGCCATGGGCTAAATAACAGATCAGTAACAGCTCTAGGACTCAGCTTTGCCCTCATTTCTGTTTCAGTCTGCAGGCCCTGCTGGAGCAGACCTAAGCTCAGAGTTATTTTATTTTATAGTCAGACACCAGAGAACCCTGAAGGAAGGCCATGCTTGGCTAGAACAAAAGTGGCATTCCTGGTCTATTACTGGGCTTAATAAGGTAACCACGGGCTCCTTTTAGCATATAAAAGCTGTAAGATAGCCCTACCTCTCTTCATCATATGCATTTTCAGGAGGAAAAAAAAGCCTAATGACTTTAAGATAGTGCCTTTTCTCCCCAAAGGAATCCCTCAGATGGGCCCCAGAAGAACTGGTATGGGGAGTATCTGTATTAAGCACATTACATCACGTCCCAAACCCAGTGGTAGAGTCCAAATCAGGCACATTAGCCTTAGCCATTTAAAAAAACAACACGACAACAAGACTTTATACATCAACTTTACTTCTGCGACAGAAAGGGACATCTACAGAAGTAGAGAATAAACAGCAAACAAATCTGTTTGCCTGAACTATTTACTAAAAGGTTTGCTATTATGAAATAATATAGTTACTTTTTTTTTACTATCTTGAGAGCAAGTAGAAATGGGATTCATCCCATATTAGGTCGTGTACTTCTTTTTAAAGCACTTCTAGCAAACAGGTTTTTGTAGTCTTGTAAGCATTATAGATGAGAACTTCTTTTCTTTTTTAACATCAAGACAATAGCAGAATTGCGGCCTCTTCCCAGTACAAATGTTTTTAAATAGGAAACCTATTCTACATTCCCCTTCAAAGCCACAGCATATAGAATAGCTAATGTCCCAGGCTAGATATTTCAGTCTATCTTGGGTCCAGGTAAAAACTACCCTGCTGAAACTGCCTTCAGGACATCTATCTCTTTGCTTTCACCACTCAGCCTTTTTTTTTTTTCTGAGGACATTTTGGAGCAGGGGGAGGGGATTTAGGGCAGAAAAAGGGGTGGAACAGGACTTCTGGGAATGGCATTGTTTTGAACAAAGTATCATATGTCAGGAAGATAATAATCATTATTAAGACCTCAAATCTAACACATAACCCACTCTGAAGTTAAATGTTCCTTTTCAAATAAAAATGGTTTGATAGTATAAGGTTGTTGTTTCCAGGCATCCTCCATAACGGGTGGCATTTTGAATGCCTGAATGCTTTGCCTTTTGTGAATCAATCAAGCAATTTCAACAAGCATTTACTAATCACCTACTCTGGGCCAGGCTGTATTATGTGCACTGTACTAGGTCCTGGGGATACAAAGCAAAAATGAAATAGTCTCTCCCTGTTTGAGCTTCCAGGACGCTTCCATTCCAACGGGGGAGATAGCATGTACCCATGAAAGTGAATACAAAATATATATACAATAAATAAAAAATAATTTCAGGGAGCACTGGCAGATGGGATAAGGGGGAATCAGTAAAGACTTCACGTGGAAGGGGAGACTTGAACTGAGCTTTGAAGGGAGTTAGGTATTCAAAGAGATGGGAGTGAAGAGGAAATTCATTCCAGGCATGGGAGACAGACTGTTTAAGGGCAAAGAGATGAGAGATGGAATCCTGTGAATGAAAAACAGCAAAGTCCAATTTGGCTGGCACACATAGTGTGTGTGAAGAGGAACAAGGGATAATGAGTCTGGAAAGGTAGGCAGGATCCACATTGTAAAAGACTTTAAATGCAAAACAGAAGAGTTTTTATTTTATCCCAAAGGCAATGTGGAATCACTGGAGCTTTTAGAGCAAGGGAGTGGCATGATCAGACCTGTGTTTTAGAAATATCACTTTGGCAGTTTATGGAGAAGGGATAATGGAGGGGAGAGATTTGAGGCTAAGAAACTAGTTAGTAGGCTATTATAATAGCCCAAGTGAGAAGTGATGGGGCCCTGAACTAGGGTGATGGCAGGGTGAATGGTGAGAAGGGAATAGACATGAGAGCTATTGCAGAGGTGGAGAGGACAAGAATTGGCAACTGATTAAGTATTGGGTGTCAGTGAGAATGAGCAAGGGTGATAGCTATTTGAGTGGGATGGATTAAACATGCTGTCCACTTAGAGCTGACAAGAGTTGGCAACTGGATGGATGACTCCAAGGTTGCAAACATGAGTGACTAGGGTGATGTTGGAAAGATGGTGGAACTTTTAGCAGAAATAGGGAAGTTCAGGAGAAGGGTGGGTTTCAGGAGAAACAAAAGAGTTCTGCTTTGGTCATGTTAGATTTGAGATGCTTACAGGATATTGTGAGAAACGTTCAAGAGGAAATTTCTAATGATGCAGAACTGGGTCTCAAGAGAAACTAAGGTTTTATATATCTATATCTATATCTATCTATCTATCTGTCTATCTATCTATCTATCTATCTGGGAATCATTTGTGTAGAAATGGCAATTAAACCGTAGGAAGCTAAGGAAATAACTGGAAAGTAGAAAGAAAAGGGCCTAGGACAGAATCTTGGGGTACACTTACATTGGGAAGGTGAGACATGGAAGAAGATTCAGAAAAAGTAACTGAGAAAGAACCCCATCCCCCCCAGAAAGGAAGCAGGAGAATCAGGAGGAAACAGTGTCATGAAAACCTGAAGAAGAGGGAATAACAACAAAAAAAGAGAATGGTCAACAGTGTCAGAAGTTGCAGAGAGATCAAGAATAAAGACAGAAGAAATCATTGGCTATGACAATTTTGTCATTGTTAACTTTGAAGAGGATAGCCAGGTGGCTTGGAGTCAGGAAGACCCAGATTCAAATCCAGCCTCAGACACTTACTAGTTGTGTGACCCCGAGCAAGTCACTTAACCCTGTTTGGCTCCCTTTCCTTATATGTAAAATGAACTGGAGAAGGAAATGGCAAACCACTGTAGTGTCTCTGCCAAGAAAACCCCAAATGGGGTCACAAAGAATTGTATACAACTGAACAACAACACAAGAAAGTGTTAATAATGCAGGTTAAACTTAAAGTGTGTGCACACACTTTTTTTCCCCCTGCAGAGCTGGTTGTTAAGAGTAGGACAGGGCTGATAGTACTAAACAAAAAAAGGAAACTTAGGAGAGGGACAGCTAGGTGGCGCCATAGTATACAGAGCACATGTCTTTCAGTCAGGAAGACTCATCTTCCTGAGTTCAAATCTGGCTTCAGACACTTACTAGCTATTTGACCCTGGGTAAATCCTTTAACCTTGTTTGCCTCAGTTTCCTCATCTGTAAAATGAACCGGAGAAGGAAATGGCAAACCACTCTGGTATCTTTGCCAAGTCAATCCCAAGTGGGGTCACGAAGAGTTGGATAGAACTAAATAACAACAAACTTTGGAGAGGGTCAACTATTTCAGCTGAGTGATGAAGTTGAAAGCCAGCTTACAATGAGAGAAAAGGACATGGAGGCAGAGTTTAGATAGCTTTTTCTAGGAGTTTGGCTGTGAAAGGGAAGAGAGATATAAAAGGATAACTTGAAGGGATAGCCAAGTCAAGTGAGAGTTTTTTAAGGTTAGGAAAGATCTGGGCATGTTTGTAAGCATCAAAGCAGTAACCACCAGATAGAAAGAGATTGAAGATTAAAAGAAAGTGGATAACTGGTGGGTAGGGCATGACAGTCTGTCAGATGAGATGTAACAGATGTAACATGGAGTCAAGGATAAAATGAATTTGCTTACTCTTTTGGGGAAGCAAAAATGTCCCATCTTTCTATAAATAGCCTATCGCCAACTTGACATTCCTCTAAGATGCAAAACGCATTGAAGTTGTATCTATTACTGGGTTTGCAATTTATCACCCATGTTTATCTAGATTCAGTGAGGTGGTATACTGGATGGGGTGATGGACTTGGAGTCAGGAAGACCAGAGTTCAAATCCAGCTTCAGATACAAGCTATATGACTGGGCATATCACTTAGCCTCTATTGTTTCAATCTCTTCATCTGTAAAATGGGGACAATAATAGCACCTACCTCCTAGGATTGTTGTGAGGATCAAATGAGATAATATTTGTAAAGGGCTTTGCAAACCTTAAAACGCTATATCAATCATAGCCATTATTTTTTTATAACTACAATCACGACAGCCTTTTGGATAGATTTATGGTTAAATGTTGAAGAAATAAATGGTACAGGATCTTAAAGTTTCACTACTATTGGTACAGCATATCAAGTAATTAGCATATTGGTCTGAATATAAGTTGTGTCTCTAAAACTTGATCTCTTTTTTTTTTTGAGGAAATCAGGGTTATGTGACTTGCCTAGGGTCACACAGATGGTGAGTAAACGATCTCTTTAATAAGAAAAAACATACTTAGATTTACATTAAAAAAATAATAACACTAACTTATCTGGATTTTTTATGGGCATGGTCAGGCCCTGTGATTTTATTGAAGGAGGAAATTCTCCTTTGTTGAGATTCCTTCCATTTGGCAATTTATAGTTTTAACTGGGGCATTAAGGGGTAAAGGCGACTTGCCCAGGGTCACATAGCCAGTATGTGTCTGAGGCAGGATTTGAATGTAATTTTTTCTGCATCTAAAACTAGCACTTATACTATAACTATCAGTCTCTCACAGAATTACCATATGAAAATATATTACCTCTAACAAATAATTGTACATTTATTTATTTTTGTAGCAAATAAGAAATGCTTTTAAATTCCTTAAATTTCGCAATCTAAATAAATATTTTATTCATTTTTATCACTATTGCTCCATTCATTGCCATCACTTTTGCTGTCATTCTTCTACTAAAAACACAAGACTAGGCTACACTCAAGTATAACCCAGATTTGGAGAGGAAGACTGCAGCTGATTAGACCAATATGGTACTTGAAAATCTTTAAAGACAAGGGCAAATTAACTTAAAAGACTAGCTCCCCATTTCTAGCTCATGTGCATATTTTCTTTCTTAATCCTTTCAAATAAGGAATAAGAACCACAAAGGAATAAGGTTCTTAGGAGCTGAGATGTCTTGGACTACTGTGCTCTTCCTAAGTAACTTCAGCAGATTGGTGGGAATTGGGTTACTTCAGCAATCAGTGTCTCAAAAGGTTTTACATTAAAAATAGATACATTTATACACAGTACCTTGATAGAGAGTTCAAGGAACTTAAAATCTTTATGGCCATTACATGTTCATCAAAACCCTCTTCTCAGAACTATAACTGAAGAGATTATGGAAACCTTATGCAAAACCAATGCATTTGTATTCAGTTGAGTTGCCATAAGAATGCCCTTGTAAACCTTGGTGTGACCTATAAATGTAAGCTACTATTATTCATAAAGGGCATCTTGAATAAAAAGCCTCCCTCCCACTTCTGCTGTACCCTGGGTAAATCATTTAGCTTCTCAGTGATCTAGGCTCTGCTCTAAGATTATAAAATGCAGAGAAGATGCCGGCCTACTTTGTGGTACAGGGAGTTTCCTCATTTAGGAGTTTCTTGTGCCAAATAAATCATAGGCCTAGTCTCTATCCTCTAATTATCATAAATACAGTGTCTTAAAAGTCTAAAGCAAAACGGCCCATTTTCTTTGATATTCTATTTGCTTAATATTTGGTGCACCTGCCTTGACAAGGGTTTTTAAGATATCAGTGAAGTTTGGTTTTTTTTTCTCAATCTTTTCACTGAATAGTGATTTTTTAAAAAAAATAATGCCTTGCCCCTTATACAAGGTGTTTTTCATCATTCCTTAGGAATGTCATAAATAAACATGGTGAGATTGACTCATTCTACATAAACCTTGCCGAGAGATCCTGGACCCTTGTTCTGGTTATTTATGGCTGAAACCCTGAAAATGAATTAGGTAAGTGAGGTGCAGCCCTTCCTGGAGGCAAAAATAGCGAAACAGATGGTATGGTGAGTCCCTTAAGCTCCTGGATACTATAACCAGACCTCCTTTCTCACTATAGCAATAGCACCATGAACTAGTACCACACTAGTCTTGGCCAGAATTTTTGCCCCTCCCAAGTTAACCTATGTACTCATTTCTTTGAGAGAAAGCAATTTACTCACTGGTGAGGGAAATAATTGACTCCTATATTTACACTGGATTACCCTTATCACTTCTCTTCTCAGCTGTACCAAAGAGGTAATATTTCAATATCTCGAAAGAACCCATAGGTAGGTAGGTAGGTAAAGATACTCCCTCCATATCCAGATTGCAGCCTCTCTACAATTTAATAGATTGTTTTGGAGAGTGGTAATAGCTGACAGGCATTATCCAGAAACCAATCTGGTGATCCTGGCATGGCATTTGACAATCCAAGTTCACCTCTTTGACAGGTGCACACACAAAATTTAAAAAAAAAAAAGCAACCAAACGACAGTATTTTCGTGCTGGGAAAGAGGAAAGGGCAAAGAAAAAAAGGGGTCAGTGTTTGCTAATTTGTAACTGACAATCGACATCAATGCTTTTCTCTCTTTTTTATTTTAGAGGCTCATTTCCAACTTCCATGGAGCCAATAATTCTCATTACCTAGTAGGGAGATAACCTCTGCATCTCCTTAAGCCTCTGACAAGAAACTGTTCCTCTTGCTCCTAACCAAAGTTGCCAGGAGGAATCCTATGTCCACAGACAACTTTCCAATGACAAAAATAATTATTTCCATTTGGAGGGAAGGGCATTGGTTCTCAAATCCCCAAAGGACACTGACACAATCCATCAATCCCCACGCATTTATTAAAGTACCTGCTATGTGCCAGACCCTGTACTAAGTGCTAGGAGGTGTGAGGAAAAAGCAAAAAACCTCAGAGAGCTTACATTCTAATGTGGAGAGACAACTTGTATATAAACAGGTACATGTAAGATATATTAAAAAATAGATGGAACTCGAAGTTAATCCTATAGGGGAAGGCACTGGTAGTTTGGGCTACTGGAAAAAGCCTGCTACAAAAGGAAGTATTCAATGGGAGTACTGAAGAAAGTCAGAGTTTCTAAGAGCCTGTGGTAAGAAAGGGAAGCATTCCAAGCCGAGGGGATAGCCAGTACAAAGATATGGAGATAGGAGGTAGAAGCCTAGAAAGACATGATAGGGGAAGCAAGCAAGGAAGGAAGGAACAAGCGAACGAACTAAAGAAAGAAGGATTTATTTTTTAATTTTATTATTTCCTGCTTACTAAGAGCTGGGGATGTAAAAATACAGTCCCTGCCCTCAAGAAGTTTACATTCTAATAGGGGTGTGGGAGAATGAAGGTAATTGGTGGCTTGGTTTTGAAGTCCAGAGAAAGACGGGGGCAGGGAGGGACTGTCTAGACAAACGCAGACCACCTGGGACCCTTCACAAAATAGGGGAAAGGAGGGCGGGTTTTGAGGAGAGATATTACCTAGTCAGTAGGCCTAATGGCGATAAGCTGTTCCAGGACGGGGAGTTCTTAGCTAGGATCTAAAGGAAGTTCGTGGATGAGTCAGCGATAGTGGGAACTAGGTCTGGAAGTTCCGAAAAAGTCCGGAACGAGGTGTGCACGGCCAGGTTATGAAGCGCTTTAGATGCAGGGGAGTGAAACTTCTGGAGAGACTGAATCTGATAAAGGGAAGGATGAAGTAAAGACTCGCTGAGTAGTGACTCAACCCCGCCCCAAGTGGCTGAAGTTTCTATTTGAAGTTGATGGTCAATTTCAGAGGGCTGGGAATAGCAAAGTCCAGGCACCATTCATTAGTAGCAAAGGGATGTATGTACACCTGTATGGACTGCAGAAGACAGATCCTGAGAGTAAATTGATTTCCTACAGCAAAACAAATGTGGAGAAAGAAGAGTCAATTAACGTAAACCTGCTCCATTCTGTGGTGGGAAGAAAGTTAGGGGTCTGCATACGTTTTCCTTTATGCCAAAATGGGAGGAGTCTGTGTCCACACCCAAATTTCCCCAGCCACAGTCCAGCGGTCAGGGAAGTCAGCTCTTTTCAGACCCGTGGGCGAATGCTTCACATTTGTTAAATGGGGTTCATAAAAATGTTTTGCGATTTGCTAAGACAAGCTACTTTAAAACAAGCTAGTACTGGTCAAAACCAGTCTCTTTTACAGCTGTGCGTTAAAACTACAAACCTGCTCCCCACTCCCTGCCGAGCCAAGAGTCCTTACTGTCAGGATTCTAGATTTCCCAGTTTCAGAATTAGATAATGTATTCAAAGCACTTTAAAAGCCTCAGCTCAATGGAAACTATTATTACGGTTGTTAATGTTATTTTTACACCAGTCTCTGGGCTAGGTGCATAGCACCAGATAGCAGATATATTTATTTCATTAAACATTTTCCAATTACATGTAAAAATTTTAACATTTAAAAAATTTTTGAATCCCAAATTTTCTCTCTCCTTCCCTTTCCTCCCTCTCTCCTTGAGAAGGCAAGCAATTTGATATCGAGTATACACGTGAAGTTATGCAAAACATTTACATATTACTTGCTGCCATTGTTAACGAAGGTAATTTTAATTTTGAACCATTCAATTCCTTGTTGGAAAGATACAGCAGAAACCAGAGAGAGGGTAAGTAGCCCAGGTAAGGTCAAGATCACTGGGGAAAGGGTCGGCCTCCGCCACACCCCTTAGAGAAATGTCAATTGCCCAGCTCTCGCCGGGCGCCCGCACACGCACGTCAGCGCCAGGAACCAGCAGAGCCCAGTGCCTGCCCCGGCTCCGCCCCTCCTCCTCTTTTCCCGCTCCCGGGATCCCAGAGCCTCGGGCGGGTTCGGGTAAACCGAGCTGGGGAGGGGGGGGGGCGCCCTGTGACGTCCACTCCTTGGCCCCGCCCCATCTCGTAACTAGGGTGATCCCGTGACTTCGACCCCGGTTTCTTTCCCCCTCCCCCTGGAGAGGGCCGGGCTGACGTCAGCGCCCGGTGGCTTCGGCGTTCGAGGCGGCAGGTGCGGCGGGAGCTCGCGTTCATTCTTCAGTCTCACGTCCAGAGTCCGGGTGAGGGGGGCACCGAGTGGCCGCGGCTCCGCCGGAGGTGAATATCCTCGGCCATCGCCCGCCCTTCTCTCTCCCCGAAGACGGGACGGGAGCCCCCGTCTTTGGGGGCCCGGGGGAAGGGGTCTGGCCCTCGGGAGGCTGGAAGACGGGGTCGGGGTCGTTAGTCCGGGAAGCCTGGGCGGAGGGACCGGGGGGCGGAGCCTGAGGATACGGCCGGAGCGGGGAGGGCGCCGGCGCGGCGGGGGGGATAAAGGGGTGCAGCCGGGCGGAGGTGTCCCGGACCCAGGGCTGAGGGAGCAGGGGGAAGAGCGCTCGTTTGGGTCGGGCTTGGGGCCGGAGTGGCCGGCAAAGGTGGGTCCGTCGTGATGGGACCAGGAGAAGGAGGAGTTGGGGGGGGCTAGTCCTAGGAAAAACTCGGGCCAGAAGCTGATAAGGAACTGAGCTTTGCAGAATGAGGAGTACCGAGTCCCGCCCAGCAGATTTCGGGGTAGCTTTGGGGTTAGGCAAATGGAAATGGGGCTTCTTACGGTATAGTTGTGTGTTTGACGAGGAAAGAGCTCTAGGGATGGGTTGTTGTTGGGTTTGGTTTTTTTTTTTTTTCCCTGAAGGGCAAGGGTACTGAGTATGAAATAAACATCCTATCAGTTTCCCAGTAACCCCAGGCGCCCCAGCTCCTTTTCGCTTCTGCTTGGAGGGCTGACAGTCGCTCTTAACCACTGACCCCAGTGTGCACTTCCTCTGCGGCTTCAGCGGCTCAGCCTGCGCTCTGAAAGGGGTCAGAGAGTATACCCAATAATGGGAAAACTGAGGGATTAGAGAGAAGCCAAGTTTAAATGCTTAGGAACTGAACCTGTTATATTGGGGGTGGCGTGAGGAGTTCGGCTTGTTGCTTGAAAAGGTTCGAGGGGAAAGGAGCCCTTTTGCAAAGTTCTTGTCGACGGAATGATAATTTTTTTTGCATTAATTCCTCAGTAGTTGATGTTTAAAGTAATGCTTTTTAACTTATTATATCTCTACCTTTCTTTGAGTTTTTGGGGAATTTCTTTGATTTGATAACTCTTTAGTGTAATAGGTGGAGTAGTTCTGCATTTTTATCTTTTAAATGACTGAAAAATAGAAGATCCTCAACTAGGGCTTGCCACACCCTATCTCTAGGGATATTAACGGGATGGAAGTGGATATCTATGCCCTGTATATCTCCCAGAAGTATCTAGATGTGATTCCATGATGACTGCCTTTTAAATATTCATAATAGGGCTGTAGAGCCAGGGTTCAACTTAGTATTTAAAATATTTGTTGTGCAGTATTCAAAGCATTATTTCAGAGTGATGATGCAACACAAAAATGAAAAATAGTGATCTCAGGGAGCTTATTCTAGAGGTGTGGATGGGGAAAGGGGAGATAGGGCTCAACTTGCTCACAAATAAGTTAAAAACAAGTTATTTGAGGAAGTATATTATGGCATGGCCTTTAAAAAAATCTAAAATCCATTCTTTATTAGTAATGGAGCATTTAACCTCTGTTTTTGAATAATTTCTTTTATAAGATTTAGCAAATAATGTCTCATAAAGCTTAGGAGATCTGTGCCCCCCCACTGTTCTGATTTTAATTAGCTTGACTTTAATAACTTGTTCTTAGCACCTTTAGAGAAAGGATTCAATAATGTTTTACCAACTGTTCTCAGAGGTATTTATTGGAAAAGAATCTGGGTCCAACAGACACAAAATTGCTGGGGTGGAAGGTGGAGGTGTCTTCAGGTGTACATATCAGAAAGGATTTCCATATTCTTTATTCAGTGCAAACTGATCAGATCCAGCAGGGAGCATTTGTGTACCACCCTCCCACCTATCCTCCCCCATCCCCCTTCTTACTGTGTAAGAGCTACTTAAAGAGCATTATTTGTGCAATATAAGTAGAGCCCAATATGTTTTTCTAACCTGAGATACTGAGAAAGCACCCCTATAAAATAGTAAGTTTGGACTAAGTGATCTTTAGAGGCATTGTGGTAGGGTAAAAAGAACTGAGACTTGGGAACCAGGAAATCATTTTGATACTCACTGGCTTTCTGACTCCGAACAAGATCATTTAACCTTTCTGAATTTGTTTTCTCATTTTCCAGTCAGTAAACATTTACTAAGTGCCTGTTATGTGCCCAGGCACTGTTATAATCACTGGGGAAACAAAGGTAAAGAAAGTTTCTGCTCTCAAGAAGTTCACACAGTCTTGATAGCATTCAGACAACTATGTGCAAATAAGTTATATACAGGACAAATTGGAAGGGGATAGGAAAGGCTTCCTCTAAAAGGTGGGATTTTAGATGAGACTTTTGAAGGAAGCCAGAAGGCAGCTATGAGGAAGGAAAGCATTTCGGGCATGGGGGACAGCCAGTTAAAATGTAGAGTCAGGAGATGGATCTAGTGTTCAAGGAACAGTAAAGAGGTCAATGTCACTGGATCAAAAAGTATGTGGGGGGAGGGGGAGTTGTAAGAAGACTGAAAAAATAGGGAAGTGGGGGTGGGGCAGATTATGAAGGGCTTTGAATGCCAAACAGGATATAATATTTGATCCTGGAGGGCATAGGGAACCATTAATGTTTGTTGAGTATGAGGGGAGGGGAATGTGTATAATGTGGTCAGGTCTGGATCTGAAGATCACTGACAGCTGAGTGGAGGGTAGACTGGATTGGGAGACCAGTGGCTATTGAAGTAATCCAGCTTTGAGGTGGTAAGGACCTGCACCCCGATGATGGCGGTGTAGGAGGAAGGAAGTGATCATGTGGAAGAGATGTGAAGGTAAAATCAACAGCGCTTGGCAACTGATCAGATATGGGGGGAAGGAGTGAGAGAGTGAGGATATGAGGATGAAACCTAGGTTTTAAGCCTAGATGACTGGAACAATCACTTGACAGTAATAGGGAAGTTAGGAAGAAGGGAGAGTTTAAGGGATTATGAGTTCAGTTTTGAACATGAGTTTAAGATGTCTACAGGACATGTAATTGAAGATGACCAATAGGCAGTTGGAGATAGTACACTGGAGGTCAGCAGAAGGCTTAGGGAAATAGTCATTCTTGATTTGAGAACTGAGAATCATCAGCATAAAGATGACAGTTGAATCTTTGGGTGCTGCTGAGATCACCAAGCTTAATGTTAATAGAGGGAGAAGAGGAGAGGGCAGAGGACAGAACCCTGTGACACACCCATCCATAGTTAGCAGGCTTGACTTAGATGAAGATCCAGCAAAGGAGGCTGAGAAGTGGGCTTAACAATACTTGAACTACTTGTATCACAGGGTTGTGAAACAGGTGCTTTGTAATATAGGCTGCTGTTTGCCAAGGTTCCTTTCCTAAAATTCTATGTCAGGAGATAGCTTGCCTGGCATATATTAAAACCTTGTAACTTATTTTTTTCTTGACAGGAAACTGTATTTTTCCAACTATTACCATTAGTTTGCTTTGTTTCTTGTGACCAAAGCTAAACACTTTAAAAGAGAACTAGAAGTCCAGTGACCTTGGGAAAGGTAATTTAATACCTTACAGTTATTCTGAGGGCAGATGCTCTTTACCCTGCTTTGCTTTGTATTGCCAGTGCTTAAGCACAGTGCCTAGCACACTTAGTAAATTTGGTAACAAGGTTGTATTTTAATGCAGGGATTTTCAACCTTTCTTGTGGTATTGATCCCTTTGGCAGTCTGTCAAATGAACCCCTTCTCAGAATAATGTTTTTTAAATGCATTAAAAATGGGATTACAAAAGAAACAAATTATTTTGAAATACTTTTAGAGTATTTTTTTGAAAAACAAGTTCAAAGACCCAGGTTAAGAACCATTAAATGATTCTCAGTTTCCTCTCCTCAAAGGAGGAAGACTAAAATGGACTGGACAGCCTTTAAGGTCTCTTTTTGCACTAACATCCTCTATCATTACGTGTCAGTGACAAGCATGTAACACATGGGAGAATCCATAAAAAGCTATGATCCCCAAAGAGCTGTTTAATGTTTGACAGTATGGACTTCAGAGAAGAAATATAAATCTCATAAAATAAAGTATCTTTTACAAAAAAGGCCACCAGAGGTGACTGTAACTGTGTTACATACTTTAAAAATTCACCGGAGAAGAAGGTTAGAGAAGTCCTTGTCAATGAGTGTTCCCCCTGGTCTGTCCAGCTAACACTTGGAGTTTTTGAAGGAGCTCCAAAGGAGAGGACTTGAGAATGAATTGGAAATTAGACACCCCAGTCACATTAAATTGGCACGTGTTCTTCATAGTTTCCAAAACGAATGGTTTATTTGATAACATCCAAATAGCCTGTCCACTAGCCAAACGTTTTCAAAAGGTAGCTTTTTTTTTTTTAAGTCTTGTGGAAAAATAAGAATTGCCTTTGGGGCAGGGGCAGTAAAGTAGGTCAACATTTTTTGGAAATTTTCTACTGGCTAATAACTGTCACCCTTCCCTTCCTTCCCTCCTAACTTTCCTATTGGCCAAAAGCTGAACACTTGGTTGAGTAGGGAAAATATTTGTGCAAGTCTGTGGCCGAAAGCTTTCTGAGCAGGAAGTGTGTTACACAAGGTCTAAAAAGACAGGAAAGAAATCTGCTTCCTTAGAGAAGCTGAACTGATCTGTCAGTCAGCATGGGGCTTAGTGTGGAAGAGGATAGAAATGGCAAAAGAGCAATGGAAGAAAGAAACAGCTTGAGTTATGTTTCTCGTCTTCAACACACTGAACATGTCACTGGTTGCACAAGATTTCCTCCCATCTATAAATACCAGAATTATGTTCACTAAACTACTACTTTTCAGAAGTGCCGGCAGGAATTACTGAAACACTTATAAGACACATTACCAAAACAAAATATTTTCAGTGTAAGATGGAGGTAGATGTTTAGATTTAAAAAAAAATTGTGAAACTGCATTATCTAAATGCAAGGCTGGTATTGCTCTTGATTACCCTAAACTAAGACCTTGAAAATATTTCAGTTCTTCATTTCCAGTCTTTATCTTTGTATTAAACGTATAAGTTGGTGCAGATGTAAGCAAGTCCAGCTTCTTCTGGATATGTTTATTATTTTATCCCTCAGTCTTTTTGTCAGGCAAAAGCATTAATTAGACTGCCCTTGGCTTTATATACTTATCAGTGTTTACCACGTACACTTCTACTTTAGACTGTGGACTATCTGGTTGAAACAAATATTTTAGGTGGTAACCAAGCAAGTATCCTTGTTCCATTCCAAAAGGAGTTACTAAATCCATTAGAGGGGGAGACTCTAAAATAGAGTAATGCTAATGCTAAGTAACATGATGAATAAAATAGTCTTTTCTTAAAATTTTTAACATTAGTAGTCAGGCAGTCATTTACCTTATTTGATGATGTGACTTTGGACAAATAAATATCTGGAGCTATCCAGACGTTGTAAGTAAGACATTATATTTTTTGATATATAACCAAGTATGGTTGTCTCAGTTCACAGATGAGGAAATTGAGTCACAAAGAGAATAAGTGAGTTCTTTAATCTACCTAGCAAACATTCATTAGAGCAACAATTAGAGTTCTGCTGGGTTTTGACTCTGAGTACCAGATCAGGGATGCTAATTATTACACATATAAAATGGGCAACAATTAGAAAGCAAGGAGATAATTAGGACTGAGCCCAAACCCTAAATGTAAACTCCTTTCTGGGTATTTATGTACTGGGGACACTGGGAAATGAGGTAAGATGCAGGTGTGTGGAACCCTCAGACACCTGTGGCTCTCTAAGGTCCTGAAGTGAAGCCCTTTGACTGAATCCAAGCTTCATGGAACAAATCTCCTTAATAAAAGGATTTGTTTTGTAAAACTTGGACTCCGTCAAAAGGCCACAGCCTAGGACCTAGAAGGCCACTTGTGACTCTGAGCCTACAGGTTTCCCACCCCTGGGGATTGCATGGAATATTATTGGGAATTAGATTCCTTTATAATTCTGAATTCCGTAAGAAATGTATCTCTTTTAAAAGTTCCTGTAAAAAGCACTGGAGTAGCTAAATAGAGACACCCAATGAAAAGCACTTTACCCACCTGCTTCTCTGGTAGAGGAAGGAGGTTTCTCTTTTTTTTCCCCTTTATTTATTTTTAGTTTTCAACATTCACTTTTATAAGATTTTGAGTTTTAAATTTTTCAATTTTTCCCCCTTCATCCCCTACCCAAGATGGTATGCAATCTGATATAAGTTATACATGTACAGTCATTTTAAACATGTTTCCACATTAGTCATGTTATGAAAAAAGAATTAGGGGGAAAAAAAGGAAAAACCACAGGAAAGAAAAAGCAAAACAAAAGAGAGAAAGTAGTATGCTTCAATCTTCATTCAGACTCCACGGTGCTTTCTCTGAATGTGGACAGCATTTTCCATCATGGGTCTTTTGGAGTTGTCTTAGATCATTGTACTGCTGGGAAGAGCGAAGTCTATCAAAGTTGGTCATCGAACCGTTGCGGTTACTGTGTGCAATGTACTTCTGGTTCTGCTCATTTAATTCAGCATAAGTTCATGTAAACCTTTCTAGGTTTTTCTGAAGTCTGCCAGCTCTTCATTTCTTATGGAACAATAGTATTCCATTACATTCATATACCACAACTTGTTCAGCCATTCCCCAATTGATGGGCATCCCCTCAATTTCCAATTCTTGGTCACCACAAAAAGAGCTGCTATGAATATTTTTGTACATGTGGGTAGGAGGGAGCTTTTTTAAGTATGTACATAACAGATATAGTTTCTCTGTGAAGACTTTAAAGAAAGGAAACTTGTGGTTCGCCCCTGGGGCCTGAAACAAGTGAGAACCAAGCATTTCAGATACGTATCTCAGGAGCTCTAGAGTAACTGGAATAGTTTGCACTTTTCTTAACACTTCTGGTTCAAAGGTTAAATTAAGGAAATGATCCAGAGAAATTGTTCTTTGAAGTGGGAGGAAGAAGTTCTCTCCTTTTAAAAATTTTTTACTCAACTGTACTTATTACCAGCTCCTTAAAAAGTGGTTAGGGAACACAAAATAATCATTAACAAAGCCCCTGAAGGACTAACCTGGAAAATACTTCCTACCTAAAAGCATAAGTGGGATGTGGAGTTAAGTGACTAAGTGTAAAAAGAATTGTAAAAAGAACATAAAGGATTCAAAGAAAGGAAGCCACAGGGTTGTTACTGAAATTTATGGCCCCATTTGTAAAATCAGAATGATTTGTAAAATTTTAGATCAGAAAGTTTTGTAAAATTTAAAGTCAGAAAGAAGAGCTAGCCAGAAACCTTATAGGGATCTAGTCCAAACCATTTTACAGATGAGGACAGTGAGGTCCTCAGAGAAGTTAAATTACTCATGGTTACCAGCATAGGAAGTAGATGAGCCAGGATTCAAATCTAGGTCCTCAGACTCTCCAAACCCATACTTTTTCCATCTCATAGCTTGTGCTTAAAGTTGAAAACCCCTGAAGACAAGGGACTGAACAAGACAAGGTTGTTTTTATTGAATTGTTTCAGTTGTGTCTGACTTTTCATGACTTCTGTTTGGGGTTTTCTTGTCAAAGATCCTAGAATGGTTTACCATTTCCTTCTCCAGCTCATTTTACAGGAAACTGAGGCAAACAGGGTTAAGTGACTTGCCCAGGGTCACACAGCTGGTAAGCGTCTGAGGTCAGGTTTGAACTCATGAAGATGAGTCTTCCTGATTGCAAGCTCTATCCACTGTGCCACCTTGCTGCCAGAGACAAGGTTAGCTTTAGATAAAATTTGTAGAAGTAGGCAAAGTTTATTCACCCGCTTCAGTCTCCTCTGTGTCACTACCTTCTGTTGAATGTATATGCAAACATCCTGTGCACTGACTTTTTAGGGTCCCACATGTTGAATGGTCTTCCTTTTCTGGCAGTTCCCATGTTTTCTTCTTCCCCTTTAGTCTTTGAAGAGATGGACCCTGTCTTGTCAAGGATAATCTCACTATTTGTTATTTCCATCCTATCCATTCCCTTGTACCCAGCAGTTATCCCCCCTTTCTCTGTAGTCTTTTCTGTTGGATTTGCTGCCCCTTAAAATGGTTAGGTCTCCCTGTCCTTAAAACTCACTTTATCCTGACATTCCCTCAATCTGTCCTCTGTCTGTTCAGTCTTTCATTGTCATACTCCTGGAAAAATCTGTCCACACTCGTTGCCTACACTGCTTTGTTCACTCCTCAGCCTCCTACACTTTGACTTTGACCGTCATTACTCAATTGAAATTGCCCTAACAATACCAGTGATTTTTGAAATTGCCGTATCCAGTAATTTTTTCCCCACCCTTTCTGACTTCTTTGCATTATTTGACACTGTTGACTATTTGTTTTTTTGGTATACTCTCTATTCTCTGGCTTTTCCCACTCTTCGTTCTCTTCTGACCTATAGGACTATTATCCTTTGCTGGTTCATCCATGTACTGCTCCTGAAATGTAAGAGTATGCCAAGACTGTGTCCTAGGTTTTCTTCTCTCTTCTTTCTACATTCTCTTGGTGACTTTTGTAAGCTCCTGTGGGGTTAAGTTGTCAGCTTTATGCAGATGTTCCATAGATCTGTATCTCTAGTTGTAGTCACTTTCCTGAGTGCTACCCGCAGTCAGTCAATGACCTTTTTTAAAAATTTATTTTTAGTTTTCAGCATTCACTTTTATAAGATTTTGAGTTCCAAATTTTTCCCCTTCCCCAAGATGGCATGCAAGCTGATATAGCCTATACTTGTACAATCATATTAAACATATTTCCACATTAATCATGTTGTAAAAGAAGAATCAAAACAAAAGGGAAAAACCACAAGAAAGAGGAAAAAAAAGAAAGAGAGAAAAAAATAGTATGCTTTGATCTCCATAGTTCTTTCTTTGGTTGTGGATGGCATTTTCCCTCATTGAGTCCCTTGGAATTATCTTAGATCACTCTGTTGCTGAGAAGAACCAAGTCTATCAAAGTTGGTTATTGCATAACGTGGCTGTTATTGTGTACAAAGTCCTCTTGGTTCTGCTCACCTCACTCAGCATCAGTTCATGTAGGCCTTCCCAGGTTTTTCTGAAATCTGCCAGCTCTTCATTTCTTATGGAACAAGAGTATTCCATAAGACTTATATGGTCTGATGCTGAGTGAAGTGAGCAGAACCAAGAGGACTTTGTACACAATAACAGCCACGTTATGCAATGACTAAGATTGTTAAACTGAACCTTTCTCAGCATTATGAGGATCTAAGACATTTCCAGAGGCCTCGGGGTAGATAATGCTGTCCACATCCAAAGAAAGAACTATGGAAGTCGAATCGCTATCACTTATTTTTACCTTCTGTTGAGTTTTGTTTCATCTTTCTGATGGTTCCTCATATTGGTTTTAATTTTTACTTACAACTTCACTAATGTGAAAATATATTTAATGGGTATGTAAATGTAAAGCTTATATCAGATTGTGTGCCATCTTGGGGAGGGTGGGGGGGAGGAAAAGGGAGAAAAATTTTCAACTCGAAAGCATGTGGAAAAAAAATAAAATTTAAATTTAAAACTCAAAAAAAACCCAATAGTATTCCATTACATTCATATACCACAACTTGTTCAGTCATTCCCCGGCTGATGGGCATCCTCTCAATTTCCAGTTCTTTGCCACCACATATAGAGCTGCTATGAATATTTTTGTACATGTGGGTCCTTTTCCCTTTTCTATGATCTCTTTGAAATACAGACCTAGCAGTGGTATTGGTGCATCAAAGGACATGCACAGTTTTATAGCCCTTTGGGCATAGTTCCAAATTGCTCTTCAGAATGGTCAGTAAGCTTTATTAAGACCTACTGTGTGCTAAGCACTGTGTTGCACCCTAAGTTCCCATATCACTAACTATCTGTTGTACATTTTAGGTCTCTCAAACCCAGTAAATAGAGTGTGTTATCTTTCTCACCTCAACCAATCCCTCTTCCTAACTTTCTTATTTCTCTTTAGGGCACCCTCATCCTTCTAGTCAGCCAGGTTTGCAACTTCAGAGTCAGCCTCAACCCCAGTTTCCCTTTCGTCATATACCAAAAGTCTTGTTTGTTCTACCTCTATAACATCTCTCTAGAATAGCTCTGTTTCTCTCCACTCGTTAATTAATTAATTTATTCAATGAGCAGTTATTTTGAGCACCTGCTATGTACCCAGGTACTGTGCTAAGTTCTGGGGATACAAAAAGAGGCAAAAGACAGTCCCTGTCCTCAAGGAGCCTACAATAACATGAGGAAACATGCAAACAAATACAGGAAGCAAACTATGTACAGGATAAACAGTAAATAATTAACAGAGCGAAGGCATTGAAATTAAGAGTGGTTAGGGAAGGCTTCCTGTAGAAGGTGGGACTTTGGTTGGGGCTTAAAGGAAGCCTGGGAGGTCGTTAGTTGGAGCAGAGGAGGAAGAGGGTTTCAGTTATGGAAGACAGAAAATCCTCAGAGAGACGGGGTGTCTTGTTCATGGAGCAGCCAAGAGGTCAGTTTCACTGGATCAAAGAGTACATGTCAGGGAGTAAGGTGTAGAAAGACTAGAGAGTTAGGAAGGGGCTAGGTTATGAAGGGCTGTAAATTCCAAACAGCATTTTGTGTTCACCCCCAGAGGCAATAGGGAGCTACTGGTATTGAGTAGAGGGATGACATGAACCAACCTGCAATTTCAGGAAAATCACTTTCTTGGTTGAATTAACGGTGGATTAGAGTGAGGGGAGACTTGAGGCAGGCAGACCCACCAGCAGCCTCTTGTAATAGTCCAGGCATGAGGTGGTGAGGGCCTGCACCAGAGTGGTTGCTGTGTCAAGGGAGAGAAAGGGGTGTATCTGTGAGATGTTGCTAAGGTTAAATTGACAGGCCTTGGCAACAGCTGGGATGGGGGGGGCGGAGGTTTGAGAGACTGTGAGGAGTCCGTGTGACTCCTAGATTGCAAGCTGGAGGGACTAGGATGGTGTTGGCGTCTACATTAATAGGAAAGGTAGGAGGGATGGAAGGTTTAGGGGCAAAGATAATTAGTTCTGTTTTGGACTTAATTGAGTTTAAGATGGCTGCTGTAATCCAGTGTGAGATGTCTGAAAGACGTCTTTCATGGAGATGTAACATAGGGGGTCAGCAGAGAGATTGGGGCAGGATAGGTAGATTTGAGAATCATCAGCATAAAGATGGTAATTGAGTCCTTGGGAGCTGATGAGATCATCACTTAGAGTAGTATAGAGAGAGAAGAGAAAAGTATGACAGCAGAACCCTGAGGGATACTTGGAGGGTGTGATCTAGAGGAGGATCCAGAGAAAGAGTGGTCAGATAGGTAAGAGAAAAACCAGGAAAGAGTGGTGGCTGAAAACCTATGGAGAGGAGAGAGGAATCAGTAGAGAGATCAAAGAGAATGAAGATTAAGAAAAGGCCATTGGATTTGCCCACTAAGAGATCATTAGTAACTTTGAAGAAAGCAGTTTAGTGGGATTATAAAGTCAAGAGCTGGATTGTAAAGGCTTCAGATGAGAGAAAGTGGAGTCACCTATCCTAGACAGCCTTTCTTTCTTTCTTTCTTTCTTTCTTTCTTTCTTTCTTTCTTTCTTCTTATTTTTTTGTTTGTTTTTTTTGTTTGTTTTTGGCGAAGCAATTGGGGTTAAGTAACTTGCCCAGGGTCACACAGCTAGTAAGTATCAAGTGTCTGGTCTGAGACTGGATTTGAACTCAGGTCCTCCTGATTCCAGATAGGCTGGTGCTCTATCCACTGCACCACCTAGCTGTACCTGTAGACAGTCTTTTAAGAGGAATTAGCTGCAGAAGGCAGAAGAGATAAAGGCCACTAGTTTAGTGGGGATGGAAGCATTATTATGTGAGGGTTTCTTCAGGATTGAGGAGACATGGGCATGTTTGTAGACAGCAGAAAATGAGCCAGTGGAGAGAGATTGAACATAAATGAAAGAGTGGGGTTGATGAAGAAGGGCAGTCTGCCTGGAGGGGGCGGAATGAAATTGAACAGTAGAGGGATCAGCTTTGGTAACCACTTCATCTTGTGAAATAAGTGAAGGTGGAGAAAGTGGCAGAAGGCATCTGAGTGTTAGGTGATGAGGAAGAAGGGAGAAGATGTAGTTCTTGACGGCCTCAATTTTTTTTCTGTGAAATATGAGGCAAAATTCTCAGCCTGAAGAGTAAGGTCAGGGGAAGCTATGGGAGGTTTGAGGAGGGATAAAAAGGTTTGGAAGAGCTGCTGTAGAGAGTGGGATAGTGAGTTTATAAGGGAAGTATAGTAGGATTGCCTAGCAATAGTGAAGGCCCCGTTGGGGTTATATAACATAAATTTGTAGTGCACCCAGTCAGTCAGAATGGCCGTGTGATTTTCTCCACCTCCATTTAGCAGCACTTGTGTGTGGACATGAAAGTGATGAATGGTAAGAGTGATCCAAGGCTTTGGGGTGGACGGAAGCTGCCTGGCCTGGCCTCAAGCAGACTTACCTAAGTAACACATAGACTTACCTCAGGGAACACATAGCTAGGCCCTTAATGCCTCAACGAAATTGGTCTCCTTGCCTCAGCTCTCTCCTTTTACATACATCCTCCATATGGCTGCCAAAGTCTAGGTTAAGTGACTTGTCACGCAGCTAGTAAGTGTCAAGTGTCTGAGGCCTGATTTGAACTCAGGTCCTCTTGACTCCAAGGCTGGAGCTCTATCCACTGTGCCACCTAGCTGCCCCAAAGTGATGTTATTTTTTTTTGTTTGTTTTTTGTTTTTTTAATGTGAAGCAATTGGAGTTAAGTGACTTGCCCAGAGTCACACAGCTAGTGAGTATTATGTGTCTGAGGCCAGATTTGAACTTGGGTCCTCCTGACTTCAGGGCCAGTGGTCTATCTACTGTGCCACCAAGCTGCCCCCAAAGTGATATTCTTAAAGGATATCTTTGACCACACCCCTGCTCCAGAAACTCCAGAGGTTCCCTATTACCTGACTCTTTACCTTTTCAGCTTTTTAATCTATTGTTCCTCTTCACAAACTATGATCTAGTCATACCTTCGTACTTGACGTTTCTAACCCATGACAATCTATCTTTCATCTCTGTACCTTTTGCACAAGCTGTCTCCCAGGTCTGGAATATACCCTCATCACCTCCTCTTCTTAGGAATTCCTAATTTCCTTCAAAGCTCAGATGCTGCCTGGCCTACCTTTCCATATCCTCTTACCTGATAGTGTTACCCCTGAAATTACCTTGTTATTTGTTTTGTGTATGCTTTTATTTGTATAGGTTGTCTCTGATAAAATGTAAACTCCTTGAGAGCAGGAATGGTCTCATTTTTTATCTTTACATTCCCTGTGCCTCCATAATGCCTGGCAAATAATAGGGGCTTGATCATTCCTTTTCCTGTCAAAACTCACCTGAATTGGTTCTTCTCCTAAAAGGCCCTACTCTCTGATAAATAAATTCAAGCTGGTATTAATAGTTAATGGTAGCTTAATTAGTGACCCCTCTCTGAGGCATTTGTAGTTCAAAAGAAAGCTCCTGCTTTGCAGAAACTGGAAGCAGCTGAAATGTCCAACATTTGGCTTATTTAGGTTAACTACATTATGATACATTAATGTAACTATAATAGAATAGTGTGGTGCTTTTAAGACCAATAAGTAAAAGAAATTTAAATAAATCTTTAAATTAAACAATAAATAAATAGACCTTTGTGGAGGGAAAAACATAAAAATAGAGTTCATGTTGATTACAGCTGTATCAAAGGAAAAGTGAATGAGAATGAATGAGCCAAGAATTCTGATAGGTACTTGGAGTGATTGAGAAGTCACTTTTATTCACTGAAATTAGTTTTAAGTGTAACTAAGCAAATTTAGTTGATTGTAGTGGTATTCTATATTAAGTTCTTATTAAAACTTTTTTTTTTTAAAGAGAGCTGAACATTTTGGTGAGGCTTTCAGAAACAGGCAGGTCAGTAGGGTAGATAATTGGGGGAGACAGGGAAGGCCTTTGGCAGCCTTCCTGCAATCATGTGATCTCAAGGCCAGCCAAGATTATGTGGTTCCTAGAGGTGCCTTGTATATAAACAATGGTAGTATTTAAAAAGGGATAGTGTGGCATGGTGGAAAAAATCAAGTATTAGAGTCAGAAGACCTGGGTTTATGTTGTTTGTCCTTCGTTCTCTTTGGGGGGGGCATTTGGGGGTAAGTGACTTGCCCAGGGTCACACAACTAGTAAGTGTCAAGTGTTTGGTCTGAGGCTGGATTTGAACTCAGGTCCTCCTGACTTCAGGACCAGTCCTCTATCCGCTGCATCACTTAGCTGCCCCTTGTCCTTCGTTCTTGAAGAGGATTATGACATTAGGGAGATGATGCCATGACTTGCAAGTGAATTGGATTTAAGTGAGGGAAGGCTGTGCAAAATCACCAGCCTCACTTTCTTCTCTAGAGCCATCTGGATCCAGTGGTGAGATATAGATCAGGACGACTAGAGGTAGCCCTGGATGTTGTGGGAGACCTTGGCCTTTTTAAGCTGAAGTCTAACAGGTCTCAGTTTGACTTTCTAGCTGAATGACCTTAGGCAAGTCACTTAACCTCTTTCTTAGTCTTAGTTCCCTCATCTGTAAAGTGGAGAGAAGAAAACTTGTTTCACTAGGCTGTTTGGAGGGAAGTGCTTGATAAATCTTAAAGCCCTTTATTAAGGTGATCTGTTATTATTTATGAAAAGAAGTTCATTTGAAACCAGCACTGTTTTGTTGTGGCTTTTCATAAAAGAAGGCACTGTTATTCTGAAATATACTTTATTAAATTCTTGAGACTGTTCAGCTCCATTGACAGAGTGTTACTATTCTCTCTATCCATGTATGAAAAATTTAGAGTTGTTTTTTCTAGGCCTTGTGGGGGATAAAGAACAGTAATCTTTTAGTCATCAATATCCCAAACCACTTTAAACTCCTGTCTCCTGCATACACAGAACTAGCTCTTTGGCAGTGTTTCTAATTACAGACATCTGAAGCGTTGTCATGCTAACATTTGTCCTTAGTAACCTTTTAGCTCTAAAAGGCCTCAGCTTTTAGAATGCATTGGCTGAAAAGAGAAGGAAAGAGAAGTTTGTAGAAGGAATGTGGAGATGGAGAGTTGACTGCTTTCAGCTATGATTTCATTAGCCTTTAAATGAGCTGACCTGACAATGCAGGCTGTACTTTGAATGCTTGTTGCTCCCTTAAAGAGTTGGTAGAGGGCTCTTTAATGTGGATGCAGTCAGTTTCTTTGCAGTGGTAAATAGGAGCGCCCTAGTTCACTTGTTTGTGCATTGAGCTGTGGGGACCCTTCCCGAAGTCATAAAGATTTCTCCTTTCACATAAACCCTAATATGAGGCTATGAAAGAGAAGTGAGTACCCAGCAGCCTTTGAAGGGCAGCCCCTGTTGGGAAGCTGTGCCCTGAAAAGTGGCTGTGTCAGGTTTGTACTGGGAGAGATTGCTATCTCTCTTTCTAGTCTATCTTATTAACTTAGCAGGGAATACTGGAGGGGATGGGGAAAGCTTTTTTCTTCTCTCTCCCCAGCCCCTAACCTCTACCTTCCTTTCATTGACTTTCTTCTCTTTCCTTTTCCTTCTGTTCACTGCTATCCCCCTTTTTTACCCGTTAACACTGCTTTTCTGTCAGTTCTTCCTTTGAGGAATAAATAGTTGAAGTATAATAGTTATAGTATCCATCTTTGTGTCCTTGTAGTTCAACTTTTTTGTGAAGAGAGGTACTTTTGATTTCCCCCAAGTGTTCAAGATATTGAGGCAGGGATGGCAGTGATGGGGGTAGAGGGAGGGTTGGATGGTGGTGACTGACTGTAAAGTCACTGATTTTCTTGGAACGGTAGCCTTCAAAGTGACACTGATCTCTCCTGGTTCTGCCCTTGTTTATCTGACCCCTCCTTCTCAGTCTCCTTTGCTGGATCTTCATCGAAGTCACACCTGTTAACCTTACTAACCATGGATATGCCTCCCCTCCCCCAGGACTGTCCTGAGAGCTCCTTTTCTTCTCCCTCTACACTGTTTCACTTGGATGATTCCGATGCTTCTCAAATCTGTCTTTCCACCCTAGCCTCTCTGCTCACCTCTAGCCTCACGTGTACAGCTCCCTATTGGTTATCTCGATGCAGTGTCCTTTAGACATGTTAAAACTCATGAACTTCCTGTTCAAAACTGAACTCATAATCTTTCCCCAAACCCTCCCCTCTTCCTGACTTCCCTATTACTGTTGGGTATACCACCATCCTTCCAGTCATCCAGGCTTGAAACCTAGGTTTCATCCTCAAATCCTTTTTTTTTTTGTTGTTGTTGTTGTTATTTTAGGCAATGGGGTTAAGTGACTTGCCCAGGGTCACACAGCCAGTAAGTGTTATGTGTCTGAGGCCAGATTTGAACTCAGGTCCTCCTGAATCCAGGGCCAGTGCTCTATCCACTGTGCCAGCTAGCTGCCCCTCATCCTCAAATCCTTACTCTTATGTCTCATATCCAATCAGTTGCGAAGTCCTGTTGATTTTACCTGCATAACATCTCTCCCATATGCCCCCTTCCTTCTTCTGACATGGCCACCCTTCTGGTGCAGGCCTTCATCACCTCAAACCCGAGCTACTACAATAGCCTTCTGGCTGGTCTTCCTGCCTGATGTTTCTCCCCAATCTAGTTCATCCTCCACTCAACTGTTAAAGTGATCTTTAGATGCAGGTCTGACTGAGTAACAGACACTATCCTCCCCGTCACTAATGCTAAGTAAACACCACAGGCCCCCAATATCTCTAGGGTCAAATATAAAATCCTGTTTGGCATTCAAAGCCCTTCATAACCTGCCCCACCTCCACTCCCCCACCTTGTCAGTCTTACACCTTACAGTCCTCCCCCAGCTACTCTTTGTCCCGGTAACATTGGGCTCCTTGCCCTTTGAGCTCTCCACTCCTGACTGTGGTCATTTTCACAGGCTGTCTCCAGTGCCTGAAAAGCTCTCCTTCCTCATTTCTACCTCTTGGCCTCCCTTTCAACTTTCCAGTTTCATTTAAGATCTTACCTTCTAGCAAAAGCCTTTCCCTGTTCCTTTTCATTCCAGTGCCTTCCCTCTGTGGGTTATTTCCATTTTATCCTGTATATTGCTTGTTTATATAGAATTGTTTGCATGTTATCAAGATTCTGAGCTCCTTGAGAGAGGAGACTTTTACCTTTCTTTGTATTCCTTGTGTTATTATTAGCACAGTGCCTAGCTTAGTAGGCTCTTAATAAATATTGACTGAGACCTCTCTGGCCCCAAGGGCTTCATGATCAACCAATGGGAGGGTGAGAGTATGGGTCACATTCCCTACCATAGCCAGTCTTGGGGCTTGTCTCCACCACCACCCCTTTCACCTATTATTTACCAACCTATCTACTCCCCTTAACAGTGGTCTTGTGAATTCCCAACCTCTCCTCCTCTTTGACCTATGTAGGCCCTTCATTGCTGTTACTACGGAGGTTCCATGCCAGAGCACATTATGGCTGCCTGCCTGCCATAGACAGAAAACACTTCTTTTATTGTGCCATCTTCCAACTATCTAGTTTTAACCTTGGTGTCATCCTCAATTCCTCACTATCACTTATACTAAATAACAATAATCATAATGATGGCTAGAGTATATATATATATATATATATATATATATATTTATTTATTTATTTATATTTATATTTACAAATATCTCATTTCACCTTCACAATAACCTGGTGAGGTAGAAGCTATTATTATCCCCATTCTTTCTGTTCCATGCTGCTGATTATCTGCCAGGATGCTCTTCTGGCTCCAATCACATTCTTACATGCAACTGACAGTAGGTTTCTTTCTTCACCTGTCAACACCACATCCATTCCTGCCACCATCTCGCTGTATCACTCGGCCTGCTCGGCCACTTTCTCCTGGTACACCAGATCCTCCCGATCTTCCATAGAGGTGGTGGCGGCTTTTGCAGGGTCTGCTCCACGGATGGCAGCGGATGGCAGCTCCAACTCTCCTGTGAGCCTCTCCTTCAGCGTCCGTGCAGCAAAGATCTATCCCCATTTTACATATCCAATTAGTTGCCAAATATTGTTTCTGCCTCCACAGTGTCTCTCATATACTTATAATAGCTACATTTCAAGCCTATTTCAGGCCTTCTTCATTTATTGCCTGGACTATTGCAGGAGCTACCAAATTGTTCTCTGTGTTTCAAGTTTCTCCCAGTCTCCAGTCCAGCTTCCACACAGCTGCCAAAGTGAGTGTCCTAAAGGTCGGGTTGATCCATGTCATTCCCCTGCTCAAAAAAACTCCAGTGGCTCCCTATTGGTGTTAGGATCAAAGAGTATTTAATTTATAATTTGCTCTTTTCAAAATTTCTCTTTTTGTGTAAGCTTTATAACAAATTAGTAGAGTAGGACATGTACACATAATTTATAAATGTGTGTATGTGTGTGTTTATATACATACATATATGGTGCATATTCAAAAAATTTTTTTTCACTGATAGGGATTCACAATCAGAAAATTTGAGGACCACTGCTTTAGAGCATGTGAAGGAATACTAACTCTGGCAAGCTATATATAGAGGGGGTGTTGGGGCCATAAAAACTGGTTTGGAAGTGTAACAGATAAGGTTTTGAGACGTTGGGTACTCTCGCTCTAAATGCTGAAGAAAGCAGTTGGGGGAGACCCTTAGCTCTGGAGGACCATTTCCACAATTCCTTTAATGAATCAGTGCTCTGCAAATGGATCTTAGTGACTTTAGTGCAGGGTTTAAAGGAGCTTTTGTCAGCTACCCAACTAACTAGCACCAGGCTAGTCATGTTCACTGGCATGCCAGTGTGGGCAGCTTTTTACCAGCACGTAACCTGGTTTTTCTACTCGGTAAAGGAGGCATTGATTTTCTCTTTCCAGTAGTCACATGATAGGCCCATAGAAAGTGGAAAGCATTGAATTTTTTTTTGTTATGTTTTAGGTTATGTTTAGTATGTTTTCTAACCAAACATATTAGGTGAAGGCAAGCTTTGTCAAAAATATCTGTCAAGCATAGCCCCTCTGAACCACGGAAAGGGTTCTTTAGACTCTATTTTTAAAAAATCGCCTTAGCCTAAGAAGACACCTGTGCACACTGTGTTGGGGTGAAATGTCCTTTTGTTCTTCGGTTGATGTTGGAGGCCACTTTGGTTCGCAGCCAAAACAGTTTGAAAGAATTTTACATACTTCATGTAGCAAAACACTTGCATATTCCATTTTAATGTGTAAAACTCTGATCAGTAAAGAGCTGTAATGATAGAAACAAACATACAGCAACCCAGTTATTCTGTGATGTCCCCCATCCCTGCTTTTTTCTTTCTCCTTATTTCTGCCTCCTGGCTTCCTGTGAGTCTCAGCTGAAACCTCACCTTTTACCCGAAACCTTTCCTGTCCTCCTTAATGCTCGGGCTCTCCCTCTGAGGTTGTCTCCCGTTGTCCTTTCTTTAGCTTGTTTGTACCTGGTTGTTGCGTGTCGTCTCTACCATTGGCCTGGGAGACCTTGAGAACAGAGACAGTTTTTTATGTTCCTATTGCTTAGCGCAGTGACTGAGGGAAGGCACTCAATAAATGCTTGGTGACTTGACTTCGCCTACTCTGGTTTTGGGGTGAAGTTCAGTGATTCCCTTTATTTTTACTCTCTGCCTAGAGGGTTCCTACTGTTTGGTTTTTATCAGCCACGATGACTTTGAATACATAGGGTAAAATCTTGATCCCCCTAAACTGAAGCAAATGTTTTGGACTGGAATAGCAAAAGATCATATAATCATAGAGTTGGAAGGACCCTCAGAGGTAATAACGATCACTAGATTTATATAGTGCTTTAAGGTTCACAAAGTACTTTACAAATATCTCATTATATCTTCACAACCATAGGAAATAGGTGCTGTTTTACAGATGAGAACACAGCCAGAGGTTAAGTGACGTGTCCAGGGTCATACAACTAATAAATGTCTGAGGCTGGATTTGAATTTAAATCTTCCTGACTCTTTGAGTCTAGTATTTTACCCACTGTGCTACCTACTCTACCAACTAATTCAGTACTTACCCAGAGGGAATAGAACTTGACCTGGGTCTTAAAGGACAGGTTGGACTTGGCTAGGTGGCAGGGTGTTGCATCACACCTCCCCTTCTATAACAACCTTTTACATTGCTGTTCCTTTTAGCATTACTCTTAAATGACTTGTCTATGCCAAGCTTCCATTCTTAGCAATGCTCTGCATTCTGGCTTCCAGGGATTCTACCAAAACTATGCATTTGGAAGTCACTGATTGCATACTTCTTCCTTCTAATAGCCTTATTCTTTTTTTTTTTAATTAAAAACAATTTATTCTGACTTTGACAAGCACTGACAAACTTGAGTATCTCTCAGTATACAGTGAAGGGCAGGTGGGTGGCAAAGTGGATAGAGTGCTAGCCCTAGAATCAGGAAGACTCATCTTTCTAAGTTCAAATCAGGCCTCAGACACTTACTAACTGTGTGACCCTAGGCAAGTCCCTTAACCCTGTTTGCCTCAGTTTCCTCACCTGTAAAATGATCTAGAGAAGGAAATGGCAAACCACTCCAGTATCTTTGCCAAGAAAAAAGCAAGGGACAGCTAGGTGGCACAGCTGATAGAATACTGGCCTTGGGGTTAGCAGGACCTGAGTTCAAATGCGGCCTCAGACACTTGATGCTTACTAGCTGCATGATGCTGGGCAAGTCACTTAACCCCAATCGCCTCACAAAAAAACAAAAACGAAAAAGAAAAAAGAAAATCTCAAATGGGGTCACAAAGACTGAGACATAACTGAAAAACCATATGCAATAAACGGGGAAAAAGAGCATTTCTTGTATGCGAAATGGTCTCATATCAGTTTGTTTTTTAGGTACACTGAATTCAGCAACAGTAGTTCTAAATGCTTCTATATCATCTGTTCTCTTCTGTGTGTTTTTTAAAATGGCCTTAACACTCCTTTATTTTTCTTGTATCACTGTAACTAGCTTTCTGCTACTTCTGACTCACCTTCCCCAAATTTAAAAAAAAAAATTTCTTGTGATCCTTTAGTCATACTAATCCACAGTCATGCAAAACAGGTCCGCATGTTGACCGTGTCTGAAAAGCGTGTCTTCTGCTGCACTGCTCCTCAATGTGTGCTTGGTGTTAGTGCTCTGGAGTCATGGTTAATCATTACATCGGTCAGAGTTCTCAAGTCTTTCAAAGTTGTTGTTCTTTATGATGTTGTAACTGTATTCCCTGGTTCTTGTTTCTCACAGGTCTTGCCAGGTGTCTTTGGCTTTACCCCTGGCATCATTTCTTATACCATGCTAGTATGCCATTAACATCCACATACCAATAGCAGTTCTCCAATTGATAGGCATTTCCCTTTATTTCCACTTTTTTGCTACAATAAAAAAGTACTGCTATGAATATTTTTGTAATATGGGTACTTTTCCACTGTTTGGGGGGGGAGGAGGTAATGCCTAGTAACAATATTGCTAGGTTAAAGGGTTAAAGATCACAGATAGTGACCTTTGGGGTATAGTTACAAATTGCCCTCCAGTATGCCAGTAGCTTATTTTAAATGGTTACTCTTGTCCTTTACCATAGTTGACTGTACCTTCTTTAAGATCTCTGATTTTGGTGTCCATATCCAGAGAAAGAGTTGGTAGAATCTGAATGCAGATTGAAGCATACTATTTTCACTTTATTTTTTTGTGGTTCTTTTCTTTTGCCCTGTTTTTTCCACCACATGACTAATATGGAAATATGTTTTACATATATAACCCATATCAAAAATTGCATACCATCTTAGGGAAAGGGTGGGGAAGGGGGGAGGGAAAAATTTGGAATTCAAATTTTTTTTAAATCAATGCAAAAATTGTCTTTACGTGTAATTGGAAAAAATAAAATACTATTTAATTTTTTTTTTCATTTCTTGTCATGAAAGGGAGGGAATAATTCTGTTCTTAGTCTCACAGTTCAATGGAGCAGAAGTTGTTATCTTTTTTATGTGAATTCTGGCCTTTTTGCCAAGTAAAATGAGACCCCCAAAATCTTTTGGCGTGATAGAGAAAGCTATCCAACAAGAAGGTCTTTATTCAGATACTTTTAAAAGAGCTTGTATTTGAAGTGGGGTAGATTTTCTGTAATTCTGCTCACCTCCTCCACTGCTCTCCTCTCCCCCTAGCCATTTTTCTAGAGGCACAGACTTCATAGGATGTGTCTCCTTTGAGTTAACGACATCAAATCCCACTAGGTTTCAAGATATGTTTAATAAATTGCATCTTTCATAATGTTAAGGGTCAAGATTTTTGCCTTTTTTACCCCTGTTGAAATCTCTGGATATTTTTAGCTTCCCAGACTGAGCTTTGCCAAATTTAAATCCTAGGGAAAAGCCCGATTAGGGTAAATTCCCTATTCTTTTCTTAATTCCTTAATTTTTTCCTCCCCAACCTTCTCTGCTGTCGTCTATGTTGTACTCTTGCACCTCATCCGATCTTTGCCAAGTTTGGTAGATTCTGTCACCATGATATATCTTGTATTGAGCCACTCCTCTCTACTCACAGCCACATCCCTTATTTATACCCTCATCACCTCTCATCTGGACTACTCTCATAGCCTACCCAGAGGTTCTCAGATTCTCATCTCTCCACCCCATCCTTCATATAACTGCCAAACTGATATTCGTGCAGCAGATATCTGACTGTTTGATTTCTCCTGCTCTGGAGGCCCCAGTGCTTTCCTGTTGCTGCTTAAGATAAAATACATGACTCTGGCCTTCAAAGCCTTTTCTACCCTGACTCCAGCCTACCTTTAAAGGCCGATTTCACATTTCTCTCCTTTGTGCAGTGTTCCAGCCGGTTCTGTCCATTGTCCTCCAGGCACGCTTATCGGGGGAGGTCCTCCTGGATCTGTGCTATTGCTGAACTGAAGTATTTGTTCCTTGAATACAACCTGCGCTTTCTTATATCTATGCCATTTCTCGTGTCGTCCTGATTTGTGGAATGAATGGCCTTTTTTCTACTCCCAGCCTGATCTCTGACTTTGTTAAAGCGTGCCCATTTTTTAAGGTCCAGATCAGATGCTAACCTTTTTATGAACCTTCTCTAATCTCTCCCCCTGCGTGAAACAGGTATGATTTCTTCTTCCTCAAATCTCTACATCATTTAAAACATTTTAAACTGTATTTTTAATTAAAAATCTACCAAATTCCTTCTCACATCCACCAATCCAATAACAAGAACAAGCCCTTGTTACAAATATGCCTGGTCAAACAGAACGTTGGCCATATCCCAAAACACGTATTCATTCTGAGCTCTGAGTTCAACTCTCTCTAGAGACAGGTATCATATTTCTTTATTAATCCTCTGGAATCATGGTTGGTCATTACATTGATTAGAATTCTTAGGTCTTTCCAAGTTGTCTTTATGATGGTTTATGTATAAATTACTCTCTGCATTCTGCTAATTCACTCTGCATCAGTTCATTTTTTTGTTTCTCTGAAACTGTTTTTCATCATTCCATACAACATAAAAGCACTCCATTACATTTACATGCCATAATTTGTGCAGCAGTTACCCAGTTGATGTTAGTTTCCAGTTCTTTGCCACTACGGAAAGAGCTGCTATAAATATTTTTTGTTCATATGAGTTCTTTCTTTCTCCTTAGCATTTGGCAAAGCTGTTATGGTACCTAGTATTCAAACATGTAATGTAGTGACTTATCTTTATATCCTCTACTTGATGCTTTTAAAAGTTTGAAGAGCAGGATCTCATGCTTTATTGGGTCTCTGAGCATTTAAATGTTGTGAATTCAGCATGCTTAACTCAGTAAATATATTAAGAAATGAAGTAGAGATGATGTAGACCCAGTTCTGAATTAACTCTTTAGTCAGAAGACCTGGGCTCAAAACATCGGATTATAAACTGACAGCCAGAAAGGACCTTAGAGGTCATTTAGTTCAGCCTTTTCATTTTATAGATGAGGACACAGGCCACACTAATAGTAAGCAACAGAGCCAGTATTCAAATTCAGGTAGCTCCTCTGACTCCAAATTCAGTGTTCTTTCCACTGCACCATGCTCCTCTGCTATTTACTGTTTGTATGACCTTGGGAGAATCACTTCATTTTTGAGAGTCAGTTTTCTTATCTATAAGATGAAAGGGTTAGCTGAGATGATCTGTAAAGTTTCGATTCTAAATCAGTGATCCGTTGAGTTTACAATCACAAGTAAAAGACCAGATGAACAAATGAATATTTCAAACTAGGAATCTCTTTGTCTCCATCTTTGTGAGTTGGCATGGTGTAGAGCGCTTGAGATTTAGAGATTTATTGCTATACCAGTCAAACTGCCAGTGGGTTACTTTATAGAAATAGACAATTAAAAAAAAATTTTATTGATTTATTTTGATTTATCAACAATCACTTCCATATGCTTTTGAGTTGAAAATTTTTCTCCCCCTTCCTCCCCCCACCCTCCCCAAGATAGCGCACAATCTGATACAGGCTTTACCTTTACATTCCCATTAAACATATGTTCACATTAGTGAAGTTGTAAGTAAAAATTAAAACCAATAGGAGGAACCATCCGAAAGATGAAACAAAACTCAACAGAAGGTAAAAATAAGTGATAGCGATTCGACTTCCATAGTTCTTTCTTTGAATGTGGACAGCAAGAAAAGACAAATTAATAGCAGAATTCTTTTGGAAGAACAGAAGACCTAGATTCTGAAGAGGAAAAAGGGGCAGGGGAAAGAAGAGCAGGAATGAAGCAAAACATTACCAGATCTCAAACTAAACTATAAATTTAACCATTAAAACTATTTCATATTAATTTAAAAATAAGAAAGTAAATAGTGTGACCTTGGATAAGTCATTTAAATTCTCTTTGCCTCAGTTTCTTCATCTGTAAAACAGGACAGTATTAGCTACTACTGTAGCTAATATATTTAACTCAGTGAGTTGATGTATCTAAAACACTTAGCAAACCTCAAAGCACTGTATAAATGTCAACTGTCATCCTTAAGAGAACATTATATAAACAAGATTCAGAGACAGACAAATGCAACACAGTGTTTGATAAATTCTTAAGACTCTTTTATCCGTAATTGCAAAGATAATTTCTTCCTTGCTCCTAATTTGTGATGCAACCTTTTATATCTAAGTCATGTTTCCATTTGGAGAGTTTTGTGGTTGTCAAGTGTTGATCCAAACCTAATTTTTCTGGTACATTGCTTTCCAGTTTTCCTAGCAGTCTTTGCTGAATAAATGAGTCCTTATTCTAGCGGCTGGAATCTTTCGGTTTATTGAACACTAGGCTACTAGATTTGTTTACTGTTAGGTTTATATGTGTGTAACTCTTATGTTCCACTGATCGACCTTTATCCAGCACCAGATTGTTTCGATGATTACCACTTTGTAATATGACTTTAAGATCTGGTTCTGATACAAGCCCCTTTCCTTCACACCCTTTTTAAAAAAAATTTCCCTTTAGATTCTTGACTTTCTGTTCTTCCAGATGAATTATATTATTACATTGGTGTCTCTTGACCCAGGGATCTTACAAGTAGGCATGTGTCTTAAGGAAGTCAATATACTTAAGAAAAAAAATCTCCTTTTGTTGCCCTTTCTTCGCTTACCAATTTAAGCTCAATCTCAGCTTTGAGATTCTTGATAATGTTTTTCCAGGCTGTGCCTTGGCACATAGTAAGTGCTTAATCACTGCTTGCTAATTGATTGATTATGACATATTCTTATATGCATCCTCTGTTACCAGCCCTTGCTTCTATCATCTAGAAATTTCTTTCAAAAATCTAAGTTGACTGGTGATTTCTTTGTGCTTCTACATCCATCCCTTCAAAGAAATCCTATTTCTCTTCCTCATTGAAATCGTTTCCCTTTGTCTCTAGAATTTTATTCTTGAACATTGCCCATCCTTCCTAGGCTGATTTTCCCTGTAGGATTTTCTTCCATGGGATCCATGCCTATCCTTTCTCTGAATACTGTGAAAATTGCTTTCCCAAAATCTAGGTGCATGTTACATTATGCCTGGATTTTCTCTCCTTCTGTATCACAGAGTTTAGAAGGGAGTGGTTACTTCTTCCCAGGTTTCTCATCTTTTCAACCCAGCAGCTAGTTTTGTTCCCTACTAGTGAAAATCATTCTGTAATAGAATTTCCCTTTGTTGAGTTCTCTACCTTTTCAAGTATAAAATTGTCTTTAAGGTGAGTCAAGAAGTTATTAACCATTCTGCTTTTGGCAGAGAAATAGAGAGAGCACCAAATGATGTCTGGATAATTGGAGTTCTCCATCACTACTATATCATGCCTCTGTGCCAGCGTTGTGACCTATGCCTCATCTATTTCCTTTTTATGTCCCTGTGGATTATGATATTTGCTAGTGACAAAATCATCTCCACTTCTTCCTCCATTGACCTTCACTCTAATATTCTCCATTACTATTCCTCTTTCTGGTTCCTGTGGTCAGACGAGCAGAAGGAAAACCCTGAGAGTGGTGTCAGGAAAAGCAGAGGGTGCTTGGAAAAGAAAAGGCAATTAGTAGTGTCATGACCTGCATAGTGGTCAGAAAGGGTGAAGACTGAAAAGGCCATCAGATTTGACAATTAAGACATTACTGGTAACGGAATAGCATAGTTACTAACAATGGAAGGGTAAGGATGAAAGTCAGATTGTATTAAGTTTAGAAGACAGTGAGAAAAAAGAAAGTGAGGAGGAAGTAAGTGGAGTTACTGAGAGTAGACTTTTACAAAGTAGTTTGAAAGGGGAGGAGAAAGATAGGATGATAGCTTGAGGTGATGGTAGGGTATAGTGAGTGTTTTTTAAGGATGAGGAGAGCTGGGTATGTTTGTAGATGGCTGGAAAGGAACTAGTAGGCCTGTCCATTTCACCTTTGTAACATCTCTCCAGTACACCCCCTTCTCCTTAATATGCCCTCTTCTCCCTTCTGACCCTGCTACCAGTCTAGTGCAGGCCCTTATCACCTCATGTCTTGATTACTGAATAGCCTGCTGGTGGGTCTGTCTTGTCTTAAGTTTCTTCCCACTCTGATCCAATCTCCAATTTAGCCACTCAAGTACTTTTCCTGAAAACTCAGGTCTGATCATGTCATCCACTCACCTCACTCCCTATTCAACAAACTCCAGTGGCTCCCTATTGCCTCTAGGAGCAACTACAAAATGCTGCATTTGGCATTTAAAGCCCTTCATAACCTAGCCCCTTCCTACCTTTACCAGTCTTCTTACATCTTGTTTGCCATCCCATCCAGTGACACTGGCTTCCTGGTTGTTCCATGAACAAGACAACTCCTTGTCTCTGTTCTGGGCATTTTCTCTGGCTGTCCACCATGAATAAATGGCTTTCCCTCCTCGACTCTACCTACTAGTTTCCCTAGCTTCCTTTAAGTTTTAACTAAAATCCCACCTTCTATAGGAAGCCTTTCCTAACCCATTTTAATTCCAGTGTCTTCCCTCTGCTAATTATTTCCTATATATCCTGTATGTAGCTTGCTTTGTATGTATGTATTTGCATATTGTCTCCTCCATTAGATTGTAAGTTCCTTGAGGACAGGAACTGTCTTTCGCCTCTTTTTGTATCACCAGCACTTAGCATAGTGCCTGATACATACAAGGTGCTTAATAAATGTTTATTGAAATGAGTTGAGAGGCAGAGATGTGGAAGAAGAGCATTCCAGGAATGTGATATAGCCTCTGTAGAAGTACAAAGGTAGGAGATGGAGCTCTGAGTTGAGGGCCCTAAATTAGAATGTAGATTGTGTAACAGAGCGTCATGTGCAGTAAGTCTGGAAAGATTGGTTAGAGTCAGATTATGAAGGACTTTAAATTCCAAGCTGAGAAATTTATATTTTATCCTAGAGGTTAATAGGGAGCTAATGGTGGTTCTTGAACAGAACAGAAATATGGTCAGACTTGTGCTTGAGTAAGATGATATTAGAAGCTATGGTAGATTGAAGAATGGAGGGTACTAGAAGCTGGGAGTGAGTCCAGTTATGATATTGTTAAAATAGTCCAGGCAAGAGATGATGAGGGCTTGAGCTAGTGTGTTAGTTATGGGATTGGAGAGCAAGAGATAGCAGGAAACGTGATACAGTGAAAAAAAATGCTAGATTTGGAGTCTTAAGGGCTAGATTTTGAATACTTAGTCTGTTTCTTATTATTTGTATAACTTTGGCCAAGTCATAAACTCTCTAGGCCTCAGCTCCTCATCTATGAAATGAGAGGGTTGGATTAGATGGTTTCTAAGAGGCTATGATCATATATACATACATACATACATACATACATACATACATACATACATATATATATATATATATATATATATATATATATATATATATATATATATATATATATATATATATATACACACATACACACACACACACACACACACACACACACACACACACACACATACATACATATATACACTTCCTCTTTGGGTTTTTTTGGTGAGGCAAAAAAGTTAAGTGACTTGCCCAGAATCACACAGCTAGGAAATATGTGTCTGAGGCCGGATTTGAACTCAAGTCCTCCTGACTTCAGGGCTGGTGCTCTATCCACTGCGCCATCTAGCTGGCCCTATACTTCCTCTTTGAACCAGTTTAAATGAGAATGAGGTTCAAATGTTGCCCCCCCCTCCACCATTTTCCTCCCTACTGTAAAAACTCTTCCTTGAGTTCCTTTTTTATGTGAAGTTATTGTCCCCACTCCTCCTCTCCTACTAATACATCCCTTTTTCTCACCCCTCCAACTTGATTATGATGGGATAATATTAAAAAAAAAAGTCACATTTTGTCCCCTCTGTCTATGTAGATTTCTTCTAACTGCCATAATAATAATAAAGATTTTAGGATGGTTTCTCTTTCATGTTCACCTTTTTATGCTTCTCTTGAGTCATGTGTTTAAATGTCAGATTTTCTGTTCAGCTCCAGTCTTTTCATCACGAATGCTTAAAAATTCTCTATTTCCCCTTGAACTATTATACTCAGTTTTGCTGGGTAGGTTACTCTTGGTTGTAATTCTGACTCTTTTGCCTTCTGGAATACCATTTTCCAAGCTCTCTGCTCCTTTGTTGTGATAGCTGCTAAATCTTATGTGATCCTGACTGGTTCACAGTTTTTTAATTTTTCTCTTTCTTTCTTTCTTTCTTTCTTTCTTTCTTTCTTTCTTTCGGCCAGGCAGTGGGGTTAAGTGACTTGCCCAGGGTCACACAGCTAGTAAGTGTTTTGTGTCTGAGGCCGGATTTTGAACTCAGGTCCTCCTGAATCCAGGGTTGGTGCCCTATCCACTGTGCCATCTAGGTGCCCCCGTAATTTTTCTTTTTGTATGCCTTCTATATTCTCCTTTACCCAGGAACTCTGAAATTTGGCCATAATATTCCTGGGGGTATTTATTTTGGGATCTCTTTCAGGTGCATTCTTTGAATTTTTATTTTGTCCTCTGGTTCTAAGATATTGGGGCACTTTTCCTTGATAATTTCTTGAAAAATGGTATCTGGGCTCTTCTTTTGATCATGGCTTCCAGGTGGTTTAATAATTCTTAAATTATCTTTCTTCCGTCTGTTTTCCAGGTCAGTTGCTTTTCTGATGAGATGTTCCACATTTTCTTCAATTTTTTCCCCTTCTGTTGACTTCATTTTGTTAATTCATGATGTCTCATGAAGTCATTAGTCTCCGCTTGCCCAATTCTAATTTTTAAGGGATAATTTTCTCCAGTGGATTTTTGTACTTCTTTTTCCATTTAGCCATTTTCATTTTCCATTTAGTTCTGCTTTTTAAGGAGTTAATTTCATCAATGATATTTTGTACCTCTTTTACCATGTGGTCAATTCTATTTTGTAAGGAGTTATTTTCAGTATTTTTTCATGCCTCTTTTACCAAGCTATTAATTTTCTTTTCATAATTTTCTTGCATCACTCTCATTTCTTTCCCCAGTTTTTCCTCTATCACTCTTATATTTGATTTTTAAAGTAATTTTTTTTTTGCTCTTTTTATATTTCTTTATCACTTCCAGGAATTCTTATTGGGCTTGTGTCCAGTCTGAATTTTTCTTTCAGGCTTTGTTTGTGATATTCTCACTCGTTTTCCTTCTGAGTTTGTTGTATCTTGAGCTTCCCTATTACCACAGTAGCTTTTTATGGTCAGGTTCTTTTTGTATTGTTTACTTATTTTTCCAGCCTAATTCTTGACTTTAAATTTTATGTTAAGAGCTGGGCTCCGCCATTATCACCTCTGTTATTTAATATTGTACTAGAAATGTTCACTATAGCAATAAGAGAAGAAAAAGAAATGGAAGGAATTAGAATAGGTGATGGGGAAACAAAACTACCACTCTTTGCAGATGATATGATGGTATACTTAGAGCATCCTAGAGAATCAACTGAAAACTACTTGAAATTATTAACAACTTTAACAAGTTTGCAAGATAGAAAATAAACTTACATAAATCATCAGCATTTCTTTATATTACCAACGAAGTCCAGCAGCAATAGATAAAAAGAGAAATTCCATTTAAAATAACTGTAAACATTATAAGATACTGGGGGGGGGGGTTACCTGCCAGGAACTCTATGAACACAATTACAAAACACTTTTCACACAAATAAAGTCAGATCTAAACAATTATAAAAATATTAATTGCTCATGGGCAGGCTGAGCCAATACAATAAAAATGACAATTCCACCCAAATTTATTTATTCAGTGCCATACCAATCAAACTATCAAAATTTTATGTTATAGAGCTAGAAAAAATAATCATAAAGTTCATCTGGAAGAACAAAAGGGAATCAGTGAATAAAAATGCAAAAGAAGGTGGTCTAGCCATACCAGATCTCAAACTGTAGTAAGCAGGGGCAGCTAGGTGGTGCAGTGGATAGAGCACTGGCCCTGAAATCAGGACAACCTGAGTTCGATTGTGGCCTCAGACCAAACACTTGACACACTTACTAGCTGTGTGACCCTGGGCAAGTCACTTGACCCCAATTGCCTAAAACCAAAAAAAAAGCAAAATAAAAGAATTAAGCAATCTCTTTGGTAACCTTGGAGAGAGTTAGAATGAGCTCACTACCTAATGAGGTGGCCTATTATTCTTTTGTATAGCTCCTAGATTTTTTTTTAAACTTTTTTTTGTATTATAGACCCCCTTTGGCAATCTGGAGAAGCCTATGGATCCCTTCTCAGAATAATGTTTTTAATACTTAAAATATGTAGTATTACAAAGGAAATAGTCATTAAAAGAATTAAAACTACTTCCCAGACCTCAGGTTGAGAATTTTTCCTGTAATTGTTAGGAAGTTTCTCTTCATATCCAGCCTAAATCTCCCTCTTTGACTCTCTTACTAGTTGCTCCTCATTGTGCCCTCTTGGGCCAAGCAGAACAAGGCTAATATCTCTTTCATATGCTAGTCCTCCAGATACCTGATGGTAGCGATTATGTCACGGACTCACAGAATCTGTAAGTAGGAAAGGCACCTTGTAGACTGTCCAGGCTAGACTTCAGCTAGCTTTTATTGGGAAGAAATGTATCTTCATATTGAGCCTAAATTTGCTTTTCTTCTGTTTCTACCCTTTGTTCCTGGCTATGTCCTTTGAGGCCCAGAAGAATCAGTTTAATTCCTTTTTGCCTAAAACGTTCCTTCAGATAACTTCAGATAGCTAACTGTTCCGTTTTCTGGGCTAAGCTTTCCCAGAATTTACAGCTGATCATCCCGGGCCATGATCTTGAGGTCCTTCACTATGCTGGCAGCCTTCCTCTTCATAGTCTACGGTTTTTCAGTGTCCTCCTTAAAACGTGATGCCCAGAACTGAATACCGTACTCTAGATGTGGTCTGAACAGGTAAGATTTTGGGGGGGAGGTAATAGTTGGTTTTTTATTTTTTAAAAAATTTAGTATTTTATTTTCCCCCAATTACATGTAAAGCGATTCTAATATTCTCTTTTTTCCTTCAAATTTTGAGTTCTAAATTCTCTCCCTCTCTCACCTCCCCCCTCATTGAGAAGGCAAGCAATTTGACATAGGTTTTACACATGTAGTCATGCAAAATACATTTCCAAGTAAAGAAAATACAGACAAAAAAGCTACCTCAAAATAAAAAAAGTAAAGAAAAATTATCTTCAATCTGTGTTCAGACCCTGTCAGTTCTTTTTTCTTTTTTTTACTTAAAAGATTTTTTTTCAACATTTGTTTTCATAAGATACTGAGTTCCAAATATTTTCTCCCTCCTTCCCTCCCTTCCTCTCTCCCCAAGACAACAAGCAACCTGATATAGACTATACATGTACAATCATTTTAAACACATTTCCACATTAGGCATATTGTGAAAGAATCAGAACAAAGGGGAAAACCATGAGAAAGAAAAAAACAACCACCAAAAAAAAAAGCACAACACAAAAGAGAAAATAGTATGCTTCGCTCTGTATTCAGACTCCATGGTTCTTTCTCTGAATGTGGATAGCATTTTCCATAATGAGTCTTTTGGTATTATCTTAGATCATTGTATTGCTGACTTAAGTCTATCAAAAGTGGTTGTCAAACTGGGTTGTTATTACTATGTACAATGTTCTCCTGGTTCTGCTCACTTCACTAAGCATCAGTTCATGTAAGTCTTTCCAGTTTTTTTTTGAAATCTGTCTGCTCATCATTTCTTATAGCATAATAGTATTCTGTTTCATGCATATACCACAACTTGTTCAGCTGTTCTGCAATTGATGGGCATCCCCTCAATTTCTAATTCTTTGCCACCGCAAAAAGAGCTGGTATAAATATTTTTTGTACATGTGGGTCCTTTTCCCATTTGTATGATCTCTTTGGGTACAGACCTAGTGGTGATATTGCTAGATCAAAGGATATGCAGTTTTATAGCCCTTTGGGCATAGTTCCAAATTGCTCTACAGAATGGTTGGATCATTTCACAGCTCCACCAACAATGTATTCGTGTTCCAATTTTCCCACATCTTCTCCAACATTTATCATTTTTCTTTTTTGTCATATTAGTCAATCTGATACCCACCAGTTCTTTTTCTGGAGATGGATTATAAGTCCTTCAGAACTGTCTTCAGTCATTGTATTACTGAGAATAGCTAAGTTATTCACAGTAGATCATCATACAATATTGCTGTTACTGTATACAGTGTTCTGGTTTTGCTCATTTCACTTACACTTTGCATGTAAGTCTTTCCAGGATTTTCTGAGAGCATCCTGCTTGTTGTCTCTCATAGCACATAAGTATTCCATCACAATTATTTACAACAGCTAGTTCAGCTATTCCCCGGTTGATGGATATCCCCTCAATGTCCACTTTTTTGCCATCACTAAAAGAGTTGCTGTAAGTATTTTTGTATGCATTTTTGTTTATCTCTTTGAGATACAGACCGAGTATTGTATTGATTGCTTGGTTAAAGGGTATGCATGGTTTTATAGCCCTTTGGGTATAGTTCCAAATTGATCTTCAGAATGGTTGAATCAGTATACAACTCCACCAGCAGTACATTAGTGTTCCAGTTTTCCCACATCCCTCTAACATTTGTCATTTTCCTTTTCTGCATATTAGCCAATCTGACAGGTGTGTGGTGGTAGCTCAGAATTGTTTTAATTTGTATTTCTCTAATCAGTAGTAATTTAGAGCTTTTTTTCATATGACTGTAGATAACTTTGTTTACTTTGTCTGAACACTGCCTGTTCATATCCTTCGACCGTTTATCAGTTGAGTAATGGCTCTTATTTTTATAAATTTGACTTGGTTTTCTACACATTTGAGAAATGAGGTCTTTATCAGGGAAATGTGAAAAAAAATTTTTTTCACAGTCATGGTTACCAACTGTGTATTTCCCTCCATCCTGTTTTTCCCCTGTCTATCCTATACTCTCTCCTTTCATTCTATCCATCCTATCCATTCTCAAACGTGTTTTGCTTCTGACATTTTTGACTAGGTAAGATTTCAATGGGATTATCATCTCCTGCTTTCTGGACACTGTAGTTCTTGTTCTAAAAACGGAAGCTTAAGAGCACTTTAGCTTTTTTTGGTCTGCTCTGTCATACTGTTGACTTAGGTTGAGCTTTCTGTTCACTGAAACCCTTAGAACTTTTTTCATATTTCAGGTGGCCCATAAAAAATGTAGAGGAAAACATCCTTTGTAGAAGAAATCCTTTGGCATGCTGAAAGCAGCCTGTGGGCAAGTTGTGCAGGCCTGCTTTATCTTGTATTTGATGTATTCACGTTTTGCTATGTCAGGAATCTGAGATGTCCCACCCTAAATCTCCAAGCTAACCATCCCCAGTTCCTTTAAACATTTCTCATATGGCATGTTCTCCAGCCCTCTTAACATTGAAGTTGCTGCTTCTCAGCATGCTTCAGTTTGTCTGTAACTTTTCTAAAATGTGGTACATTTTTGCACACAGTTTTGACCTGACTGGGCCAGAATACGAAAGAACTCTTTTTTTTTTTTTGATAATTTATTTTGATTTATCAACAATCACTTCCATATTCTTTTGAGTTGAAAATTTTTCTCCTCCTTCCTCCCCACCACCCTCCCCAAGATGGCACACAATCTGATATAAGCTTTACATTTACATTCCTATTAAACATATTTTCACATTGGTGAAGTTGTAAGTTAAAATTAAAACCAGTAGGAGGAACCATCAGAAAGATGGCACAAAACTCAACAGAAGGTAAAAATAAGTGATAGCGATTCCACTTCCATAATTCTTTCTTTGGATGTGGACAGCATTTTCCATCACGAGGCCCCTGGAGATGTCTTAGATCCTTGTAATGCTGAGAAGGGTTAAGTTTAACAATATTAGTCATCGCATAACGTGGCTGCTATTGTGTACAAAGTCCTCTTGGTTCTGCTCACTTCACTCAGCATCAGACCATATAAATCTTTCCAGGTTTTTCTCAAGTCAGCTTGTTCATTTCTTAAAGCACAATAGTATTCCATTACATTCATATACCACAACTTGCTCAGCCATTCCCCAATGGATGGGCATGCTCTCAGTTTCCAATTCTTTGCCACCACAAAAAGAGCTGCTATGTATATTTTTGTACATGTGGGTCCTTTTCCCATTTGTTTGATCTCTTTGGGATATAGCCCGCGAAGTGCTATTGCTGGATCAAAGGGTATGCACATTTTTGTAGCCCTTTGGGCATAGTTCCAAATTGTTCTCCAAAATGGTTGGATCATTTCACAGTTCCACCAACAGTGTATTAGTGTTCCAATTTTCCCACATCTTCTCCAACATTTATCATTAAGAATATGAAAGAACTCTTTTTTTTTAAAGGCAATTGGGGTTAAGTGACTTGCCCAGGGTCACACAGCTAGTAAGTGTGTCAAGTGTTTGGTCTGAGGCCACAATCGAACTCAGGTCCTCCTGACTTCAGGGCCGGTGCTCTATCCACTGCGCCACCTAGCTGCCCCTAGGAAAGAACTCTTAACCTGCCTCATCCTTCTGTGTTCTGTCTTAATGCAGCTTGGGATATCGTTTGCTGTGATCCAACATGTTAGCTCATTCCAAGTTAAGCTTTGTGACATCTGCAGATTTTACCTGCATAATGCCTTGATTCATTCAAGTTGTTAATACAGATGCTGACCAGCACAAAAACAGGGGGCACTCCACTTTTGTTACTCAGTCATGTCCCACTCTTTGTGACCCCACTTGGGGTTTACTTGGCAGAGATAATGGAGTGGTTTGCCATTTCCTTCTCCAGCCCATTTTTACAGATGAGGAGACTGAGGCAAAAGGGTTAAGTGACTTGCCCAGGTCACAACAGCTTTATCTTATAAGTATCTGAGGTCACATTTGAACTCAGGTCTTCCTGGTTCCAGGCCTGGTGTTCTATTTTCTGTGCCACCTAGCTGCTTGGCCCTCCACTAGAGAGACCTTTTGTTTGGGTTTAGTCAGTTCAACCAGTTCTGAGTTTACCTAATTATATGATCCTCAAACTCACAAGCCCCATCATATTCACAAGGATGTCAAGACTTTGGCATATCCTTTGCTGAAATCTAGGCATTATATGCCTTCTGCTTTCCTCTGATCTATCAGTCTAGTAGCCCTTTAAAAAAATGAAGTCGAATTAGTATGGTGTGGTCTTATGTGGACCTGTTTTTGGCAAAGCCATGCTGGTTCTTCTTGTTCATTTCTTCGCTTTTCTAAATACTCACGAACCATTCCTTTAATAATAAGTTTCACATATTTGCCAGGAAGTCCAGCTTCCTGGCCTTTCAGATGATGGAAGAAACTACTCAACTTCTGTTTTGCTTTTTTCTTGGTCAAAGAGACAGATTTTCAACCAGGAGCTATATCAGTTCCAGGTTTGCAGTTTGTTTCCTGAAATGCTTGTCTCTTCTTCTGTCCAAGTTTTCTGGAGGAGACAGCGTTGCTTTTGTTTCTCCTTCCGCTGGTCCTTACCACATGTGCCTTTTCTGTCTTATAATCACTTTTTCACATACAGTGCTCCTCACCTTCGTTACTCCTTTTTATCTGTTGTCTTCCTTTTGAATACTCTTCCATACTCATATTCCAGCCTGAGCATCGTCCGTATTTGATACATGTCAATGAGATGTAGACATCCGAGGCCATCGATTTTATTATTGGATAGTATCTCCTGATCCCTTTGTTCCCCTGCTGTTCCTTTTCATGTGTCTTACTGCTTTCTCTCATACATGGCTCGACAGATATTTGTGGACAATTTTCACTTTCCTTTTCAGTTTTAATATCTTCTGGGTCACATTCACAAGATTGCAGGCTGTACTTTTAATCTGTATCTGTACTTTTAATCATCCTTTGTTAAGTGTACTGCATCACTGCAAGAGTTTATTACAGTTCTGTTTAAGGTCATGGTCCAGAAAACAAAACTCCAGTTTTCCCAATTTCCTAGCCTTCTCTTTACACCTCAATCCTCTCTCTTCTGGAGCTGGTGCCTTTCATCAGCATTAGTGATCCGTACCCTACCATTCTAAAGTTGTCAGTTTGTTGCCCAGAACTTCACAGTCTCTAAGAATACTTCCTAGGTCACTGCTGATGGCATCATTTATTGCCATATCAATCATCAGGCTGACAAGTTTTTGGAGGTGTTCCTCATATCTTAGATACAAATTCAAGGCAAGCAAACAGGCCCTCTCTTTGTTCTGTGTCCTTGACAGAGAGCTGCTTCTGTAGCTCTCGGCGGAAGTCACCAGCTCTCATCATTCATTCCTCTCTCCTTACACTAGATGTTACCAGACAGCTTCTCTTCTGGTGGCACCTCTAGGGCTACATAGTCATTCCTAGGAGACCAGGAAATTGCTTCCTTCTCAAGCTGTCCAACATCCCCCTCTGCACTAAAAGCCTTCTGCAAATGGTTACCCAGCCCTGTGTGCTCAGAGGTCCTTCTCTTCCTTCTCCCTCACGTGTTTCCACCCCAAATTTCCTGATCCAGGGAAAGATTCCTCTCTGCTTCAGAATCTTTTCTTGAGATTCCTTTTCCATTCTAACAAGGAGCTTCACTCTCCTTTGTGATGGGGGGAGTAGAAAGGTGCTTCTCCAACCATTTGCCTTTCTGTTTTAGGAAGGCCAAACTGGACTTTGGGTACGCACATCTATTACTTGGCAATAGAAGAAACATTTGTACCTTCTCTACAGGTCTCTGCAGCACTTCCTTTGCCCTCTGTCTTTGACAGCAACAAGATTCTGTCTTCCTCTTTTCAGTAGCTTTCCTGGCAAACAGCCAAGATCGAGTGAGAAAAATAGGTGACTCTCTGACACTCTGCAGACTGCTAAGCGGTGGATCAGTGTTACTTCTGAGTGTTGTGCTGTGCCTGTTCGTGGGCCAGCCGGACACATATAAGTATACAAAGAATAAATGCAAAGAAATGAAGTTGTCTAACATGCCAAAAGAGGAAAGTGAACAGGTGTACTATTGCACTGTTGGTGAAGCTATGAATTGGTCCATTCTGGAAGGCAGAGAGTTGCCCAACTTCACATACCCTTTGACCTAGTTATACTGCAACTAGGCTTATACCCTAAAGAAAGAAGAAAAGAATGAATGTGTGGGTAGAAAAATATTTATAGTAACTCTTTTAGAAAAATATTTATAACAACTCTTTTTTTTGTGGGAGCCAAAATGAGGAACTAAGAGATTATCCTGTTAAGAGAAGGCTAAACAAATTGTGATATATGACTACAATGGAATGTTGTTGGCCATTAAAAATGATGAAATGGATAGTGAAGGTAGTCAGTGAATATCTGAATTGATACAGAATGATGCATATTCATCTTTTTTTTTTGCAGTTGGGGTTAAGTGACTTGCCCAGGGTCACACAGCTAGTAAGTGTCAAGTGTTTAGTCTGAGGCCGGATTTGAACTCAGGTCCTCCTGACTTCAGGGCCAGTGCTCTATCCGCTGCACCACCTAGCTGCCCTCATCTTCATCTCTTGACAGAGAGATGTACACTGTGCCCATGATTCCTGATACTGATTATCAATTTTAGACTTAACTTCCTTTTGGAACATTGACCAACCAAGAGAATGATCTACCAGAAAGTGTGTTCATTTCTTGCTTTGTTTTCCTGGGATTTCTAAAGTTTTTATTTATTTATTTTTTAAAAATAACTTTTGTTGATCTTTTTTTGTTTTTATATCTCAGTCATTTCTAGATATTCCCCTTGTGAGAAATTAATATTTCTCTCTTTTATGAATAACTAATAATTGTATTAGGACCAAGGTTTTTCCCCTTTTCTGCTTCCTTATCCAGAAACCAACTGGTATGGGAAAGGCCAAAATCTAATCAGACAGTAAAAGAAATTCTAAGTTTAGGCTAATGGGTGTATTCCTGCCCTTTGTATTTGCTCAGACCGGTCTGGGGAAGTTTTGATTCTCCCTATTACATACAGGTGATATGGAAATTGATGTCTCTTTGACCAAGATTTGAGTGACCTAAGCCACAGACCCCAAGGGTAGCCCACCTCCCATCAGTCAGAGGTGATTAAGCATCCCTCAGGAATGCCTTGTCTTTGACGGGCATATAAACTGTGACGCCACTGCCAGGGTTCTTTGGTCTAAGAGAGATGGCTAAATGACCGTCCCTTTATTAATAACTGGTTGGCCTTATTAATAACATGATTAAATTACCCAGAAACTGTCCCTCAGATTTCTTTTTAAATGTCATACCCAGGGCTCCCTCTAAAAAAGTTGAGCAAACTAACTATGCATTAACCTTATCTGACAGTGTATTGCAGCCTTCCTAAAAATGTCTTTTATTGGGTTACTTAGCATATTTCTGACAAATATCCCATCCTTTGCTTGGTCAGACTCTCTTTTGTTTTTTTGCGAGGCAGTTGGGGTTAAGTGACTTGCCCAGGGTCACACAGCTAGTGTCAAGTGTCTGGTTGAGACTGAATTTGAACTCAAGTCCTCCTGAATCCAGGGCTGGTGCTCTCTCCACCGCACCACCTAGCTGACCCTGGTCAGACTATCTCTTAAGAAAGTCTCCTAAGGTCCTCTGTTCTGTGGTGATGTTTAAAAAGAGGAGTTCGTCCATTTTGATATAATGTACCAGTAGATACTGCAAGGAGTTGTCAGATTTTGCCCAAAGTAGAAAACTGAGGCCTAGACAGTGTCATGTGATCATCGAAGTTGCACATTTCCGTATGACATGGTTGATTCTGTCTTGGCAAGGCTGGAGAATTACATCTAGTTTTCCTGACTCTTTTGACAGTTCCAGTTGAATTCAGAAATATTTTTTACCTTTGTTCCTAAGTTTCAGAGAAAAGCCGACTGCCCTTTTGGACTGTTGTATGTAGCATTGTGATCTTTATCTTGCCTGCATCACTTTATGAGACCGCTCTCTAGGGTGATAGAAGGCTTATTGCCCTTCTCCATTTTAATTGATTGGTGTTTTTACTGGTCAGCTTTGGATACTGATCTCTTACCTAATAAACGAGCCATTTCAGCAGCTCAGTCCTTTCTCATTTTCCTGTGCTGCTTGTTTGATACCTTAATGAACAATTCAGAGTTCAAAGATTTTTTAAGTCTTAGCTAATTTAATTCCATAGTACCATATTAGTTACGTGAGTTAGCATTAATCCTTATTTTAAATGTGCTGCTTTTTGTATATTAAGATTATTAGGTAGACAAGAGGAAATTACTCACTTTGAAGAGTTGAGAATTCACTTATAATATCATGTACTGGAAGTGTAATCGCAAAATGTGCTACAGGCTGATGAAGGAATTATTGCATTTCTAGCAAGTGCTTGGTAGGCGAGGTAAGCATAACACCATCCTTGATATATTTTATGATTAGAGGGCCCTAGTCCTAAATTTTTAACACTTTCAGAACACACCCCACAATGTATGTGTGTGTCTTTATACAGAGAGAAAGAGAGAATGAATGAGAATGAATTCCTTTAGGCCTAGTAAGCACCTAGTGAATTTATCTGGTGTTTGTAAAACTGCTAATGTTGTCTAAGGTGTGGATTTCATGTATCATCCTTTCACTAGAGTTCTTGAATTTTAAAAGAATCCTTCCAGAGAGCAATATTGAGCAGGAAATAAATCACTGCTGTGACGGAATTTGAGGCCTAATCTGCACTATAGGAAATGGGGAGTTCTGAGTGATAAGAAGAAACTTCACAAAAGGCCTCAATTACTGCCTAGGATAAGATCAACCCTATTGTGGCCCTGTGAACTTGTTGCTATTATATATCAGGAGGGGGGTAAAAGTTTTCTTTTCTTCCTTTTATTGAATTAATTTGATAACCAGGTGCTGTGTTTTCAGTAATTTGCTTGTAGCGATGGCCTCACCCCCCTGTCTCTAGATGTGTATAAGACAAAGATTGATACTTCAGGGCTCCACAGGTGCCCAGTGGTGATTGATTAGTGCTAAAGTGCTGAATATCATAAATGAAGATTGTGCTACTGACTTATTAATAACTGTATAAGAATACACTTAGGATTGGTTTTCTAGGAACTGGGGGACCACAAATCATGATCCCATCTGCCCCCCAGGCAAGGCAGTTTGTCAGTGGGAGGATTGAGGGAAAGATGATGAAGCCTCCCTCAATACAAAGTCATCCCCTATGACTACAAAAATAACTCAGAAAAAATCTCTGTTATACAAGTGTAGCACATTTAAAACGAAATTTGATGCTACCTTGATCAATAACCTTAGCAGAGCATTAGGAGAATAAATGAGGTAGTACTTAACCTGTGTAATTTTTGAGCTATGTACAATATTAAAATATTCTCACTTTTTAATAATGAAATTTAGTGAAATTGAAATTTTTCATTTTGAATACTGTTTTGACATTGAAAAAGTATCTCTTGAACGTGAAAGGAAAGTCCTTAGGGCTTCACAGAATGTGCCTTTGATATCGGTGTGGGTTTCGTTGATCAGTGACATCATTCTTATTGTTGTGTATTTTCTCCTGTGTCTTTTTGTGTTCTTGGATGCTTGTCATTATCCTGTCATTCTCTTTACTGAATTCCTTAAAGTGTTCAGCAGTCTTGGACACTCATCAGGGACTTGACGAAGTGAGTTCTGACTTCTCTTGCTGCACCAGTGTAACTTACGTTAGTTCTAAGGTGCAGACAAAGATGGTTTTGTTTATGAGAATGAATACACTAAAAAACAGATTCGAGATGCCATGGTACTATAAATCTAAACGTAGAATTGTGATTTTGAGCCCTCATGCAGTATGAATACGCGCGCGCGCACACACACACACACACACACACACACACTTGGAGTGGTGGCTGCTTTTTAAAACTTGAGCCCTATGAGTAGGCACTATCCACTTACCTAGTATTTCTTGAGTGCCTGTTATATGCTAGCACTGTGGGCCCCACATAACTTTATTTTAATTTTTTTTTTTAATTTTTAGGCAATTGGGGTTAAGTGACTTGTCCAGGGTCACACAACTAATAAATGTCAAGTGTTTGGTCTGAGGCTGGCTTTGAACTCAGGTCCTCTTGACTTCAAGGCCGGTGCTCTATCCACTACGCCACCTAGGTGCCCCTTTTGTTTTCATTTATTTATTTTATTGCCCACATAACTTTAGGAAGACATGGTTTCATCCTTGCTAATTAACTCTTGAAGTAAGAAAAACGAAGACAAGAATCATCAGCCTCTGTGACTGTGGTGCCTGTAAGGCACTGGTTAGGGAGCCTTTCCTCTTCCGTACTGTCTAAAGTGCTTCTCTTTATGTACCTGTGTAAGGCATCCCAGGGGCCTCAGAAGTTACTGTCACAGAGCAGAGGAGTAATGTGTAAAGGGGAAAAAGGCGAGAGGACCATGTTGGCATGTTGTTTCTATAATTCCCAGTGACACTCAAGACAGAGTCATGTATTCTAGGTTACTGCAAGAGAAGGCTGGCAGCTAGGGGATGAATCTCTTGGGCCAAGGGGACCCATGATTTAGGAAATTTTGGTGGGTGTTTTTTCTTAATTGTGACTGACTTCATTTCCAGAAGAACCATTGAATGTTTATTTGTGTAAGTAAGAGAGCAGTACTCCACTGGTTTTTTAATACTTTTTTTTTGGGGGGGGAGGTGCTGAGACAGTCAAGGTTAAGTGACTTATCCAGGGTCACACAGCTAGTAAGTGTCAAATGGCTGAGGTTGGATTTGAATTCAGGTCCTCCTGACTCTAGGGCCAGTGCTCTATCCATGGTACCATCTAGCTGCCCCTTTGAATACTTTTTAATAGATACTGTCACAGAATTGATATTCTTTCTGAAGTCTGAGCAGCCCAATTGTGAGGTCACCAGTAGTAATCATAATTGGCTGTCCAAGCAGAGATGGTTTCTGCTGTTCTCATTGCCACAACTTAATGAAGTTAACCCATGACTTCATGTGTGTCAGAACAGTACCAAATAGTAGAGATATTCATGTCACAATTACATTGACTTGCTGCTTAACAATCTGACCCCAATTTCCACTTATTTATTCTGTAAAAAGGTATAAATTTAACTGAACCCAAATTTAGTAACAAGGAATGGAAGTATCCATGCAGTATAAATTTAAAATTTGAAGTCCATTATTATTAGTTATTATGTAATTTAGAGTAAGAGTTTGCTTATGACATTCCCCAAATTGTGCTTCCTGTGGTAATGTGACTTGTTCCTTATAAGTTATTTTTATTGGAGGTAGAGTGGAGACAATACTGGGTTTAGAAGCAGAAGGACTTGGGTTCAAATCCTGCCTCTGCTACTTAATACTACCTCTGTGACCCTGCATGAGTCACTCACCATTTCATGGGCCTTGGTTATTCATCAGTAAAATGAGATGATGACCTGACATCTTTTCCAGTTCTAAATCTGTGTTTCTTTGGGCTATGATCCTATTACTATCTTACCCTGTTGTCATCTATAGCTTATTAGGTTCCATGGAAAGGCTCTTGTTTCATTTTGGTTCCTACCCTCTTATTCAAATTATCCTAGCTTAGTGAAACTGCTTGTTTTTTCTTTATTTTTACCCGTTAGTAACACAGGGCAGATCCTAAATGTATTTGAATAGGTAGGCAATGTGGTACAACAGGAAGAGCATCAGCTCGGAAGTCAAAGGACCTGGGTTCAAATCCTGTTTTTGACACTATCCCTGTGAATATGGGCAAGTGACTTAATTTCCTTGGCCCTCTGTTCCTCATCTGTAAATCAAGAGGATTGGATCTGAAAGAATAGAGGTTCTCTTCAGATTGAGGTCTTTGATTCTGTAAACTTTGGTGGAATTCTTTTACCTGGTATAGGCAGTATGGTATAGTGGATTGACTAATTAAGTTGGAATCCAAAGAACTTGGATTTAGATCCCGGTCTACCATGTGGTGGTTTCAGATGAATCATTTAATTTTTTTCAGTCAGCAAACATTTATTAAACATCTGCTTTGTGCCCAGTACCATGTCAGATGCTACGAAGAGAAAAACAAAACGGTCCTTGCCATCAGGGAGTTTACGTTCTGTTGGGGAAAACGCAATTACACATACAAGTAAATAGAAAAAACATACAAAGTTACTGGGGGTGGGGAGAAACTAGCATCTTTGGGAGCTCAAGAAAGGCCTCTTGTACCTTGAAAGAAGCCAAGTGTTACAAAAGTCAGAGATGTGGAGGGAGGGCATTCCAGGCATGGAGGATAGCCATCGTAAGGCAGAGGTAGATGTGTCATACATGAGAAGGAGCAGAGTGGGCTAGTTTGGCTCAGCTCAAGAGGGGTGTGAAGGGGAATCATGGGTAAGAACCCACAAATGTGGCTGTAGCCAAATTGTCCAGGGCTAGCATTTCATCCTTGAATGGATATGGCCACTGAAGCTTCTTGAGCAGGGGAATGACGTGATCAGACCTGTATTTGGGAAATATCACTTTGGCAGCTATGTAGAGAATGTACTGGAAAAGGGAGAGGCCAGAGCCTGGGAGGCTCAGGAGAAGGCTATTTCGATATTGCATATGAGCAATGATGAGGTCTTAAGCTAGGGCTGTGATCCTGTGAGTAGAGTGAAAGAAATGAATTCATGAGATATTGTGGAGGCAGACTTGATAACCCTTTAGACTTGGGAGCTAAGGGCACATGAAGGATGGCGGTGCTTTCTATAAAATTTCAATGACGAGGAAGGGTAATGGTGCCCTCTGAAAAAACAGCTGGAAACGTTGAGAAGAGGGATAGGAGTTTTGTTTGGACATGTTGAGTTTGAGACTCCTATAGGACATCCAGAGGAAAATATCCAGTAGTCAGTTAGGAAACATTTATTAATCACTAATTGTGGTAAGTGAGGGAGATACAAAGAGAAAAGAAAAAAATCTGTGCCTGCTCTCAAGGAGAAGACAGTGTATAAATAACTCTACATACAAGATATGTACAGTATAAATAGAAGGTAATCTCAAAGGGAAACCACAGGCGGGGTGAGAAGAGAGGAGGAGAGACCTTCTGCAGAAGGCGGGATTTTAGCTGAGTCTTGAAGGAATACAGGGAAACCAGGAGGCAGAGGTGAGAAAGGAGAACATTACAAGCATGAAGTACAGCCAGAGAAAAGCCAGGAAAGGGATAGGAGGTATGGAGTGTCGTGTCTGAGGAACAATGGATAAACCAGTATAGCTGGATTATGGCATATATGAAGGGGGTAATGTAGTATAAGGAGACTGGAAAGGTAGAAGAGGCTAGGTTGTGACGGACTTTAAGTACTAAATAGAGCAATTTCTATTTGATCCTGAAAGTAATAGGAAATTACTGGAATTTGTTGAGTCAGGGAGGCCACGTGGTCAAACTTAGACTTCAGGAACATCACTGCAGCAGCTTAGTGAATGACGGCTTGGAGTGGGGGGACATGGAGACCAATCTTAGAAGGCAGTTGCAGTGTATCAGGCATGAGGTTATAAGGGACTGTTTTGGGGAAGGGAGTCACTGGAGATAATGTGATGTATACCAGAGATGTCATGGAGATAGGAACAAGACTTGATAACAGACTGACTACATAGAATTAGAACAAGGAGTAAAAGATTACACTAGGGTGGTGAGCCTTGGTGATTGAGAAGATGGTGGCACTCTCAACAATAAATGGGATGTTTCAAAAGGAGAGGTCAAGGGAAAAGAGAATGAATTCAGTTTTAGTCATGATGTATTTGAAACGCCTTTGGGATATCCAATTCTAGATGTTCAAAAGGCAGTTGGTTATTCCAAGCCAGAGCTCAGGAGAGAGGTTAGTATTGGAGAAATAGATTTGAGAGTAATCTGCATATGTATTATAATTGAATCCATGGACTTATGAGTTCTGAGATAAAATAGAGGGAGAAGAGAAGAGGGTCCAGTACAGAGCTTTAGAGGACTTCCACAGGAAGTAGGTGTGACCTGAACAAAGAGCTAGCAAAAGAAACTGAGGAGTGGTTAGATAGAAACAGGAAAGAGAAGTGTCACAAAAGTTTAGGTGAGTATCCAGGAGAAGAGGTGATCAGCAGTGTCAAATGTAGCCAAGAGGTCAGAAAGGATGAAGAGTGAAGAGAGGTCATTTAGAGAGTGGTTTTGGTTGATTGAGGTCAGAAACCAGATCAGAGTGTGGAAGCATGTGAAGAAAGGGAACAGAAACAGCTAGTATAGAAGGAATAACATACACAATCAATTGGGTAAAGAAATCTATTTTACCCTATAAGGAAGTTGGAGGGGAAGGGGAAAAGAAAGGAGCGGGGCCTGATAGAAGGGAGGGCAGAGTGAGGGAGGTGGTGGTCAGAAGCAAAACACTGGGAGGAGGGACAGGGTGAAAAGAGAGAGAAAAAAGTATAAATAGAGGAAAAATAATAAGATGGAGGGAAATACACAGGAATCATGACTGTGAATGTGAATGGGATACACTCTCCCATAAAACGGAAGTGGATAGCTGAGTGGATTAAAAACCATAATCCTACAATATGTTGTTTGCACAAAACACATTTGAAGCAGAGACACACAGAGTAAAGATAAAAGAGTGGAGCAGAATATATTATGCTTCAGCTGAAGTAAAAAAAGCAGAGGTAGCAATTCTCCTCTCAGACAAAGCAAAAGCAAAAATAGATCTAATTAAAAGAGACAAGGAAGGAAACTACATCTTGCTAAAAAGTACCATAGACGATGAAATAATAACAATACTAAATATATATGCACCAAGTGGTGTAGCATCCACGTTCTTAGAGAAGTTAAGTGAGTTACAGGAGAAGTAGATAGCAAAAACATACTAGTGGGGGACCTCAACCTCCCCCCTTTCAGAACTAGATAATTGTAACTACAAAATAAATGAGAAAGAATTTTACGAGGTGAATAGAATTTTAGAAAAGTTAGATATGGTAGATGTCTGGAGAAAATTGAATGGGGATAGAAAGGAATATACCTTTTCCTCAGTGGTACATGTCACCTACACAAAAATTGACCACATGTTAGGGCATAAAAAACTCACAATCAAATGCAGAAAGGCAGAAATATTAAATGCATCCTTTTCAGATCATGATGCAATAAAAATTACATGTAATAAAGGGCCATGGAAAGATGAATTAAAAATTAATTGGAAACTAAATAATCCTAAAGAATGAGTGGGTCAAACAACAAATTATAGATAATCAAATTATCAGTATCAAAAATGAACAAGATGAATTCACCACCCAATGAAGAGGAAATTAAAGCAATAATTAGGAGCTGTTTTGCCCCACTGTATGCTAATCTGACAATCTAAGTGTAATAGGTGAATATTTATGGAAATATACATAAATTTCCCAGATTAAAAAGAAGAGGAAATAAAATATTTAACACCATTTTAGAAAAAGAAAATGAACAAGCCATCAACGAACTCCCTAAGAAAAAATCTCCAGGGCCAGATGGATTTACAAGTGAATTCTACCAAACATTTAAAGGACAATTAATTGCAATACTATGTAAACCATTTGGAAAAATAGGCAAAGAAGGAGTCCTACCAAATTTTTTTTATGGTACAGATATGGTGCTGATAACCTAAATTGGGAAGAGCCAAAACAGAGAAAGAAAATTATAGACCAATTTCTGTAATGAATATTGATGTACAAATTTTAAATAAAATATTAGCAAAGAGATTACAGCAGTTTATTACCAAGGCAATACACTGTGATGAGGTGGGATTTATACCAGGGATGCAGGGCTGGTTCAATATTAGAAAAACTATAAGCCTAATTGACCATATCGATAACAAAACCAACAGAAATCCTATGATTATTTCAATAGATGCAGAAAGAAACTTTTGACAAAATACAGAACTCATTCCTATTTAAAAAGAGCATAGGAATAAGTGGAGCTTTTCTTTTCTTTTTTTTCTTTCTTTCTTTTTTTTTTTTTGTGAGGCAATTGGGAGTTAAGTGACTTGCCCAGAGTCACACAGCTATTAAGTGTTATGTGTCTGAGGCTAGATTTGAATTCAGGGGCTCCACACTAGCAGGGTCTATCCACTGCGCCATCTAGCTGCCCCCTAAACGGAGCTTTTCTTGAATGAGTAGTGTCTGTCTAAAACCATCAGCAAGCATTATCTGTAATGAGGACAAGCTAGAAACCTTTCCAATAAGATCAGGGTGAAACAAGGGTGCCTATCATCACCACTATTATTCAACATTGTACTAGAAATGCTAGCTTTAGCAATAGGAGAAAAAAAAGAAATTGAAAGAATTAGAATAGGCAGTGAGGAAACAAAATTATCAACTGTTTGCTGATGATATAATGGTATACTTAGAGAATCCTAGAAAATCAACTAAAAAACGACTCAGAATAATTAACATTTGCAAAGTCACAGGATATAAAATCAACCCATATAAGTCATCAGCATTTTTATATATTACCAACAAAGCTCAGCAGCAAGAGATAGAGAAATTTCATTTAAAATAATTGTAGACAGTATAAAATAATTTGGGAGTTTGCTTGCCAAGACAAACCTGGGAACTATATGAACATAATTACAAATCAGTTTTTGCACAAATAAAGTCAGAGCTAAACAATTGTTTACTCATGGATAGGCTAAGTTGATATAATAAAAATGACAATTCTACCCAAATTAATTTACTTATTCAGTGCCATACCAAACTACCAAAAAATTATTTCATAGAGCTAGAAAAAATAATAATAAAATTCATGTGGAAGAACAAAAGGTCAAGAGTATCAAGGGAATTAATGGAAAAGAAATTCAAAGTAAGGTGGCCTGGCCATACCAGATTTAAAACTGTATTATAAAGCATCAATCATCTAAACTGTTTGGTACTGGCTAAGAAATAGAGTGGTGGATCAGATTAGGCATACAAGACACAGTAGTCAATGACTATAGTAATCTACTATTTGATAAACTGGGGTAAAAACTCACTGTTTGATAATAACTGCTGGGAAAATGGAAAATAGTTTGGCAGAAACTAGGCATAGACCAACATCTCACACCATATACCAAAATAAAGGTAAAATGGGCACATGTTTTAGACATAAAAGGTGCTACCATAAGCAGATTAGGAAACCAAGGAGTAGTTCATCTGTCAGATCTATGGAGAAGGGAAGAATTTATAACCAAAGAAGAGACAGAGAACATTATGAAATGCAAAATGGATGATTTTGATTACATTAAATTAAAAAGAGTTTGCACAAACAAAACCAATGCAACCAAGATTAAAAGGAAAGCAGAAAGCTGGGGAAACAATTTTTACTGCAAGTGTTTTTCTGATAAAGGCCTCATCTCACAAATATATAGAGAACTGAGACAAGTTTATAAGAGTACAGGTCATTCCCCAAATGAGAAATGGTCGAAGGATATGAGTTTTCAGATGAAGAAATTAAAGCTATCTATAATCATATGGAAAAAAATGCTCTAAATCACTATTAATTAGAGAATGCAAATTAAAACAAATCTGAGGTACCATCTCACACCTATCAGATTGGCTAATATGATAGAAAAGGAAAATGATAAATGTTGGAGAAGATGTGGGAAACTTGGGACACTAATGCATTGTTGGTGGGGTTGTGAACTGATCCAGCCATTCTGCAGGGGAGTTTGGAATTATGCCCAAAGGGCAATCAAACTGTACGTACTCTTTGATCCAGCAATACCACTACTAGATCTGCATCCCAAAGAGGTCATTGAAAAGGGGAAAAAGACCCACAAGTACGAGAATATTTATAGCACTTCTTTCTGTGGTGGCAAAGAATTGGAAATTGAAGGGATACCCATCAATTGAGGAATGGCTAAATAAGCTGTGGCATAAGAATGTAATGGAATACTATTGTGCTATAAGAAATGATGAGCAGATGGAATTCAGAAAAACTTGCAAAGATTTACATAAACTTATTCTGAGTAAAGTGAGCAAAACCAGGGGAACATTGTACACAGTAACATTGTGCAGTGATCAGCTATGATTCACTTAGCTCTTCTGAGCAATACAGTGATCCAAGACAATTCCAAAAGACTCATTATGGAAAATGCCATCCACATCCAGAGAGAGAACTGTGGAGTCTGAATGGTGACTGAAGTATATTATTTTCACCTTTTTTTTTTATGGCTTTTCTCTTTTGTTCTGCTTCTTTCACAACATGACTAATGTGGGAATTATGTTTCCATGATTGCACATGTATAACATATAGCTGATTGTTTGCCATCTTGGGGAAGGGGCATGGGAAGGAGGGAGAAAAAATTTGGAACTCAAAATCTTATAAAAAAATGAGTGTTGAAAACTATCTTTACATGTAATTGGAAAAAATAAAATACTGTTACAAGAAAAGAAAAAGAGAAAAAAAAAAAGAAAAGAACCCTTGATTTGGAGAGAGAAGAGATTACCTAGAACAAGGCCTTGGTGCACATCAACATAGGGGGCAGGACATAGATGGTTTTCCAGCAAAGGAGACTGAGAAGGAATTAGCTGGCCAGACAGGTAGAAGGAGAACTAAGAGAGAGCGGTGTCACAAAAACCTAGAGAGGAGGCAAGACAACAAGTGTTTATCCCATGCTTTATCCTATGCCACATAGTGTACTCAGCACTGGGAATACCAATACAAGCAGAAAGAAAGCCAGTCCTTGCCCCAAGGAGTTGACTTTTTTTTTGGGGGGAGGGGGTGAGGCAGCTAGGGTTAAGTGACTTGCCCAGAGTCATACAGCTAGAAAGTGTTATGTTTCTGAGGCTGGATTTGAACTTGGGTCCTCCTGACTCCAGGGCCAGTGCTCTATCCACTGCACCACCTAGCTGCCCCAGGAGCTGACTTCTGATGGGAGAAGACAACATATAATAAGAAGCTGATGAGGGAGGTGGGGTAGATAGGATCCTTCATGGAGGCATGGCTGAAAAAGTCTGGAGAGTTAGGTATAGAACCCAGAGAAGAAAAAAGCCATTGCTGGCCTGAGTGTTCTCCTTAAAATGGAGCTTCTGGGAAGAACCAACCAATTAGAGGAAGAGGCCACAGGGTCAGTGTGTACTTTCCGAGTGAGAATGCTGCTACGGGCAGAGTGAACTTCCAGAGTGAAGAGGTGCGGTGGAGAAAATGTGCCCAGTCAGAAGTGGAACCTGGAGAGGAGAGAGTATCTGGGAACAGGGATGATCAGCAGTCTCAAATACAGGCAAGAGGTTAAGTAGGATGAGTAGCTTTGTTTAGTGATGAAGTTGAGAGTCAGATGCTGTAGGTTGAGGAGTAAAGAGGAGAGGAAATGGAGGCAGTGGCTGTAGACAGCTTTTTCTAAGAGTTTGGCTAAGAAAAGAGAGGGATAAATTGATGGTTTAAAGATATTGTAAGGTAAAGTTGAAGGTGTTGTAAGGATCGAGGAGACCTGGGTCTGTAGGCAATAAGGGCCAATAAATACAGAGAGATTGAAGGGGAAGGGGAAGGGCATTGGTTGTGGGGGTTATCTGCTACAGAAAGTGAGAGGAAGTGGGATCAGGGGTGCAAATAAAGGCTTTGGTTAAAAAAAAAAAGGTCTCATCAGAGACAGGGTTTTTATAAAGAAAGTATGCTTTTCATGTTGTTTGCTATTTTTTTTCCTCTTCTGTTGAGTTTTGTTTCTTCTTTCTGGTGGTTTCTCCTATTGGTTCTAATTTTTACTTACATCACTAATCTGAAAATATGTTTAATAAGGATGTATATGTGTAGCCTATATCAGATTGTGTGCCATCTTGGAGAGGGTGGTGGGGAAGTAGGGGGAGAAAAATTTTAAACTCAAAAGCATATGGAAGTGATTGTTGATAAATCGAAATAAATTAATTTTTTTTAAAAAGTATGCTTTTTAAACCTTATTACGTATATATACACATATGTGTATATTATATATATGAATTATTATTGTATCTATCCAGATTGCTAGTCTGACCTACAAATTTAGAGGGGAACACAGAGTTTGCTTGGCATGTATATTTGTACCATTTCTTGAATTATCCTTTAAACTCATGCTTCAGTTTGCCAGTTAAATGTTGCCCCGAGCAAAAAGAGTGTGGAGAGAGACTGGAACCTAACCAAAAATAGGGAAGAGTCCAGTAATTAGGGGAAAAAGAAAATAGAGGTGGAGAGGATATGGGAAAATTGGAACACTAATGCATTGTTGGTGGAGTTGTGAACTGATCCAACCATTTTGGAGAGCAATTTGGAACTATGCCCAAAGGGCTATAAAATTGTGCATACCCTTTAAACTGAGAAATACCACTTCTGGGTCTGTATCCCAAAGAGGTCATAAAAATGGGAAAAGTACCAACATGTACAAACATATTTATAGCAGCTCTTTTTGTGGTGGCAAAGAATTGTAAATTGAGGGGATGCCCATGAATTGGGGAATGGCTGAACAAGTTGTGGTATATGAATGTAATGGAATACTATTATGCTATAAGAAATGATGAGCAGGCAGATTTCAGAAAAACCTGGAAGCATTTATAGGGACTGTTGCTGAGTGAAGTAAACAGAACCAGGAGAACATTGTACACAGTAACAGCCATACTGTGCGATGACTGACTTTGGTAGACTTGGCTCTTCTCAGCAATGCAAGCATCTAAGACAACTCCAAAAGACTCATGATTGAAAATGCTATCCACACCCAGAGAAAGAAGCATGGAGTCTGGAAGCAGGTGGAGTCGCACTATGTGCCCTCCTTTTCCTTTGTTGTTTTATTACTTCATTCTCATGGTTCTTCCCATTTGTTCTAATTGTTCTTTACATCATGACTAATGGGAAAATGTGCTGTGAATGTATAAGTAGAGCCTGTATCACAATGCATGTCATCTTGGGGGTGGGGGAGGAAATTGAAAACTGAAAATCTTATGGAAGTGAATGTTGCAAACTAAAAATGAATAAATAATTTTTAAAAAAACAACAATACTAGTAGACATGAGGGTAAAAATAAAAATGTCTTTATATATGTTCACATGAAAAAAAGAGATATATCTCAAAAGAAGAGATATGAGAAGACACTCCCACCCTACCATTTTGTAGAGGTAGGCAGAACAAAAGTTTTGTACATTGCATACATGATTCAATACATTGACCAGTTTTGCTGAAGAAAAAAAAAAGGAAAATAGAGGCACAGAAACTTGGGGGGGGGATTTGGTGTGGTGTCTCAGTAAAAGAGGAAATCTATAGGGGATGGTCTCTTAAAATTGCCAAATTGGAGAAAGAAGAAAATGGAATAAGTCATGATACTGAGGTTTAGAGGATGATAAATTCTCTTCATTCTATTCTTTTTCGTTGTTGAAAAATTTCATCAGAATAATGTGGGTCTGGCCTTTGCTGGAATGAGGACTATGGTTATTACAGGATGTTATTGATTTTATTAGAGTCAGATTGGGGCTTTCTATAGGGCTTTTTTTGTTTGTTTTTTGGTTTTATGCACAGAACACAATGAGTACAGTGTTTTAATTTTTTTATTTGAAATAATAGTATGGCCAGTCTATAAGCACTGTTATGCCAGGCACTGTGCTAGGTACTGGGGCTATAAAGATGATGATAATGATGATGATAATAACAATATAACAACAACAATAACAGCTATTTCCGTAGTACTTTGATGTTCACAAAGTGCTTTAGAAATATCATCTCATTTATGCCTCACAACAACCCAGAGAGAGAGAGAGAGAGAGAACTATGCTATTTTTATTCCCATTTTACAGATTGGAGAACTGAGGCAGGAGTTAAGTGGACTTGTCCAGGGTCACAGCTAGTAAGTGTCCGAGGTCAGATTCAAACTCAGGTCTTCTAGCCTCCAGTTCAGTGCTATCTATCCACTGCACAAATATAGCACAATTCCTTTGTTCAAGTAGGTTACATTTTATCTTGAGAAACTATATGTACATGTATAAGTATATGCAGAATATAAATATATATATATGAAAATACAAATTAAAGGTAATTTTGGGAGGGGATGGCACTAATGGCTGGGGGATATTGGAACAGGCTTCACATCAGTGGTGGTGCTCATGTTGAGTCTTGAAGGAAACAAGGACATTGAAGAGGTGCAGTGCATTTTGGGCACGGGAGACCAGGCTAAGCAAGCACAGAGACAGAGGATGGCGTGTCACATGTGAGCAAAGCAAGACCGCTTTGGCTGCATTGTAGAGTGTAGAAGGGGAGCAATGTACAATGAGGCTGCAGAAGTAAGTTGGCACTCTAAATACCAAAGAGATGATCCTAGTGACAGTGAGGAGTCGCTGAAGTTTTTTGTGTAGGAGAGTGACGTGGTTAGAATTGTGCTTAAGGAAAATTAGTGTGACAGCTGAGAAGAGGTTGCATTGGAGCAGGGAGACCAATTAGCAGGCTATTATAGTCAAGGCTGGAAGGTTTTTTTTGAGGGTCTAAACTAAAGTGATAACTATATGAGTGTGGTGAGAAGAGATCAGAAGCAAAAAAAATGTGGTGGAGATGGAAATAATGAGATTTGGTCAGAACATAATCTATCTGACCTTGCTTGAGTAATAACTTAGCTTTGAGGGCATGTGCATAGCCTTTTGAATGAAAGAGAGGATGCTTGAAAGTGAGCAACATTCTCTTTCTTGGTGGTGAAAATTTGGTTCTCTTAGAGTCATAGCATGAGTCTGAGTCAGGGAAGGGAAGGGAAAGGAGATTAGGATTTAGAGGCCTTAGAGGTTCAAAAGCCCTCATTTTACAAATGAAGAAACTGAGATCTGGAGAGGTAAATAATTTACCCAAGATCATAGGTAATAAATAAGTGGCAGAGAACAGATTGGAAATCAGATCCTCAAGCTAAATCTGGCATTATTTCAACTGCATCAAAGTATCTACCATCTTAAACTATCTAAAAATGAGAATGTTCTGTCTCCCATCTAAATGCCTCTGTACCTGCCAATCTTAATTCCTGTAATTTACTCCCTTCTCACTTTACCTTTTGGAATCCCTGGTTTCTATTAAGACACAGTTCAAGTACTTTCTGCCTTTTACTTGAACTGCCTTGAATTCATTTTGTATTTATTTTTATATGTTTCCCTCATTAGAATATAAGTTCCAGAGAGCTGGACATATAAATAGGTTGGTGTAGAAATACATGAAATTCCACAGAGAAACAGGCCAGGGACAGGGGGATTAAGAGAGGGTAAATTTGGAGAGAGAATAGTAATAATCAAAATGGACTTAATTTCAGAGATTGGATCTTAAAGGATGATCAAGGAGGGGAGTGGAAGAACCAGTGTCTGGATCTGAAGAGAGGAGGGCAGAGGAGTTGGGTCAAACCACATCAGTTATGGATGACGAGTATTAATCCTATCCTTTGTCCTTCACTACCACCTTCTGGTTAAAGAAAGGGTTGGGGACAAGGAGGGGGAAACATATAAAAGGATATGATAGAGGATATGACAACAGTCATAACAGTGAATACAAATAGAATGAACTCAAACATAAAGCAGAAGAGAGTAGCAGATTTCAACAATATGTTGTTTATAAGAAACACTCTTGAAATAAGGAGATTCCCACAGATTTAAAATGGGGAATTGGAGCAGAATTTATTATGCTTTCAGGTGAATTCAAAAAAGGAGAGGTGGCAATCCATCTTAGACAAGGCAACAGTAAAAATACATGTGATCAAGAGAGATAAATAAGGAAACTACATTATGCTTAAAGGCACCATAGACAATGAATTAATATCAATAATTTGTGCACCTAACAGTAGGGAGAAATAGAAAAACTAATAATTGGGAGCTTTAATGTGCCCTTCTCAGATATAGAGAAATTTAAGACAAAGATACAAGACAAGAAAGAAGTCTAAGTTACTGGATAGAATTTTAGAACAATTAGATTATTATAGATCTGTGTCAAATAGTGAATAGGAACTTAAATATACATATTTCTATATATACATTAACTGTGCATGACACCATTAGAAAAATTACCGGGACACAAAAACCTCATAAACAAATGCAGAAAAACAAGACATCCTTTATGCCATACCACAGTAAAAATTATAATAAATAAAGGGCATGTAAAGAAAGAACTCAAAATGGAGACTAATATCATCTTAATAAATAGGTGAAAATAAATTCTAGAAGCAACATACAATTTCATTAAAGAAAATGAAGAGAACACATGAAAATTTTTGGGATGTAGCCAAAGTATCCTTAAGGGAAAATTTATACCTCCAAAAGCATTCATCAATAAAAGAGAGAGAACAGATCAATAAGTTTGGCATGATTTTTAAAACCTGGAAAAGGAGCAAAATTTTAAACACCAGGCTCTGTACTCCCCCCCACTCAGGAAAACACAAAATTAGACATTCTGGAAATAAAGGAAAAGAGAAAATTGAAAACAGAAATTGAATTGAGAAATAAAATTAAGATCACATCACATTAACAAAAACAAAATAGACTTAACTAATTTGACCAGAAAAAGAGGAAAATCAAATTGTCAGAATGAAAAAGGAGAATTCACAACAGACAAAGAAGAAATAAAATAAATTATTATAAACTATTTTGCCCAAATATATGCCAAATAAAACATAATTTAAATGACATGGATGAGTATTTATAAATATATAAAACATCCAGATTAACAGAAAAAGAAATAGAGAACTTAGCTCATGCACTCTCAGAAAAAGAAATTGAACAAGTTATGTGAACTCCCAGAGGAAAACACCTTAGAATGTAAGTTCCTTGAGGGCAGGCGTTGTTTCACTTTTGTCTATGTGTCCCCAGCACTTAGCCGAGTAGTGGGAGATGGTTAGTGACAGTTTGATTGCAGTGGTAATGAGTGTCTGTCTCCTCACTGAAGAGACCCGAGTTATCACTTCTTGGGTATTTTATGAGGGAAATCTTCAGTGATAGGTCCCTTCCATCCCTTGAGATGCAGCAAGAGGCAGAGCTAGAATTCAGACTCCAGGCCATTGACTATCAGATCACAGAAAATCAGAGGCCTACATTCTAGAATCTAGACCTTGCCTAGTTCCACTTACTAGCCATGTGGTTTTGTGTAGGTCCTCAGTTACTTAACTTCCCTGAACATCAGTGGAGAGAAAGAAGTTTAGCTAGATCTTTAAGATCTAACCTCTGATGCATTCCTGCAATCTTCTGAAGGTTTTAGTTATCATGAGAGTTCTCTCCTTACCCTGCTTCTCCCCAGCACACAGAATAGAAAGGGAAAATATCTTTCCCATTGTTTGGTGATAGAAACCGCAGAAGAGCTTGGACTCTCAGACTTGTTTCCAAAGTAGGCCAATCAGTCCCTTTGGCACTTATGTCCCTGGTAAAAGCACAAAGAATTCTGAAATGAAAGAACAGCTCCCTCAGAAGAGAAAGGCTGGAAACATTTTAATCCCACCCTTAAGAAATGTCTAAGTCTAGAGGAATATTCATTAGTTTGAGCTTTATTTTCATTTAGGTATGAAAATTACCCTGATTTTCTTGGCTAATCAAGGCATTTTCTGGTTATTCTTGTGTTCCCTGCCTCGCTCGCAGCATATGTGAGTGCATGATGTGTCTGTCCTTGGTACTGTGCTAGGTACTTGGGGAATAAGTGGTAAGAAGAGTCTACAAAGAACAGCATACAACCTTGTACATTTACATAGAAATACAAAAAGTGAATTACAATAAAGACAGCAATAGGGAATTTGACAAAATACATGAGTTAAGTGCCAAATGAGCTGTCCACACAGTAAGTGGCATGGGTTCAGAAAATGAGAAAGATCACTGGGGGTTAGAGTGGATGGGGAAATAAGGTCTGTGCTAATGAAATCTAAAAACAAAGAGCAAGCTGTAGATACGATAAGAACCCTAGAATCATCCCCAGAGAATCCTTGCAGAGAGCTTTTCCCAAGGAGAGGCTTAGCAGCAAAAAAACCAGTTCATTGGGACAAGAGGTGGTTAAAACTAGTGCAGTGACCATGGGCCTACAGAATATAGCAGAACCACCAAAGTGGAGATGAGTCTTTCAGCTTTCTTGGTCCTTCAGCCCTGTGGCTGAGATTAGCTGGCTTTGCCCAATTCCTCATCAAACCTGGTTGACTCAGAAAATTTCAGAATTGTGTTAACAAAGTTTAGTTTCTAGAGACCTGCTTGTAATTTGAACTGGTTAGATACAAATTAGACATTCTTACCTTGTGATTAATTCTGTTTAGTCATGCTATTTATGTTGTTTAGGTTGTCTCATCATAAACATAGAATTTTCAGAGGATTTCTTTTTAAACAAGGTAACTTCATATGATGCATTCTGCTTAACATAGTGCCTGGCATATGGTAGGCACTTAATGTTTATTGATTATTAATGATCACATAATTTGTTTGGAGGTTTTTTGAATGATTTGAATAGAAGTGAAATTAATTATTTTTTGTTTGTCTTTTAGGAAAGGTTTTCATTCCCACATGAATTACGGAAATCCTCCACCCTACTCGGACCCAGCCCCAACTGCCCCATATCCACCATATGTACAGCAACCTGCTGGGCCTCCAGGGCCGCATCCACCCCCTAATGCAGGGTATCCGTATCAAGGCTATCCACAATATGGCTGGCAGGGCGGACCCCCTCCAGAACCTCCCAAAACCACAGGTACTGTAAACATTACATACAGCCCTTTGTCATAGTGGGAAATATTTGCATATTTTTCTTGGCAAAAAAAGGCAGTCCATCTGGCCTTTGTAATAGGGTTCATTCTTAAGCTTTAGTGATTGTTTTTCCTAATTTCTGGGGGATTTTTCATCCCTGGCAAGTGGGTAGGTATCTTCTTGATATTCTGAGCCTCTGTCCTTTGTAGTGTTCTCCTTTGGGATAGAACTCTTGTTTGGCATATTTTCTAAGAGTCACTTGTGGGGGAAGAAATTTGAAGGTTTGAGACTGCTGGTATTTATTCTTGCAATAGAAGAAAGTCTTGTTTTTCAGGATCAGATTGTTGGAGCCAATTCATCTTTAAATTCCAACTCATCCTCATTTTAGCCTTTTCTTTTCAGATATTTTAAACTAGGTTTAAACTAGTTTTCTAAGCTATACTTAGATTTTTACCTACATTTTCAATAGGCCAATCAGAGTTGAAGCCCCCACATTCTAGGCCCTTAATTTTCTGTGCATTTGTTGCTGTGTGGTTCAACTGACCTTAAAAAAAATGACTGTAATAAAGAATCCGATTCTTTATTAAACACTTGTCTTTTCTTTGTGCCAAGTACATGGTAGAATCATAGCCTCTGAGCTGGGAAGCATCTTTGTCTTATCTGTCTCAGACTCTCAGTAAGAATTTGCTGCTTTTATATATCTTCTGGTGTCCAGTTCCCTTTGCAGACCCCCAGTTTGGTTTCTCATAATGACTAGATTCATATTGATTTAGAAACACAGGCTGTCTCTGACAAAAGTCAAGTCAATAAACATTTTTAAAGTGTCGATGTGCCAGCCACTTTGTCCATAGCTTAACTCTTTGGTGGCCTTAGTAACGGAACTGAAGGTTTATTTCTATTCTGGAAGTTATTTTAAACCCTGACATTCCAAGATTTAGGGATTCATCCAAGGTGGGCGTCTCATACTGAAACTCCAGGTCCATAATCATAGAAAAATACTACAAATGGGAAAGATAATAACTTTTAAATCTTATAAATCAGGAACTCCCTAGATAAAATACAACCATTAAATATATTTTGAAGAAAAATCTTGACAAGTACTAAGTTCTGTTTTCTTGGCTTTCTCTTGTAACAGTTTATATTACGAGTACACAGAATAGTGCAGGAAATGTGTCACCAAGTGCTGTCTGAGGAGTAACAAACACAGAATTCAGGTCTTTGGCACTGAAGGGAGAATTTCTAAAATAAGTTTCATAAGCTGACAAGTCTTCTGTTTAACACAAGGCTATCCTAGCATTTGGGGCACTCATCTAGACAAACTCACTCCAGCAGCACGTGGCGCCTTCTCAACGTGACTGCTTATCCGTTCATCAGATCCTTTGTTCCTGAGGCTCATGATGGTTATGTTAATTTCCAATCTAGTAATGCTTTAATTTTATATGCAAGATTGGCTGAGTTCTTTTGCTGATGCTTTGCAGATTTGTAGGTATTCTGTTTTCAAGACATCTAGCATTTTTCTTAGCCGTTAATTTTGAAGTTTAGTGATTTTGTAGTTGAGTGCAGCTTGCTTCGGTTTTTGAAATTATTTTATTTATACCTTTTGTTTTTATATTGGTCATTTGGCACACCCACCCCCAACCCCCAAATTGAACACAATTGACAAAGAAAAAATTAAGCAGTAGAAAAACCTTGCTGGACAAAGTTGCACAATCCACTGTTCTAGTGGTCTCCTGCCTCTCTGCCGTAAAAAAAAAAATGGTATGTTCTGTCATCATTTCAGCCTGTTTTTAGAAGATGCATATAGATTTGGCTCTCCTGTTATTGGCCACATTATTTGTATTTTGGGGAAAAACTTCTGTGCTCCTCAGGTTTATTTGATAAAAGTTTTATGGATACCTTTTGTTTTTATGTCAGTCTTTTCTAGATATGCCCTTCCTACCTACCCTAGTATTAAGCCCTTTTCTGGTGACCAAGAAAAGCTGTTTAGCACAATGAGCAGTTATAGTGATTACTTCTAGCAGTGTATGTAACTTTTTGTGCCTATGGTTCCCCTGCCTCTTTGCCCAGGAGAGGGTGGATTTGTTTCCTTATCTCCTTGGACTAAGATTAGTCATTACAGTCTTTACTACTTCCTTTTAGTGTTTCTTTGCATTGTTATTACTATACTTTTTATTTTTAGTGCACAACAGTGTTCCTTAACATGCATATACCACTGTTTGAAAGAAATATTTTTCCTTTTCATGCTTTCTGGAAATATATAGTGAAGTCTTTTTTCTACATTTCCTGAAGGAGATTGATGTGAACTTAATGTGAAAATGGAATGTAAAATCCTCCCAAGATTTTGGTGGTTTTTTAAAAAAACTAGATTTTTAAAAATATCTTTTCAAGCTTTTGTTATTGGTAAAAGTAGTATTAGGTAGTGAGTGAGATAGGAGCGAGGAGAAGGCTTCCTTGGAAGCAAAGTGTGTGCCGAGTTTGATTTGGGGCTTGCTAAACTTCCTAAACTTTCATCTTCTTGGATTGTGATGCCGTTTTCTATTAGGTTTAGAATCATCGCCCCATCATGGGGAGCTTGTTTGCTTAGGAGTATTTTAATCAGAGGTATAGGGTTATTATATTATGATTTGGCAAAATGCTAGCCAGCATTAGGAAGAGAACAGGAAACCTTGCTGGGTGTGCTGAGTTTGCCTTTGAACAAAGGAGTGGCTGCTGGGTTGGGTGGGGACAGATATAAAAGGAGAAATTTCTGAGGTTAAAAAAGATAGTCAGATTAGAGGTATGCAAAAAGATTGTAGGATTTAATACTGGAATGGAAATTAGAAGTCATAATGTCTAACCCCCATTTTTCGTATAAGGAAATTGAGGCCTAGAGCGACACAATGGTGTGGCCAAAGGTTGTAAGGATAATATGTGGCAGAGATAAGAGTTACTTTTCCATGTAGTTTAATTCTGAGTTTCACTTTGCAAAAAGAGTTACTAAGTCCTATTCTTTTCTCCTTCTTCATCTTTTAAAGACAATGTAATATTTTGTAATATTTTGTTATAGGTTAGTCTTTAATATTATGGGTATAAGTAAATATGAAAAGTGAGAACTGTCTCCTTAGTATAGTTGTGCAAATCTATAGTGCAGTAGAGATGTAATACTGGAACCTTATTGCCTTCCATAATTACAGGCCATTACTGAGGAGTAATACTAGATGAGCTAAATTTAAATAGTCTCTCTCCTTTCTGATTGGATATATCAACAAAAGGAAAAAATGTTCTGCCTCATTTGAAGAAGAGGAAAGGTGAAAAAAGCTGGCATTACTTATTTTAAGACTCTGACCAGGCATTGCATTTCTCAAACATCTCTTTTACCCGAGCTGTTCTGTAACCCTGGGCAGAAAATCTATATTAAAAGTAATTCACATTTCTGTAATAATGGTACCCAATTTATATAGCACCTTCTTCCTTCATAGCAAGGGAAGTAAGTAGTAGAAATAGCATTATCTTCATTTTACAGATTAGAAAACTGAGATCAGTATGGCTAAGTGGCATGTCCACCCACTGCCACATAACTTGTGTTGAAGGTGAAGAATTTTTCAAACCCGGTTCTCCTGACTCAGGTCCTCAGCTCTTTGCAATATACCATATTCCCATGGGCATTTAATCCCAAATTATACTTATTAAATCAGAAAACAATATGATAAGAGCAGAGAGGAAGCTATTTTAAGCATTTGATCAGAGCTCTCTCCTATTAATCGCTCTTAATCTCCTGAGACCCCAGCCAAGTTTTATAAGCAGTAACTTCTTAAATTCAGTTCATCATGACATAATGGAAAGAACCACTTTGGAGTCAGAGGACCTGGGTTCAAGTCTTAACCTGTGTCACCCTTAGACAAATCACGTAACCTCCCTGGGCCTCAGTGCCCTGAGGAAGTAGTGTGTGAGGTGCCTTCAGGTTTTAGTTCTACATTCTTTGAACCTCTCTAAGCCTTGTTTTCTTCATCTACAAAATGAGGTGGTTAAATTGGATGGTTCCTGAGGTCCCTTCCAGCTCAAAATCTATGATACTCTGATCTTTTTGGGCCTCACCTGAGAGCTCAGGTAAGAACAGGACTAGAGGTGAATTGTCTGTGTGTTTAGTGGCTGCAGTCAGGTGGGAAGAGTCATTGCTCTAACATACAAGAGAATGTGAAAGTGACCATAACAAGCAGTGGAGAAAACAGAACTTCATGTTTCTAGCCTTTGCCCCTGATTCTCTGTTCATACTTCTCACTACCATTGAAGCAAATTTTTTCAAATAATTTGTTCAAACTGTGATGTTTTGCCTTTTCAAAAACCATAGCGGCTAGGTGGCACGGTAGACAGAGGTCTACCCTGGAGTCAGGAAGACCTGAGTTCAAATCCCACCTCAGACATTTTAACACTCAGTAGCTATGTGTCCTTGGGCAAGTCACTTAACTAACCCCTCACAGACAAACAAAAAACTTAGCCAAGGTGTTCTTCTCAGCATGCAGGGGTAAAGGAGTGTGGAAAGACAATTGAAGTTTGAAAATTCAGTTTGCTTAGTAAGACTGCTGCCCATTGGTTTGGAACAGGGTGGATATGGTTTACCAATCTAGCGAAACAAAAGGTGTTGGCAAGGATCCCTTTGCCTTCTTTGTTCCCTGTAGAGTATATAATTTTCTGCCTCTGCTTGACTAGTCCTAAAGTTTATCCCTCCAGCTGTCTTTCCCTTTATCCTTATCTAAATTCCCTTTAGCTTAACAAATGTAAAAGGAGAGGTTGGTTTTGATAGATAAGAAGTAAGAGATAAGGAATCAGTTTAAGAAAGGGATTTGGAAGAAACACCAAAAACCAGATCACTCTTAGCACCTGAGGATGAAACTAATAAGACACATATACGTTAAAATGTGTATGGACATCCCAAGTCCAATTTACCTGATGTCAAGAGTATAGTGACTGCTCATGTGTTGGAACTTGAAATAATAAGCCAGATCCAGTTTAATATTCTTGAATACTGGACGTAATTCACATTTTACGAAAAAGTAAAAACATTTCCCTCTGTGGCTGAGTGACCAGTGTGTAATGGATAATTCACCAAATCAGAGCAACAGACTTTTAGATTGCAGGGCCTTCTGTGGCTGTCTAGTCCAATCTGTCCCCCCAAAGAATAATAATTCCTGCAAGAAACCCAGCTAGTAGTCATTTGGCCTCTGCATGAAGACCACTAATACGGGAGAAGCCACTTCTTCTTGAAGTAAGCATTCTACTTCTACATATAATTGTTTTCCCTTATATCCCAAAGCATAAAACTGCCTCCCTGAAATTTGTATCCATTGCTCCTGATTTCTGCCCTCTGAGGCCAAACAGAACAAGTCTAATCCTCTTTCTGCGTGATGATGGCCCTAGAGATGTTAGAATACTGTCCTCTAGTTAAGAGTCTGACCAGAGTAAAAAAGAGTGAAACTGACCTCTTCTTATCCCTGGAGATTGGGCTTCTCTTGATTCTGTTCAAGATCATTTCAGCTTTTCTGGCTGCTATATCACACTGTTAACTCATTGAACTAGAGCCCAGTCCATTATTCCCTAGTTATTTTCAAATAGTGATCCAACTATGCTTTCCCCATCTTGTAATTGTGAAATTAGTTTAAAAAAAAAAGACCCTCAAATGGAAGACTTTACATTTATCCCTGTTAAGTTTCAACTAAGTAGATTTAACCTATCAAAGATCTTTTTAGATCCTGACTGCTATTTAGTTGGTTAGGTATCCCAGCATTTTGTCACCTGAAAATTTGATAAGCATCTTATCCGTGTCTTTATAGAAGTTGTTGATAAAATGCTGGTACAGGGCTGAGCACAGATCCTTAGGGCACCCGCTGGAAACTTCCTCCCAAGTTACATGAAACTATTAATGACGACTTTTTGAATCCATCTAATTGTATTGCTGTCTAGCATACTTCTTTTCATTTTTTTTCCGCAAGAAGAGTATGAGATACTTATCAAATGTTTTGCCAAAATCTATATATATAAGTCAGGAAGACATAAGTTCAGATGTGATCTCAGACACTCAATTAGCTATGTGACCCTGGGCAAGTCACCTAACCCTGTTTGCCTCAGTTTCCTCATCTGTCAAATGAGCTGGGTAAGGAAATGGCAAACCATTGCATCTTGTATTTTGGAGTTGGGATATGACCACCCCTTCACCTGCCAATTTCTCTTCCCCTCTTTTGGGGGTTTGGAGGAGTCAGGGATCGTTGAAGCTGTAGAAGTACAGATTGGACTTTGTAGGTGCAGGAGTAGGGAGCCTGCGGCCTCGAGGACACACGTGGCCTTCTCAATCCTCAAGTGTGGCCCTTCGACTGAATCTAAACTTCAATGAACAAATCCGCTTAATAAAAGGTTTTGTTGTATAAAACTTGGACTCAGTCAACAGGCTACACCCAAGGACCTAGAATGCCACATGTGGTCTTTTTTTTTTCCTTTTTTTTAGGCAGTTGGGGTTAAATGATTTGCCCAGGGTCACACAGCTAGTAAGTGTTATTATGTGTCTGAGGCCGAATTTGAACTCAGGTCCCCCTGAATCCAGAGCTGGTGCTCTATGCACTGCACCACCTAGCTGCCCCGACATGTGGGCTTAAGGCCAAAGGTCCCCACCCATATAGAGAATAATCTGCCCCTCCCCAAATTCAACCAGACTTGATTGAGAGTGGCTGCATATGTTAGAGGTGGAGTCACAGAATCTTCTTCCATTACAGGTGAGTCTAGCCCTGCCTTGTTTCCCTTCCCAGGTAACATCTTCCCCAGCAATAATCCTTTCCTCACCACCCCCAACCTGTCCCAGATTCTAGAATTCCCAGCATGGCTGTTTCTAGGTTAAGTGATCCACACTTTAAAAATCCTTTTGCAGTATGCGCCTCTGCAATACAGATTTCTTATCTCTTCAGCACTTTTGTTATTTTATCTGTTAAATTTATGAAAGAATTAATTTCAAAAATATATGTAAGGGTAAGTATATTAAGGTTATCTACTTATACAAATTATATCAGTAATGGCACTGTCCTTTTAGCTTAATGTCTGTGGATGGATTTCTGATGAGGAAAGTCATGTGACACTTCCTTCATTATCTTCAGGAGAGTTAAGAATTAAGGTACAAGTTGTTATACAAGAAGTCTCACAATGAGACAACTACCTGGAGAACTTTGCCTGAGCCCTTGGAAAAAAGCCAGTGTGATCCTCCAGCGTAGCCCTGAAAGAGCCCTGGACTTTCAGTGAAGTCAGGGAAACCTGGACTTGAACCTGACCTTCAGTCTTTACTACCTGTGCAGCTCTGGGCAAATCATTTAACCACTGGGCTTCAGTTTCTTAATCTGTAAAATGGGGGTGATGATATCTGTAGTATTTTCTTCAGAGGTATTTCACAAACCTTAATGGACAATATAAGGCCCAGCTATTATGACTGTGACTAGCTCTAGTTGGGAGGATACCTGAAGATATAAGCAGTTGGGGGAGAAGAGGTTCGCATTTTATTTGTATTTCGTTTAGACCATACCTGACCACAGTTTGGTATAGGACCATCTTAGACCTGGCCCTGATTAGAAACATATTATGGATTGGCCCCAAAGCAATGCGGTCCTCTTGAGGTGCTCTTCAGAGTAGAATAGATTTAACCAGCATCCAGACCATGACTACATCACAGATTGACTTTTAGAACTGGTGAGGTAAGAATTCTGTTTGCCCATGATATTTTAGGGTTTTCCTGTACACTGGATTGAACATGTAGAGTACCTGAGGTGAAGGGTTCATTTACTTCCTAATATTCCAGCAACTTTTCTGTCTTGGTGTTTTATTTTCAAAAAATGAAAACCCAAACAAAATACCTAAATGTCTTTCTTTACCTATTTTCATCCTGTATTAAAAGCAGTTCCCAAATCTTTAACATCACTGTCTTCCCAATGACCTCTTTTGCTGCCTCTCTTGCAACCAAGGAAAGCAGTAAGCAAAAGACATTGACTTTGTCTAACCAAGTGTATGGATCATTCTATACCTATAGTTCATTACCTTTCTGGTTGAGAGGAGGGAAGTATATTTCATCATAAGTCTTCATGAATCAAGATTGGTTATTTATTACCTGAATCTGAATTCTGATGTCTGTTTTTTGAAAAAAAAAATTTTATCATGAATTTGAAAAATTATCAACAAATTCACATAAATATTTTCATACAAAAAAGTCTAGAAAAAGAGGATTGTACATGAAACTACAAATCTGTTCTATGTAGCTGTAAAAAAAATACACGTTCAATTTAACATGGTGGTACAAACATTGCCCTCCTTGTTGTCTCTGTCTTGAATTTTCTTCTGTTTGCTTTTGTCTGTGTATGAAATTTATCTTTATTAGTGCTTTAGATAGCTATCCTGAAATGAAACTATGTTCCCTGATGCTTTCTTTAAAGTTTCTTTTTCCTGAGTTTAAACATAAAAAAGAAACATTTCTATATACAAAAACAAACACACAAAAATGATTATCTTTGAAACACCATGAATCTCCAATTCTTACCACTTGCTTTTAAAAAAAATACATAAATTCTACACATTTCTTTTAAAAGTGCCCTGCTTGTCTTTGTTTCCTTCTAACCGTCCTTCTCATCTGTGAATTTTAAAAAAATTTTCAATAGGGCATGCAGTGGATAGAGCACCAGCCCTAGAGTCAGGAGGACCTGAGTTCAAATCTTACTAGCTGTGTGACCCTGGGCAAGTCACTTAACCCTAATTGGCTGAAAAAAAGAAGAAAAAAAATTTTCAATAGTCCTTTTATTTTTGGCATCTGTATAAATAATCTTCCTATCCATCCCTCAAATTAACTGAGAGGAAGGGAAAAAAACCTTGTTAACAAATAAGACTAGTTAAGTAAAATGTCCAAATTGGACACATTGTATCTCTTTTTTTAAAATAGCTCTTGAACATTGTATCTTAACAGTCTTTATTTTTTCAATATATTTTATTTTTTCCCCAGTTACATGCTAAAACAATTTTTTAACATTTGAGTTTTGTTTTGTTTTTTAAGTATTGAGTTCCAAATTCTGTCCCTTCCTTCCTCACTCCCCTTTAGATGGTAAACAGTGAGATGTAGGCTATACATATGCAGTCATGTAAAATATTTCCATATTAGTTATCATGTACAAGAAGACTCAAATAAAAGAAAGAAAGTAAAAAATAGTTTGCTTCAGTCTGTAGTCAAACAATATCAGTTCTTTCTCTGGAGGCAAATAATATGCTTCATCATTACTCATTTGGGATTGTCTTGCTGAAGACAGCGAAGTCATTCACAGTTCTACATTGTACAGTATTGCTGTTACTCTGTATGGTGTTCTCCTGGTTCTGTTCATTTCACTTTGTATCAGTTCATATAAGTCTTTCCAAGTTTTTCTGAAAAATTATCCTGCTTGTCATTTCTTACAGCACAATAATGTTCCACAGTCATATACCACAGCTTGTTTAGCCATTCCCAGTTGATGGGCATCCTGTCAATTTCCAGTTCTTAGCCACCACAAAAAGAGCTACTATAAATATTCTTGCACAAATGGGTCCTTCCCCCACTTTTTTTTTTTTGCTGTCTTTGGAATATAGACCTATCAGTGGTATTCCTGGATCAAATGGTATGCACAGTTTGATTACCCTTTGGGCATAGTTCCAAATTGCTCTCCAGAATGGTTGGATCAGTTCATGACTCCACCAATGGCGCATTGGTGTTTTTTCACATCCCCTCCAACATCCATCATTTCCTTTTTTCTCATATTAGCCAATCTGACAAGTGTGACGTGGTACCTCAAAGTTATTTTAATTTGCATTCCTCCAATCAGTAGTGATTTAGAACGTATATGGCTGTAGAAAGCTTTGATTTCTTTGTCTGAAAACTGCCTGATCATATCCTTTGATTATCAATTGGGGAATGACTTGTATTTTTATAAATTTGATTCAGTTTCTGTGTATTTGAGAAATGAGGCCTTTATCAGAGATACTTGTGGCAAAAAAAGGTTTTTTTTGCTCAGTTTTCTGCCTTTTAATTTTGGTTGCAGTGGTTTTATGCAAAAACATTTTGATTTTATAAATCAAAATTATCTGCTTTACATTTTGTAATGCTTTCTATATTTTCTTTGGTCCTAAATTCTTCCTGTCTCCAGAGATCTGACAGATAAACTATTCCATGCTCTCCTAATTTGCTTATGTGGGTGGTATCACTCTTTTGTAAATCATGTACCCATTTTGACCTTATTTTGGTATGCAGTGTGAGATGTTGGTTGATAACCTACTTTTTGCCATATTGTTTTCCAGTTTGCCTAGCAATTTTTGTCAGATAATGAGTTTTTGTTCTAAAAGCTTGGGTCTTTGGGTTTATCATTAATTCTCTTGATATCCTTGGCCTTTTGTTCTTCCAGGTGAATTTTGTTGTTATTTTTTCTATCTCTACAAAATAATTTTTGATAGTTTAATTGATATGGCACTGAATAAATAGATTAATTTAGGTAAAATTGTCATTTTTATTATGTTGGCTTGGCCTACCCATCATCATCTCTCGCTTTTGAAGATGTTGTAGAATAAATTACAGAGGTTTGCGAACTTATTTGGCCTGCCCTCTTTTAAAAAAAAATTTTATTCAGCGCCTCCCCTTCCAAAATCTACTTTCTTTAATGCTTTAATAGTTGTTTTTTTTTTAAATTGGTGTCATTTCAATCTACTGCTGCCCCCTGGATGGTTCTAGCACCCCCCAGGGGCTGTTATCTCCAGCTTTGGGAACCTGTGTATGTAGATCATTGCATTGATCAGAATTCTTAAGTCTTTCTATGTCATTTTTCTAGGCCAGTAGTGACAAACTCAAATAGGAACAGGGACATTAAACTATAAATAAAGATCCTTGTAGGCCACAGAGTGACTTTAAAAACCACAAATTAACATTCTCTCTGTTTCATTGTAGGGGCAGCAGTGAGTAGAGCAGTGAATAGAGCACTGGGCCTGCAGTCAGCAAGACCTGAGCTCAAATCTGGCCTCAGACACCAAGTGGCTGAATAACCCCTAGACGACTTGCTTAACCTTGTTTATCTCAGTTTCCACATCTGTAAAGTGAGCTGGAGAAAGAAGTAATGGCAAACCACTACAGTATCTTTAAAAAGAAAACCCCAAAAGGGGTCATGAAGAGTCAGATGGAACTAAAAAAAATGACTAGACAACAACAGCCTAGGTTTCTTTTTTTTTTATTAGTTTTTATTTAATATTTTATTTTTCCCTAGTTAATTTAAAAACAATTTTTAACATTCATTTTTAAAACTTTGAGTTCCAAATTCTTTTCCTTCCTCCTTCCCCAGCCCACCCCCATTGAGAAGGCAAGCATTTGATATAGGTTATACATGTATAGTCTTGCAAAACGTATCCATAATAGTCATGTTGTGAAAGAAAACATAGACAAGGGAAAAAAACACTCAAGAAAAATAAAGTAAAAAAAAAAGTATGCTTCAATCTATATTCAGACACCATCAGTTCTTTCTCTGGGGATGGATAGCATTTTTCATCTTAAGTCCTTCAGAGTTGTCTTGGATCATTGTATTGCTGAGAATAGCTAAGTCATTCATAGCTGATCATCTTATAATATTGCTGTTACTTTGTACACAGTACCTTTCACTTCGCATTAGCCCATGCAAGTCCAGGTTTTTCTCAGAGTATCCTGCTCGTCATTTCTTATAGTACAATAGTATTCCGTCATAATCACGTACCACACCTTGTTTAGCCATTCCCCAGTTGATGGGCATTCCCTCAGCTCCTAATTCTTTACCCTCAGAAAAGAGCTGCTATAAATATTTTTGTACACATAGGTCCTTTTCCTTTTTGGTTTTTATCTCTTTTGGGATACAGACCTAGTAGTTGTACTGCTAGGTCAAAGGGATGCATGGTTTTATAGCCCTTTGGGTATAGTTCCAAATTGTGCTACAGATTGGTTGAATCAGTTCACAACTCCACCAGCAGTGCATTAAAATCTCATTTTTCTCCACATCCCCTCCAACATTTGTCATTTATCTTTTCTGTTCTATTAGCCAGTCTAATAGGTATGAGGTAGTACCTCAGAATTATTTTAATTGCATTTCTTTAATCAGTAGTAAGTTAGAGTCTTTTTCCATATGGCTATAGATAGCTTTGATTACTTTATAGCTCTTATTTTTGTAAATTTGACTAAATTCTCTATATGTTTGAGAAATGAGGCCTTTATAGAAACTTGGTTCAAAAATTTTTTCACAGTTACTATTGGTAACTGTATTTCCCTCCATTCTGTTCTCTACCCCTGTTTATTCTATTCTGTCTCTCCTTTTATTCTGCGTCTCCTCAAATATGCCCTCCCTTCTATCCCCCCAACCCCCTTCTCTTATCCCCTTCCCCTCCTACTTTACTGACAGAATTCTATACCCAATTGAGTGTGTATATTATTCGCTATCTCATTGAATATCCATTTTTTCCCCTGAAGTTTTGCTGGGTGGTTGATTCTTGATCATAGTTCTAGCTCCTTTGCCTTCTGAAATATATTCCAAGCCCTCCAATCCTTTAATGTAGAAGCTGCTAAATCTTGTGGTATCCTGACAGTGGTTCCACAACACTTAATTGTTTCTTTCTGGCTACTTGCAATATTTTCTTCTTGACTTGGGAACTCTGGAATTTGGATATAATATTCCTGGCAGTTTTCATTTTGGGATCTCTTTCAGGAGGTGATCAGTAGGTTCTTTCAATTTCTATTTTATCATCTGGTTCTAGAATATCAGGGCAGTTTTCCAAGATAATTCCTTGAAAGATGATGTCTAGGCTCTTTTTTTAATCATGGCTTTCAGGTAACAGAATAATTTTTAAATGATCTCTCCTGGATCTATTTTGCAGGTCAGTTGTTTTTCTAATGAGATATTTCACATTGTCTACTATTTTTTCATTCTTTTGGTTTTGTTTTATTGTTTCTTGATTTCTCATAAAGTCATTAGCTTCTGTTTGTTCCATTCTAATTTTTAAGGAGTTATTTTCTTCAGTGAGCTTTTGGACCTCTTTTGCCATTTGACCTAATTTGTTTTTTAAGATGTTATTTTCTTCAGTATTTTTTTTTGTATCTCTTCTATCAAGCTATTGACTGGTTTTTTGTGATTTTCCTGCATCGCTCTCATTTCTCTTCCCAATTTTTCCTCTACCTCTCCTTTTTGAGCTCTTCCATGGCCTGAGACCAATTCATATTTTTCTTGGAAGCTATGGATATTGAAGCTTTGACTGTGTCATCTTCTTCTGAGTTTATTTTGATCTTCCTTGTCACTTTCAACAGTCAGAGTATTCCTCTTCTCCCCCCCCCATTGTTTGTTCATTTTCCCAGCTTATTAGTTGACTTTTAACTCTGTTAAAGTAGGGCTCTGCTTCCAGGGTGGAGGGCACACTGTCCTGAGCTTCAGGATTTTATGCAGTTGTTTTCAGAGATACTTCTAGGGACCTGTACATTTTCAGTTCTTCCAAGGTAGTATGATCTAAGGAGATGTGTTTACTACTGTCCTGGCTTGTGCTCTGGTCTGTGAGTGACCACAAGCACTCTTTTCTGCCCTAGAACTGTGAGGAGGGTCCCCCTCCATTGTGGCCACAAGCTCTGCTTTGCTGGTGCTCCTCCTTGCCCAGGTATTGCCACCCAGCCCTGCAACCCAGATCTGAGTATGGGCAAAGCAACAGAGTCTTGCCTCAGTGCTAGCAAAACAACCTGTATAATCTCTTTCTGACCAGTTGTTCAACCCCCATAGCATCTGTGGGCTGAGAGCTCTGGAAGCAGCTGCTGCCACTTCCGCTACTGATTCAGTCACTCCCTAGGCCTGCTCCTGACTTGCTGTGGCCAGGGCTGTGCTGGTGTGGTCAGCTCTGGACTGTGCTCCACTCTCACCCAGGTGCAATAGACCTTTCTTGCTGATCTTCTAAGTTGTCTTTGGCATCTGTGGGCTGAGAGCTCTGGACACCACCATTGATTCAGTTGCCCTGAGGCCTGCTGTGGATTTGCTGGGGCCAGGTCTACACTGGCACACAGCCTATGTTGGACTGCTTACCTCTCTCACCCTAGTGCAACAGACCCTTCCTGCTGACTTTCCAAATTGTCTTGAGCTGGAAATTTGTTTCATTCCATCTTTTTGTGGGTTCTGCTGCTCTAGAATTTGTTTAGAGTCCTTTTTAAAGGTATTTGGAGGGGTTTGGGGGAGAACTCCAGTGAATCCCTGCCTTTACTCCGCCATCTTGGCTCTGCCTCACTCAGATTTCTTCCTTTGAAAATTGTTCATATTCTTTGACTAGTTATTAGGCAATGGTTCTTAGTCTTGTGAATTTGAATGGGTTTCTTGTATGTCTTGGATATGTTACCTTTTTCAGAGAAACTTTCTGCAATGATTTTTTTTTGTAGTTACCTGGCTCCCTTCTAATTGCAAACACTTTTAAGTTGCATCAGAATTGTCCACTTTATCTCCTCTGATCCTTTTATCACTTGTTTAGTTGACTCTTTCCCTGTCCATAGCTGCAAAGGTAATTTCTTCTTTGCTCCTCTGATTTGCTTATTATGTCACCTTTAAGTCTAAGTCACATATCTATTTGGAGTTTATCTTAAATAAATGGTATGAGATGTTGGCCTACACCTAATTTCTGCCAAATTGCTTTCCAGTTTTCCCAGCAGATTTTGTCAATTAATAAATTTTTACTCCACTAAATAGGGTCTTTGGGTTTGTCAAAAAACGTTGCTACTGTTCTCATTTGCTTCTGTAAATCTTTTTCACTAATCAACCCCCTTAATTTTTTTTTTCTTTTTGCTTTTTGGTGAGGCAGTTGGGGTTAAGTGACTTGCCCAGGCTCACACAGCTATTAAGTGTTAAGTGTCTGAGGCTGGATTTGAACTCAGGTCCTCCTGACTACAAGGCCATAGCTCTATCTACTGCGCCACCCAGATGCCCCTGCCCTTTTAATTTTTAAACCAATATGAGATAATTTTAAAGACGTAATGTATTTTGAGATCTGGTGTTGATAGACCTGTTGAGGTCTAAGGGTGCTGGGAACCTGAAGTTCAAGGGCAAGCAATGCAGGCCCTTCCTTGATTGAATTCTACCCAGGCCTTCTTTCAGCAAAAAGACAAGGTTTGTTAGAACACTGGTCTGGGGTGAGTGAGGTTTTAAGAATCTGCGCTATTTGGTGAGGCTTGTATTGACTAGCAGGCCAGGCTCTTAAGGAATCTGAGCCTTTGTAATGTCAATACAACTGGGCTAGACTCTTAAGGAATCTGAAGGATTTGTAACACTTTAATGGAGGCAAGATGGACCTTTTAAACAGAAAGACTCTGGGAAGATCTGGGAGTGGCCAAGTGGTCTGGGATGACTGGAAGGTAACAGAGAAGGACCTGCCAGTCCAGGCAAATGCCAAGGACCTGGTCCCTTGGGAAAGTCCAGGGCCTTTTAGGGGGTCCATCATTAGCACCCCATCAGACCCTCTTTCCACTTTTTTTCAGTACCCTTGAGATTCTTGACCCTTTGTTCCTCTATAAAAAATGTATTATTTTTTCTAGGTCTATAAAATAATCCTTAGTTTGGGTACTGAATAAACAAATTATTTAAGTAGTATTATCATTTTTATTATGGATTTGGCCTACACATGAACATTAATATTTCTCTATTTAAATAAAGCTGTCTTAATTTTTGCAGAGTATTTTATGGTTAAATATATATATATATATGTGTGTGTGTGTATATATATATATATATAATATATGTATGTATATATGTATGTATTTCTTGGCTGAATCTTGGTAAATACACTTCCAAATATTTTATAGCTTCTGATGTTATTTTGAGTGGAATTTTTTTTCTCTCTTCCTGTTAGTTTTTCTTTCTGTTATATAGGAATACTGATGATTTATATAAATGTATACCTTGAAACTTGCTGAGTTTATTACTTCAATTAATTTTTGATTGACTCATTACAGTTTTCTAAAGTAAATCATTTCATCTGTAAAAAGCAGTCATTTTGTTTCCTTTTTGCCTGTGTTTATTCTCTCAATTTCTTTCTTGTCCTACTGCTATAGTTCGTATTTCTAGACCTTAGCTTTAAAAGGCCAAGGTGTCTCCCACTACATCTTGGGTCAGCTCCTGTCATCTTGATCTTTGTCTTGCCACTGGACCTAGATGGCTCCTGAGGAGAGAGTGGGACTGGTGACTTTGCACAGTCCTGTCTCATATAAATCCAATTCATTTGCAAGTCATGACATTACCTTCCTGATGTCATGATCCTCTTCAAGAAGGAAGGAAAAACAACAGCAAATGGTAATGATGATAGGTATCATTGCTTTATACCTGATCTCATTAGAAAGACCTCTACCTTTTCTCCATTGCCTAAAATGGTTGCTCTTGGTTTTAGATAGATATTATTTACTATATTAAGGAAAGATGTGTTTTTTCATATGCTTTTTAATGTTTTGAACAGAAAAAAAAGCGTTACATTTTTGCCATAAAGCCTTTTTAACATCTATTGATATAATCATGTAGTTTTAATTTATATTATTAACATTATTTATTTATAGCTTTCTTATGTTGAACCAGTCGTGCATTCCCAGTATAAATCCAAACTGAACATAAGCTTTAATCTTTTTAATATGTTGTAGCCTATTCACTAATTTTGTTTGTTTGTTTGTTTGTTTTTGGTAAGGCAGTTGGGGTTAAGTGACTTCCCCAGAGTCACACAGCTAGTGAGTGTTATGGGATTTGAACTCAGATCCTCCTGACCCAAGGGCTGGTGCTGTACCGACTGCATCACCTAGCTGCCTCACGCCCCCCTCCCCCAATTTGCTACTGTTTTATTTAAGTTTTACATCTATTTTGTGAGGAATATTTGTCCATAGTTTTCTTTCTTTGCTTTGTCTTCCCCTGGTTTAAATATAAAGACTGTGTGTGTGTGTGTGTGTGTATCATAAAAAGAGATAGGAAGGGATACTTTGCCTGTTATTGCAAATAGTTTATATGATAGTAGAATTAATTGTTCTTTGATTGTCTCAATAGAATTCACTTGTAAATCCATCTGGTCCTGGAGTATTTTTTTCCCTTTTGGGATTTGTTTATGAATTGGTTTCTTTTTTTGATAATTGGGTTGTTTAAATAACCAAGTCACATCAACAAACATTTATTAATAGTAGGCTTGGCACTTAACTATATGGCATGCTTTGTGTTAAACTTTGGAGATACAAAGAAAGGCAAACAAGTACCTATTTTCAAGGAATTCAGTTTAATGAGGGAAATAACATGCAGACTACTATGTATTAAAAAAGCTATGTGTGTATTAGCATGTGTATATGGAAGTGTGTGTATATATATCTATGTATGTTCATACACACGTATATACACTTGGTAAATCAGAGATCATGTCAGAGGGAAAGCACTACCCTCTGACTGAGACTTGAAGGAAGTTATGGAAGTCATGTAGTGGAGAGGAGGAGAGAAAGCATTCTAGGCATGGAAAATAGCCGGAGAAAATGCACATAGGCTCGTACAAGGAACAGCAAGGAGGCAGTGTCATTTGATCTTAGAGTACATTGAAGGAATAAAGTATAAAAAGGCTGGAAAGGTAGGGAATAGAAATAGTCTCTCTTTTTTTTAAACTTTGTATATTCCATGTTTTTGTTCATCTGTTTCCTCTAAATTATCGGTTTTCTTTCTTTCCTTTTCTCTTACTCTCTTCTTAATTCTGTCGTCTGGCTTCTGGCTCCCACCTCATCATTCATCTGAAACTACTCTCTCTAAAGTTACCGATGATCTCTTAATTGTCAAATCAAAAGACCTTTTTTCAGTTCTCATCTTTCTTGACCTTTCTGCAACCTTTGACACTGTCAGTTTCTTTGATACTGGCTTCTCTCTAGTTTTTGTGACACTTTTCTCTCCTAATTCTCTTGCCACCCACTGACTGCTCCTTTCAGTCTTCTCTACTGGATCTTCTTTCAGGTTGTGCCTAGTAATCATGGTTCTGTTTTCTTCTCTTTTCTTCTCACCTCTCTTCCCCTCCTTACCTTTCTCTATGCTGTTTCTCTTGGTGATCTCATTAGCTCCCATGGATTCAGTTATGATCTCTATGCAGATAATTCCCAGTTCTATTTACCAAGCCCTAACTTCTCTCCTGACCTCCATTCTCACATCTCCAACTGCCTTCTTGAAGTAGATGTTCTAAGGACTTCTCCAGTTCAGTGTGTCCAATACTAAATTCATTATCATTCTCCCCAAACCTTTCTTTCTATATTACTTTCCAGTTACTGTGAAGGGCACTACCATTTGCCCATTACAGCCTAGGTGTCATCCTCAACTTTTTACTCTTTCACCTAGAATATCTAATGTCTTGTCAAGTCCCATAGATCTTACTTTCCCAACATCTCTCATATATATCTCTTTCTCTCCTCTGACACTACCACTACCCAGTGCAAATGCTCATTACCTCACATCTCAGCTTTTCGATGGCCTTCTTGATCAGTCTCTGCTCAGTCCAGTCCCATTCCCCATTCAGCTGTCAAATTGATCTTCCTGAAGAGCAAGTCTGACCATGTCATCCCCTCATTCCCATTCACTAAACTCCAAGGGCACCTTATCACCTCTAGAATCAAAAGTCAAATCCTCTAGTGTTTAAAGCCCTCATACCCTGGCCTCCTTTTATCTCCCCAGTTTTCCTACAGTCCAGTGACATTAGCCTTCTTGTTTTTCCCTTGTGTAAGACATCTCCATTTCCCCAGCCCTATGCATTTTCATTGACTGTATCTTATTTGTACCAAATTGTTTACATGTTGTGTTCTTCATTGAACTGTGAGCTCCTTCAGAGTAGGCACTGGCTTTGCTCTTCTTTATATCTCCAGCACCTAGCACAGTACTTGTTTCCTCTTCAGTTGTTAATCTCTTTTTTTATTTTGGATACAATTTGCTTTTCCTCTCTTTTAACCAAACTGGCAACTGATTATCCATTTTTTGTTATTTTTTTTACATAAAGTCAGCCCTAATTTAATCAATTGCATCTTTGCTTTCAATTTCATTAATCTCTTCTTTAATTTTCAGTATGAGGGAGGATTGAGTTGTTCAAATTCTTTTTTGTTTCATGCAGTATTAATTAATTTGTTCTTTCTTTTGTTGATACAAGCATTTAAAGATATCCCCATCTGCTTCAGCTGCACCCAGTTAGTTTTGGTATTTTGTCTCATTATTGTTATTTTCTTTGACAAAATTTTCTATTGTGTTCTAATTTGTTTCTTGACCCACCTACCAGTTCTTCAAAATTATGTCACTCTCCACCTGCTTTTATTTTTTTTCTTCAAAGGCCCTTTGTTGAACATAATTTGTATTGCATTTTGATCAGTAAATGTTTTTAGTGTTTCTGCTTTTTAAAACATTTTTAATGAGGTCTATATGTCCCAATACATGTATAATATTTGTTACTTTTTTAAGTACCCTGTACAACTGAGAAGCATGTAAATTCCTTTCTATTCTGATTCAGTAATCAGTAAATCTGTTCTCTCTAATTTCTAATTTCTCCTTAATTGTCATTTATTTCCTTCTTAGTTATCTTTTGGTTAGATGTGTTTATTTGGTGCATATATAAAGTATTAATATTGATTTTTATATATAGCTCCCTGCCCACAGAAATTAGCTGCATGTGAATCCACCACAAGCCTAGAGCTTCCAGTGACCTATTATTGTTTGACCTTTTTTTATGCTGCCCATAAGATAGTGCTCCCTGTAGTCTTTCTTCCGTGAGCAAATGCTCTTCATTTTATGTGCCTCTATTATGTGACAGTGATTTCTTCTCCTTTCTTCCTTTCTTCCCAAGGAGAATCCCCAATCCCTTTTTCTTGTCTTCTCCTTAAACTATCAAAATAGAATAAAACCACCCACCAACTAGCTGTCATATTTACCTTTCTCTGAGACCCTTAGAAATATCAGTGTTCTGAGAAGACTTTGGTCTCTTATCTGCCATGTAAACAGTTCATCACCAATATAGTACCTTCCAATTAAATAAAAATCTGTACCTTTCTGCGTCTCTCTTTGCTCCTCTGTTTGCATTTCTGGCTTTTTACGAGGAGTGCTTAGAAATCTTTTACTTCATGAAAGATTCATTTTTTTCTCAAAGGATTTTTCTGAGTTTTGCTGGGTAGCTTATTCTTGGCTTGCAAACTTTCCTCATTTGGCTTTGGGGATATTGAATTCTCTTTCCCTTTATCTCCCATCACACTCAGGGTTGCTCCTCTCCATTTGGGGCTGCCCATAGCCCACTGTCTCTTTCTCTCTGGGTAAGTTCTGTCTGTGGCTTGCTTGTGCATAGTCATTTTCCTGTTGTCTTTCCCATGAGACTGTGAGCTCCTCAAGGGCAAGGGCTGTCCTGCTGCCTGGCACATAGTGGGCACTTAAAAAATGTTTATTGATTGACCTGACTGAAGGCTGAAGGGTTCATGGGAACTAGGAAATAGCTATCCACTCAGCCCAGAACCTGTAGCCATAAAGATCTTACAGTCACTCTGAAAATTACTGTTGAGGCTATCTCTAGACCAGTTCCTTCATTTTATAGATGAGGAAACTGAGACAGGGCAAAAGGAGAGACTAACCACTGCTACACAGTTTTTATTTGTTTGGGAAAGAACATTATGGTCACTCCACCCTATTCCCTTAAGAAAATTCCACTCTTGATTTTTCAGTTCCAGAGAACAGCTATTCAAGTGGACTCCTTTAAAAAGAAAAAAAGGCTTTAAAAAGCTTTTAATCTATTACAGGATTTAGTCCCTTCTCCTGTGGCGATTTGTTTTCCTTTGAGCTCTTACGTAAAATCTTATCAAATTGCAGCCCTGAAGCCCTTTTAGAACTGGAGCTAGCTGCCTTGTGCTGGGAATGCTTGGAAGAACTGTTGATTAAATAAGAAAAATATTATGACTCAGAATGATTAAACGACAGCCTTCCCTCAGCCTTTTTCCTTGTCATTCCTAGGTTTTTTTTCTGCTTTTGTGAAGGCTACTGTGTGCAAGGCACTTGACTATAGGATCTGGACCAACCTGAGATTTGATTTTACTTTTGAATTTCTCAGGAAGAGTCTGTGTGGTTTGCCATTTCCATTCCCTCAGGCCTTTCAGATCACAGCCTGAGAACCCTGGACTGCTGGAGACGTATCCAGTTTGGGATCTAACACTGTATACTTACTATGTTTGTTATGTTTAAATGGAGGTTTTTCTTGAAGTTGGAGATTCCTATTTTGGGAGAATGAGGTGCTTAAAAGTATAGCTCCCTGTTTCCGCCCCTTTCTTTCCCCTTCCCCCCTCTCCTTTGCCTCCACCACTGATGAAAGGGAAAGGCAACCCTGATTTATGTTTGAAGGTGTACGACGTAACCTTCAGGTCTGGGAGCATGGGCGCAGGCCTCTCCTCAGTCCTCTTCTATGCTGGGCTTGCAGGTTTCCGAAATGGACAGGCAGGCACCAGAGAGGCACTTGAGAACATGATCTGTTCCTTCTCCTTGCACTAAACAAGCACTGGGGGTTTTGCTTTTCTGGCGCTGCCTTCTCCCTAGGGAGAGCCACTTTTCTGGCGCTGCCCTCTCCAGAGGGAGAATGGAGGTTTTTATTTCCGTACTATTTTAGAGAGAAGGATTAGAAGCTAGAGAGCTAAAGAGGAAGCCTGAGTACCTGGTCTAATACTTCTTTGACCAGGAGCTGATCTCAGCTCATCTCCAGAAAGGATTTCTGAAACTTGCTCTTCAGGATCAGGAGGGCCTTCTTCATGACTGGCATTTGGGATATGCTAGAGGCATTCAGTTCGAAGCCTCATCTAACAATCCAGTGGACAGTGTCTTACAACTCAGGGATGTGTAATGGGATCATTTGTGAAGTCTTATTGGAAGAGGAGAGTTCCCAACCTTTCCGTCATGTCTTTGCTGTGGGAAAAAGGTGCTGGTGATGAAGCCTGGCCTTGAAAATAATGTCTTCATAAATTCCTGCTCTGAGATGGACTTTCACTGTGCTGACAGTGGCAGAGCCAGGTATGAAATAACACAATCCCAGCTAAGTGTTGTTAGGTGCTGTGTTTCTAAAGTAAAAAGGATGTGTCTGTTATGGCAGGTTACTATCTGAATCAAGTGCAGATAAAGGCCAAAAAACATAGGTGCCCAAAATAAATTGCTTACATGCCCCCAAGCCCCTTTCCAGCTACAGAGTGCTATACTGACCATACTGCATTCTCCTTGAGCAGCTATTACTTGCCATGTGTATACAGTTAGTGCTTACAAACTATTCTTAACCAGTTTTTCCTGTTACATCCTTTGTAGCAAGGATAAACCTGCCCTACAGGAGGAAGCCTGTTGGTTCTACAAAACATCATTCATTTTATTAAAGTTCCTTTATGTGCCTCGGGTTTCAGCAACCAGCTGGCGAGAAAGAACAAATGAGAAGGAAATCGAAGGGAATGCCCTCCTTATAAAGCTTGACGACTTAATAAAAGTTAACCTGAATTCTAAGTGGCACTGTTTGACCTGCTGCCCTGTTCCTGAAGCTCATCTCCACTCTCTCTGTCTCCCTGTTTTTCAGGGGCACAGAACAGAATAGGTTTGTGGGTAGAATTACCTTTATCCCAGTGGGAAGAGTCTCAGCTTCTTAGACATTTAGATGCTGAGAAATGTACATTGGTTTTTTCCAAAGATCATTTTAGGTTTATTTTATGTGAGATGTCTATAGAATCCATGAGGTACATGAGAAAATAAAGCATTACTTTTTTTTAAAGTAGGAATCTTAGAGTCTTAGAGAAAATAAGAAGAATAGCCAGTATTTCTGTGGCTTCTTGAAGTCTGCAGAGTGCTTTACAAATGTTATCTAATATTGTCCTCACAACGGTCCTGAAAAATAGGTACTATTATTATCATCATTTTATAAATGAGGAAAGTGAGAGACAGAAGAAACTAAGTAATTTTCCTAGGATTATACAGCTAGGGATTGTACAGCTTGGGGCCAGATTTGAATTCTGGTCTTCCTGACTCCAGGTTCATTGCTCTAACTACTGCACCCACCTAGCTGCCCAACTGAAGATCATCTAGTCCAACATGCTCATTTTACAAATGGGGAAACCAAGGCCCAAATGCAAGTGGATAACTGGACCCTAAAGCAGAGATGGCCCCTGCACTTTGAACCCACTTAGTTGCTTATTCAGATATGTAAAGGCTGCATTTTTATTCTCACTCAACTAATAGAGTAGTTTGTACAAATGACATTATTGTCACTTGACAAATTTTGGTTAAACTTGACAAACGTGTCAATTTAGTTTCCTTGACTGGAGTCTCCAAAAGGATTGATATAACTGAAGTAGATTCCAGTTCCCATTCAATAGTTTTTAGTCTTAGCTTCTCAGTGAAAAAAAAGACTGAAATGTTTTGTACAAACATAAATAATGGAGTTAATTGGTAACGAGAGAATCTGGTACCTGTAGAAACCAGTCTTGTATGCCTAAGATAAGAATACTTTGTGTTCCATACAAAGATAGGGCAGTATTTGCTCTCTCAAAAATGCATTGGGTATTATTTGAAGGAGACTCTTTGGTCTGGTACTTCCCTGTGAGTCAGTGTGATGAAAAAGATAATGCAAAACATGTACCAGTCCCTGCCCTAAAGTAGCAATCAGAAAACCAAACATCCCCTCCCAATCTTTTCCTTCAGTTTTGGGAGTTCTGAAATCCCAGTTAGTCAACTTCTTCCCAAAATTGCTTCCAAGTTGTTTTCTGTAGCTTCCTGTCTGAAAACATTTAGCCAATAAAGTTAGTATCATTTCTGTTCTGGATCTGAGGGTCAGTAAAAGAATGATGCAAAATCATTCCTTTAACTTAAGCCACTATAGTGACTACTTCCCCTAAGACAAGTGAATGTGAAAATTTTTTCACTCAGTGCCTAGAACTAAAATAGTGATACTTGAATTTGTATTTTTAAAAATCTGTTTGAATTTTAATGAACATTCCAAAAAAAAAAAGTGAATAATCCTGCTTTAAGGAACCATCTTTCTTGTTCTAGCAATTGGCTGTATCTCCCAGGAGCAGCATGTACTCCTCTAGACATTTGTCAACTGGCAAAATTGATTCATGTACCCAAAGAGAGGGTCATACAGCCTCTGTTTCCATCTATCCAGGTGCTGTTTGCTCCTTTTCCTTGTTAAGCTTCCATGATTTACTGGTCCTGAGCATTTCTGCCATGTTCCTATTCTCTTTGCCAGCAATTCACCAAATTAACTTTGAGTTCTTCGCATTCTCAAAGATGTCTGTCCACTTCTGAGTTCACGGTAATAAAGTTAAAAGGCATTGGGGGGACTTTGAGTCCTGTAAAATACTCACTTTTCTAAGATATTTGTGTGTAAAGTAGATTAACTCTAATGCCTCACTCAGTTTCTGGCAGGAACACTAGTCTGGCTATAAGCAGTGTGACTCGCATTTATTTACTGAATGCCTACTATGTGCCTATCACTGCTTGTTTCTTTGCTTTTAGTCATTTGGGAGATGTAAAAAAGTAGAAAACATGTTATTCTTGTCCTTGAGTAGTTTACTTTCTTGTTGCAGAACTCAATTTACATGCATAAAACAAGAAAATAATCCTAAAGTGATTATTAAATTGTACAAAACCGTTATATGGAAACAAGGTTGGCTGGTTAGGCTGCAAGTGAAATGTAGCTAATGGATAGACTGTATACTCCATTGGTTTCCAAATAAATTCAAGAGATCTAGAAGGAATCCTGTCCCTGGCTGCCCCCCCCCCCCCCCACCACCCTCTGGCCTTTACATCTGGGAGAACATGGATGAGTCGTGCAGGAAGAAAAAATATATGGGTTGTAAGCTACATCATTGGAGGGAATAGCGACACCTACAAAATTACAGCACCATTGAGGTATCATTAAGGCATTCAAAGTAAGTGAAAGATCATTGTAGGTTCTAGTCAGTCAAAGAAGGCTTCATGAACCCCCCCCCCGAAAAAGGTTCAAGTTGGACATTGACAATGGATGGGTAGGATTAGGCTAAACAAAGCAAAGGAAGGAAAATAGAAGCTCTTTCTCATCTGTTTCCCTTTGCAGCTCTTAGCTGCTTCTTTCTACTCAAAGGAAAGCCTGAACATAAGACACAGAAAGTATGTCAGCCTGGGCTGATCTGAGAGAGAACGAAGAGAAGAAAGGAAAGGAAATGGTAAGAAACAGGCCAAAGAGTGTGTTTACTACTGTGGCCTGTGTTTATAATTACCCAGAAAGCAGTTGCCTTTTCATTACCACCACCGCTTCAACCACTACCACCATGATCATAACCACCACCACCTGCCTGTTCAGTGAATTTGACAAGAGGTGAAGAGGACAACCGAGACACAAGACTTTTTCAGGACAAACAGTAACCCCAGATTCTAGATGGTACTGCTATGTTGGTGAAATAAGTAATGGTGGAAGGAGAGAATGGTAGCTTTCAGTTGAGTCTGCCATAAAGCATTTGAGGTGTTCCTTTCCAAAGCCTCCGTAAGAACGAGTAGGAGTCAGGGCTTTGGAGTAAGACCATGTAGGAACCTGTTCTCGTTACACAGCAACCGGACCTTAGGTTGGGCTGAGCAATGGTGAAGAGCCTGTTCATGAATCAGACAGTCTATTTCTGGGCTCATTAAGGAGAAGGAAAAAAGACAAAGAGGGAGACTTCTATCTGAAGTACAGGCAAGTTGTTCCAGGTAGAAAGACGTTTAGTGCTCATGGAAGGAAGGACAGTTGAAAGGTTTCTGTCCATCATTGCAGCAGACTGTCTGTACACAGCGGTGCTGGGGATTTGACCACACACCTATGTCCATTAGATGTAATTTTGTTGTGGTATTATTGGACTAGCAGATATAAAACCCTAATGCTGTTTCCTGGGTTTGGAGCAAATGCACCAACCTTCTCTCCTGGCTTTTACTTCTGTTTCCACTTAGCCAAGAGTACTGAGTCCCTAATCCTTAAATCTTCTCTGAACTCCTAGCTATAACTCCTGGGCTGGATTTTCTCAAGCTTTAATAGTTCTCCCTCCCTGATACTATGAGACCCCCCTCCTTTATAAGATTTACTAAGAAGCTGACTTTCAAGTCACTGTGCCTCCATACAGCGTTAGACCTTCTTACAATAAGTGTAAGTATTGCTGCCCTAAATAGTCCCTGTAGTGCTTGGGGTTCCCAGGACAAGACTGCATTCCCTGGTATTATTTAAGTGGTTTAGGCAGCTATGGGTATGATGGAATGGGGTAGTTTTTAAAATGTCATATATTAGTCTGGTCCAGAGGTTCTCAAATGTGGTCTGGAAGTCCTTGAGATCCTTTTATGGGGCGGTCCATGAGGTCAGAACCATCTTCTTAATAATGCTAAGGTGTTTTAATATCTAATAAGAAAAATATCAATAGATATCACACATAAACAAAAGCTCCTTAGGGAGTCCTTAATACTTCTGAAGAGTATAAAGAGTCATGGGACAAAAAAGCTTGAGAATGGCTAGTCTTGTGAGTACCTCTCAGGTGTTGGAGTGTGAGCCACCAACCCACCACTAGAAGATGAAGTCAGCAAGTGTTTATTAAGCACCTACATAAAAGACATGTGCAGATTAAATGGAGGTAATCTCAGAGGGAATGCACTGGCATTGAGGGGGACCAGGAAGGGCCTCTTGTACCAGGTGAGATTTTAGATGGGACTTGAAGAAAACCAGGAGGTAAAGGTGAGGAGGGTGAACCTTCCAGACCAGTGAAAATGCACAGGAAATAGAGTATCTTGTGCAAGGAAAAGACCAGTGTTGCTGATTGTAGAAAGATGGGAAGGAAGTAAGGTATAAAATGACTGGAAAGGCAGGAGGGAACCAGGTTATGAAGGGCTTTGAGTAACAAACAAGGTTTTATTTATGTTTGATACTGGAGGTCATAGGGAGCCACTGGAATTTATTGGGGAGGGAGGTGACATAGGTAGACCTTGACAGCTAAGTAGAGGAGGGACTGCAATAGGAAGAGACTTGAGGCAGGGTGACCAATTACGAGGTTATTGCAGTACTACAGGCATAAGGTAATGAAGGTCGCCACCAAAGTCATGGCATTGTCAGAAGAGAGGAGGTGGTGTTTACAATGGATGTTGAGAAAGTAGGATTGAGTGGTACCTAGATGGTGCAGTAAATAGCCTCAGACACTTACTAGCTGTGTGACCTTGGGCAAGTCACTTAATCCAGACTGCCTCAAAAAAAAAAATTGAAAGAAAGGATTGACAGGATTTGGCAACAGATTGGAAATATAGAGGAGGTAAGAGAGAATGAGGAATTGAGGATGACATTGGGGGAAAAGATAATGAGTTCAGTAGTTTAGGATGTTCACAGGACATCCATTTCAAGCTATCCACTAGGCAGTTGGAGAAGTGAGGTTGCAAGTCAGGAAAGAGGTGAGAGCTAGATAAAGAAAGCTGATATTATCACCAAGTAAAATATTATGAGGGAGAAGAGAACTAGGAAAACAGCAGTAACATGAAAACTTAGAAGACAGTATCAAGAGTGGTCTCAGAGGCTGCAAAGAGGTCAAAAAGGATGAGGATTAAGAAAAGGCCATTAGATTTGATACCTAAAAGATTATTGGTAACTTTTAGAGAGCAGTTTCAAGTGAATGATGAAATTGGAAGCTGGCCTGCAGATTGTTTAGAAAGTTCTAGAGCTAGAAGATAGGAAGTAAGGGCATATTCATTGAATGTAGACAACTTTTTCAAGAATTTTAATCAAGAATGAGAGGAGAGATAGAGGGTGATGGCTGTTAGTAATGGATAGATCACAAGAGGGTTTGGGATTTGTTTTTTTACGATGAGGGAGACGTGGACATGGTTGTAGGAAGCAGCTACTAGACAATGAGGATTAATTAGTAGGAGAATAGAGATCATAGCAGGTTCCATCTGCTAGGGAAGATGAGATGCAGTGGGATCAAGAGTGCATAAAGAGGAGTTAGTCTTGGCAAGGAGAAGTGCCCCATCTTCACAGGAGATAGGAGTGAGGGAGAAGATACTGGAGAAAGACATCTGAATGATGTGAGATGACGAAAAAAGAGGCACCTCTAGGGGAAGAGCCTCAGTTTTGTTCACTGGAATGAGGCAAGACTCTTAGCTGAGAGATTTGGGGGAGGGAGAAAGAGAGCCATAGGGAGTTTGGGAAAGGGGGGAAGGTGGAAACAAAAAGGTTTGGAAACACTTCTTGGTGAGTGGGATAGCGAATCAGTTTTGGCAGGGCATAAAGGTATTTGTCTTGCTGTAGTGAGAAGCAATTGAGATTAGGCAATATAAATTTGTAATGGACCAAGTCAGCATATTTTCATGATCTTCTATAACTTTGTTCAGCAGAAACCGAAGAGGGGTAAAGGCAGTGAGTGGATGGTGGGAATCATCCAAATTGAGATGTGAAAGAGAGAGAGGGTGAAGGAATAACCCAAGGCTGAGGCTTGGCAAGGCATGATTGGTGATAGGATAGAGAGGGCAAGGGATTTAAATGTAGAAGATAGGGAACTGGTTCACCAAGGGGTAGATAGGGAAGAAGGGAGAGTGTAGCCAATCCAGGGGTGATAGCCTGAGAAAGAACTGAAGGATGATGGGGATTGGAGGTCATAGTGAGGACAGAGAACAAAACTAGGGCTTGTGAGGCTGAGGGAAAGATGGAATGATAAAAAATTATGATCAGATAAAGAAATTTCAGTGTTTGTTAACATGCGAGTAGAACACTTAATGGCCGATGGCAAGATCAAAGATTTGGCTCTCTCATTACAGCATAACAGTATTTCATTACTTTTATATACCATCTAGTTTGTTCATCAAGTTCTCAGTAGTTGAGTACGAATTTGTGTCCAGATTTTTGTCAGAAATAATCAGCTATGAATATTTTTATGCATGTGCGTCTTATGAAAACAACCTTCTTGACCCTGTAGTAGAATCTTTGAATCAAAGGATATGAGCATTTTTCTTACATAATTCCAATCAGGTAGTTAGTGTCCCAGGCTTCTCCCTGCCAAGGTCCCTAAATTTCATTCACTCCTATTTTGTAAGAAGGGTATCATGCTGTAGGAGAAAGAACAGTGGCTTAAAAATGAGAAGATCTGCATTCTAGCTGTGGCTTCGCTACCTAACATCACATGTGAGCTCAGGCAAGTCACCCTCAGCCTCAGCATTCTCATCTGTACAATGAGAAAATTGGACTAAAAGATCTCTATGGTTTCTTCCAGCTCCAAATCTCTACAATTCTATGACTCTGTGTTTCTGTGACTCCTCCCCACTCCCCTTATTATTGAGAAACTACCATTTATATATGTCATTAATTGCCAGTGACTGAAACGTGTTTTTTTTGGGAGGGGGTTAGGCAATGGGGTTAAGTGACTTGCCCGGGGTCACACAGCTAGTAAGTGTTATATATGTCTGAGGCTGGATTTGAACTCAGGTCCTCCTGAATCCAGGGCAGTGCTCTATCCACTGCACCACCTCGCTGCCCGGGCACCTTTTCTTCTTTAGTGACCCACTGGCACTTCATAACAGAGCTGAGTGATGCACCTTAGAAGGCTGCTTTAAATCCCTCTCCTAATCCATTTGGCAAGTGAAAGCAGCGTAATAGTTCTTGGCAAGCATATACATCTGTGGTTTTAGTGGGCAGGCCTATTCTACTCCTTGAGTATCTTGAGAGAGTAGAAAGAAACTTTTTGGCTATATTTTGGGGGTCAAATGTAATGGTTTTTTTTTCTTGTGGTATGAGGTTGGTTCTTAATATTATCTTAATCTAACCACCTGCCTCAGTAGTTATAGTTATTGGAAGCCAATTGACTAGAGACTGATTTGTCACTACTAGAAGTAGGAAAATTTACAGATGGAATTGGGGGAAAGCATGAACAAATTAGCCGAAGTTCTAAAGAATCTGTGATATGACCTATTTGAGACCAGTGTATACCAGGCATAGTTCCGGAAATTGTAAACTGTAGAAGTTTCTGGTGGCTGCTGCCATCCTCCAAGATGTTTGGCAGGGTGGGCGTAGTCAGTGAAGTGGTCGTTCCTCTCTGATCCATATCCACCAGAACACTAAAAACATTAATGCCCATGTGGGAGCTCCAGCATTAGAGGCTCTCCTGCTTTCCTCTGCATCCCTTGCCCCAGCTGGCTCTGACAAATTAGACAAAGTTTGTCTTGCTCTGTGGCTGCTAAGATCTGTTAGGCAGAGCTAGAAGAAACCTGGGAGCTAGGCCATCACATAACTACCTCTGTTGCATTCTCTTTTACTATTTCTTGGCCAAGATATAGAGTGCTTTGAACTGGGATAAAAGAGCTTCAGACTTATAGTCTTTCTACTCTCATCTCTTTGTTGCTCCTGAAACAACCTCAGGGGACCTACTAGGATAGCCTAGGACTAAGAGCTTTTTTTTTTCCTTTTTTTCTTCCTGCTGCCCCCATTTACTCCTTTTTTTTTTTTTAAAGAGGCCAAGTTAAAATATTGTCATCAGGGTCAGAAAGACCCGCAGCTTCTGCATCCTGTTGTGGGCATGACAGAATACCTGTTGTCTCAGTTTCTAGAAGTCAGGGTTTCTGGGTTCTTCTTTGAGGGCCTATTGTCTGTAAGGTGGAGGGAAAAGGGATGATGAATTCTAGTCACTTCCCAGCACCCATGAGGATGGGTGGCCTTTCCACTTAGAGCACTGAGTTTCTTGACCACTGAGCACCAGAAGACATTTCCCTCGAAGGCAATTAGTGTTACAGGCTGATCTCCTTAGGCCTGAGAAGACGGTTGAGTGGGCGAACTTGAGGCAGTTATTGAGTTCCAGGCCCATTTCTGTTTTGCAGCCCCAAGAAACCAATTCCCATTGATCTTTTATAAATACATATTGAGCCCAGCTCAGAATGGAATGCTGAATTGAGTTCAAGCATTAGCCTGGTGGTTGAAGGTGAAGTAGAGGCTGGAACTCAGCCGAAGCAGCCTTTACAAGAATAGCAACTTCTGAGCAAAGACAGTGTGCAGTGTGAAGGGGGACTCTTCCTGAGCTGGAAGGTGGGTGGGTGGGTGGGTTGGTAGAAGGAAGGAAAGAGGGACTGTCTGCCCAGAATCTTGTGGGGAGAAAGGGAGAGGTGGAGGAGGAATAGAGCAAATGCCCAGGCCCAGATCTTCTGGGAAAGGAACAAAGTACCTGGCCAGGTGAGAGGGTCTGTAAGCTAGTTCTGCCTCCCCAAGGAGAGTTGGCTTGCAGCTTCTTTTCTTCTCTGATCCTTTCTCTCTCTCCCTCTCTCCCTCTCTCCCCCTCTCCCCCTCTCCCCCTCTCCTTCCTTCTCCTCCCTCAGTGTACTTTCAAAGGAATGATGAGAAGAAAGGCTGCTAGGAAGCACTTGCAGCTTGCTGGACTCTTTTATGTTGCTGCCGCCTTATGAACATGCTCGATTAACCAGCCAGGACCTCCCCAGGCCAACCAGGGTTTCTACAGTTTGCCCTGACAGCATGCCCATTAGCCCTCATCATTTGGTTGCCGTAATAAATCACTAACATTGTAGAATCACCTTACTGCATTACAGGGGGACCAAAGATTAGTGTAACTTTTTTTTTTGAAACATTAAATTTTGTAATCTTTCTGGTGTGTTTCACATGATAGACCTACTATTGCTAGTGTTTATATGATCAGGTGAGTCTCACAGGTACCTCATTATAGACATCAAGGCAGGTGAATGATAAGTACTAAGGTTTGACATCAATGTTAACAACACCACTGAAAAGCAATGAATGCCACTGTCAGAGACACCTGGACCTCAGCATAAAAGTGCTGTAGCATCTACTTCTATTCCAGAAAAGGGTCCAGTGGAGAGATGTGTCCGAATAAAAAAGTCAGATCCCAAAGAGTTGGAAAGAGCTTTCAAGGCCATTTAGACCAGTCCCTTCATTTGACATATAGTAAACTTGAAATCTCATTTAAATTCAGTGAAGGTTCAGGGAAAAACCTATAAGCCTAGAGAAGATAAATACACAAGAGAACCTTACTGGGTCATAGGAAATACAAATATCGACCCCCAGAGTGAGGTGCTAAATAGGCTCAAGGAACTGAGCAGTAAGGCAGGAAACACAAAGAATATCAGAAATACCTGGGATCTGAAAGTATATCTCTAATAAGGGCAGAAATACTGAGAGGAATAAAGAAAGCAAACCCAAAATGAGCATCTATAGAGAGACAGGAGAATGGGGGTCAGGGCAAACAGCATTATGGGATTCCCCACCTTTATCATTTCCATATGGTAAAATCTGCTTAAATGATTTTGAAGAGGTGGTGGGTAGAAGGCGAACTGTAGTTCTACCTATTCTGTGGAGTGATAGAAGATACATCTATATGAGCTTTAGTTTTAAAGGATATTTTTTCTGGTTTTTTGTTTTGTTTTTTAAGTACTAGCTAGTAAAGTAATGTTTTTCTCCTTCTCTGGCAACCTTCTGAGTTACTGCCTATCAGTCAGTCAGTTAATAAATATTTATTAAGTGCCTGTTACATGCCAGGCACTGTGCTAAGTGATACAAAAAGAGGCAAAAGACAGTCCCTGCCTTCGTGACATTCACACTCTAATGGAAGAAGCAACAAACAAATTTAAGCAAGCTAATTGTAAACAGGACAAATAGGAAATAATTAAAGAGGGAAAGCACTGGAATTGAAAAGGGTTGGGAAAGTCTTCCTGTAAAAGTCGGGATTTTAATGGAGACTTCAGGGAAGGCAGTTGGCAGAGCAGAGGAGGGGACAGCATTCCAGGCACGGGGGACAGCCAGAGAAAATGCCGGGAGCTGAGAGATGGAGGGTCTTGTTTGTGGAACAGCCAGGTCAGTGTCACAGAACTGAAGACTACTGTTGGGGGAGTAAGGTGTAATAAGACTGGAAAGGTAGGAGAGGGCTACGTTATGAAGGGCTTTTGACTCCAAACAGAGGATTTTGTATTTAATCCTGGAGGCTATAGGGAGCCACTGGAGTGTCATGAGTAGTGGGGTGACATGGTCAGACCTGCATTTTAGGAGAATAAACTTCAGTAACTAAAGGAGGATGGATTGGAGTGGGGAGAAACGTGAGATAGTCAGACCCATCAGCAGGCCATCAAAATAGTCCAAGCAGGAGGTGATGAGGGCCTGTGGTATAGTGGTGGTGGTGTCAGAGGAGAGAAGGGGACATATTCGAGAGATGTTGCAAAGGTGAAATTGATGGGCCTTGGCAACAGCTTGAAGATGGGGGGGGGGGGACCGGTGAGAGAGAGTGATCAGTCATGGATTACCCCTGCATTGTGGCACCTAAATGACAGGGAGGATGGCAGTAATGGGTGAGGGCGGCACTAAGGGGAAAGAGTTCTGTTTGAGACATAATGAGTTTAAGATGTCTCCCAGACATCTGGTTTGAAATGTCTGAAAAGAAGTTGGAGATAACACTGACCACTGCTTGGAGCCTAGGACAGTTGTCCCAGTTTGCCTTCAAGCTAGCTTCTGCATTGGGAATACACAAATAAGTAAGTGCAAAGGAACTAAATATGATGTCCCAGCCGGACTCAGCATCCCAACAGGAAATGTAACATTTTAAGTTCAGATAGGTATAAGAATGAGAGCTAATGTAATTTTCTTTAATATAGAGTAATCCAAACAAGTATTCATAGTATTCTTTAACTGTAACTTCATTGTATATTGCCTTTAACAATGAAACAAAAAGGGGCAGCTAGGTGGCGAAGTGCATAGAGTACCGGCCCTGGATTCAGGAGGACCTGAGTTCAAATCCGACCTCAGACACATAATACTCACTAGCTGTGTGACCCTGGGCAAGTCACTTAACCCCACTTTCTAACCCTCCCCCCAAAAAACCAACAAAACAAAAAAACTGTTAAACAATAACAGTGAAACTTACGTAAATTCATAATTTCCAGTGAATTCTATGAACTGCCCAGTGGTTATCACTTGCTAACTAGCATTTCTCCAAGTAGTTTTTGAGAAATTTTCCTAAAATGACTGAACCTTAGAAGTTCATCTAGCTGTATCTCTCACTTCTGCAAGCATTCTCTTCTATAGCGCTATCTGCCCCCTGCTTGAATCTCCCATGATGGGGGACATGTATTTCTTCACAAGGGAAGCCGTTCCACTATTAGACAGCTCTCTTACACAGTTCTTATATTAAACTGAAATCAGCCTCCTTTCCATTTCCACCTGTTGTTCCTAATTCTGCCTTCTGGAGCAGCATGTTCAGCCCTTTCCTGCCTGTCAGTCCTCTGGGTATGTGAAGAGACAGCTCAAGGCCTTGTTTTGTCCTTTGCCCTTCTGGCTCAATGGCTCCAGGTTTCTCTCCCATCCTGTGGATTACAGGGTTTCCAGAATCTTTGCAAATAGAAAATCTCAAAATTCAGTCGGTCAGAGTTATGAATAAAGTGCTGTGCTGATACTGTGGTGTTAGTTTGCTTTATTGTCACAGAGTTTGCAACACCTAAGTTCCCAAAATATGTAAAACCAAGGCCGTTAGCAGTGTGCTCTCAGATCTCATGTACAATAAATAGGTACCATTTCTTCTGAGAAATATTTTACTGGGGCTTTGTTTTTTACATCATTGTTGCTTCCCAGTAGCCACCCTCCCAACCTTCCCTTGTAATAAAAGGAGTTAAGTAAACAAAGTAACCAATATAAAGACCATTTCTGACAGTGTTCTTCCTGTGGCCTTTGTCCTCTGGTTTGAGTTCTGGAAGATCATGGCACCTCTTAAAAGAGTATTTTCTGCTTCAGAATTTATTTCATCTTCCTGATGCTGTTATGGTTGCAAAACTTTTGCTGAAATGTAATAGGTCTCCTTATGAAGATCTGAATGGAGAGATAAGCTTTTGTTTGTTGGGGTTTTCTTTTTTTGTTTGTTTTTAGGCAATTGGGGTTAAGTGACTTGCCTAGGGTCACACAGCTAGTAAGTGTCAAGTGTTTGGTCTGAGTCCTCCTGACTTCAGGGCTGGTGTTCTATCCACTGTGCCACCTAGCTGCCCCGAGAGATAAGCTTTTGAAAAGCAATGACATTACCATGATATCCAACAGGCTTTCTTAATATAACATTGGACAGTCCATACAGATCTTTCAGTCCATCCCTTTCATATAAGGAAAGTTTGGATTGGCCCCTGTATGCAAACAATCTTAGCTTATGGCCTAATTGCTGGAATTGCACCATAAGATGGAGTTTTTATGAGATCTAATACCTCATAAATGCCGTTTTCAGCATCACTGGCCCTGATTTGCTGCTATATAACAGCTGACAATCTTTTCTTTTTTTCTTGTGCAAGGCAGTTGGGGTTAAGTGACTTGCCCAGGGTCACACAGCTAGTGAGTATCACCACCTCGCTGCCCCTACAATCTCTTTTTAAAATTAATAAACTAGCATGTGCCTTTTGGCATTTCTGAGAATCTGGACAGCATTGATTGTGCTTTATATTTCAGGGAGCCTTCTACCATTAGCCATGACCTAATCATTTCGTCAAGGCCAGTATCTCTTATGCTCATATTTGTACTGTAGGCTTCTTTAAGCTGCAACGTCCTTCTGGGGATTTTCTGTTATGTTTTTATGCAGAGGCTACAGTGTCACCAGTAGGTATCATTCTCTAACCATTCTTAATTCATTTTAGGAATTTGAAGAGTTTGTGATTCTTGGCTCATAACAGTATTTGTTTCTTGGCTAGCCACCAGTCACAATTTGTTTGAGCATCTTCAGTGATTATCATCCATTTTCTCTTTAATGTGCTGTACTTTATTTGTCATCATAAGGGAAATTATAATCATTCATATAGGCTTGTGCTTGAATCCCAAAGTCCTTTCTGTTGGTATGAGTTTAGTGCCCTCCGCAGAATGTTAGCAGTAAATGAGAGTGTCTGGCATATATGTCACAGGCAAATCAGTTTTATAACAATCATCATTCATCAAATCTGTAAGATACTTCTCTCAGGTGATTTGCTAAACATCACTATCAGGGGCTGGTGCTCTGCTTGCACAGGGATGCCGTCGACTTATTATAATATAATAACATTATATGCTTATTGAAATAATATGCTTATTAAGCCCCTCATGAACAAAACATACTAAGCACCTCTCAGGCTCTGTACATCTGGTTTTTACATCCAGATGCATACGCATATGCCACTGTTTTGTCGGTTGTCAATTCTGATGCAGAAAATTTTATAGGCCAGTTTGAGACATAGTACTTTACCAGTGAGTGGTAAATCTAGTGGGCATCAAAGTCATTGATGGTGCTCTTTAACAGAACCCTACGCTGCCTCATCTGTGGACGAATCCTCCCCATCAAGCAGTCGTCCAGTGCATCTGTAGTCAGAACAGACATTCAGCATCTAGTCTTCTCTGGAACAAAGACACCAAAGGACTTTTCTGTAAGTGGGATTCTGAGGTGTTAATTCCATTCCATCTTTTTTTTCTTTGCATGGCCACGTGTGTACAAGTTGAGTACTTAAATTCTTGACACATTTTTTAACTTTTATAGTCACCTCTTGGGATTTTCTTAGGACAGACTTCAAAGATAGATGCTTTACCAAATGGAAGCTAAACTTATATTGGCCAAATGGAGTAATGAAGGTATACTGTCTTGAGTGCTTTTCTGTTAATTAACTTCAACTACAAGATCTTGCCATCTAGCTTGCTAAAGAACTGTGCAGTTGCCAGCTGGGCCATATTCCTTTCGTATGTGTTTGGAAATACTCTCTATTGATTACTTTCTGGAGGTCTCTCATTTATGCATTATAGATCCCAAAATTATTATATTTCCTCATGGATAATGAAGATGATGATGATAATGATGATGATAACTAGCATTTGTATAGCACTTAAAGGTTTGCAAAGTGTTTTTCATGTATCATCTCATTTCATCCTTAAAACAACCCTGGGAGGTAGATGCCATTTAACAGATGAGAAAACAAGGTAAATGACTTTCTCAGGTTCACACAACTAATTAAGTGTCAGAGGCTGGATTTGAACTTGGGTCTTTCTAACTTGAGGTTCAGCACTGTTATCTACTGTACCACCTACCTCATAGCTATTAAGGAAATTGTCTGGTCGTTAGGGTCTCCTGTTTTAATCTCCTTTTAAGTCTTTCATCCTGCCAACTCTGAATTTTACTCCCAGAAAACAAACTGAACAGCTACAAGATGGGGGAAGCATAGTTAGATAGCAGTTCTGAAAAGGATTGGGGGGAGGGCGATTAGTGGATTGCAAGCTCATGTGCATCAGCAGTGTGATATAGAAGCCAAAAGAACTAATGCAGTCTTGGACTGCATTAAGAAAGGCCTACCTTCCAGGAATAGCAAAGTGATGGTCCCACTATACTCTGCCTTTATATAATATATATAGTACTCTGGAGTACTGTCCTTATTTCTGGGCATCACAGAATAAGAACAACATTTTATTCTGAGAAAGGGACTGAAACTAGAGAGTGTCCAGAGGAGGGCAACCAGAATGGTGAAGAGCCTTGAGTCCATGACATATCAAGTTCCATCGAAAGAGCCAGGATGTTTGGTCTGGGGAAGAGAAGACTCAGGAAACTCATGACTAGATATTTCAAGGCATGCCTCACAGAGGAGGCATCACACTATTCCAGTTTGGCCCCAGAGGGCAGGACCCAGAAGGGGAGGGGGGGTGGGGGGTGCAAAAGAGCTGATTTAGGCTTAATGTCAGGAAAAACTTCCTCCCAATTAGAGCTATCCAGCAGGGCAGTGGGTTGCTTCAGGAGGTGTCACGTTCCCCCTCTTTGGAGGTCCTCAAGCAGAGACTGGACAACCATTTATTATTGTTATGTGAAGTTATAATAGAGATTCCCTTCATGTACAGGTTGGACTAGATGGCCACTGAGTTCCAACTCTCAAGTGTTGTGATTCTGTGATTTTATTCACTAATTCCTGAACTTGAGTATTTTATACAGATAGTCTGCATCTGGATTTTTCATTCTCTGTTTTTTAATATCCAGCAAAGAGATTCTTGATTGTCCAATTTAAGCCTTATTTTATAAATGGTTAACATTATCCTGAAAAAAAGTTTCCCATCTTGCACATCTAGGACAGAGGTTCTTCATCTTTTCTTGTGTCATGGATGCCTTTTGCAGCCTAGGTGAAGAAGTTTATTGACTTGTCAGAATAATGTTTTTAACTGCATAAAATAAGAAAATTGCCAAGGAAACGATTATATTGAAATACAGTGATCAAATTATTTTGAAAAACAGGTTCATGGATTCCAGGCTGGCCAAGCACCCCTGCTCTAGCATGTTTCTTTGTTTCTTTAGCCTAGTTCATTTATAGCAAGTAGTCACAAAAAATATCACTATGGAATGTCCAGCCCTTTTAGCCTGGACCTTCACTGTTTTGGATGTCCAGAAATCTGGATCCAGTTCAGTATTTAGTATGTGTCTATCCTGTGTAAGTCCTTCATCACATACCAAACCCTTTCTCAGGATACGATTTCTGATGCTAGATTATTCCTTTTCAAAAAGAAACTCAGTTAATTTACCTGTGCCACAAATTCCTGGCCTGCTTTTATTCCTTGTGATTCTTGCATCCATTGTGATCTACTTTTATACTCTTTCAAAAGCTTTATGCTGCTTAAACATGCAGAATTCTTCTAATGTGAACGGTCCTTGTTTACTTTCATACTACCTCTTTCTGCAAAATAAGTATATTATAAAAGGTTTGAGGTCTTATATGCCAGATAACAGATAAATGAATAAAAAAGCATTTATTAAGTACCTGCCATGTGCCAGGAAGTGTGTGAGATACTGGATTTACAGATTCCAAAAAATGAGATGCCCATTGCCCTCAAGGAGCATACAGTCTCATAGGGGAAGACAACCCAAAAAGAAGAGTGGCGGCCAGAGAAGGTAATTTTTTTGGGGGGGGGAGGGGAAGGGGGCATCCCACGGGTGTAGTAAAGAGCCATCAGGCAATCAGTTGTCATGGCCTTTCCAGAAGCAAGGGTAGTATTGATTTGATAGCTGTTCCCACAGCAAAAGTTGGTTAAAACAGCAAGGTTGCACAGTGAGTGGGTGGAGTATGGGACCTGGAATCTAAAAGACATGAGTTCAAATTGAGATTCAGACCCTTACTAGCTGTGTGTCCCTGGACAAATCACTTAACCCTTGTCTGCCTTGGCTTCTTCACCTGTAAAATGGAGATACTAATAGCACCTGCCTTAGGATTGTTGTGAGGATAAAATGAGATAGCATTTGTAAAAAGCATTTTATGATGCTTGCAAAGCACTATAGAAGTGTTAGCTATTACTTTATCTTCCTGGAGCCATGAAGTCAACTCTAAAACCACCAAAATTTAAATTATGGCATCTAAAGCAATTCAGCAAGTATATTCTGAGCACCTGCTGTGTGCAAGGCACTCAGTTACAGGATCTGAATTAGTCTAAAATGATTTGACTTTTCAGTGTTTTCCTCAGATGATTTTCCATGTGATTTGTTTTTTAATAGTCATTTTCTTTCTCTTGAGCCTTTCAGTTCACTTCTAAGGGTCCAGTTTGTATCGTGGAAGAACGTGTTTCCAGGGATACATTTGTAATACTAATTTTTTTTTTGGTCTTATGTTTAAATATGATGCCCTGGTGCCCTGCCCCCTTCCAGTTGGCCTCTAGGACTTAGAGAATGAATGGGCTCTTAAATATTTTCCCCTCTGCCCATTTCTCAATGTGGGGAATTTGATTCTTGTTACTTACAAGTCTCCAGGAAAAAAAGGGAACTTTGAACTACTTGGAAACCCAGAAAAGATGCATGTTCTTTTTTTTAGTAGGGTAGTTTGTGGCTCCCAGACCACATTCCTGTTTATTTTCACTGTGATGACTCGAAGGAGAATGAAGTTGGTGGGCAAATTCAGGGCAACTTTAGTCCAATTCCAGTCCCAACAGTAATCAGCTCAGACCTACCTGCCTTGGTTTGTCTGCGTACTGTGCAGCTAGACAAAGGGGGACTTGATGAAAGTAGAGCTTTATCTTTAGTAAACTCTGTAACTTGGAGCAAATCACTTCTCTCTGTGCCTCAGCCATGGAAAAAAAAAGTCGGATTACATGATCTCTAAGGTATCTTCCGTTCTAATATTCTGTAATTCTAAGTGGTCTCAGCTGACTTAGCAGCACTTTGTATACTTTGGCTAGTATAAGAGTTCATCTGCTTTAGTTTCTTGTCCCTTAGGAGGCAAGGAGAAATTAAGTCTTTGTCATTAAGCAGATTAAGGCGATGAATGGCCAAGTCATTTCTGTCAGGTGCTTCAAAAGAGTTTCTTTCCCCATATTTCTAGGGGAGAAGCAAAGAATCATGGTGATTTGTGAATTTGAGTTTATTTTCTTCTATGATATGTTCTTCCTCTTTTTTTTTCTTTTCTTATTTTAGATGGTAAAACACAGAGACATCATAATTTGGCTTTGGCAGCTTTCTGAATAACTTGCAGCTTTTCTGTTGTTGTTGGTCATTTGTTTGGTTTGGTTTTGATTTCTTTGCATTTAGTACACATTTATCCCCGTTGGTCCTAAACCCTTTTTATTGCTGTAATAAATGATCTGCTTTGCACACATTAAGTGCTATTTAAACACAATCCTTGATCAATTGGGTTTTGTTTAATTTAATGACATAATACATTTAACATTTGATTTCATCTGTTGTGAATGCTTTAATAAATGTGTAATATAAACAGTTCATTTCTTGCACACCACATATCTAAGAGTTCAGGCTGGGTAACTTCTAAGGTTCCTTCCACCTCTAAAATTCTGTTATTATGTTGCTAGGATTTTCTTTCAATCTAACTGGCCCTCTAAAATTTGCTGCTTCTTTATGTCCAAACGAGTGTGAAAGGCCAGTCAGTCCCTCTGTTTCTACCCTTGATGTATCCCTTTTCCCCTTCCCCCTCACTTCTCTTTTGGGAGCCAGCCTCATCAATCATCTGCCCTCCCACCTTTCACTTTTACCTCTGCTGGCTGCAGACATGCCCTGGCCTATCCCAGCCTTCAAAATCTTGCCCTTATTCTGCCGTCCCCTCAAGCCATGACGCTGTCTCTCTAATCTGTAACTTTGCTCATTGGGCTCCTTGTGCTTTCTCCCTCCTCAGGCATCCAGCTTCCACCCCGGCATTGGATTCTCATTCCTAACTCAGATGGCTTTACTCGGTCCTCATCCGTTTGGATTTCTGGGCAGTTTGGGATAATGCTGACCACCCCTTTCCTTTTGGTTGTTCTCATTTCTTGGTTTTTGGGACACTGATTCTATCCTGGACCTCTTCCTCCCTCTCTGAACACTCCTTAGTTTCATTTGCTCCATTGTCCTGTTCCTGCTCCCACACTTTGGGGATCCTCCTGGGCCCTCGTTTCTATCTGTGCCTTCTCTCAGAGATCTTCTCTACATCTCTGGGTTCAGTTTCTTATGCAGGTGATTTGCTGATCTAGCAATCATCTCACTCTTGAATTCCAATACAAAAGAGAACTCACTCTCTTTTCACTAAAACACACCTCACCTCCAAACTTCCTTATATTTTGCTGAGGGCAGCACCATCCTGCAAGGAAGAACTCCAACTAGCATAAGGCAGAGATTTGCCTCAGAATGCCAGTGTCTTAGGACAGCTAGGTGGCTCAATGGATAGAGCTCTGGGCCTTGAATCAGGAAAACCTGAGTTCAGTGTAGCCTCAGACACTTATTAGCTGTGTGACCCTGGGCAAGTCACTTAACCTGTCTGTCTTATATATCTCCTGGAGAAGGAAATGGCAAACCACTGCAGTATTTTTTGCCATGAAACCCCATGGACAGTGTGGTCCATGAGGTCACCAAAAGTAGGACACAACTAAACACACACATGCTAATGACTTGGGCAGATCACATTTCTTTCCCGTGCTACAGCCCTCCACTGTTCTGGGCCGCCATTGGGCACAGCTGTACCTACCCATGGACAGGCTGCCCCAGGTGAAGTATTCCTAGTTCCAAAACTACTAAGAGACACTTGGGTCTGCAGTCTTACAGTTGTCCTTGCCTGTTTCCTCTTCCTCACCTTCCACATTCAGTCAGATGCTCATTCTTGTCCATTTTCCTCAGCCACTTCTCAAGTGTTCATCTCCTCTCTGCTACCATGGTCATCACCCCCGTCCAGGCCCTTGTCACTTCTGGGCTGCTGCATTGTAAGAGGTTTCTTCACTGGCCTCCTGGTTTCCACAGTCTCTCCACTCCAGTTTCTGCTCTACACAGCTGCCAGAATGATTTTCCTAAAGCACAGCTTTCACCATGTCCCTCCCCTGCTCAGAAATAATCTGTGGCTCCCCTTTTGCCCCTAAGACAAAATATAAACTCCACAGCCTTCTCAACAGGGCTCCAGCTGACCTGAGGTTTATTACATGCCACTTTACACATTCTACCTTCCAACCAAACCAGCCTGCTTGCTGTTCCGTGAACACAATTTTCCCCTTCCTCTTTAGCCTTTGCAACAGTCTAGAGCCCATGTCTGAAATTAATTCTCTCCTTACTTTTACCTTTCCCAAATCTTGTTCCTTTCAAAGCTCAGCTATATGCCACCTCCACCTTTGCCCTCTCTCAGCTGCTAACCACCCACCCCACCCTCAATTACTTTGTGTTTACTGTGTACATATTGCTTCCCAGATAGAAGGTAAGCTGTTTTAGGGATAGGGGTTATTTTGTTCTTGTCTTTTGTATCCTTAGTGCCTAGAACAAAACAGGTGTTTAATAAATGCTTGTCAATTGATTGGTTTGATAACTTAAGGTAGGAATTCAAAGATAGTCAAGGCGTGCTGCGCCCCCCCCCCCCCCCCCCCCCCGTCAAGGCCTTTAGGGAGGCACTGCCCTTCCTGGTGCTTGCAGTGAGGTTTCGCTGAGCAGCACTGCGTATGGGAATTTCTGTTCATGTATGTGTGTGTTCATTTTGCCCTTGTCTCTATGCTGGTGTTCCCTGTGTCTGTCCATGTGCGTTTTCTTCTGGGTAACTGAAGGAGCATATTCAGAAAAGTAGAAGAATAGGCTGGGAAAACAGCATGCCTGCTACCTTTGGACCCTTGACCAATCCCAGTCACTTAGTTAATCACTTGATATCACGACAAAACCTTTAAAACTTTAAAGTTACTGGGTAGGCCTTCTCCCCGCCCAGGGAATTGGAGCTGGTGGCTGCCAAACAGAAACCAGAAAAAATGCCTATTCCCCTTTCCATCTGGGTTATTTCACTAGTTGCAACTCTTCTCCTAGGATGTCATTAAGGTGGACAATGGACTGTGATTAAACTAAACTAAAGGAAGTGAGCTGGGAACACACTACAGTCTGGGAGGAGGACAATCTTCTCTCTGTTGGAGAATAGTTTTTGGTGGGATTATGGCCATGAGAGTTAGATGTATCCCTTACCTCAGGGCTTGTGGCTGTCACATAAAGGGGATTTCAACAAGGCACTGGGTCACCCTTCTTCTTTTGATGTGCTCTCTCATCATCCCTCTGCCATAGAGCCCAGCACAGGCATGAGCATACATTAGGAGCTGCCAAGGTCTGGCCTCTGTATACCTTTCCTTGCTTATCTCCCATATCAGCCTCCCTGTACTTAAGAGAAGGGCCCCTAATCAGGTTGGGCACATTACCAATAGAATCCCTAAGAGTGCCTGATTCTTTCCTTGCTGTGGTTACACTGACACCCCCAGGGAAAGGCCTGCTTTCCTAATAGCCACCTGATCCTGCTTGGTCTGCGGGTTCTCAGCTCAGCCCAAAGCTTTTGCTAGAAACGGTGATTCCGAGCTTCAGGCTTTAGTAAACGCTGAAGCTATACCCCTGAACTTGCTTTTCTGCTGTATGTGCCATATTGTCTTTCATCTCCACTTCCCTGTGCAAGGTGATGGTACCGCTGCTGTGCAAGCTAGTGCTAGGGCCATAGTCGTCTGAGGGTAGGTAGGGTACATGAAGGGACAAAGTGAATTTAGAAGCAAAGCAGGTAATCCTGAGTCTGGCCCCAACATAACCACTGTCAGGGAGCTGAGAGTCCTTGCTTTCCAGGGCCAGTATACAGGAACAGGAAAATACCCATAGTAATGCATCTTTTAGATAATCACCTGGAGCAGCAGTGGAGCAGGGATCACATATGGGCCACGGAAAAGACAAGCCCAAGGCTTCTACAGCCACGAGGAAGAGACAGAATACAGCATTAGGTGGAATTACTTTCAGGATGGCATCATATCACTAGTTCAAGTAAATCTGGAATTCCCCTCCTACCCCAGCTCTCATTCCAAGCATTACCCATGTAAAGACTGCTAACCTCTCCCTCCTTTCTTCCTTCTGGGCACTATACAGAGAGTGCTAGTCATTAGAGTGGAGGGGGGAGAAAGGAAAGAAGGGACTTCTGCTTCCTCTTGACCCACACACTCCTTTTCTGCTTCTTCTTTCCATTGTGGAGACATGGCATTGAGACTGAGCCCTCTCAGGGCGCTAGGAAAATAGTACTACCTCTTTCCATAGAGGAAGCTTCTTCACTAGATATTCAGGATCTCTGCCCATCGTCCACTACATCAGCTACAAGGAACCTCAACATGTTCCCTCTGCTGCCCCAGATTCCTTAGCTTACAAGTCAGGAGCAAACTCCAGGAGGAACTTGGGGCTGAGTTTTCTCTTTCCCAGTTACCATAGGACTTCTTTTCATCAGTGCCTGGGAGATGCCCATATGACAGCCAATGAAAGTACCCTTCATAGACCCATGGTTTGGCAGAATAAATTACATGTCTGTTTGGTCCGAAGGAAGTGGTAACATTAGGGTTCTCAAGCAGAAATTTACTTCCTTGTCCTGGGTTTCCATTTTAACCCATACCATTCCTTCCCCTGTCTTTGCAGGTAGTGACTTAGGGTCTCTGTAGATAGAACAGTGAGGGCAAATTGGGTATAAATTTGAGATCAGCGCATCAGGTACAACAACATAGGTTTTATTAGGGCATAAGAATAAGAGCGATTTCAAAAATATACCCTGCCTTCCACATGCTCTACTGAAGCCCAGGGCACTTCCAAGCCATCAGTGTCAACCAAAATTTCCCTTGATGTCCCGTCATGTTGTTTTAATTATAATTGACTGCTGAGAAGCTAAAACATAATTGGAATTTGGTTGCCAGGGAATTTGTACATACATTTTTTTCTTTTTTGCTTTTTGGTGAGGCAATTGGGGTTAAGTGACTTGCCCAGGGTCACATAGCTAGTAAGTGTCAAGTGTCTGAGGCTGGATTTGAACTCAGGTCCTCCTGACTCCAAGGCTGGAGCTCTATTCACTGTGCCATCTAGCTGCCCCCTGCCAGGGAATCTGACTGGACAATGATCAGATGCCTCTTGGCCCACAGACCTGGTCTTTCTCTTTAATGTTCTCTGCCACCAGTAGTTTAGCCCTCACCTGGGGTCTGGCTCACTATCTATTCGCCATCTGTCCTTAGTTTTCATGGGAGGTGTCTGGCTACCTTTAAGCTAAAAATTGTAATAAGGGTTTGGGTATTTTGAGGCTTGTAAAATATTTGAATAAGCTATGTATAGGTATAAAGCAGATTAAATTTTCAGCCTTCCCACTAGCCTCTGGTAGATGGATGTGGCATTCAACGTTTTAAGCCTGCCTTTCTCTTTGTAGTCACTGGCTGAACTGCCTCCACCTTTGTAATACTACATTCCAAAATATATTACATATATAGATTATGTAAGTCCACAAAACACAGATTATCAGACTGGACCAAACTGAGGGAGACCAGAGAGGAGAAAAATCTGTGGTAGCAAACAGGCCTTAGTCTCCCTTTAAGCAGTCTGCATTTACTACTCTGATTTTTGTTACAGTAGCTCCCTGATACAGCTGCTTACAGTTCAATGACTGTGACTGAAGTTGAGGAGGGAGACGAAAGAGGGCAGATGCCTTCCTTTAGGACAAACAGTATGTCAGATGGTAGTAGTTGGGATAGGAGTGGTAGCTTTCAGTCTAGCCTCATAGAGAGCAAGCGGGATGGATGATCCTTTTCTGAGGCTACCAATGAAAGGCCTTAGTGTGAAGGGCAGAGTCATCCACCACAGAGGAATCAGGGCTATGGGGTGAGACCATGTATGGCGATCATTACATGGTGACCCGGCCTCAAGCCAGCATCTGGCTAGAATCATAGGTAAAGGGTTGCCTTATGAATCAGGCAGTCTATTTCTGGGAATGAAGGGGGAGGGAAAGGCTCTGCCTGAAGTTCAGGCAAGCAGTCATACACAAGAAGGGAGCAGTCAGTTGTTTAGTGTTTGTAGAAAGGAGGGCATGTTAAACTCTCCAAACATGAGTAGTTGAAAGGCTCATCTGTCCATATTTTATTCTCATAAATTGTCTGCGCAAGATGAGGCTGAGGTCTTGATGGCCAGGAGGATGAAATAGATTGTTGGAATTCAGCTTTGGAATGGTTATGTGGACACATGTTATTGGGAGGTGATTCGTTTCACTGAACCAGAAGTAAGGAAACTTGTATTCTGAAAAAATGCTCCAAAGCCCCTCTTTCTCCTTCTATGCAAGACTCAGCTTTCAGAGGAATGATTCTGCAATCTTTACCTTTGTTCTGAACCCCTGGCCATATAGCAGCACATCTCAAACTTTTTGGTCTCAGGATCCCTTTACGGTCACTCTTAAAAATTACTGAAGACACCCCCTACCCCCATTTCGTATGGATTAAATGTATCATTATTTACCTTATTAAAAATTAAAATATCTTAGTTTCATCACCAGTGTGTTTCCCCCAACCCCACCCTCTGAAAGCATCTCAAGGAGCCCCCAGTGGTCCCTGAACCACACTTTGAAAACTGCTGCCTTAGCAGAGCTTCTTATATAGGGTCCCAACCCACAGTTTAAGAAGTGCTGAAGGGGTCTCAAGTGGAAAAAGTTTAAGAAGCCCTGCCCTAGAGTACTGTCAGCAAAGAGGGTTGGAAGATTGTAAGAGGTTCAGTAATAAAATAACTTCTTCCAGTTGCTGTGTTCCTTTCAGTGTAACCCAGAACTCTTTTAACAGGGAAAAAAAAAAGATAAAAATAGAACAGAGACAAAAGAGGAAAGATAAGAGTTGCTGAATTAATTTACTAGTGAGAATGAGGCTCCGCTTCATTAATGCTTGTTCAGAGTTAGAAATCATCCCTTTGTGGTTATAATAGCCGAGTTGCAATTTGTTATTTGTCTCTCCCTTTGAAGGATGCAAGAGTACCCAACTAATGACAGGGCATCAGCCATTTTGTGTGTATGTGGCAACTCACATTCATTAACAATCACCAGTTTAGAAGTGGTAAGCAGAGAAGACCAAGGCCTTGTTGTTTCTGTTATGTCCTCCAAGATACATTCATTAAAACTTAGATTGCATTTTTTTCTTATGCTTTCTCTCTCTTCTCCCCCAGTGTATGTGGTGGAAGACCAAAGACGAGATGACACAGGCCAAGCTGCCTGCCTCACAGCTTGCTGGACTGCTCTCTGCTGCTGTTGCCTTTGGGACATGCTAACTTGAACAGCCTCGACCTCCTTACCAGAAGGCTTTGTATCCTCAATCGATGGAGTTCTGAGTCCTGATCTCTTTCTACTGCTATAATGAATGACAAGTTCTGCACACATATCTCAACTGCAGCATAATGGAATCCTAGATTAGAAGTGATTTTTTGCTGTTTAATTTAATTTAGTGACATGATCTTTCTAATGTTCATTTTCTAATTTTTTTGTCGTACTTTAACAAATGTGCTAAATGATTTTTTTGGCCAAAGGCTTGAATATGAAATTTATATTTATCATTTTAAATTGTACTGTTCATGGCAGTGGCAAAATATGCAACAATACAAGCCACTGAATGATTTCTTTCCTAACTCAATGTTTCAATACTTCCTTGTCAATAAATTTTTCAAAAGTCCCAGTGTTTGTATTGATGCAATTCTAGATAAGACCAGAAATCAGAACCTCGGCGTATCTTTTCATTAGTATGAGTTTCTCTGTGTTTCTGGATAATACCGTAGGCACACACTGAGGCCAAGTAGTGTATGTGCTTAGACTCCAAAACCACTTCTGTTCATATTTCATCATTTAAAAACCAGGACAAAACTTTTAAAAAATTTCATCACTGGCCTGCTTCCAGCCTAATGACTGAGTTTGTGGTTGCCGTCTAGAAGATACCTCACCTTTCTATGTTAGTTATGTCACTGGCACCAAACTGGGTGGTAGGCTAGGATGAAGCCAAGGAAAGCGTCCTTGCAACCACACCAGTGCTTAAGACTAGCAACGGAGCTCCTCGGGCAAGTTAACCGATCCATTCTCATCCCCCTGTGCTTGCAGTATGCTTTCTGCTCAGCCACCTCAGAGCACCAGGCATGTTATATGCCAGAGTGCAAAGAGCACTAGTCTAGGAAGTCGGGGAAAACCTAGCTTCTAGTCCTCACCCTATCACTAACTATACTGGGTGACCAGGCAAACCACATCACATCTATCCACCTAACAGAGTCAAATGAAGTGCAGAATATAAACTGCTTTGCAGATTGCTACTCAAATATTGTGTGAGAAACACAACAGACACTGTGTTTATTCCCTTTTCTTCACCTCTGACACTAACCTCTGTTTCTCTCTCAAGCCTGCTCAGAGGCCCCTGCTGCCCTGATAAACTGTATTTTCTTTCTTGAACCCCTGGAGCTTACTGTCTGGCACGCTGCTTCAGAGGCAACACTGGCCCTTACTGTACCTTAAGTAACTGAGTATGTGGCTAAGTGGAGTTTGCTTTTCATTCTCACGATGGAAGCCTCCAGAGAGAAAACAAAGTCCCTGCTCTAACACTATCTTACAAAACATCTGCCCTCCAAGTGGTAATTTGATCCCTGAGTAATATTACCAAGTTATAGTATATATCCCAGCTCTGGCCACCAAGTGGCACCAAACCACTGCTCATGAGGCAAAGCAGTAAGGAACCAACTCAAGACTAAGGAGTCAATCTGAAGTTTCTCCTGTGTTCCCTGCTGCAAACGCTTTATTTGATCATACCTGGAAGCGGCCCCTCTGATAGAAATGTTAACAGCAAATCCCTACAGAGGTAGGGCAGGGAGTACAGAGAAATGATTCCTACTCTGCAAAGAAGACTTTTTCCTTATTCAGAAGGGGGGGGGGAATCACATCGTCACTGCCTCCAACAAATTCCAAATACTTATGCTTTCCCAACATTGACAAGGACATTGCAGTGTCAAGAGGCTCACTGTGTAAAGGAGATGACTATGGACCCCAGCCTTTCCTCGGACAGAACAACTAGCCTCCCTATTCTTATTTTATTGGAGTCCTAGCCCCAGGTCTTGCTGTCTAGAATACCAAGTCTGGATGGCAAAATCCTTTCCTATTTGATGCTGGTAGGCTCCAATTCCAGCATAGGCCCCCCACTGGAAAAATCTATTACAACCCTTATTTTCATCCCCTGTAGCCACAAAGGTTCAAAATCTGAAGAATGAAGTCACTTCCCTGCTTATTAACCTGGATAAGTAGACCCCTAACTCTCTTCCCTTTCATGTGCTATATTTAGAAGCAGGGTAGAGAAGTTTCTCAGGAGCTGAGGCTTACTCAAGGCAACCAAAAAGAAAGAGTGGGATTATAGGTAGAGATAAAGGAGGATCACCGGGGGATACAAAGATCTCATTTTCTTGGGAGGATCAGAATAGAATGTTAAAGCTGAAGGAAACTTCAGATCAACTTTCTCATTTTACAAAAGTGGAAACTGAAGCCTAGGAAAAAAATAAAATGAGGAAGAGAAGAGGGCTAAGCATGAGAGAAGGAAAACTTGGGACAAAAAGCTGAGGAAGCAATAACATTCAGTAGAAGAAATTCGGACAGCAAGAAATCTTGATTATTGAAGAATTATAGATTATAGAAGTATAGTACCTTTTCCTCCCATCCCCTGAGTAGCAAACCCCTTTAGTCATAGGAAAAGCAAACTTGAAAGAAGGGGATGGATACCTTTTATTTGTTTAACAAAACTGGTAACATTGGAGTCACTGAGCAAGGGGTACCTCCTCTGCCCAGGGCCCTCCTCCTCCTCTCACCCTCAACAGGTCATAATCAAGCCCCAGGCCAAGGATGTACAGTTGGCTCAGCCAGAGGTGCAGGAGGTCACCACGGTGAAGGCAGCAGCCTAACAATGGTCCAAATAAAAGCAAGAGTTTCCAAAACGTCCTCCAGGTTAAAGCACACCAGAGTCTGCTGCTCTGCCCTACCACCAGGAGCAGAGGAAGGGGGTCGAATAAAGGTTTTCTTGTGGTACATTTTACTGTGCCCTTCTGGCCATCAGCATTTCCCGAATGTTGTCCTCTGCATCCTTCACACTGCGCTCGAGGTATGATTTTCTCTGCTGTAAAGTGGGGGGAAAAAATACCATTAGAATCAGGGTGTTGGCAACCCTTGATGGACAATGAGGTCACATTTGTCCTTCAGTCCTCCAAGGATGTCCAGCTACTTACTTTATGCCATATCAGGCTAGGTAGGTACCTTCACCTTCCTCCAGTAAAGTACTGGGAGCTTTGGTGGGGCCAGCTGCCTCCATTCCCCAAAACCTTCTCTTCTCAATGCCCAACATGCCATGCCTGAAGGCACTGACTCAGGTGGGCCTGAATAATAACAGGAACTGTTTTTCTCAAAAGCCAGTTTGCCCAGCATGAGGGAGAAGACTTGGAAGAAGTTTAAGAAGTCAGAATGATTTTAAGTGCTTAACCAAAGATACAGCAGAAGAGGGCTGGGGAGACGTAAATGCCTGACTGACCAGGAGTGAGGGGTTACTTGGCACAGGAAATATAAGACTGGCAGCACAACTCTTCCCCCAGAAGGAAGTTAACACTAAAAACAAGTGTCTCGAAACACTGAGGCTGTAGCAGACAGACAAAGGCCAGGAAATTCCAGGACAAAGCTCCTGCCCCACAGCAGACTGTCTCCTCTCAAGGTTTTCCATGGCCTGGGCCAGGCGCCTGATGAATGCAATAGCATCAGCAGCACTAAACGCTGTGCCGGGCAAGACCAGCTGGTCTCAGAACACCAAAGTTATATCACACCTCACTACCAAAACTTATCATTTAAAGCTGAATTCTACTACTTTAATTAAATTACCACATGCCAGAAATCTAGAGCAAAAAGCCAACAGACAATTGTGAGTTTAAAGGAACCTTCAGAAATTTACTTCTCTTTGGGTCCTCTGGCTAGAGAGCGATTTCTCTCAGCTTTTTCCTTCAGAAGCCATATAAAAGAGATATAAGAAGATCTGCTACCTATGGACATTCCAGATGTCTCCATCTCCTTCTCTGACCGCAGATCCTAGATAACAGCAGAAACAAAAACTACTTAACTCTCATCACTTCCCAGGGTTCAAACTTTTTTTAGAATCCAGTCCCAATTATGCCACCATCCTCAAGATCCAGATCTCTGGAGATATTTAAAAAAGAGTCCTCACACCAACCCTGTGATGAACAGGGAAATCCATACTGCTAATGAGAAAACCGAGAGGCACAAGAAACTCCTCCCCCAACCATTCCCTCTTTAGAATATTTTCTCATTGTCTTTGTCTAAAGTCTGTTGTGACTTGATTAGCATATCTTACCAGGCCTAAAGGTCAAAAAGACAATGCCCAGCAGTGAAATCTTTTTGCTTCATTCTTATTAAACGTCTTTTTAGTTTGTAACAGTGGAGGCCTTAATCGGCCCTGGATAGAATCCTCCCGGAGACTGATCAAGGTAATGGTTAAGCTATGGGAACAGTACCCCTTTCCCCACCCTAGACTGGGCTGAATAGTTTTTGGGAAATGATTCTTCATTGTATACTTCATTGTATACAATTGTACTTACTATAGGATGAATCAAAAACTCCGCCCTTGGTAAATCCTCACTATGGAATTTTGTCTTTGTTCTTGAACCTAAGCGCTCTAAGTGAAATGGCTTGGGTCAGAGACTTTTATAAGCAAGATGGAACTTGTCCCTTTGTATTTCTCTATAAATATGCTCAGGACTTAATAAATTTTCTCTAAGAGACCCACTGGCCAGGACGCAAAAGTACTGAGTTTTTGGGGGGGTTTTGTTTTTGTTTTTGTTTTTTTCATAGAAGCTGAGAACTAGCTCATGGACACGGATAGAACCAGTAGTGTAGAACCACGGTTTCCCGTAACTCTGGTAGACAATAAATATTTATTAGTGCCTACATATGTGCCAGGCATTATGCTATGAGCAGATCATGATGTCTCCAAGGAGGGGAGGATACATAAACCTCTCTCCACAACACCCACTAAATTAATGGTATACTCTATAATCAAATTCCTGGGAATTTAGGAATGCAAAATAAAATCTGTCAGTTAATTAACTATCTGGCATGAAGCACAAGCACTAATCGGGGCAAAGGGAAATAACTCCTAAAAAATTTACCTTGTCAGGAATACTTTACCTTCTTTCCCTTAATCAAGTTCTTTCCCTGCTTCACTTTTCCCCATGTCCACCACATATCCTCCTACCCTACCACTCATTAACCAAGCATTTGGGCATTTACCCATAGTGTTGAGTATTGTAATGTCTGTATGTACTCATGTAAATTCTGTAGCTTTTGTCCTGTGTTCCAGTGTCTTGTCTGTCAAATTCCTTTATCTTTAATGCATCTCCTTTTTGTGTACCCCAACAAGACCTTGAACAAAGGGCTTAATAACTATTGTATAGTGATCATGATGATCATGTAGGGGCTGCAAATGTATCACTGTCACTAAGGATTTTCATTTAATTACATGAGTAAACATGATACAGACATATCAGTGCCATATCACAGTGGGAATTTAAACTTCCTCTGTTAGCTACGGAAAGATAAACAACCCTTAGACTTTGCTTTTGATGAGTAAAAAAAGGAGCTTAATATAAATAACTCCTGACACATCACTAAAGAATGCACTGCAGAGAATGGGAGTCGCAGCTCAGAGACATCACCGTGTGCCATCTGGGCATCGTGTGCATCTCAGTAGTACAGGGGTCAGTGAGTCAGAGACCAGCACAGCTAAGCAATCCGGAGACTGCTGGACCACCACACACTATTCTTATGCCCAACAGTTTTCTACACTACATTTCAATAGTCTTTTCATACCAAATCATCACAACCTCTTCCTAGAGATGGAGGGAATCAACACCCCACTGCACAGTAGAACCCAAAAGTCTGTATAATGGAAATCAGAAGCCCCAACAATAAAAACAGTAGAACACACTGAAATGTTGGTATAGTTGTTATAAGGATTTTTCTTTTTCAATGGGGGAAAGAGGCTGGAAGGGGACAGAATTAGAGGGAGAGAAGGTAGGTTTTCATTACCTGAAAAAACAATTATTCTTAAAAATGGATTTTAATTAAGAATCACCAAAGGAGATGGGGGGAAAAAACAACAACAAGGGATCAATGGTTGTGGTGGTCTCTCCCCTTACTCTGCACATATTATTCCTAAGCTACAAAAGAGCTATGAGATGTCTCTTTAGAAAGCAAATAGGTATGTAATGGTCATGGGGATATACGTGGTGCCCGCTCCTGCAATGAGTCCTTTAATGTGCCCAACTCACATAAACTGGGACAGCAGATCAGACAAGCCAGGCGTTACTCAGTCCCACAGATGGCAATATGAAGAAGATTCCAGCAAATCCCCTAACTCAACTTTTTTTCTGGAAATGACTATCGCTAGGAATGGCCTCCCCTAACTTCTGAAGTTATAACGCTTGTATCCATAGCATGTTCCTTCTGTCACACTATTACTGGGAACTCCCAAATAAGGACTAACACAGCTGTACCCTCTGGCCCTTTATCTGACCTGTACTTCTGAGAAGAAAAAGCACTAAACACAGCTGAATACACATGAGAACAACTGGGCTATGTAATTCTACCATTTGAGTCAGAGGTTCTATTTAGAGATTAGTCTGTAACTGGCTTAAGCAGAAATATCAGAGGTAGTCCTCCAATTAATGTCTCAGCACTTCACTAAATAGAAGTAAATATGTCTTTCAGGTATCATCTGCTACATGGATGCAAACATCATGTTTTTTAAGAGTAATTTCCACTGCTCACTTGCTCTTAAAATCCTGTACAATTAAGAGATCAACATTCTGCTCTGCACAACTTTCCTTATGGTCACTAAATCACAAACTGGTTTCAAGGTACAAGTACATAACTGAATATGTCCACATTCCCAGACCTTGTTACTCTGAAATTAAATGTAACCAGTCCTCCTTTACCCTAACAGTATTCTTTATACTGATGTTATAAACAGTGCTTTCAGCGAAAAGAACAAACAGAGTCTTAATCCACTTCTCCATCAGATTTTTCACAATTCCATCAGCAAAGTCTACTAATTTTACTCTATTTTAAAGCTCTAGGTTTCAAATGCATGCTCCACATTCATTTAATTATCAGGAAAAGTGCCCCACTGATTTCCTGATGGCTAAATGCATGTGCGTATTGAAGACATAAATGGACCTCCGTGATACTGCCCTTCAACACTTGTCCCTTCCCGGAAATGGTTTTCAGTGTTTCAGATGCCCCATAATGCTCACTTCTAAGCATGCCACTGTTGTTCAGTTGTTTCAGCTGTGTCCAACTTTGTGACTCCATTTCGGGTTTTCTTGGCCAAGATACTGGAATGGTTTGCCATTTCCTTCTCCAGCTCATTTTACAGATGAGGAAACTGAGGGAAAGAGTTCAGTGACTTGCCCAACTAATAAGTGTCTGAGGCCAGATTTGAATTTAGGAAGATGAGTCTTCCTGACTCCAGGCCCAGTACTCTATCCATTGCAACACCTAGCTGCCATAGCACAAATTTAATATTTACTGAAATGAATACTTCAAAAATTGTAAAACTATTGGCAAATCAACCTTTCTCTGATGGGGAAGAGGGGACCCTGAAAGTTATTAGCATTTCATCATAAAGAAATATAAACTCCAAGTGGACTCCCAAAACACCATTCCAATTCCCCTTGGGTGTCGGTCTAAGGAACATTGGAAGAAAGATTCTACCTAAAGTCAGCTGCAAAGGCTACAAAAAAACAGGAGAAGCAAAGAGTACTGTACAAACCCCAGAAAACACTCTACATCAAGATTATCCTTTAAAGTGCTGGAAATCATTTGCTCTCTTTGTTTAGTACATGACTGACATACTAAGCACAATTCCCACAGACTCATAAACCCTTTTCTTCAGCAAGTTTTCTGATTGGCACCAAACGACCAGAAACCACAAACCTCTGGGTGCACTGACGTGCTCACAGTGCCTTATGTCCTGACATGAAATACTGAGATTTCCTGTGGGGGCTCAAAGTGATCAAGGGGAAATGGACATTCTTGAAGTCATTGCTCATCAGCCTGTGGTTCCTTTTTCTAAGAGTCATCATGCAGAGGGTTGGTGTTTCATTCTTACAATTGGAATCTTCTCATGAAGGAAGAGGCTAAAGTCTCTAGAACTTTTCTACTATGACACAATTTCTCAAATAGAATCCTGATGTAACTTATCTTGTGATATCGTCTCAGTGGACTTCTTTTTCTAGGAGCTCATTCTCTTTCTAAACTTAATACTTCCATTTTATTCCTTAAAGGCTAATCAGGGGAGACATGAGTCAGAGCGGGGTGGATAGGGGGTGTACATCTTAAAATCCTTTTTTTTCTGTTCCACGTTTCTATCCTTCACCTGAGTGATCTCTAGAAAAAAGCAGATCCCCCTTACTCTTAGCAAAAATTAACCCTTGGTTTTTTCCTGGCTGTCTTTATGCTTTCCCATTCTGTGGAATGGCCCAAGCAGTTACTTCATTAAAAGATGGTATCTGCAGCCTACACAAATGAATCAGTTTAATCACTTTAGCAACATACCAAGACTTGCCTGAAGGTTCAGAAGGCACACAGGCACGCGCGTGCACACACACACACACACACACACACACACACACACACACAGAGTGGGGGATTGTTTTTCAATGAGGAGATACACGTAGTAAAAAACCAAATGGGGAAATGAGAATGTCTAAAAAGATAGGAAACGGGAACAGTCATGGGCAGGTCAGATCAGTGCACAGCTCTGAGAGTTAGGACAAATATAACCATTTAGTGCCCAAAAGGGCAGAATTTGGCAAGGCAGGCAGAATGAAACTAGGAAAGGAATGAGATCTTAATTCATTTCAGATCCAAACAAACTATGGCACAATGAGTATACACTACAAGATAGACCCATCCTAATAAGCTTCTTGAGATTATGGTTAACCTAGAGAACTCATCATCTACAACAAACTTGTCAAGTACCACTCTACAGCTGAAAGAGGCTGGGAGATAACTATATAAGTACCAAAGGGAAAGAAAGTGAATGTAGGTGATTCACTGGAGAGTTAAAAAGTGTTTAACCAGAAAGGAGCCACTGTGACACCCTATCCAAAAACAAAACTCAAACAAAAAAAGACCTGCCTCTACAGTGAGAAGTTATGAGTTCAAATCCCAACCTCTAATACTACTACACATGTGCCCCGGGAAAGGCAATTAACCTTCCTCAGTTCCCTCATCTGTGAAATAACAGGGCTATGCCAGCTGGCCTCTGAGGCCTCTCCCAGTCCTAGATCTGATTCCATGATGAACAGTGACAAAGTATAACTTTGTCATAAGAGACTGAAGTAGTCATTTTACTCTCTGCCCTTTCAGACAGTTACAATTATTGGAGGCAGGAAAACATCAAACTGAATGACATGACTGCTCACTGGCCACCATTACTGACAGAGCGACTGCTAAGCCACTATTCAGTCTTTGCATCTGCTGGACGAGGAGAAAGCTGGGAAAGTACACTTTAAAAGTTCCCATTTCCCCATGAAGGACTGCCTCTCTGGTGCCATATGCATCGCATCTAGGTCAGTAGCATCTCCCTGCTGCCTCCCTAATAGTGATTTTTCAAAATCCAAGGTAAAACTCTAAAGCCACATTAGAGGACACATAAATGCTAAAGTCCCACAAATGCATCAGAGGACATATAATTAACAATTCACACTTAAATAATATATGAAGGTTTACAAGGCATTTTCCACACAACGCACTTGTGAAGTAGGTAATTATGAAGCCTGAATTATAGAAGATCCTGTAAGAAGCTACAGAATGTGTCTCTATTGATCCTGAATACCTAAAGAAATTACTGTGTCCCCATCTTCCCCTCCTATTTTTCCAGTCTTCTTCCCCCCCTACCCCTATCATGTACTCTGCAACCCAGTAACACTGGCCTCCTGGCTCTTCCTTGAACAAGACACTCTATCTCCCACCCCTGGGTATTTTCTCTGGCTGTTCCGCATGCCTGGAATACTCTTCCTTATCTCTGCCTCCTGGCTTCCACCTTTTAGAGGAAGCCTCTCCTGATCTCCCATAATGCTATTGCCTTTCCCCTATTGATAATTTCTAATTTATCATGAACGTATTTTCTGCATACATAATTGTATGGGGTTTTTTTTAATGTTGCCTCCTTTAGGCTGTGAGCTCCCTGAGAGCAGGGGCTATCTTCTGCCTTTTCTCTAGCACTTAGCAAAGTGCTTGGCACATAGTAAGTACTTTAACAAATGCCTGTTAGGTGCCATACACTGAGTCACTGAAAACACTGAATGCATCCAGAGAAGAATAAATAGGATGGTAAAGGGTCTGGAAATTATGACACATGAAATAAGGAAAAGCCTGTCTAGAGGGGATCTGAAGGCAAGGGAATGGAACTAAGTAGAAATTCTAACATTTTGCATACTGTAGCAAGAAAGAAGGGAAGGAGTGAGAAAACAAGTATTTATATAGCACCTACTATGTTCCAGACACTGAAGCACTTGACAAACATTACAAATATTATCTCATCTGATCCTCACAGTAACCCTGAGAGGTAGGTGCTATTATTATCCCCATTTAACAAATGAGGAAACTGAGGCAGAAAACAGATCAGTGACTTGCCCAAGGTCACACAGCTAGAAAGTACTTGAGGCCAAATGTAAACTTGGGTCTTCCTGACTCCAGGTCTGCAACTCTATCCACTGAACCATGAAGGAAACAATCTCTCCAGAAATGTGTTACTAGATAGAAACAATTTAAAAAACAAAAATGGTAATCAAAATTATATAGTGCTTTTTTTTACAACAACCCCCCCGAGATAGGTATTACAAGTATTATTGTTCCAATTTTCAGATGGCTGTCATATGGAAGGAAGGATAAAGTGGTCCAGTGTTACTTCAGTGGGCAGAAATAGGCCCAATGGATATAAAAATAATCTCTCCTCAATCGTAGTGTTTTAGGCAAATCTCAGCTCAATATCATGAAAAAATCTAACAGTTAAGAGCTAGCCAACCATGGAAGAAGTTTTCCTGAAAAATATCACAGCAACCATTACAAAGTGTTTGAGCAAAGGCTGGAATGAACTACTTGTCAGGGATGCTGAAAAGGAGATTTCTGCACTGGGTTATATAGGCTGAACTAGAAACCTTCCCAAAAAAAATGATCAAAATCACTAATAATAAGGGAAATATATACTAGAAAGAGCACTGGCTCTAGAGTCAGAAGACCTGGATTCAAATCCTGCCTCTGACACTAGCTATAGACCTTGAGCCACTTACTCAACCTTTTTGGGGTCCAGTTATTTCTACATCTAAGATGCAATGATTTTTCAAAGCTAGCCATCTATTCCTCAAAGAAGGATAAGGTGTGAATGGTTTGCAATCCAAATCATTGAAATGAGTACCATTTTGAATGAAATAAATAAATGATAAAACACCTATTAAGCACTTACTTCGTGCCAAACTGTATGTAATAAATACAAAAGGGGTACAGTTCCTGCCCTCAAGGAGCTGACATTCTAACAGGGGAAGATAGCAGCATATATAGAAGAGGGAATTGTGCTCTACCAAGTCAGAAATGTGCTACAATAAAGAGAGCTAACAATTCCCAAAGTTCCTGGAGGGTAATTTTGATATAAAAGCAGCCTCTGGAATTTGTATTATAATTCTTGTTCCTCTTATCTCTGCAGCCTTTCCAACTCACATTAGCAGACTTCTCAAATATTCCAAAAGAGAGCCAGGAACTCTCTAAATAGCACTGCAGGCAAACAGGGCAAACATTTTAAAGCCTTCTTCCAATTCCTTGTAGAAACTGACCTTTGCATAGGTTCAAACTTGGCAGAATTCATCTGGAGAAAGAAGTAGAGAGGCTGAAGTGCTGTGGAGGATATTAAATAAGGGAAGCCATCCAGACTACACATGCTTAATTCCTGCAGTTAAGAATCTTCAGTACTTGCAAAGCACATGTTATTAAACAATCAGTTGGACTTCTTGCATAGTGTACAGGGCTTGGAGCCCAGAAGACATGAGTCTGATACTTACTAGCTTTGAGCCTAGGGGCAAGTTATTTGATCTCTGTTCCTCAGGCAGCTCTCTAGAATTCATTTAATATCAAAGTTGATGGAGAGCTGGTTCACATCTGGACATACCTCTGCTGAAGAAATCACAGTTCTTGCAGTATTTGGTATAATGTCCACCAAAAAGCCAGAGTACATCCCAGGGTTTGTAAAAAGCATTATCACTAGTATTAACATAGGGTATGTCATGTCATGTTACATCATTTATATCTTAATGTGGACTTGAAATCCAGAAACCTGGAATCAAGTCCTGCCTCTGTCACTTTAACAAATCACTTAACTTTTCAGCCTATGTGTCATGATCTGTAAAATGGGAAAAACATTCTACTTTCTACTTCACAGAGTTATTGTTAGGAAAGCACTTTGTAAACTGTAAAGAACTATATAAATGTACACTGGTATTTCTATTATCATTACTACCCAGCAACTAACAGCTAGAATCATTATTTCTTTCCCATTAAAAGGATTATAATTTAATTAGAAGGATTTCTATATAGTCCCATCTTCTATGAAAACAGAATACATCTGCAGTTTAAAATGAAGATATTCAATAAAAGCAAATCCTGTGTAAAAAATTTTTCACCACTCATTCTCATTAGTTTTCTTTTCAAGTATCCACAGCTAAGAAAAATCTATTCTGATAGATTATTTCAAAACCAAATGATCACATTAAAACAAACTTTTTACTATGTCAGGTAGTCCAAAGTTGTTTGTTTGTTTGTTTTGGTCCACGGGGAGGAGCAAGATATTCAAACCAGCATTGTTATCCTGAGTTTGGTCGGTAGGCAAGGAGAAGAGGGTGTGCCTTATGGAAAGAGGAAGTGAGGGCAACACCTTGCATTCCTAGCAGCTAAGGTGTAGCTGACTCAAAGGTGAAAGCCAGACAGATGTGCAGGTAATACTTGCGTGGTAACTAAAAAAAGATAGTCATAAAACAACAGAACCTAGATAATGCAAACACTAGAAGGGACCACAGAGATCACCTAGCCCAATCCCCATTTTACAGATGAAGACACTGAGGCTTAGAGAAAAATAAAGCCTACTACAAGAATGGAATAGCTTCCAGGGATAGGGAGGTGATATATCTCACTATGTATCTCACTGCTGTGGTCAGAGCCCATCTGAAGTACTGTGTTCAGTTCTAAGCCTCATGATTTAAGAATATTAATAAGTTGGAACATTAATAAGCCAGAGGAAGATAACCTCTGGTGAAGGGCCTTGAGTCCATGACACACAAACATCAGTTGAAAGAAATGGGCATAATGAGCCTGGAGAAGACTCAGGGGAACATGATAGCTCTCTTTAATATATGAATAGCTGTCACGTACAGGAGGAAACAGATGTATTCTACTTAACTCCTGAGGCTAAAACCAGGAGCACTGGATGGAAACTGCTTTTGTTGTCCCACTCTTCATGACCCCATCTGGGATTTTCTTGGCAAGAAAATGGCTAACAGGCCAATTTAAGTTTGATGCCAAGAAAAGCTTCCTCACAACGAGAACTGTCCAAAAGTAGAAGGCATTATTGACTCAAGAGGCAGTGGGCTCCCCATCCTTGAAGGTCAAGCAGAACCTGAACAATCCCTTAACCAGTAAAGATTCTTATCATGTATGGGTTGGACTAGGTGGCCCCTTAGTTCTCTTCCAATTCTCAAATTCTGGGATTGCAAGTTGCTCAAGGTTATACAAGTAATTAATGACAAAACCAAGTATCAAACCTGGACCTTCTGAGAAGAGCTTCTTTTCAGCACACTCAACTAATCTGATTCTGATTAGCACAAGGGGGCAAAAAAGACCCAATCCCCAACACTGCTACACAATAGAGAAAGGAGACAGAAACATAAGGCCCCACTGTGTTACCCATTTTAAAACTGTATGACTATAGTGTAGATAGAAAAAAGACAAACAATAAATATTCAAAGTGCCATAAACCTAAACAGGGTGAAGTCTACTGTTTTAATTAACTTCTAAAAACTGACTTTAAAACAGCAGAGGAATTAAATAGCTTTGAGTAAATGAATAAAAATTAAGTCAAAACACAATGAAACAAATAAGGGTAAAGGATTTTTGTGTAGATCACATTACTAGTTTCCAATCTAATCAAGCATTTATACAACTAAGATAATATAGATATGGCAACCGGAAAACCATAAAAGCACCTGGAGACAGTGAAAATAATAAACAAACCAAGAGCTCAAAGCCACTGAAACCACAAAAGTATGATTCACCTGCACCTTATGTGCTACCCAGTGTAGGTCATCAAAGGGCAAAGACAAAAGTCAAGTATACCCCAAAATCAAAGACTCTTTGAAAACCTTCCCCTAAAGCTAAGCGTAAAGACCTATTCCAAACCAAACTTTTGGTTTTTTTAAAAAGTTGGTAAATATCATGAATTAATACATGCAAAATGTCATATTTATTTAAAAGAATACTACCCCACCAGCCAAAGCTAAAAGCTTACATTAGAGAATTACTTGAGATTTTTCTCATATGTTTTGAGCATAATGGAGGGGCACATAACAGGCGGAATAAATATCTTACTTGCATTGACAAACCTCCCTAGAGGATGACACAACCATTGCTTCAATTGGGGGGGGGGGCTGTACGGTTTGGACTGTGATGAACTCATTCACCAGTACACAGACCATAATCTAACAGATGTCACTTGTCCCCAACTCCACACCCACCAAGTTACCATAGACACGGAGCAAACAGAAAGGAGGTTAATATACTTATTAACTCTGATCTAAGTAGCTGACATAACACTAATTAAAGTTATAATGACATTGAAGTAATAAAAAAAACACCCAAGACATATTTCTCTTTGCAAATGTGATCCAGGAGTGTGTTTTCATTTTCTTCTTTCCTCGATTTTCAGATCTTTCTCTTTATATTTAGGAAAGGAGAAATAATTCACAATCTCTTTGGGCACTGTGTTGCCATGGGGAGTTGGAAGGGTGGGGGAGGTAAGGGAGAAGAAGGTCTGTCATTTTTAAAATAAACAAAGACATATCAAAAGGAACCAGTTGTAAGGATTATCCACACCCACAGAATAAACTATTTCTTCTCTTTATTTCAAATGCCTTCAGATAAAATTATTGTGTATCTGGAATCTTGCATTCCTACCACTCTTTCCCTGTCTTGTCTTCAGCATTCCTAAGCATATAAAACTCCAGTTTCTATAACACAGACAGAGTCAAGCTGCAAAAATCAAGATGGCTCCACACAGGATTTTATCACCATTCTCCCCATGCTGCCCACGGGGGCACCTTCCCCACCCCATCCCTTTTCAGCTTTCCTGTGTGTGCTGCCTTTCCACATTAAAACCAGGACTCATGGATGCTAGGAAGCAAGAAAAGCAGAGAAAATCAATCTGGTGACTCATACTAAACAAAGGAATAACACAGCCCCCAAGCATTCAAAGATCCTACAAAGAGTGGCCGTTTATACTCCACATGTAAAGAACTTTGTGAGCAGCTAGGTGGCATAATGGATAGAGTATCTGGTCTGAAGTCAGCAAAACTCATCTTCCTGAGTTCAAATCTGGCCTCAGACATTTACTAGCTATGTGACTCTGGGCAAGTCACTTAACCTTGTTTCCCTCAGTTCCTCATCTGTAAAATGAGCTAGAGAAGGAAATATCAAGCTACTCTAATATCTTTGCCTGAAAAAAAACCAAAAGAGGTTTTAGCAACATCAGAACTGAGAATTACCACAACAGCAGGCTGGTTTTTGAAGGGGCAAGAGAAACTAGAGACCAGCAACATTTGCTGGATTATGGAAAAAGCAAAGGAGTTTCCAGAAAAACGTCTATTTCTGCTTCACTGACTACATTATGGGTGGGGAAACTGTGGCCTTCTAGGTCCTAGGGTACAGCCTTTTGATTGAGCCCAAGTTTTACAGAACAAATCCTTTTATTAAAGGAATTTGTTCTGTGAAGTTTGCATTCAAAGGGCCCCCCTTGAGGATCTAGAGGGCCACATGTGGACTTGAGGCGGCAGGTTCCCCATTCCTGGACTACACTAAAGTCTTTAACTCTGTAGATCACAACAAATTGTGGCAAGTTCTCAAAGAGATGGGCATACCGGATCATCTGCCTTGTCTCCTGAGGAACCTGTATGCGGGCTGAGAAGCAACAGTTAGAAACAAACATGGAACAACTGATTGGTTTAAGATTGGAAAAGAAGTACAACAAGGCTGTATATTGTCACCCTATTTAACTTATATGCAGAGTACATCATGGGAAATGCTAGGCTGGATGAATCAAAAGCTAGAAGTAAGGTTGTGGGGAGAAATATCAACAATCTCAGATACGCAAACAACCATGATGACAGAAAGTGAAGAAGAATTAAGAAGCCTCTTGATGAGGGTGAAAAGGGAAAGCGTAGAAGCTAGTTTGAAGCTTAACATAAAAAAAACTAAGGTCCTGGCAACTGATCCTATCACTTCCTGGCAAACAGAGGGAGAAGAAATGGAAGCAGTGTCAGATTTGATATTTTTGGGCTCAAAGATCACTGCAGATGGCAACTACAGCCATGAAATTAAAAGACACTAGCTCCTTGGAAGGATGGCAATGGAAAATCTGGACAGCATACTAAAAAACAGAGATAGCACCCTGCCGACAAAGGTCCGTATAGTCAAAGTTATGGTTTTTCCAGTAGCAATGTGGCTATGAGAGTTGGACTAAAAGGAAAGCTGAGCACCACAGAAGACACTTTCAAACTGTGCTGTTAGAGAAGAATTTTGACAGTCCATTGGAAAGCAAGAAGATCAAATTAGTCAATACTTAAAGAAATTAATAATCAGGCTATTCACTGGAAAGTCAAATACTGAAACTAAAGCTTAAATGCTTTGGCCACATAAGAAGACCAGACTCACTGGAAAAGAACCTGACGTTGGGAAAGACTGAAGGCAAAGGAAAAGGGAATGGCAGAGGATGAGATGGATAGATAATGTCATGGAAACAACAAACATGAACTTGGACAGACTCTGGGATATAGTGGAGAACAGAAGAGTCTAACATGCTACGTTCCATGGGGTCACAAAGAGCTGGATGTGACCAAACTACTGAACAACAACAACAAAGGACTGTAGGTAAATAATTAGTCCTTTTATCCAAACTAATATGCCTCAACATCAAAAGTATAAATACTTGGGCAGTCAGGTGGCACAGTGGATAAAGCACCGGTCCTGAAGTCAGGAGGACCAGAGTTCAAATCCAGCCTCAGACCAAACACTTGACACTTACTAGCTGTGTCACCCTGGGCAAATCACTTAACCCTAATTGCCCCCCCCAAATATATGTGTGTATACACACACACACACACACACACACACACACACACTCTGCAGGTATTCAAATGAAGGAAGATGAAAAATAAATACCACTTGTCTTATTATAACATTTTCACACAGTAACGTCAAAAGTCATCTATTAAGTGCTCATCAATCAACAAACATATTACTTTGCCCATAAATCTAGAATGTAATTAACATGTGAAAAGTACCTTCTATGGCAAAATTGTTCTTTCATTTGCTAATACTTTTCAAGAAAAAAAGTTTTACATCATCTTAGATGACAAATGAGAATAGTCAATGTTGGAGGGGTTGTGGAAAGACAGGCACACTATTGTACTGTTGAAGATGTGAATTAATTCAGTCACTCTGAAAAGCAATTTGGAATTATCTTAAGAAATAAACCAAAATTTACATAAGTTTTCCAAATACAAAGCAATAATTCTGTATTATGAGGGGAACTGGGGATGGGGGGGGAGGTGGGGGAGAACAATCAGGGTTAAGTGACTTGCCCAGGGTCAGACAGCTAGTAAGTGTCTGCAGCTGGATTTGAACTCAGGTCCTCCTGACTCCAGGGCCAGTGTTCTATCTACTGTACCACCTAGCTGCCTCAAGTCAATATGTATTATCAATAGCCTCATTTTCTTTTTAAAGTAAATAATAAAATTCAACATTATTTTCTTTTTTTTTTGCTTTGACTTGTTATTTCTTAATTTTTGTTTTTAGTTTTCAATATTCATTTTTATAAGATTTTGAGTTCTAAACCGCCCCCCCAAGATTACATGCAACCTGATATGGGCTATATAAGTACAATCATATTGAGCATATTTCCACATTAGTCATATTGTGAAAGAAGAATCAGAACAAAAGGAGAAAACCACAAGAAAAAAAAAAGAGAGAAAGAGAGAAAATGGGGTGCTTCAATCTGCATTCAGACTCCCTAGATCTTTCTCTGGATGTGGACAGCATTTTTCATCATGGATTTTTTGGAATTGTCTTCGATCATTGCATTGCTGAGAAAAGTTAACTCTATCAAAGTTGGTCATCGCATAATGTTGCTGTTACTATGTATAATGTTCTGCTGGTTCACTTCACTCAGCATTAGTTCATGTAAGTCTTTCCAGGTTTTTCTGAAGTCCACCTGTTCATTATTTCTTACAGAACAAAAAAGCAGTGTTCCATTACATTTATATGCCACAAGTTATTCAGCCATTCCCCAATTGATGGGCATCCCCTTAATTTTCCATTCTTGGTCACTACAAAAAGAGCTGCTGCAAATATTTTTGTATATGTGGGTCCTTTTCCCTTTTTTGATCTCTTTGGAATACAGACCTAGTAGTGGTATTGCTGAAGCAAAGGGTATGCACAGTTTTACAGCCCTTTGAGCATAGTTCCAAATTGCTCTCCAGAATGGCTGGGTCAGTTCACAAGTTCAACAATGCATTAGTGTTCCAATTTTCCCACATCTTCTCCAACATTTACCATCTACCTCTTTTGTCATGTTAGCCAATCTGATAGGTGTGATGTGGTACCTCAGAGTTGTTTTAATTTGCATTTCTCTAATCAATAGCAATTTAGAGCATTTTTCATATGACTCCAGGTAGCTTTAATTTCTTCCTCTGAAAACTGCCTGTTCATATCCTTTGACCATTTATCAATTGGAAATGATCAATGCTATTTTCAAATCCATCCTACTCATCTATGTTTTCTATTCACCTGTTTTATCTTCTATGCATTTTTAAATGAGTCAATGACTCTTTTTTTCTTACTTCTCTTTTTTCTTCTTTTCTTTTTTTCCCACTTTGGGAAACATCACTAATTTTCCTCTCTCTACCCCAACTCCCCTCCCTCAAACTGAAAGAAAAATAAAACTCTTATATTAGATATGCACAAGCAAAATAAATTCCCACATTTAGCGAGGTCCAAAAAATATATACCTCATTCTGCACCTTGACTTCATCACTCTGTCGGGAGGTAGAAAGCATATTTCATCACAAGCCTTTTTGAATCATGCATTCTATTTCACTGATCAGAGTTCTTAAGCCTTTCAAGGTTGTTTTTCTCTACAATGCAGTTATCAGATAAATTGTTTTAAGTTTTGCTCACTTCAATGTCCATACCCTTTGACCCATCAATCTCACTGGTAAGGATATATCCTGAGACAGTCAAAACAACAGTTTTAGAAGTACTTTTTGTAGTATCAAAGAAATGGAAACAAAGCTGATACCCATCAACTAAGGAATGGCTAAACAAATTATAGTACATGAATGTAATGAAATATTACTATATTCTCTTGGTACCTGGGACTCTGTCATCCTGGAATATCCGTCTGCTTCTCTTATTATATTGGTGGGGTACTCCATTTTCAGGGGAAGGTCCCAGACCTGCCATCCTTCCTTCTCCTACTAGCTCTGCTTTGGCTTCTCATGATTTTACCACCATGCACTCCAAGCTGCCCATAAGGACACTTTCCCTACTCCATGTCCTTTTTAGCTCCCTTGTGTAAGTTGCTTTCCACATGAGAATATAAACTCCTTGAGGAAAGAGACTGGGTTCTTTTTGTTTATATTTGCACCATCACAACAATGCCTGGCACATAGTAAGTGCGCAATAAATACCTGATGCCTGCCTATAAGTAATGATGGATATGATATAGATAAGTATACAAAGACATACAAACTAATACAAAACGAAGCAGAAATAGGAAAGCAACATATATGATGACTACACTAATGCACATAAAATGGAAAAAACATTCTAAATGCTACACAATTATAATGATCAAATTTTGCCCTGAAGAGATGAGAAAATGTTATTATCTCTTTTCTATATCTGAGAACGCAAAGAATGTGGGAACAATCCACACTGTCAGATTCTGGCTGACATATTAGTTTTCCCAAATTGCTTCTTCTCTCCCCTCCCCCATTTTTTTTTTTACTCATTGTTACAAGGAATGGTTCTCTGGGTAGCAAAAGAGGAAGGAATGTATTAAGAGTTAATAATAATTATTATTATGATGACAACTAGTATTCATATAGTGTCTACTATGTGCCAAGCACTGAACTAAGTGCTTTAAAATTATTATTTAATTTAATCCTCATAACAACCCTAGAAGGCAAGTGCCATTATTATCCCTATTAACAACTGAGGACATTGAGGCAAATGGAGGGTGATTTGCCCAAGGTCACAGAGCTAATAAGGTCTGAGGCCATATTTTAACTCAGATCTTCCTGCCTCCAGGCCCAATGCTCTATCCATTTTACCACCTGGTTATCTGAGAAACCAAATCCGCTCTCCCACAGTGCAATATTCACTCTCTTTGGAAGGTTTTCCTCAAAATATACTGTAGTCACCAATCCACAAATAGCAACATGGAGGGATAAAGTATAGACTTCGAGAATTAATGAAATGTCTTCTGAGAGAAACATAATCCAGACACAATGTTATCTTTCACCTTCTCTCTAAAATCACTGATAAAGGATTTTGCAAGGAGATAAGAAAATTATCCCTTATCAAGGAACTCTGATTAGACTAGTACAGGATTATTCATTTACTAGGAGAAAAGTCAGAAAAAGATGGAAAGCAGTTTGTCAAAAGTCAAGGGCAATGGAAATATGTTTACATGATTGCACATATATAACCTTTATCAAATTGCTTACTGTCTTAGGGAAAGGAGAAGGGAGAGAGGGAAAAAAATTCGGAACTCAAAATTTTACAAAAAATAAAAGTTAAAAAAGTGTCTTTACTACCAAAATAAAGCCAAAATGGGTTCAGGACTTAGATATAAAGGCTGATACCATAAGTAAACTGGGAGAACAAGGAATAGTTTACCTATCAGATTTATGGAGAACAGAAGAATTCATGAGCAAACAGGAGATAGAGAACATTATGAAAAGCAAAATGGATAATTTTGATTACATTAAATTGAAAAGTTTTTGCACAAACAAAGCCAATGCAACTAAGATTAGAAGGAAGGTAGAAAATTGGGAAAGAATTTTTACAACCAGTCTTTCTGATAAAGGCCTCATTTCTAAAATATATAGAGAATTAAGACAAATTTATAAGAACACAAGCCATTCCCCAATTGATAAATGGTCAAAGGATATGAACAGGCAGTTCTCAGATGAAGAAATTAAAGCCATCTATAGTCATATGAAAAAATGCTCTAAATCATTATTGATTAGAGAAATGCAAACCAAAACAACTCTGAGGTACCACATCACACCTATCATATTGGCCAACATGACAAAACAGGAAAATGATAAATGTTGGAGAAGATGTGGGAAAATTGGAACGCTAATACATTGTTGGTGGAGTTGTGAAATGATCCAACCATTTTGGAGAACAATTTGGAACTATGCCCAAAGGGCTACAAAAATGTGCATACCCTTTGATCCAGCAATAGCACTTCTAGGGCTATATACCAAAGAGATCAAACAAATGGGAAAAGGACCCACATGTACAAAAATATTCATAGCAGCTCTTTTTGTGGTGGCAAAGAATTGGAAATTGAGAGGATGCCCATCAATTGGGGAATGGCTGAGCAAGTTGTGGTATATGAATGTAATGGAATACTATTGTGCTATAAGAAATGATGAACAGGATGACTTCAGAAAAACCTGGAAAGACCTTATATGGTCTGATGCTGAGTGAAGTGAGCAGAACCCAGAGGACTTTGTATACAATAGCAGCCACGTTATGCAATGACTAAGAATGTTAAACTGAACCCTTCTCAGCATTATGAGGATCTAAGACATCTTCAGAGGCCTCAGGATGGAAAATGCTGTCCACATCCAAAGAAAGAGCTATGGAAGTCGAATCGCTCTCACTTAATTTTACCTTAAGTTGAATTTTGTTTCATCTTTCTGATGGTTCCTCCTATTGGTTTTAATTTTTACTTACAACTTCACTAATGTGAAAATATGTTTAATGGGTATGTAAATGTAAAGCCTATGTCAGATTGTGTGCCGTCTTGGGGAGGGTGGGGGGGGGGAGAAAAAGGGAGAAAAATTTTCAACTCTAAATTCTGGTCCTCCAGACTTTTTGTTAATTACATAATAAATAATGAAGAGGGGGAAAAAAAGTGTCTTTACATGTAACTTTTTAAAAAAAATACTATTAAAAGTCAAAGGTAATTGGGCTTCACTTCCAAAATCACCTACTCAGCTAAACTAGGAATAATATTTGAAGAAAAAAAAAAGTTCTATTCTCCCACATTTCCTAATGTTTCTATTTCTACAGGAAAAAGAGAAAGTTACCTACATTTACAATATACAATATCAACTCAAGAATCAGTTTCTAGGTAATTAATTCCAAGGTGGGAACATCTGATATGCAAATAAGCTATGAACTTCAGGTAAAGCCAACTTTAAAAACTCTGGATCATAAAATCACCAAAGTGGTATTTTATGTAAATGTTATTCAAGGCTTGCAAAACAACTGAAACTATGACCTGAAATTTGTTCAAGGGAATGGAAGGACAGAACTGGTAAGGGATGTTAAGGTTACTCTGAATGAACAAAACTTCAGCAGAATTATAATGATCTACAAAGGTCTCAAGGGGTAGACTTTGACTCCAAAAAATGCCCAGCAATAAGATTGTCTTGAATGATGACTAAAAGTCACAAATGGATTTAGAAAGAAGGTGAAAGGTTAATCAGTAATAAATAATGTGTATATACCTACAATACAACAAACAAAACTAAAGAGAGATTGTGTGTATCACAAATAATGAACAAAAGAAGAGAAGGAGGGAGGGGAGACAGTGAGGAGGAGGATGAGGAGAGAGAAGGGGAGGGGGGAAGGGTGGGGGAAAGAGACAGAGAGGGACAGAGAAAGACAGAGAGAGAGAGAGAGAGAGAGAGAGAGAGAGAGAGAGAGAGAGAAAGAGAGAGAGAGAGAGAGAGAGAGAGAGAGAGAGAGAAGAAAGAAGGGAACAGGTGCCCCTGACGTGAACATTAACACACACAAGAAAAGCAAAACTCAAAAAACACAAAACAAAACAAAAAAACAAACCAAGAGAGGTAATGAATTAAGCTAAAAATTGAGGTTAAGTACTATGGCTATGTGTCAAGGTATTTAGCTGTATTTGTAAAGACAACTCTTTCAAGGGTTGTGAATACAGTTTTTGCACAAATAAAATTATAACATCTAGAATCAGATGAAAAGCCAGATTGGAAAACATCTTTATATCTTTGATAAAACTCTTAATAATCTAAAATATATAGATAACTAACACAAATGTAAAAGACTCAGAACCCATTCTCCAACAGAAAAGTAATCAAAAGATTTCAATAGTTTTCAAACTAAAAAAAATAAACTATCACTAACGACCAGAAAAAATATTCAGTATCATTAACAAAAGAAATATACAGGTCAAAGAGCACTAGCTTTGGTGTCAAAGGACCTGGGTTCAAATCCTGCCTCTGATGCTAACTACCTGTATGACTTTGGTCAAGTCCCTTAACCTTGCTGAGCCTCAATTTTCACGTGTATAAAATGAGAGGGTTGAACTAGATAGCCACTAAGGCTCCTTCCAGCTCTAGATCTGTGATGCTATCATCCTAAAATAATCCTGAAGTACTATTTCACACCCATCAAGCTAGCAAAGACACTAAAAGAGAAGAAAATTCATTATTAGAGGAGCCATGGGAAGACAGGTACTCTAATTCATTGCTGGTAAACTTGAAGACAATGTGAAATTATGTTTAAAAATATTACCAAACCATTCATACCCTTTAACTTAGATATTCCACTAATGGAATTATCTCAAAGAGTACAGTGACACTGAGAAAAGATCCATACAAACAAAAATGATTATAGCAACATTATCTGTCTAACAAAAAAACTGGAAAGACAGTATGTGCCCATCAAGCAGGGAATGGCTGAATAAATTATGGTATATGAACTCTGAGGTACCACCTCACACCTATCAGATTGGCTAATATAACAAAAAAGGAAAATGATAAATGTTGGATGGGACATGGGAAAATTGGGACACTAATGCATTGTTGGTGGAATTGTGAACTGATCCAAATATTCTGGAGAGCAATTTGGAACTACACCTAAAAGGCTATAAAAACTGGGCATATCCGCTGACCCAGCAATACCACTACTAGATCTGTATCCCAAAGAGATTAAAAATGGGGGAGGGGGAGACCTATTTGTACAAAAACATTTACATCAACTCTTTTTGTGGTGGCTAAGAATTAGAAATTGAGGGGATGCTCACCAATCGGGGAATGGCCGAACAAACTGTGGTACATGATTGTAGTGGAATACAACTGTGCCTATAAGAAATGACAAGCAGAATGATTTCAGAAAAAGCTGTAAAGACTTACACAAACTGATGAAAGAAAAGCGAAGTAAGCTGAACCAGGAGATCACTGTGCACAGTAACAGCAATATCATACAATGATCCACTGTGAATTACTTAGCTATTCTCAGCAACACAGTGAGCCAAGACAAATTCAAAGGATTTATGATGAAAAAGAATATCCATCTCCAGAGAAAGAAATGAGGGAGTATGAATGCAGATCGAAGCACACTATTTTTCACTTTATTTTTCTGGAGGGGGGGGGGTCTATGTTTTCTTTCACAACATGACTAATACAGAAATATATTTTACATGACTGAATGTGTATAACCTATATCAATTTGCTTACTGTCTCAGGGAGGGGAAAAAAGAGAAAGGGTGAGAATCTGGAACTCAAAATTTTTTTAAATGAAAGTTTAAAATTGCTATGTAACTGGGAAAAAATAAAATATTATTCAAAGAAAAAATAAATTATGGTATATGAATATTAAAGAAAATTCGCCACAAGGCCTGACTATGAAGAATTTGAAGGAACATGAAAAGACTGGTATGAAGTGACACAGAATAAAGAAAGCAGAGGACTATAACTATAAATGAAGTAAAAATAAAGAATACATGAAACTCTGGTCAGATACAATAGTGGTTCTTAGGACCATACAGCCTTCTTTTCTGTTACTTCAGTACTATCAAATATAAGATCTATGATCTCATCAAAGTTCTTCACATCACATCCAGGTATCAACCTTACTGCCAAAGTCCTTCAATCTCCTTACATGGACCAGCCTCTCTGCACCTGTTGTTGTCAGTTGTTTCAGTCATGTCTGACTCTTTGTGGCCCCATTTGTAGTTTTCTTGGCAAAATATTGGAGTGGCTTGCCATTTACTTCCCCAACTCATTTTACAAATGAGGAAACTGAAGCAAAAAAGCTTAAGTAACTTGCCCAGTTAGTCTCTGAGGCCACATCTGAACTCAAATCTTCCTAATTCTAGGCCCAATGCTCTATCCACTTTACCACCTAGCTGCCCCAAACTCTGGTCTACACATTGAAAAATATCTTTTCCAGAGACCAGGGGCATTATCTATTCAGTTCTGGAACTCCCACTTTGGGGTTGGGTTGTCTTTATTGGTGAGGCAAATTCAAATATCCCACTATGGCTAGCTGGCCTCAAATAACTACAGATCATGCTCCATATCTAATCAAGCTGTCCATCTTGGTCATTTCACCGTCTTCCCTGAAACAGCATATTACCAATATTCCCCCATTCCCAACCCACCTTCCACACCTTGTTGCAGACTCAGTAATCAAATCAATACCACCATACTACCATTATTCTCAGAAAGAATATGTCAACAGAATGAATCAATTCTTCATTCCTGTGACTCCTCACGTACTCTTTTCCCTGGCTATCACTTTCATACACGTATTGTCTCCCCCAACAGAATGTAAGCTTCTTGAAGGGAGGGACTGTTTCATTTTTTTTTATTTGTACCCCCAGCTCAACCTCAACAACTCTTGTGTATGTCATCCCTAGGGGCCATCAAATATGATTGGGTGTTTCCTCTAGATCTTTTGAAACTACATGTATACAAAGGCATACTAACCACCAGCTTTCCCTCTCTCACACTGCATGACTAGCCTCACTTCCTATTCTCGTCATTTCTTTAAGTCACTTCTCCTGCTAACACACCATCACTATGAGCCCCTCCTGGGCACCTTGGGTGACCTACAACTTCTTCAGTGACTCTGATGTTCTATGATTCAGCCAAACAGCATCAATGAAAGGATACTGCTGTTAAAAAGATGAGCTTTTTTCCCCTCAGGAAGAAGTTCAGGACCACGAAAAGCACTGTAGTTCCTCACATTAATCCAGCCCATTTATTAAATTACAGGTTCAGCTCACTGTCCACGTGCAAGGTCTGCCTAAGATATATGAGCTGATGGATCATTTTTATGAGTTGTACATCCAGCTTTCTTTCAGTTTAGACAGTTTGGATGTAGGAAGCCTTGTCTACCCAATTGGTTCTTCCTAGCTTATCATTTAGGATGAGCTTTGTAATGGGCAAGCTAGTGGTGCAATGGATAGAGAGCCGGCCCTGGAGTCTAGGGGACCTAAGTTCAAAGTGAACCTCAGATACTTACTAGCTGTGTGGCAAGTTACTTAACCCTGTTTGCCTCAGTTCTGCATTTGTAAAATGAGCTAAAGAAGGAAAAAGCAAACCACTCTTTGCTAAGAAAACTCCAAATGGGGACACGAAAAGTCAGACACGGAAAACAATTGAACAGAGAATTAATGTTCAGAGACTTCACAATGTCATCCAAAACCAAAGGCATTCCCAATGCATAAAGACACTAAACAACACAAAGATGGGATGAGATATTGGACTAGACAAAAGGCAGCTAAGAGGCACTTGAGACTGAGGGTGGAACTTGGGAGTCAGGAAGAACTTAGCTTGCATCCTGCCTTAGACACTATCTGGGCAAGTCATTTAAAGTGCTTTGCGCCTCAGTTTCCTTATCTGTAAAATGGTGATAATAATAGCACCTACTTCACAAGATGATTGTGAGGACCAAATGCATCAATCAAATCAAACATGTAAAGCATTCTGCAAACACTGCAACACTACATAACGCTGGTTATTGTCAGTATTGAGTAAAAACTGAAACGGTCTATGCTGGAGATCTTGAGAAATTCATTCTCTATATATCTGAAAGACAGGATTTCCAAACACTTGAAAATCTCACAACTTATTACAAAAAAAAAATGAACTGCCAATCTGCATGCCCACTTTCCAATCATGTAGGAGGTACAGACACTGTAAACAGACAGTCAGTTGGGCTCAGAATTGGAACAAAAGAGGGAGAAGAGCTGGGTCATCTTTGGAAAATTGGAGTTCTTTAGTGACACTCAACTTCTTGAAACAAACCTTCATATTTTTAGTACTGGTATGCTTTCACTGTTTTATGGTTATAAATCATGAACCAATACAGTCCCTTAAGTATTGAGACTGAGGATCCCTCAAACAGCAATAGAGAGGTAAATGGTGGGCACAAACACAACAACACGCAAAGAAGGAACTACGGAGAAGTGACATAAAGGATAACATCAGAGAACCATAAGAACCTCCACTAAAAAGATGAACTGATCATGTGGGAAGAATGAGGGTTAACCAGTGGCAATCCACGTACCCCACTGTGACTTCAAGAAAATTAAAGGGGCAGCCAGGTGGCCCAGTGGATAAAGCACTGGTCCTGAGGTCAGGAGGACCTGAATTCAAATGTGACCTTAGACACTTGACACTTACTAGCTGTGTGACGTTGAATAAGTCACTTAACCCCAATTGCCTCTCACACACACACACACACACACACACAAAAAACAGAGGAAATTCTCCTAGTACTGAGGGTGGCCTTCCTTGTGTCAGACTCAGAGGAAGACATGGACGAGAGTAACCCAAGGTGGTTAGCCATAGGTATGTTGTATAATCTGTACTATTGGAGAAGACACCCAAACCAATGAGATCACAGATCAGAGTACTTGAGTATACAGATCAGAGTACACAGAATCATGTAAATAATAATGTCTTACTATAGCACAACTAATATTAAACATAATAGGTTCTGTTTGAGTTGAATCAAATGTAGGAATCTTGACTTTGGCCTGGCTTTCCACTCTTGAGTGCAAATGTCTTTTGGATTTCAAATTCAAAAGCTTCACTAGCGAAGTCCAAATTTCCTGACTTTAAAATAGTTCAAAGAAGAGTTAGGAAAGGTGGTTTGGTCTGGGGATCATGATCTTGTAGCTGAGGCAGTACCTTTAATTGGGCCAAATCTTGGAGATGTAAAACTTTTTCCCCAAATTCTTAATATCTAGAGCTGGATCTAAGAACTGGATGGGACTTCCAAGGTCATATTGTCTAGCCACCTCATTTTATAGATGAGAAAACTGAAACATAGGGAGGTAAAATGATTTGCCCCTGTTCTCACAGGTAGTTAAGTCAGCCAGAGTTTGAACTCAAGTCTTCTGATCTGAATCAGTGTTCTTTCCCCTTTCCTATGCTACTCCTACTTCAAAATCAAGAAACAGAAGAAATGAAGAGCAGGAGGATTTCAGAAAAACCTGGAAAGACTTTCATGAACTGATGCTGAGCAAAGTGAGCAGGAGAATTTGCAAACAGTAACAGTAACATTGTGCGATGATCAACTATGATAAACTTAACTCTTCTCAGCAATATAATAACCTAAGACATCCAAAAGACTCATTATGGAAAATGCTATCCACATCCTAAGAAAGTATTATGGAGTCTGAATGCAGATAAAAGCATACTATTTTCACTTTATCTTTTGTTTTTTCTTTCTCGTGTTTTTTCCCTTTTGTTCTAATTTTTCTTTCGTGAGAGTAATGCAGAAATATGTTTAACATGATTTTACATGTATAACCTATATCAGATTGCATGCTGTCTTGGGGAAGGGGGAGGGAAGGAGATAAGTCTGGAATACAAAATCTTACAAAAATGGATGTTGAAAACTATCTTTACATGTAATTGGAAAAAATATAATAGCATTACATGCAAAAAAAATTCATTGATACATTTTGCTTTGACCAAACAGACACCTCCCAACCAAAACAATAACAACAACAAAAAAAAGCCCTCTAAAAATACATTTCCTTAAAAAATGTCTATTGATTGTTAACAGAAAGGAGATGCCCTTTTCCCCTTTTTGGAGGAAAGCCACTTTGAATACTGAAAAGGCGTTTTGCTTACTGAATCAGATGGTTCCTTTTATAGTAAACAAATAATCAGCAAAATGGAATCTTGCATTCTCTGCACATTTTAGTCAACTGTGTGACTACAAAGATATATGGTGCTATAAAACAGTTTGTATCAGCCCACCAACATGTTCCCCTCTCTTGACAGTACAAGAAAGACCTCTACACCTGTACATTATTCTCATAAATATTTTGTAGAGATTGGAAAGTGGGCATGCAAATTGGGAGTTTTTTTATTTTGAGGTTTTGTTTTTTGGTTTGTTTGTTTTTTTGGTAATAACCTGTGAGATTTTCTTCCAAGTATCTGAGAATCCCTTCTTTTAGATATCTAGAGAATGAATCTCTCAAGATCTTCAAAATTGCCTTCCTAACTACTGTATATTTATTGTTATTCATTCCAGTTAGGGTTTTCTTGGCAAAGACACTAGAGTGGTTTACCATTTCCTTCTCCAGCTCATTTGCCAGATGAGGAAATTGCAACAAACAGGGTTAAGTGACTTGCCCAGGGTCACACTGCTAAGAAGTGTCTGAACTCATGAAGATAACTCTTCCTGACCCTAGGCCTAGCACTCTATCTACTGCACCGCCTGGCTGCCCCTACTACTGGCACATAATAGGCCCTTAGTAAATGCCCACTAAATGACTACTTAATTGTTATTTGTCCATCATTTTCAGAGAGGATCAATGACAACAAAGTCATCAGCCTCACTCTCTTTTCCAGAGTTACCAAAGTCCAGTAGCAAAAAAAAGTCAAGAGGACTGGTGATAGCCTGGGGTGTACTAGATGACCTTGGCATCTTCAATATCTGACAAAGCCCTAAATGCTCCAAAGCACTTGCTTCAGTCAATTTCATGGCTGTTGGAACAAACTGTTCTAATCTGCCCATTCTACTGGGGGATGTCTTCACATACTTGGGGTAGACATCCCCTAACTCACTAACAGGTTTGAGACCTGTCAGTTACCCTCAACTTGGTTTATCCTGTCTGCCAGAATGGTTTTACTAGGGTGTGGCCACTGTATATGCTACAGCTTCTTGGAACCACAGGTGAGAGTGGGTGAAAGATGGACACCAAAGGTGGATGAACAGCAACATCTGAACACTCTGGACCAAATGTATCTCATTTAAGAACCTCCACAATGTCTTAGGGCTTGACATAAAGGTCCCAATGTCATTTGCAAACAGAAGCATCTGGAAGACCTCATACTTTATATAGCAGGTGTTCTTAACCTAAGGCCCTCGAACTTTAAAAAAAAAAAGGTAACTATTTCAATATAATTGATTTCCTTTGTAATCCTATGTATTGTAGTTATACGTATTTAAGAATTGCTCTGAGAAATGGTCGACAGACCAGTTTTACAAAAGAGTCCATGACAAAAAGGTTAAGAACACATGATCTATAAGTAACCCCTCAACTTGGAATCTACTCTAGATATTCTCCATCTCAGTGACAAAAAGAATTTTGGCAACTATCCTTCTCATCATTTTATGTCTCAATTGTTGAAAAAGGTTATCTCTATAGTAATATTTTTCAAGAAATCTTCTGTAATTCTGATGTAAAAGATACCACAAGAGTCTGAAAAGCTCTACAAAATTACTGTTTTTTCAAAATCAACAACTAGCACAGTGGGCTCTTGTAGTCTCTATATTTGTCAGTCAAATATGTGATGATAAAAATGTGGTCTATTGCAGAATTTCACCTGAAGTCAATGCCTCCATCAAAGACATCTTGGTGAATGTGTGTATTTTTCCAATAAAAACTGTATATAGCTGGGAAAGTTAGCATATGTACTACAGCAATGTAGCAAATTCTGCAAAAAGGGTTTTAGAAAACTACGCCCCAAAATTTACATTAGTCTCATCAGGTAAATTAATGTAATATATCTGTATTTAATTAATGCTGGGAGGCAAAAGGAAGCAGATACACCCCACAGGTCCTCTTCAAAAATGAAGGATAAACAATACCTTGCTACCCTGGGACCCAAAAGTGTCTCAGACGTAAGGTTGAACACCTATATCCCAAAAGACATTTCCTAAGAATACCTGAAAAAAACAATTAATTTTTTCATTGATCAGGTATAGTACCACTAAACAATTTCATGTGAAAGAGATGTAATGGGAGTATTTTAAATTTCCATCTCTGTACAACTTACAGCTTCTGAAAATGTTTTAATTATATTCCTGGCATCAAACAACACAAATATTCAAATTACACCAGTAAGAACAAAAGAAAAAGACAAATGACTATAAATGACAACACGTGAAACTGTGAACTTCCATTATTTATCATTCATATTTTATAATCTATATAAACATCATTAATAATATAATAATCACAATATAAATGTAATTATGGTATATCTTCCCAAAATATATATTTCATATAATATATAATATGAGCATATGCATAGTAATATAAATTATAACAAATAAGAATAAAATAGTCTGATTAATAATTATTGATCAATCAATATTAACATTAATAATATAGTAACAGTATAGTTCTGCTTGTTTCCATGTCCTCTTATGAACATCTGGGAATTTATCTGGCATTTGCTACTAAGCAAATTTACAACTTGGAGATATATGATACACCAGAAATATAAGTGAGAATTTGTTTTTCAATCTTGAACATTTCACCACTGGTAACTGCACATCATAAAGCAGGAGAGACATTTCAATCAGTCCTTCAAGGACTTCCAAATAGTTTTATAGATATAGGTTGGCTGTGTATACTTTATGAGGAAAAAAAATTCTAAAATTAAGAAAAAATTAAGAACAGCAAAAGCTTCATTAAAAAAAAAGGCCAAATGAAAAATAAGAAGCACAACTTTATGCTATCAGCATGAGTTAAATCAAACCCAGGTACATTTCTTCTGGTGGCTGGCTTTAAATTTTTTTGTTTGTATAATCTGATCAATAAATTGCCTATCTGGTTAGTACATCTGGACACAATAACTGTAAAAAACAAAAACCCAGGATTTCTGATTCTTTGGTAATACCTCCAATTGTAACCTACCCCTGAGTTCTTTCATGAGCTAAGTGCACATTTCCATTATTCAAAGCCTCATCTAAAGCTACACTAAAGGACACAATTGCTTGGTGAGTCTCTAGTAAAACCACAGGACCATAGCATGCACTGTGAGAGCCTGAGACTCCAGTTCCATTCTGTAAGTGTTCATGGGCATGCATGAACTAGCACTGCTCAGGAAATGGGAGCACTGAAACAATGTTCTTGTCAGAGCTTTAAACAAAAAAATCCATTCAATAAGAATGGCACCATGATCCTTTTGCCCTTTCTCTGAAGGAACTAAATTAAACAGATTACAGACGGTGGCAAGAGCTGGCCCCAGAACAGCCTCCCCCTTATTTGTTATTTTTAGCAATTTAGTCCGACAACGCCTGACAACTAAACATGCCTAGAATAGCTGATGGGAGGGGGATTATCAGATACTACCAGTGAAAAAACAGTAGTCATCACTTCCTCCAACCCTAAGAAGGAATCATTTTCCATGTCTTTACAGCATCACACACCATTTGGGCCTTTTAAAGTCTTATATAAAAACAGAATATATATATACATATATATATAAAAATATAAAGTACACTGGAAACTGATAACATTTCCTGACCTAGAGTATTGTTCCACCACTCATACATGACATTTCCTTAAAAACAAAAAAACAGAAAAAATGAACTCACATTTGAACTTTGCTAAACAAAAGCTGCAGTCGTGTGTCAGTTTTGAAATACTTCCCTCAAAAAAATGAAGATGTTCAAAAAGAATGGCCTCACAAAGTAAAAGGAATATGGATGCTTTTGCCCATTTGTGCTGAGTAAAAAACTTGTCTAAGGTTAGGACAAAGTGAAGATGGAGAAGTCTCTAAGTTAACCATTATCAACAGCAAGATAATAATAGCAGCTCACATTTTATGGAACTTTAAGGTTTACAAAATGCTTTACTTACAACAACCCTGAGAGTTAGATAGAACAAATATTATTATTTCCATTATACAAATGAAGACACTGAACTTGAAAGAGGTTAAGTGTCTTGCGCAGTGTCACAGAGCTAAGTAACTGTCGGAAAAAGAGATCTGAATGCAAGTGTCTCCTGACTCCAATTCTAAGTGTTTTTGCTTTTTTCTTTAAACAAACAAACAAAAAATTTCCCCATTGGTGATACTTTTTCACATCAAATTCACTTTCCAATGACTCCATAAATCCCAGGGGACACCTTCCCTACAACAAATACTATCAGGCAAAACAAATCAACACAGCAGTATCTAAAAATATATCCTCATTACACACCCATAGTCCACCACCTCTCTGCTGAGAGGCAGAAGGCATGCTTTTCACCATCAATCCTCCAAGTTATCAGAGGTCACTGAACCCATCAAAAATCTTTACTTTATCATAGTCTATGGAAATTGTTCTCCTGGTTTTTCTTCCTTTGCCCTGTATCATTTCAAATAAGTCTTCCCAAATTTCACTGAAATCTTCTAATAGTCCATTATATTACATAATAGTTTGTTCAGTGATCCCCAATCAATGGGCCCTCTCTTTCCAGTTCTTTGCTACTACAAAAAATATTGCTCTATTTTTTATATGTAGGGATTTCTCTCTACCCATACTTTGGAGTACCTTCCTAAAAGTGGTATTGCTGGGTTTAAGAGTGTGTACAATTTAATGACTTTTTTGCTTTAATTCCAAATTGGACTTTTTCTCCAATGGTTAGATCAATTCATACAACACTGCATTAGCATGCCTACTTTCCCAAAGTCCCTCCCATATTTATTATTTGCATCTTTTGATATCTTTGCCAACCTGAGAGCAGGGAAGGGGGAGGAGGGAGAGGGGGAAAACCTGAAAATGGTTTTAAAATTAATATTTTTTCATTAACGATGTGGAGCATTCATTCATATAGCTGGTGACAGCTTGCAATTCTTTTTAAAACTGTCTGTTCAGCTCTCTTTGGCCTATCCACAATGAGAATGAAAATTATTTTTCACAACCAAACTGTTGACACCCCAGCAAATGTTGACATTTCTCTGAAGAGCTGAATAGTTATTATGAAGGGCAGTAGGGGAATTCTATAAAGAGAGTTCAACCATATCAATGTTGAGCTCAGTCTCCTTGGAAAGAAAATTAAAAAGCCCCAGTTTGACAGCTGGTGAGGAAATTGAAAACAACTTATAAAAGTTTACACAATTGGTTGTCATGTGCAAAACATGATCAAAAGTGTTAAGCTAGGTTTTTGGTGAAGTCTGTGCATGCTCACTTCCCCATCAATGCTGTTAAAGACAATGGCTATTTATTTGAAATCAGAAACTTACTGAATGAAAAACACATTTGAAGAGTTAGCATGAAACCAACTGAATGATGACTTCTTTGTTTTTCAAACTAGTAAATACAAAAACGTTAGAGTGGTATTTATTTTAAAAGTTACTGGGTCAACAACAACTGTACAAAGCACATTACAAGATTTCATTGAAATAAGTAATCTTTAAAATAGGTGCTTAATAAGCATACATCAAGCAAATTCATTAATTTTCCAATTTTCTAAGAAGCAATCAGGCAAGAAGTGAGCACTAGTTGTTCAAACAATATGAAAACTTGTAAGGTAAATTTAGTAGAGAAATTTGCCAATTTCAAATTCAATTTCTACATTTAAAAAAAATTTTAACCATTCCAGTTTCAGAGAAATGGATAATTTATTCAGGATTAACTGACAGTGTAGTTAAACTTTCTGCCTATAAATACAAGTAATGATTTCTAAAGCCCAAAAAGATAAATTAATTCTTGAAGGAAATTATATTTAACTTGTATCAAACTCAAATGCCCTAATACAATGGGAAATTTAAAAAAAAAAAAGGATACCAGATATCATATTGTTTGTTTTCTCAGTGGATAGGGGAGGCAGTAGGAGGAAGGGAGTGAATTTGGAACTCAAAATTTAAAAAGAAAAGAATGTTTAAAATAAATAATAAAATTTTTAAAGGACAAAAATAGAAAAAAATTGGATGCTAACTATGTTTCTGAGAAAGACATGATTCAACAGGCTGATGAATTAAATTCAAAAGCTGTACAGATGCCAAAGGCAGCGTCCTGAAAATTCAACACTTTACATAGATGTTAAAATACATTTGACCAAAAATAAATAAATCTTTTAAATGGACCATTCATATACTCTGACCACTCATGATTTGGGGAATATTCTTATATATTCATTTCAATTCCACATATATCTTAAACATCATACACAGCTATGTTAGGCATATTTGTAGTAAAGATTTTTTTTTCCCAAGTAAGTGCTTCTCTTCTAATTCTAGCTGAACTGATTTGTTCATATAAAAGCCTTTTGATGTCACGTAATTTAAATTACCCATTTTATATTCTACTATCATCACTATCCCTTGTTTAAGAATTCTTCCTCTATTAGTTTTTCACAACATGTCTACTATGGAAGTGTTTTGCATAACTGCACATGTATAACCTATATTGAGTTGCTTGCCTTTTCAATGAGGGTGGGTGGGGAGGGAAGAAGAGAGAAAATTTGAAACCTAAAGTTTTAAAAACACATGTTGAAAAAAAAAGTTTTCACATGCTACTGGGAAATAAGAAATACAGGAGATGGGGTATAGAAGTCTATCCTGCCCTACAGGAACATAGAAGGGGAAGGGGATAAGAGAAGGGGGGAAAGATAGAAGACAGGACAGACTAGGGGAAGGGATATTCAGAATACATGCCATTTTGGGGTGTGGGGAGGGGTGAGATGGGGCGAAAATTTGGAACTCAAAAACTTGTGGAAGTGAATGTTGAAAACTAAAAATAAATAAATTTATATTAAAAAAAAGACTTCCTCTATGACTTAAATAGTGATACTAAGTAAAATAAGCAGAAACAAATATATGCAATGATTATAGCGATGTAAATGGAAAGACTAAAAAATCTCAAAACTGAATGTTATATATAGCATTATAATTAACAAGCTTAGTGCCCCCCCAAAAAAAGAGATAAGAAAACATATCTCCCTCCCTTCTTTGCAGAGGTAGGGGGATAGATGTGAAAATGAAGGTGCAATTGTTTGCTTTCCTTTATTTCCATAAAGAGTGTTTTGTAGTTACACAAGTTCTAAGTGTATCTTAGTTAATGTTCTTACTTTAATCACTTTCTGCTGGGTTTAGTTAGAAATATACAGAAAGACAGATGATTTTAATGAGTTTACTTTATATCCTATTTTACAGAAGGGAAGCTCTACTGTTTTTTCCATTACACCATGCTGTCTCTAATTTTCTTCTCATTAAGGAGTTCACTAGACAATTCTTCAAGTACACTGCTAGCAAAAAAGACTGCTGTGAAGCCTAGTTAAGTATGGAGTGGCCCATCACCAGCATATTGGCAGCAAAAGGATGAGCTGTTTGACCATGGTAATGGATAAAAAATATGAAACCATGAAATGGCCCTAAATCTTGTATGGCCCTCTTCTGCTGCAGTAGTCAATGACAGTGGAATGGTAGAAAACAGAGTAGAGAATGCTAAGAATCCCATGGTTTTAAACTATCTACAAATATTAATTTATCTCTTTTACCCTAAATGTTAGATTTTTGTTCAGTGACTGAGGTAACAGATTACTGGAGGAAGTAAATTGCATCCACACTGAAATTACTTCTATATATGAAATCAGAAGATAGAAAAAATTTTCTGGGAAATGGAAAAATGGCTCGTAGGCTTCACTCAGAGAAGCGAAAAAAGAACTGGTGAAATCATTTCATCCTGTACCCAAAAACAAGGAGCAATAGCATTTCATGTTATGTTTGGTCATAACACCTTTTAAATACTCATGATGAGCATGAGCAAAAAGATCACCATGAAGATAACTACAGCATATACACCAAAATCTGTTAGACACATGGGAGAAGTAGAGTCTTTCTATGAGGAACTTAACAAGATTCTCCAAACCAAGAAAGAATATTCCTTGATGCCTGGCAACTTCAACGCTTAGAAAATGTTTTTAAAATATGGCACATTATGAAGAAATGAAAGAAAACAAAAGCTTACAGACATCTCAGAAGGCTCATACCTACAAATCACAAATAATTTCTTCAAAAAGAGAATGAGAAGAAAGGCAGCATGGCATAGAGGACAGAAAGCCTCAGAGTCAAAACGACCTATGTTGAAGTCTGTCCCCAGACCTTAGGGGTAAATCACTTCTGAATACTGCAGACTAAGACTATACATTTTAAAGAAGGTGTGGATTGGTAGAGGGAGTTTTCTACACCAATGAAATCAGAGGTCCAGGCCCACCTCCCACTACAATTAGCATCACCATTTGTCATTTCCTCTTCTGTCAACCTTGCCAATCTGATGGTTATTAGGATTATTACTACTTTTTAGAGATGATTTACAAATTTTGTAAAAGTTAACACCACAACAAAGTCAAATAAATGCATCAGAAAGAAAATACTTTATTACCTTTCCAAGCAGAGTAGCATGGATAGAAAACAACTTGTTCTAACAACCAACTGAACTAATTTGTCCCAAGGGCATTTACTGATGAAACAAGAAAGACAACAGATATAAATGGAATAGATATGCCAGCATTTCTATAGCAATTTGCTCTTATAATCAAAAACAGTGAATAAATTAATGTTGAAGGTGATACTATTTTAAAAGCACTCAAGTCTCTAGATATAGGATCATGGATTTAGAATCGGAAGGGAATTTAGAGGTCTTTAGTCTAAACTCCTTATTTTAAAGAAGAGGTAAATGAAATTCAAAGAGCTTAAGACCCAATCCAATATGTGAAAGAGCTAGAATTCAAACTCAAGTCCTGTAACAGGTTCAGCACTCCAAATTCAGTTCTGAGCTTTTCCCATTGCATGACGTCTCCCACATCTCAAAAAAGGAAATGATTCCAAAAACACAGAAAACACAGATAAGTTTTACTGCTCTGAAAAGCAACTCAAAAGACATCTGCAACTACCAACCTATAAGCTCACTTTCATCTCTATGAAATCTTTACTATAATGGCCTATAAATGTATTGAGGATATTTCAATTTTTTAAAATTCTACCTTTTTTTTTCAATCAACAAAAATTCCCCTTCTCTCTCTCTCACACCCTCTGCAATGAAAAATAAAAATAAAAATACTGTATTAAACATGTATAGTCAAGCAAAACAAATTATAGCACTGGCAACATCCCCCTAAAATATGTCCCATTCTACACTCTAAGTCCTTCACTTCTCTATCAGGAGGTGGGTAGAATGTTTCACCATTAGTCCACTGTGAGGATATTCTTGATGAAAACAAGAGATTGGAATATGCAGACAATTTTCTACATCTTCACAATCATACAACTGACCAAAAGGTATAAACTATATGATCCCTCTGAATTTATTGACTGTTGATTATAAAAAAAGCACTTGACTCAGCAGAATAAAGCACAGAATGAATTTAAGGCTCTCCACAAATAAGCTGTCTTCTATGCATCTCTTAAAATCATACAAGATTTCCTGATAGTTATTTTCCAGAATATCAAATAAAGCAGAAAACAGGGAGATGTCTGTTCACTAAAGTTATCTGCACAGTGTCCTCAATGAAAAAGGATTCTTTAGAGAGTTTTCCACGTACTTTTTATGCATGACGTGCTGACTGCATCAAGACATGGAGTGATATTGGTCTCCTAAATGAGATCCACAGTCATTCAAAAGAGATTGATCTAATAATCCTTTGTATGAAAAAATGAAATGGATGAAGAAAGCATATTGCCTTGTTTATGACATACAATTGCATTGGCAGCCGACTGAGTTAGTCCATAAATACACATATGTTAAATAGGCACTCAGATGGACAATGATCCAGGCCCATGATTAAATAGCGTAAAGAAAACCAGGAAGATTGCAAATGCATAGTGTCATCAGTTACAAGTGACTCCTTGACATAAAAGCTTATCTTTTCAACATAATATTGTTCTGACTATGCTATATTGTTTCAAATCAGGATACATAACACAATCTACAAAGAATCAAAACTGTGAAAGATCAAAAAAGATCCATGGAGAAATGTACAGTAGCTACAAATATGCTGCAGTGTATTACCAGCAACAACTTCTGCACAAGAAGTGGCAGAAAATAGATAACTAGGGACACTCATAACTGGAAAAAGACACGGACTATTCCATCAACCACAAGGAATAATACGTTAGGACATACATTCAGGACAATATACTTAAAGATTATAATGATATCCAAATCCACTAGAAGATCTAGAAGGAAGGACTCTAGAACACTGAATAAAACATTTGTAGAGGATCCATGGACTTGACTAAAATGACACAGGACAAAAAAGCATGAATGCGTTGTAATTTTCTTCAATGGAGAGAGTACCCACATCATTGTGATCACACAGCTATTAAAGTTCTAAGCTATTTATAAAATTCATAAAAACTGCGCTAGGTGGCGCAGTGGATAGAGCACCAGCCCTGTAGTCAGGAGGACCTGAGTTCAAATCTGCCCTGAGACATATAATACTTCCTAGCTGTGTGATGCTGGGCAAGTCACTTAACCCCAGTTGCTTCACTTTAAAAAAAAATTCATAAAAATCTCTTTAATGTAAATGATTATAAACATTCAAGAAATTTCATCACTATCCACACATATATATTGAGAGCAAGGAGTCCGATGGTACTGTTCTCAGTACTGTGTTCCTTATAATACAGAACTATAATAAAGCAGTCAGTACAGATAGATAAAATAATAAATATGTATTAAGTAATTTGACTCTGTTTATGTAGTGCTGATATTTTAATACAAAAGAATATGCCTGTAAGGTAAATTATACTTAATATGAATTGCTCTCAGACCGCACCTCTCCCCAAATACCTCTGAATTACAATGTGTCATAGTCACAAAATGCTGCAGACTTAAACGCCTCTTATACAAAAGGTATCAAAAATGCCTTTGATTTACTCTACCTTGCATTATATGTAGCTAATGAATTAGACTTAAAATAACCCTAAGGAATTATAGCCATCAATATGAACAATACTGGTTCACCCTCATTTTCAAAAACAGGTCTTGATTTAACTCAGAAATTAAATCGGATATTTCCTTATTATTACTATTATTGAGTAAAGCTTCTGCTTTAATTCTCAGAGGGTCATTCCAGAGACAGACCAAGGCCAGATTTTTTAATTGAGACGGTCCCACGTACATAAGATTCTCACATATTTTGAAGAAATGTCTACTGCATCAATCCCAAATGTCTGCAATTTAATTAATAAACATTTCTCTGGATGAACTAAAAGTACCTACCATTTAAAGTTCTAATTGTTAACATTCGCTTCTACTTATATACCCTTCCCTGTGTAAAACACTTCCTTTGGACCATATCTACTTTTGCTTCAGTTTGGGCAAATCTATGAAATGAGAGCAGAAGCTGATGAATAAGAATCTAGGTTGAAACTAACAGGATAAACAATCCACTTAGCTTCTCCCTATCATCTAGTCAAAAGTGAAAGGAAGTACTCAACAATGCTAAAAAAAAATTCAAATCCTAAGAAAGCAAAAGAAATTACCCTCGTTTATGGATAACTTAAGGAACTCGTTGGGGACAAAAAGAAAGTAATTAGTTTAGCTAGAAGGCAAGATCATGTAAAATATAAAGCTACCAGAAATTTACAGGAATCAGAGTAACAGTCTAATTCCTAGTAGAACACAAATGACAAAAAATTGATATGAGGTGTTCTTGAAGGGGTAGAATTTAAGGAGGAAAACAGCAACAGATAAAGATGTTAAGGGCTACATTCTGAACTAAGAGTTCTTTTCCTCACATATTAAACATGAAATGAAAGTTTACAATAAAGAAACAGACTAAATCAAGGATTTTAAATATGTTACTGCTATAGGACAACTGACTGGCTATCCATCTGCGTTCTATTTGCAATTTAGGAACAAGACTTTTTGATTAAGTACCCAAATATAGAAAAAGATAAATCCAACCTTAAAAAAATTTAAGAAACTACCTTCACTGTAAAAGAACAATGATAATCCTTATTAATTTCACTGTTCTATAACAAACTTATTTTTAGAATTAACATTGATTTTTAATTTCCTTAAAATTTTTCCACCCTTAACAGTTAACCTCAAAATCCTCACCAAACTTGAGATGTTACTGCCATTCCTGGAAAAGGGAAAAGACATTCACAGGGAAAATGTTCTCATTTGGACTATAAATCATTAAGTACTTGGGACATAAAGAGATTCTTTGCAGTCACTGAAAAATCCTCACTGCAAATGACCAGCAAATACGGACCGTCTGTACAGGCAGCACTAACGACACAGAATATGAGTCTGAATCTGTCTCTGACACAATAAGACAACATGTCCACAGATTCAGAATATTAACAAGTCAGCGTGAACGCTGAGATTTCCAAATGCCACTCTCTTTTAGACTTAAGTACCGACAACTATTTTAAAACAAACATCCATTCTTGTGGGTCTCAAAAATGTACATATTCTAAGGAGTAGAACAAATAATACATGGCTGAAATCCCAATCCATGGAACTGTAAGAAAAATCACTTCAGTGGCTTAGTCACACCAGATCTAAAACTGTATTATAAGGCAGCAATCATCAAAAGTCCTTCGCACTGGCTAAGAAATAAAGTGGTGAATCAGGTTAGGTACATAAGGCACAGTAGTCAGTGACTATAGTAATCTACTTTTTGATAAACCCAAAAACTGCTTCTGGGATAAAAACTCACTATTTGACAAAAACTGCTGGGAAAACTGGAAAATAGTTGGCAGACACTAGGCACAGACCAACATCTTACACTGTACACATAAAGCCAAAATGGGTACACAATTTAGACATAAAGGGTAATACCATCAACAAATTAATCAATAAACTATCAACGAACCCAATGTACTTAAGATTAGAAGGGAAGCAGAAAGCTGGGAAACAATTTTTAAAGCCAGTGTCTCTGATAAAGGCCTCACTTCCAAAATATACAGAGAACTGAGTCAAATTTATAAGAATACAAGTCATTCCCCAGTTGATAAATGGTCAAAGGATATGAACAGGCAGTTTTCAGAGGAAGAAATTAAAGCTATCTGTAGTCATATGAAAAAACGCTCTAAATTACCATTGACTAGAGAAATGCAAATTAAAACAACTCTGAGGTGCCATCTCACACCTAACAGGAAAATGGTAAATGTTGGAGAATATGTGGGAAAATTGGAACACTAATACATTGTTGGTGGAGTTGTGAATTGATCAAACCATTGTGGAGAGCAATTTGGAACTATGTTCAAAGGGCTGTGAAAATGTGCATACCCTTTGCTTCAGCAATACCTCTTCTAGGTCTGTACCCCAAACAGATCATAAAAATGGGAAAAGGACCCACACGTACAAAAATATTTATAACACCTCTTTTCGTGGTGGCCAAGAATTAGAAATTGAGGGGATGTCCATCAATTGAGGAATGGCTGAACAACTCGTGGTATATGAATGGAATGGAATACTACTGCTCCATAAGAAATGATGAGCAGGTAGACTTCAGAAAAAACTGGAAAGATGTGTATAAACTGATGCTGAGTCAAGTCAGCAGAACCAGGAAAACATACACAGTAACAGCAATACTGTGCAACGACCAACTCTGACAGACTTAGCTCTTCTCAGCAGTCCAATGATCTAAGACAATTCCAAAAGACTCATGATGGAAAATGCTATCCACATCCAGAGAAAGAGTCTGAATGCAGATAGAAGCATACTATTTTTCCTTTTTCTGTTGTTTTTTTCTTTCTCATGGTTTTCCCCTTTGGTTCTAATTCTTTACAACATGACTGACGTGGAAATATGTTTAATATGATTGTACATGTATGGCCCACATCAGATTGCATGCTGTCTTGGGGAGGGGTGAAAGGAAGGATGAGGAGAAAATTAAAAACTCAAAATCATATAAAAGTGAAGTTGAAAACTAAAAATAAATAAATAACTTCATAAAAAAGGAAAATCACTTCTTCCAACAAGCCCCCTTTTTGTGTCTTATGGCTGTTGTGGCAATAAAAGAAATAGTTTAATTCTGGAACTCAAGTTAATCATATAAGGTAGAAGAGGCCTCCAAATCAAAAAATGTTGCTTGAATTTTTGCAGTCGAACAAAGAAGCAAGTAGGCTTTCAAAATGGATAGAGGCTTTTCCATTATAATCCCTGATTCAAATCCTGTTGGGATCACTTCATAATCAATCAATCAATCAATCGATCAACACATATTTATTAAGGACATACTATGTACCAAGCACTGTGGTGGGTGCTGGAGATACAAAGACAAAAATAAAACCATCTTTTCCCTCAAGGAGCTCATATTCTACTCTGGCGAAAAAACATATACATACATAAGTAAATATAAAGTAGATTTTTTAAAAAAGTTACCCTTAGCAAGTGACTCCAAGAAGTCAACTGCACAACAAAGAATATGCCAGTTTATTAAGGAATTTTGACCAGTTAGACCTCCAGACAGATGAATCAATTAACAGATGCCACTATCTTCTTTTTCTGTGGGAAGTTTATTCTCCTCATATTTTAACACTATCTCTAGTCTCTCAACTTACCCTTACAAAAATACAGATAATGAAAAAGTGTCCATTATGCCTAAGTTTTTATTTGATAGTCTCCAATTCCTTGTCTGTAAAAGGCTGGACTACATGGTCTCTAAAGTCTCTTGCAGATTTCAGATCTATAATGTGAAGATTCTATGACGTCACTACTCTTAAAGAAGGCCTGTTCATAACTGTACCAACTCAAAAATAAAGTGGTTAAGGCAAAACTGGACACACATCCAAATCCTTACCAGCCACCACCCGGACTATGGAAAGAATGACCCTCTCTAGGAGGGGCAACATTTCCTCAATTATGGGAATTCCTCCAAAACATTCTCTCATCTGAGTATCAGAAGTAAACCAACTGCAAAGTGCTACAGGGCCCCTCCCACCCAGTTCACTCCCCACTATTCTTCCTGTTCTCATTAGCAGCCACTTTTAAAACTGCCAGTCCAAAGTTGATATTTTTGCAGAAGATGAAGTTGTTTCTTACCATTTGCTTAATAGTATACGACAGAATGTTATTTTGCAATCTGTATGTTGCAAAATTAGGTGCGTAACAACACAAATGTCCTGAATAGGTCACAATATTCTGAGTTTCCTCATTTCCCTTCACTAATCTTTAGCCAGAGCGGGGTGGGTAGTAGTAACCATGGTACACAGAAGGAAGATGGATGACTGGTATTTGTGGATAAAATGTGACAATGGTGATGAAATGTAATTAGACAAGGCAGGACTAGTGTCAGGATGAGGCACCAGGATGAAATTTTTAAAAAGTGCTGGACCTTCAGTAGAATAATGGCTCTTTCACACACTAACTATCCTTGGGGAAGTCATTCATCGCTCTGGTTCTAGGTTTCCAGAGCTCACCACAGTGCCCGGATAAAAGATGGCATTTAATGAATGCTTGTTGACTTGCCTTGCCTTTCAACCCTAAATCTATGATCCTATGAAATTCTGAATGAGAAAGAACATCAAACAAGCTTCCTAGTATAAGCTAGAATGGAAAAGGTTAAAAAACCTAGTCTAAACTAAGTTAAGATTTGAACTCTGGCTTACCCACTTACTGAAGGTACCAATCACTTGAGGCAGTTTCATGATAAAATGAATTTGTCCATTGCTACAAAATGAGACACGAGAGAAGTCAAGTTCTATTACTTCTAATCTCATTCAAGTGCCAACTCATATTCCCTCTATTAAAAAAAAATGAATGTTTTTTTAAAACAAGAGAAACACGCTTACATAGGTGCATATTTTTCTACTGATAGAAAAGTCTATTTTAATGATGCATCTAAACACTCAGCTTTCCTTTTTTAAAAGAAGTTATTTATCTGCTACCCACCTCCTGACAGAAGTGATAAATACGCAGAACAAAACACATTTTTGGACATGACAAATATGGGAATGTGTTTTGCTTCACTATATTTGTTACAGGCGTTTTTGTTTTGCTTTCTAAGGGAGGGAGGAAAAAAACAAATGCTTGATAATTGCAAAAAATAAAATTTTATATTAAGAAAGAAGCTGTTTATCATCATCAGTTCCAAAGGGATGAACATTTATTTCCCCAAACAACAAGGAAGGTTAATATTGTATATTAAAATCTCTGCCTTATTTTTTTCTCCTCAAAAATAAGAGCACCATTGTCAGGCTTCCAATCATCACTTAGATGAAATGGTACTGTTCTTTCTTGGCCACTGGTCTACCATATTAATTAATCAGGAAAATAAAACCTCTAACAAATTAACATCCTTTGAATTTACATATCATCTAATCTAACCCTCTGATTTAACAGAAGAAACAGAATCAAAGAGGTTAAGTGTCTTAACAACAACAACAAAATAGTCCTTCACTCCTTAAAAATATTTCTTGCTAGTAGAACACCTTTCAAAATGGAAGATTTATTTTTTTTAATTTGTTAAATCATGGTCTGTGATATCATGGAAGATCAGATCACAATGTAGCAGTAGCTCTAAGAAATTCCCCAGGATACTACAGGAAACAGTGTAACTGATTCAGCAGATGGCCAGGTCAGACTCTGAATCACTGCCCCAAAGAGTATTCATACAAGTTAGATAATGATCTAGGAAGTCATTAAATGTATACTCTGAAAAATCTTAATCTCTTAAGATAGGATGGGTAGCTCTTTGCCTACTAGGGAATTAAACATTTTACCAATACACTAAGAAAAGTATTCCACTACAATTCTTATTATTAGGAAGCTGTAAGAGTTAACTCAATTTCCCCAAATATTTACTAATTGCTTGTACCAATAAGCCCTTTTTTCAATCTAAAGTATTCCTCTCCTTCATGGTGGTAAGACCTTTGAGATATTTTTGTTGTTATGGATGACTTCTAAGTTCTTGTTTTAGACCTAATAAAGCTTAGAGGACACACTATACATACACCATAGCAACACACTGCTGTAGCCTTGAATTTGCCATCACCCACAATTGTACCACGTCCATGTTTATGCACTCTGAAAGTCCATTTTCTGATCCTGATCTGTTGTCATTCCACCTCTCCCTCTGCCTTGCAGCTCCATACCCCACTCTTCGTTCTCATTATTATCTCCAATCCCTCCAACTCTCAGTTGTTTGCCAGGCTATCAACCTTATACTAGCTATTCTCTTCATGTGTTGCTGAACAAAACTAGAGAAAATCACTAAACTATGCTGACCACTTCACTACAAATTTAAGTTTAACCTCAACTAGACCTTCACTATGGCAAGATAATTCTTTTATACTTCTGTAACCAATTCACTACCCAACTTACTATAGTAGAGTGACTTTTCATCCCTCCTCCAACCCACTCAGTTGGGAATTTTGACTCATATTCGACTCCCTCTTCTCCCCTTCTCACCTCATACCCCTCAGAAGTCTTCCACTACTATCTCCTCCTTCATTCCTGTCTCATATGAAGAGCTATCCCTCTCCTTGCCAAGACAACCCCTCTACATGCAAAAGTGATACCATTCCACCCTATCTTCTTCCAATAGACTGTACCCTCTCAACTCCACTATGTCATTTATCTTTAATCCTTCCTATATACTAGCTGCTTCTCCACTGCCTACAAACACACCCACGTATCCCTCCTCAAAAATCCCTCACCTGATCAATCCATCTCCACTAACTATCACCCCATATCTCTCCTTCCTTTTTTTGGCTAAACTCCTTGAGAAGGCCATCTACAACAGGTACCCTCTACTTTCTTTCCTTTCACTGCTTCTTAACTCTCTACCACATAGCATCTAACCTCATCATTCAAGTGAGACTACTCTCTCCTAAATTACCAATAATGTCTTGTCAAATCTAATGGTTTTTTCTCAGTCCTCACCCTTCTTGAACTCTGTGCAGCCATTCACAATGGTGATCACCCTGTTCTCCTTGTTACTCTCTTCTCTCTACATTTTCATGCCATTGTTCTCTCCTGGTTTACCTCCTACCTGTCTAACCATTCTTTTGCCAGATCTTCATCCAGTTCATGCTCACTAGCCTTGGGTTTCCCCACAGGGCTTTGTCTTGGGTCTCCTTTCTTTCTCCCTAAATATTATTTTACTCGGTGATTTCATCAACTCCCATGGATTCAATTATCATCTCTATGCAGATAATTCTCACATCTATTTGTCCAGCTCTAACCAGTTTCCTGACCTCTACCCTTGCATTTCCCACTGCCTGCTAAAAATACCAAGCTGGATGCCATGTGAACATTTTCATTTCACTATGCCTAAAACTGAACCCATTATCTTTCCCTCTCCCCAAATCCTCCCTTCCCAATGAATGTTGAGGGAAGCACCACGTCCCCAGTTACCCATCCTTGCTACCTTAACTACTCACTCTCTTTCACCCCCCATAACCAATCATTTGTCAACTTTTGTGATCTCTACCTTTTAACATCGCTCACGTACTCCCCATCCTCTCCTATGATGCTGCCTGTGATATATAAAAAGCTTGAGAGGCAAAGTTTCTGGGCAATTGATCATTTTATTAATTATGTTAGCAGACAATTAATAAAAGGGGTTGGTAGCACTCTAAAATGCCAAAGACCCCTCATGGAACCCACTCAACACTTAAATGCCCTTGGAAAAATGAATGTTTCTGAGGGTGATAATCAACTCTGATTGGTTAACAATGAGAGAATAAATATTATAATGAGAAGTGGACCCATTCTAATGAGGAGCTGAGGGATATGACCTCAATCACTCTTGCTCCCAGACAACTCTAGCCTGTCTGAATGGAACACAATGGGCCTGAATTGACCCTAGGTTAAATTCTTTCTAGTTAGGTGGGATCTCCCATCAACAATGTTCTTCAGACACTGAACAACCTACAGGTTTCTGAAAAAATCTGGGTCCTAATTCACTAATTGATTATTAATATAAAAGAAAAACAATTATTTCTCTCACTGCCACCACCCTGGTGCAAGCCCTCATCACTTCACGTTTGGACACCAATAGCCTTAAGGCTGGACTCCCTGCCTCAAGCCTCTCCCCACTCCAACCCATTCTCCATTCAGCTGTTAAACTGATCTTCCTAAAGAGCAGGTCTGACCATGTCATACACTCCCTCCATTCAGAAAAGTCTAGTTTTGAATCCTTATTACTTTTAGGATCAAATATAAAAACCTGTTTGGCTTTTAAAGTTCTTTATATTCTCACTTTATTTTTCTTGCTTTTAAAAAAATGGCTAACACAGAAATATCTTTTGCATAATTTCACACATATAACTGATACCATATTTCTTGCCTTCTCAGCTAGGGAGAGAGGAGGTGGAAGGGAGGGAGAGAATTTGGAACTAAAAATTTTAAAAGAAAAGAATGTTAAAGTTCTTTATAATCTTGCCCCTTTTTACCTTTCTAGTCTTCGTATACCTTATTCTCCTCCATGTTCACCGTCTTCCCTGTTGCTTCTAGAATAAGACACTCCATCTTCTGACTTCAGGTATTTTCACTGGCTATCCCTCACACCTGGAACTCTTTCTCTCCCCTTATCTCCACCTCCTGGCTTCCCTGGCTGCCTTCCAAAGGCAGCTAAAGTTCTACTTTATGCAAGAAGTCTTTTTCAGTCCTCCTTAATCTTGCTGCCTACTCTCTCATATTATATCTAATATCTATCTTGTTTGTACATAGCGATTTACTTGTTGTCTCTCATATTTGCTTAAGAGCAACTTGAAAGCAAAGACTGGTTTTGGTGGGGGGGAGGTTTTGCCTTTATACAAATCCCCCAGTACATAGCACAGTGGCTGACACATAGTAGAAGTTTAATAAATGCTTGTTGATTAACTAACAACAGACTACACCAAGGGCCCTACCATTTGTTCTTATTTGTGATGTTATTATATTTTGGGGAGCAGCTAGGTGATGCAGAGCATAGAGCACTGGCCAGGAGTTAGGAGGAACTGAGTTCAAACCTGACCTCAGAAACTTACAAGCTTGTGTGACCCTGGGCAAGTCACTTAACCCTGACTGCCCCCCTCCAAAAAAGATACTACAAAATTTTAAAAGAACTGAAGTATTCATCTAATTCAGTGGGTAAAATCTATGCAGGCTCTTTGAATTCATAAATAAGTTCCCCTCATTTCCCATCTTATACATGTAAAGAGCACCATAACCCTCTTCTAATTCACATTTCAGTGGTGAAAAAATCCAGATAAAAGATCTTTTATCATTATATCTTCTCATTTCCATATGAGTTAAGGGCAGAGAGGCTGCTCCCTGTTCCTTATTTTCAACTTTACTTCAGATATCATTTGCTTAAAACTTACTTCCAGCTCCTTAATTTTTTCTTCTGCTATCTTCTGTTTCTCTAACAGCTGGTTGTGAATTACTTCCTTGGACTGAAGAATAAACCTAGAAAACAAAAGCTGAAAATTAAGCAAGGAAGCTGTGTTCACCACAAATCAATAACTATTAACCACAAACACAAAACTCATTAAAGGAAAGGGAGCTCTACTTCTCAGACCAAAGGAAATATTTTGTGTGCTACTATGTCTGGGGAGAAAGCAATACTCAGTCTTCTAGGATGACAAAGGATATCAAGGTCTGATGTTACAAGTTTATGGAAAGAGGGGAAAAAAACAAAAAAGGTAACAAAATCAACTACAAAGTACTATCTTTAACATACAAAAATGCTCTTTAACTTACATTTAATATTTTATTAGTTGTAGGTCATTCATTACTTTTATTCAGCTATATTTAAAGCAATATCTGTAAAATGCTGCTCTCCCTCACCCATTTTCTAACAACAGTAACCCATGACCTTTTAAAGTCATACAATCAACTACTGTGTTAGGATCAATGCATTTAGTGTATGTATGAATTCCTCACACAAAAGGCAGTGTATAAGTCCCATTATTGTTTAAAAGGCCAAAAATACAAATAAGGAAAATACATTTTTCCCCTTTACATTCAGGCTCAGTGCTGATAAAGACAGAAAAAAAATTTAAATGAACAAATTATCTGTTTTGCTTTCTTTACATACTACCACTGAGTTAACAATTCTTTCTGGGATAAAGTATTGGATTTAGAAAATCTGGGTTCAAGTTACTAGCTCAGGGCCCTTAGATAAGTCACTTTATGTCTCTTAACCTCAGGATTTTTATCTGTAAAATAGGAAAATAATAGTTGAACTAAAAATGACAAGAGATAGGAAAAGTCTATGTCTGAAAGGATTATGAAAAGACAGGCAATGCTGTTGTGAATTGCTCCCATCATTCTGGAAAGAAATTTGGAATTATATTAAGGAAGTGAGTAAAATATCCACACCCTTTGATCCACAGATTCCACTGCTAGGCTTAAACCCCAAGGATAAAAAAGCCCCATACGCACCAACATAAAATATAATTTTAGGAACAATTTTGTAGCAGCATAAGAGCTGGAAACAAAGTAAATCTGCCCAATGATTTGAAAATAACTAAGCAAATTGTGGCACACGAATGCAACAGAATATTGTTGTGCTATAATAGTAATAGCTAGCATGTATACAGAGCTTTAAAGTTTGCAAAGTGCTTTTACACAGGTTATTTCTTTTGATCCTTACCACCACCATTTTTTACAGATGAGTCAACTGAGGCTCAGAGAGGGTAAGTGACTTGCCCAGGATCACATAGTATAAGTGTCTGAGGCTGTGTGTGTATATATGTGTGTGTGTGTGTGTGTGTGTGTGTGTGTGTGTATACATATACACACACACACACACACATACATATATATTATATATATACACACACACATATATGCTAGCCACTCAACTATGATGAAAGAAAGGATCAGCATACACCAAAATACTTACAACAAACATCTATACATGGAACAAAAAACTGTTACATAAAGTAGAGGAACATTGATTGGGGAATGGGCACAGGAATGCAATGGAAAATTATTGTGCTTTAAGACATGACATCTATGATAAGCATAGAGAAGCACAGGAAGAAATGTAAATTCATGCAAAGTGAAGTAGAAGCAGGAAAACAATATACATAATGTTTATAACAATATAAATAGAAAGAACAATAAAACAATAGAAACTGAATACTGGGAAATTATAATGACCAATCTTGGCCCCAGAGATCTATGACGAGGTACCTCCCCCAATTCTTCGAAAAAGGGACCAAAGGTACAAAATACTACATATACTCAACCATTTCATGATACGCTGGTAAATTTTACTGAAATTGTTTTTTTATTTTTTATTCTTTGCTTCAGGTGATAGCTCTCAGGGAAAGATAGGAAGAGAAAGACACAATGGGAAATATATGATATAAAAACAAAAAAATCAATAAAATAAAATTTTAAATACCCCCCCCACACACACACACACACAGAGCAATAAGTACAAATCAAGAGCCAATTATTTTTTCAAAATGCCCAGGATACAATGTCCTCCTCCTCCTCTTCTCTTCCAACTCCACCTCCCTCTACTCACATACACACAGAGTGCCAGATGACAATTGCAGGGTGCTATCCTGGGACCTGATAACTTTCTTTTGAACCTCACTGAGTGTTTAAAGCCTGTATATTAAGTAAAGAGATCAGTTAATATAATTGCTGATGCTATTCTTAATTATATGAAAATTCTGATCCCTTTTTTAAAATGTTTTACTAATTTATGGGCCTAAATGACTTCTTACATTCAAAGAGATTAAAAATTCATATGAGATATTTTGCTTTGATAATCTTCATCTCCAAAATTTCTCATTTAATCGTAAGGATATTTGCTCTCTGTGATTTTAAGGCTAAAACTGACAACATAAGTAACTTCTATACTTCAATTTGTTAGTGGATAGGGGGAGTTGTTTTGGATGGTACTTGCTCAGAAACCTTGTAAAAAAGCAGGAAAACAACAGGCTACACAGCTGCCAATTAAATCCAAGACACAAAATTCTCAGATTGACAAAAACAAGATTTTCTCCAAAAGGTCTCTTAGCCACAGACATGCTTTCATACTAAAATGTACAATTTTTCAAAATGTCCTTGACTGTTGGCCTAAGAGTAGCATTCAAATAATAGGTCACCAAGGCATCATCTTTATTAGTGTCTGGGAAACTTTCAAAGCTAAGATTAGCGGTCAAGTCATTATTTATGTAGCCTTTAAAAAGAAAGGATCTGAGTAGATGTTAAATCCCTTGAGTAGAAAATAAAGTTACTAGAAAGCAAGCACATTCAGCAAATAAAACACACTTTCCACATCTGCATGCCTTTCAGGTGCCTGTGCTCTTCTGTATCATCCTCAAAGGCTAGGTAGAATCCACCAAAGCTAGAAACAAACATATTAAACAGACTCCCAAAAGCTTGTCTCAATGGGTACTGACTCACAAAACAACAGGAGAGAAAAATTCTATCACAACAGCTAGATGATATCGAGCTTAATAATCAAACTGAAAGCAGCAAAGAGAACTGAGGACTGAGAGAAATTTAGGTTTATATGCTGTCAGAAAGCACTGTAATGCCAGATATACTTCAACATTTCAGAGGATCTGTGATCTTACTAATATGGCTACTCTATCAAACAGCAGAGATCACAACCCATTCTTGCCTTCTCAGCCTATGCAATTCTTATCTATGTTCTCCTCTAAATCCTCTACAGGAATATATGTAAGAGGTCTTCTTCTGCATTTCTTGACATTATGTGGGTATCAGAGTAGAACATAAACTGTCCATTTGTCATCCTATAATGCTATTCTAGGGCATCTCACTACAAAAATAGCTAATCTCTTTCAGTTACATATCACTTCATTATCTCTTTTGCCACTTTCTGGAAACAGTATGTCACTGATGCCAATCTGTGCTCACAATGCATCCTTCTATTGTCACTTATGAGGTCACCATTTTGTTTCTTCAGAGATTGTGGTATTATTCCATGATTTGTAATCACATAACATCTTTCATAGGAAGAATAGGTATTAAAAAGATGGGTTTCTGTTTCAGGGAGAAGCATATTAAAAGCACTGTGTGGTTTCCCTAATGCTTGCTCTCTTCCTCCTAGTCAATTCTGAGTCCAATTAGTTATAAACTGCAGTGTTTGTCTGTTCAAAGCATAATCTATGGGCTTTCCATCCAAATGTGTATCATAGCCTGACCAATATTAATTCACCACCCCCTCAGTTTTTCCTGTGTGGATAAGTGGTCTGAATACTTTTGAGTGATTATAGATTTTATTTAAGAGGCTACGCAATGATTCAGGGCTTGATACAAACAACACAATGTCTGTTGTAAACAGTTCCTCTACAGGGAATCGAGCTCTCTTCCACTGTAACAATGCACTAAATAGCTTCCATGATAGTGACAAACATAATTGGTGAACATGTACTTCTATTTTTTATTTCACTTAATGTAAACAATCAGAATATCAAACAAAGTTCTTTTCAAGTTTTCATCTATCAAGGAATCCTTGATGATCGAAACATATGCAAGGGAAACACTTTGTTGGGGGAGAATCTTTAAGGCTGAAGTCTTCAACTATTTGCATCTTTTAGTCAAAAATGTGACTTTAAAGAGGTAATCTGCTTTAGAATATCATTTACAAAAGCCTTCCTGTCTCATCTCATGTTTTCACCAAGGACACCTTCGATATGTCTTTCAATTTTTCTCATAATACAGAGACTGTATATACATAGGTTAGTAGTTACTAGTATCTTCTTAAATGCTTTTTTCCCCAGAAGCAATACCATATGTGTCTTTTTCTTTCATCGTCTTCATATTACATTCAGTATCATTATATACATTAAACTTTATACTTAGTATCTTTATATTACAGTCAGTATCTTTCCCTCTTCCAGGTATCTCGACAATAAATTCTTCAATGCCCTCAAAATTACATCATCTTCAGAATGGAGATCCTCTGTATACCCCTAATCTAGTCCAGCTGCTCTTCCCAAAAGAACTTAGTCAATTACAATTATAGCTCCCACAGCACATTTCCCCCCTTAAAAACATAGTCATTTTAACTCCATAAATGTAAAAGTAATATTGAAAAAAGTGCTTTTTTTAAAAATAAGAACTTTATTCCTCTTTTCTACTATTTGTGTGCAACAAGTCATTAGTCCTAACCCATCAACATGTGATCAGGCAGAGTAATTTCAGACTCACAAAAACTAAATTCATTACAGGAAGAAGTTATGAATGACGATACTAAAAATGCTCAAAATTGCTCCAGCTGGATTATTATGGCTCAAAATTCACTATGAATTAAGAAATGATCAGGCTTCTCCTTTTTTGATACCATAGACATATTATGATAGACAGATAGATGGATAGATTCTGTGAATTACAGCAGCTCACACATAGACAGCACCTAATAATTTATACAAACCACATCCCTTTTTGTTAAGTAAAAAGTTCTCAACCTTCACATGGTAACAAAGCACTCTATGCCTCAAAATGGACTGACCTACGAAAGCCCTAGATCTTTTTTCCAAACTTCATCCACTTTCCTTCAAGAACAGTCAGTGAATACAAGAAGACATGCAGGTGTTTTCCAGACTTCCCAGGAAATTCCAATTGACAGTCTTTGATAACATGGAAAAAAAGGTGGCCATTTATCTTTACCTTTGACAGGACTTGTGATTTCACTGGTGTAGGGAGTAAATAGTAAAGAACTTTCTCTAACAATGCAGATCAGTAACTTATAGTCCTAGACAGTTGCCTGGAGTGCTGATAGGTTAAGTGACTTGTCTAAAATCACACAGCCAATATGTGTCACAGGCAGAATCTGAATCTGGATCTTCCTAGGGCCAGCTCTCTAGACAATACGCCACACCATTTTTCAAGTCTTTATTAAATGAATGCAAAGTATACTTCATTTTCTAAAATGATGCTATTTACTAAGTGATTACAATCTGTGTGTAACTGCCTAAAATCCACTATGAGACTAAGTCATTTGACTTTTATCTCCTCCACCCAGTAATTCCAGGCCTGTTTGCTACTCTGTCTCTCAGATCTAAAGTATTTACTCAAAAGAGAAATTCTACTCCTCGTAGCTACACAGCTGTCTTCTACTGTGATGTTTTAGTCATCCACAGTTAAACTTATTGCATAACTGCTTCAGTGAATCCTTAAAAGTTTTTTTTAATCTTCTCTGCTTGTGATTACTACATGTTAGTTCATTGCATAACATCTGCTTGAGTAGCCTGCTGTCATCTATCCTAGCTACCCAGAGATGTTGTATTATAATGAGTATCTCTGCAGTGCTGGCAGGCTGACTGGATGCAAACCAGGAAATCAGTGCTGACCTTGTCCTACCACTTGCTATTCAGCAGGGCTCACAAAATGTGCTCATGGAACTGCTTAAAAATCCAGATGCAACATCTACACCAGAGCCACGTAACATAATTCTTTAAGAAGACTACCACTGGTTCATAGACTTTTAGTCTGGGCCAGAGTTTGATGCACGTTGGTTCTAGACTTTTTACTGATTTCATTATTCCTTTGACAGCAGTACTTCTATGGACATCATCCTGTCTAAGCATAATTAACGAACAGTTTTCAGTTCTATATTATTCAATAAAAATCCATGGCCAAGTACAAGATCTGCCAGGTGTGCAATAGCACCTAAAAACACTCTTTTTAAGGCTTATCTTCACTATTTGCAAAGCAGTCTACGAGCAGATGCATGTCTTCTTTTGCCTATGTTTTTATAGTGTACAGAAACTGCTAAATGACTATCAAAATCTCAGAATTCTACAAATGCAAAGGTCCTCCTGACTTTTGATAATGCGCAGTTAGTAGATGTCTGAAAGGATATTCTGATATTAACTTTAGTTGCACTGTAAGGTCTGAATATATGAAAGGAGGTTGAATAAAAATTTGCTTACTATACAATATTACTTCATTCCGCTGACAATAGCAAATGGATCAGTGAAGGAAACTGATGAAGCAACCTATCATGCCTTAGACCTTTGGTCAACTTTTTGAAGTAATCGAACTTGCTCAGGAAGTATCATAGCCCAGCTTTGTTATTGAAATTGAAAGATGCTGTAAAGCCTATAATTCAGCATAAAGATTTCAATAATGTTCTCTAACTTTTCCCAAATCTGATGCGCAATAAATATACCCATGTGGGAAAATAAAAAGCACCTTAAAAAGGCACAGTGGAGAACCCAAATGAATACCAAACTAAGTGCTTCTGACTGCTAACCAGAAAAAAAAACATCTTTAAGTCTTTTCTATGACAAAACAAAAGTTATTTGCAGCAACAAGAGAACTACCTCAGGCTCCCAACTGGGCTATCCTTGACCCCAACATAAACTTTCAGCCATTTTATAAACTATCTTCCTTAGAAAATATGTGTTCGTGGAAATGTGTTTTGCATGACTAACATGTATAACCTATGTCAAATTGCTTGCTTTCTCAATGAGAAGGGAAACGGAGGGAGGGATAGAATTTGGAATTCAAAATTTGAAAAAAAGAATGTTAAAAACTTTTTACGTGTAATTGGGAAAAAAGAAAATATTAAATTTAAAAAAAAAAAGAAATTGTGTTCAAATACTTTTCATACTTCCAAAGTTACTTGTAGGATCATTACAGAATAGCATTCATGTTCAAAAAAACAATCAAGTCTTAACTTATCCAACATAGAAAGAATTATAGTGATAAGCAGTCATGCTTAAGCCTCCATCTCTACAAGTCATTGTTTTAGTTTTGTAAATATCTCTAATAAGACAACATCTACACTCTAGTGCTAACAATAACAATTAAGCTAAAATTATTCTTAAGAACAACTGAAGTTCAAAGTTCAAAAGAGAAAATATGCAACTAAAAAAAGAGCGAGTGGGTCTGACTATAAAGACAGCTGATTCTAAAATGACTTTTCTATCAATAACCAGTGCTTTTCCACTTGAAGATACAGTCAATTTCATTTTTTTGTAATGCTATGTCCAGTGACCTCTGACTTTCTTTTTAAAGAGATTCATTATATCCACGCATGAGGCTTTTAAGTAGTCTACAATGCTGCGACCTCTTTAATTTCTTAAACCTAAACCAAATTTTCCAAAGTAATTTTCACTGTGCCCACTTTCACTAAGGCCCAGGGTATCAATGTACATACTGACTTGGTTTAGAGGACATCAAAGGTCTCCAAAAGATGCTGGTGCATAAATAGCAATCATCATCATGGTGTTCTTTTTCTTAATCTCATAGCAAACACCCCAATGCAAGATAACCAGGTGTCCCATGAAATAAAGTTTCTTGCTGTCTTAGAGGTACAATGAAATCAACTCGTAACTATTTTATTTGCCTTTCCAAGAAAAAAACTGTGGAGCCATCTTTCCATTTAAGTTCAATTTCCCTTACATATGTCTTCTGATTTCATTTACAGCAAAAATGTCAATAGTGACATAATCTAATCCCTCTAGTAAGCACTATGCCAATTTGTTCAAGGGATAAAAATAGTATATTTAAGACTACCAAGAGTTAATGTTGACAGATGGTCTAAAAACTGAATATTACATTCTCCATCCCTTCTTCTGCCAGATACTATGTGAGGTGCTAAAGGAGATACCAAAATCGAGCTGAATGCTACCAAAAGATAAGCTTCCCATGAGCAGCAGGGGCCAAATACAGAACAGGTTCCTAAGACAAAAGGAGAAAGTCAGAGAGAAAGTATAAATATATTGTAGCATTACAATGAATGTCTGAAATGCACACATACAGGATACATACTGTGGTCCTAATTTTTTTAATACTAGGCCAAACAATATAAAAAGCAGGGCTTAGCATAATCACGTTCTTACTTAAATACACTTTTTAAAAACACTATTTGTTATATGATGCCTCTCTGGGAGGAGGAGGAGGACACTGGAGAAAACTATGATGATGTAAAAAACAGAAGACATCAATAAAAACTTATTTAAATGAATATGCTTTTTAATACTGAATTTATGCTGCTATGCAAACTTTTCCTTTGTATGGTGTATATGTTCATTTTGGGTTTTCTTTAAAGGCCAATGGAACATGTCCTCTAAACAAGCTGATATCATTCCCAAAGTAATTGATCTTCCTTAGACAAGAAGCTGGCAACAGGTGTTCCTGGACACAGCATGAGGCGAACATTTTACCTGACATGTCCATTTGAACTTATATTCTAAAAATAACACGAGCATACATTCTTTACAAAAGCACAAATACTAATTATACATGCAACAATTTACAATGCTAATTACTACACTAGGATAAAACTCATAGCCAAGTCCCAATATAAGCAAAAAAACTGAGAAAGGGGTTTTAGTAATTCATTACTACAGTTTCTGTTCATTTATAGTCTTACTGTTAACATCTAGGTCACCAATTTTCTTGTCAACTCTTTTTGGATGTTTCATTAAGTAGATTATGTTTCTTGACTGAAGCATGAGTCTTCTCATCTCAAACAGATTAAATAGCACACTGCTCCTAAATTTGCCACTATGAGATAAGTGATGGCTAAAATCAGAAAACTCTGACTATAGCTTAGTTACTCTGTTTTTCTCCTACCAGAAATTCTGTTAAGAGTTCAGCTTATCATGGCACACAATTCCTCCTTATCAAAGTAACAAAATTAGAAAGTTTCCACCTTTCTTCTTATTTATCAATACAGCAAACATAAGACTTTTCTTTTTGGAGAAGGGAGGAGGTTAGAAGAGGAGGCAATCAGGGTTAAGTGACTTGCCCAGAGTTACACAGCTAGTAAGTGTCCGAGGCTAGATTTGAATTCAGGTCCTCCTGACTCCAGGGCTGATGCTCTATCTACTAAGCCACCTAGCACCCCAAAACATAAGGCTTTTCATTTCTCCTCCACTCTTATGCTCACAGACATTCACAGAATTACTTTGGTTTTCTTCCACTTAATAATTACTTTTAAGGAAATTTCATAAATCATTTAATTCTTTAATGTCACTTTAGAAAAATGGTATGAATTTTGCTATAATGCAAATGTAGAAGGTAAGTCATCAACACAACTAATTTGCATCAATACCTCACATATTTTTAAGCAACCCTGAGCCTCAAATAAACAAATACCTCCTCTAAATACATTAAATAAAAAATTTGACTTTTAGATATTGTTACTTTCAAGAAATCAAACTGGAAACTTTACAACATAATGGATTTCTGATAAGCAACATCTTAAAACTCACTTTCCTGACTTCCAATGAGAACCCTGGAGTCCTAGGGATTGCAAGAAAAATAGAGAAAGGATCACGGAAAACACTCATCTGCAAAGAAAGTTATATAATTGCTACAAAAGTGTTTCCTAAAGTCCTCAATCTTGAAAAAAAGTGATGTCATTCTAGGAAGCAACTTTGTTTTTTAATTGAGTATCAATTTTAAACATCAAGTTTTTAAATTACCAGTAAGTTAAGGAAAGAAAGGATACATTATTCAAAAGACTCACTGCCTATGAATATGACATCTATGGAAGACTAAAGCTTTTAGAAGTTGATTCATTTGAGGTTATATGCGTATTTGGTGTCAACAGAACTGAAGCAATTGTTCCCTGCATAACAGGAAAGGTTTTTTCCTTTAAACAGAATCCCCTGAGGAATGAGAACAAAAACTTTAAAATTGGTCAGTTAAAAAAAAACCACCATGGGGGAGGGGGAGAATATTCTCATATTAAGACAAGAATCAGGAACTCTGTTCTTCCTAACTTACAAAGTAATTTGGCCTATGGTTCTGTGTTTTAAAAAAAAATGTATACCGTGCATTGTATCAATGAGGCTAGGATTCAAAACTTAAAAGAACATGCAGAACAAACCTGTTCATAACATTATTACATTGCAACCACTATAATATTATTGCATCATAATCTTTAAACATGACTCAGAAAGTCAGATGACATTAATAAATTAGTATGCCTCTATATTGACATTTTTTCCCCATTTTTAGCTCCCAATCATTCAGCAGCAAACTATAGCACAGATTTTTAAAAAGATTAAAATTACCTAAAACAAAATAAGAGAACCAACTTTATTCTAAAATATAATTGTAAAATGCAAGATACTGTCACTATGTCTTTACAATTTAACATAATTAAATTCAGAGAAACCACAAATATTTTATCTTGGATCTTCATAATACTGTTACTCATATGACAAGTCAAGCAATCCATGATAAAACCAATGTGCTATGTTACTGTATATAAAAAGTTCAAGATGCTATGAGTTCAGATTTCTAAATCTATCCCTAAACAGCTATAAAAATGGTAAAATTATTTAAATTTTTCCCCCAAAAGAAACTGAGTTGTGTCAACAATACACCTGTCCTGTTTCATTTTACACCTGTATTATGTTTACATTAAGCTTTACTCTTTTGGATCCTTCAATAGTTACAGACTATTAAATTACTTAACCAAATAGAAATAGAAGCACAGTTCCAAACAGCAGTTTCTGCATTGCTAGACACTTAACTAGCTGGTAGATTTATACCATTGTTCATTCTTAGGTCCTTAAATGTAAAAACAAAAACAAAAACAAAACCAAAAAAAAAAAAACCAACCCAGAATTGTGGCACACCTCTAAATTAAGTTTAAAATAGTCCAGTTATTTACAGTTCTGTTCAACTTTAAAAGGGCAGTAACCATTCTTCTTAAAGGCTAATCTACTCATGTTCCACCCATAAAAACATCTAATTTCTCTTTGGAAAGGAAGAAAATTATTCATGCAGTGCTCAACCAAAATAACCACTGAGAAACAGTAACAGAAAAATTTGATAAGGCATCAAAACAGGGTCATATCTTTACTTAGAAAAATATCCACAGCCCTATTTTTCCTAACCATGATATTTTCAAATGCCTTATCACTTTTAAAATGGCATTTCTTACATGCACTTTCAAATACAATTCTTACAAAAACAGAAAAAATACTCCTCTCACTAAGTTTAGCTACTTCAAATAAGGTAAAGAGGGAAAATTACATGCACCATTATAATTTTTTTTCTTTTCAATCACAGAAGATGCAAGGACCACTCTGTCTACATGCATGCTGAACACAAAGGCAAATACCTCCAAATATTCAGACAGATCATTCCACAGTTGTAACTTTCATCATGGTTCTCAAAGTAGCACAGTGAGGTCAGCTCACAAACAGCTTAAGTAGCAAAACTAGAAATTGGTGGTAGTAGTATCAGGCTACATAACAAGCCTCTCCAAAGAATATGAAGTAAGAGAATGAAAATGTGTTGGCAATATGCCACGGGGTAGGAATATAGCTTTCAGCAATGAATACTCACAACTTACAGTATATAGTAATTTGTCATCTTTTATCATGAAGCTTGATTTTACTTGTACTAAACCAAAAATAGCCATTGTATAGGTGTTAAGTATTACTATCAAATTTTCTCCACATAAGAATTGAAGGACACTTAGCCTATTAGTAGTTTTATAAATTCCTTTGCTGAAGTGATTTTCTTTCATTTTTATTGTTTCTAACACTTCACATCAGATGTATTTTTTTTTCTTCTGGTCTGGGTCACTACAATATATTATAATGCATGAGTATTTTACCCTCTTTAAGCTACTGCTTTTTTTCCAAAGGATTAAAAAAAAGGTACAAATAATCTGGGAATTAAAACAAGGAAGTAATCAAATCCATCCTCAAAATGCTAGAACAAATCTTAAACCCCAAAACCTAATTAACACATAAAAAAACTGATGTTAATATATCCTCCATCCCCCAAAAGAGACAAACTAACTAGGATAATGACTGGAAATTAAAAAAAAAAACTGAATCACAAAGATACTGCACCCAAGAATACAAATTCATAAATAGATAGTTCAGGCTTAGCATCAAAAAAGGGAATGTCCTCGTGACTAGACTGATACTCACAAATCTTCTGTCCCTCATAATGCATTCTCATTCTAGCTAAACAACAAACTGTTCACCTTACATGCCCCTACAATACAGGGTCAAACTGATACTGCCAATATGATATAGGAAACATTAAAGCCAAAATTAAAAGTTAAGTTTTAATCCACAGAAGAATATCACCATATCAAATGTTTGAAAAGGAGATTTTTCTAAAAAAGAAACAGTATTTACTTAAAACAAATATTCTAGACAGAACACTTGTCTTTCATGAACTAATTATCTATCCCTGCCCTTAAGTTATTTATGTCAAATTACCTTAATGGAAGTATTTGGCATCTTCCTAGATACTTGATAGAAGAAATTAAGTTAAAATACTCAAATGAAAAACAAGAACTCTCCAGGGGTTAAAGAAGTGGTAAGAGACATTAATCCCAATTTTCTATTTTGGAAATTCCTTAGATGCTTCAAACAAAGGACAAGGATGCGGAACTCAAAAGCAGCACATCAACAGGCACTGGCCTTAGAGAAGTTAGTGCTGTCATTTTAAGACTTATGGATAAAATTATCATGCAGTGAATGCCAAGTATGCAGTCGGTGCTGCTCAGCCACATAGTCAAGGGTTTTAATTTTGTCATCTTCCCAGTTCTACTATGTCTCAACAACTAACTCAAATAGGGATTTACTTCCTCTCAAAACACGCTTAACCAGAAAATGTTAAGCTTTAAAAAGCTGCAAATTACTTTGTTGTACAATATATATTAGTAAAATGAGAATTAATCAAATTGTTAGTTTCTTTTCAAGGAGAACAGAGGAACTAATGAACCTAGATTTGTTTTCATAATGCCATTTTACAGGTAGTTTTTATGATACATATGTTAAGCTTAATTATAAATCAATCATAAACAAGATATTGTGATATAGAGGTCCAATTCTAAGCAATAAAAATTTCTGTATAAAGTACTGCCATACCTCAAGCAACGACCCCTTCATACAATAGATAAAATTTTAATACAAAAACCAAACAATAACACAAACAGACATGCTAAATGAATTATAACGGATTTAGATTTTTGCAATCATGTTTTTATACCTTCTTTCCTACCAAGGGAAGATAAAGTAGACTTGGTTCATAACACAAACAGAAATGAATTTACATGATTGGTCACAAAGTAAAAGCGGCACTAAAGGAATTGATTTCCTATGGGATTTCTCCTGTATAAGTTGCTATCCTTCATGTCTGAATAATGCTTGACACTGACAATTACTAGACTTTCTTTCATGTCAGTTATATGTTCATTTGATTTTTGCTACTGCTGAGACTTTTTTGGCCCATCTTAAAAGCAGAAAGGTGGCTGGCTGAGTAGAGAAGGAAGAATATATTGCTGGATATGGTCACCATTAGTTTGCTTTACTCAACTGTTCTTTACTACAAGAGGAAGTGCTCACTGGAGCTGGGGAAAAGGAGTTTATCCTGGAAAATGACACTGATACTTTAAAAAAAAAACACTCTCAAAGCATCAATAAAACAATTTTTACAGAATTCAGCCACAAACCATTCCAAGAATCACCCCCTTAATAAAGACACTTTACTTACATTCTCCCTACACCTTCATACATGTGAGTCTCATCTACCAAAGTCATAATTTCTGTATCTGTAAGATGTGCATGCTTTTTCGTTCTATTTAGCTGTTCGATCTGTATATCTGCAAGCTTCACCTTCTGCTGAGTATCAATAACTTTAGCTTGTAGTTCTGTGAAAGCCTGACCAAAAAAAAAAAATCCAAGTCATTGATTTAGTAAATAAAACACGAGAGCAAGCTAATAAATAAAATCCAAAATACAACAATTTAAAACATGCAAGTTTAGCTTTAAATTGTCGACACAGTCAAGGCCTTATTACTTACCAATAAATATAGAATAAAAGTTATCAATCAATATTTATTGAGTACCTATGTGCAAGGAACTGTTCTCAATACTGAAAACACAAATTCAACAAACATTTATAAAGTACCTATGGGGAATGCAGAGCATTCTTCTAAGCACTGGGAAAGAAACGAGCAACAAAGTTGAGATAAGCCATGGGGTTAACATAGGTATAATTTGGATAAACCTTGTCCTCATGAAGTTTACAGTCTAAAAGAAGGCACTCAGAAAATAATAATACATACTATACATGATAAGTAAATTAGAAAGGTATAAAGTACTACATAAGGGGGAAGAGTTTTAGAACCAATCCTTGAATTCAAGCAAGTTATAGTCTAGTTGGGGAGACAGCACACATTAAAAAGACAACAAAACAAAGTAGTACATAAATGCCAAATGAATGGGTTAGACAATAAGTAATATAGGAGCTCAAGGAAGAAAATGAGAGAAAATGCAAAAATGTGAAACAAACATGTAATATAATGGTTCAGAATATGACTACTATAACAGAACAAAAAAACAAGAAAATTCAGTTATAGAATTATATCTTAATTCCCCTACACAGATACCAAGCAAAATTCTACTACTGTTTACGCATACCCAACTCTAGGGATAAACACCATCCATGAATACTCTTGCTGAAGTGCCTGGAATGATTTTCACATGCTGTCAAATTTATGCCTTAATAATAGCATTTGTGATTACTAAGGCATAGCAAAACCATAGCTCAACTTTCACTCTCACCCTGTTTTCCCTCACTCATAACTGTTTCAGATTATTTAATTCCTGACATTTTCCACATTTGTCTCCAACTAATAAATGACTGGGGGAAAGTTTAAAAATAAAATCTTTAGCCTACTTTAAAACCAAAACACATAACTGCCTTTCCCTAAAAACAAATTATTGTTAAAGCTCTTGGTTAAAATAACTTTGAGCCAATTTTAACTTGCATTCAGGATAAAAAATTTCTATTGCATTTTTTCCTATTTTTTAACACACACACACACACACACACACACACACACAAATCCAACGTCTCAGAAAGCAAGTGAGGTATATTGGTCATTGTAACCTCTACTTGCCTTCTCTTTCCCTTAAACCATAAATTCATAGTAAATTTAAGAGTACAAACCTATTTTAGCAATTATTTTTTCTAAGAGAAGAAACATATGACCATGTGGTCTTGCAAACAGCAAGGCTAAATATATCATCAGAGTATAGTGTAACAGAGAACTAGAATCAGGAAATTAGGTCCCAGTCTTGGCTTTCCTACTTATTAGTGAAACCCTGGCCAAATCATTTAAGCTCTCTGGGCCTAAGTTTTTTCTAAGAAATAAAGGCTGAGTAGATGATTTATAAGGCCCTTTCTATCCCTTAAAAAAAAGAACAGATTTTATTCGAAATAAAATGATCTTTTAAGATCTGTTCTGGCTCTCTGATTCTATAATTGGGTTCTATGGACTATCATAGTCCTCCTGAAGTACTCTAAAGACCTAAAATTATTTTGGAAAATGTACATGCCAAGAAGCTATGATCTAGACAGAAATTCTCAATCTTCTCAATTCACTTCATGGGGAAAACTTCATTAGATTTTTTTCCCCCAAGTAAGCAACACTAAAGGTGGCCTTTAAAAACAAATAAAACCCTTGAAAGTCTGAGATAGAAAGTATTATAAGAACATCAGATAGTCCACACTTCCTACAAAAATCAGAGGGGCTTGCAAAAGTTTGAGGAAAGAGCTCCACTGGTAAAAACAAAGATACTCACAGGATTTAATAATAACTCCTATTTACATAGTGCTTTGAGATTTACAAAATGCTCTTTTCAGGACAACTCTGTGAGGTGGGCGGAATAAGTATTACTATCCCCTTTTTACAAATGAGAAAACTAAGGAGCACAAAGGTGAACTGATTGGACCACAGTCACACTGCTAGTAAGTACGAGAGCCAGAATTCTAAGGAATCCCTGAGTCCAGGATACAAACTCAGGCATTCTAACTTCAAGTCCAGAGTTCTTATAACTACACTGTACTACCTCTCTGAGCTGAAAGAAACCTTGAAGATCATCTAACTCCTTAATTTTATTTAATGTTATTTTTACTAAGTTTTATCGATGCTTTTGTTTTAACAATACATTGTTTCTGGATAACAGCCCCTCCCGTTAACCCCTCCCTCCTTCGTGACCAAAAAAAAAAAAAGTGAAAACAACGGATAGTGACCTCAACTGACATGCATTCAACATTCTTCCTCCCTCTCCCAAGAGGACAGCCAACTCGCGGTCCTCTGCTAGTCCTCTCGGTACCAAGAGGAAGGTAGCTCCCTCATTTTATAGAATAAGAAACAGGAGCTCAAGAACATGATTTGCCCAAAGTCACAGTGTAGCAAAACAGCGTTTATACTGAAATCTATCCTGATCCCAATTACAATGTTTCTCCTAACTAGATAAGTTCTAAGCTTCCTTTAAGATCTAATTAGTATTTTGATTTTTTGTTTTTCAAATGAGGAGCCAGGTCTTTGAAAACAAGGGTGACTCTGCAGGTCTCTTACAGAGGGCCGGGGTGGGGGGGGGGGGGGCGTGGTTCAAACACCAACAGTCTTGGAATCTCCCCAACTTTGACAGAAAACAGCTTCCTGCCTCTTTCTATTCTGGAAAATTGAGTTCCCTCTCCCACCGTCCAAGCCACAGCGGCTCCACGAGTGGACTGGAGCCCGAACACTAGGTGTATAGGCCAAGAAAGAGAAGCCCGATGGGCCCGAGCCGACCCCCGGGGGCCCACAGCCCCAGAGAGCTCGGAGAAGGTCCGGCCCTTACACGGGCTCCCAGGAGCCCCCTTCCCTTCGTCATGGCAGGTGTCTTTCTCGACTTCCTCGCTCACGGATTCCTCGGACTCCCTAGGGACTATTCTTCCCTCTCAAGACCCTCTTTTACCTTCTTTAACTCCAGGTCCACGGGGGCAGCCATCTTGGTTCGAGTTCTGCGCCTGCGCACTGAGCGGCCGGAAGCAAGGTCGGACACCAAAGGAACGAATGCAACGGAAGCATTCGCATACCCTATGCGCCTGCGCGGGAAAGAATTTCGCTTTGTGTACTGCTGCTTCTCTTTAGACTTCCAGTCTGGGGTCTGCTTAGCCTTTTGTCCCTTCGTTCCACATTCTAATTTTAAGCACCACTTTTGTGCTCTGTGGTAACGACAAAAATAAACAGGCCCTTTCCTCAAGGAACTTAGAGTTTAGGAGGGGAGATAAAGCAAGTTCACAAATGCTAATTAATATTTGGAAATAGACTGTAATGGAAAGCACGCGGTCTGGGAGTGTGACCACAATTTCCTTGATTTACCAACTGGTTCACCTACCCTCTCAGGGTCTCAGTATCCTAATTGGTAAAACAAAGATTTGGACCTGATGGTCTGTTATTATGAGATCCATTCCAATTCTATAATTATATTATATGGGGAAACCTGCTTAGTAAATTCAAACTGTTCTAAGCTGCTAAATCCCATCTTGGAAGCATGGTATAGAAAGCTCACTGGACTTGGAATCAGGAGAGAGCTGGGTTTGACATCCTTCAGACATTTAGGGAAGGTGAGGTACTTTATTTCCCTGGGCCTCACTTTAGAACCTTAACCTTGTTGCAACCTTAAGCTTGTTGCAAGACTCAAATGAAGTTATGTCAAGTGCTTTGAAGTTCATTACCATTTTTTAAAAAACACATTATGTACAAATAAATGAATACAATAATTTCATAAATATCAAAAATTATAGATAACTCAAAAGGCAACATAAAGACCTGTGTCATAAATTAAACTATATCATATTACCAACAATGGCTTTTATGTGAGAGTCATGAACTGCATCATCAAAGATGTGTATGACCTGAAAAGGAGGTGGCCTGGCCATCCATGTAGCCATAAAATATCTAATAACTAGAGCCCTAACCTGGTATTCTCCTTTGTGGAAGATTTGCCTTACCAACAAAAATTGCACAAGATGAGAAGATATGAAGGGGTTGCAATCTCCACAGGTTGTACCAGCACCAGGAAAGTAAGTACAATAAAAGTAGAAGGGGGCAAAGTGCTATGAGATCAAATAAAATAAGAAACCTAAGGCACCAAGAGACTTGGGCAGGGTCTAAAGATACATTTAGAGCTATTATGTCTAAATATAAGTGATTAAGATCTGGGCAGGCCCTACATATACCCAACCATCTATAAGTCATAACACCACTGATGCAAGTTGGTATGACAGCAGCACTTTCATAATTAATTCTGGTAGAGTCCACACTAGGATAGGTACAGGACCTCCATACCAACTAGTAGACTATTCCATATTCCCTACCAGTATATTTCCCTAGTTGAGCTAACTAACCTGACCAGAATGAATGGATGTCTGCATATATCAGGAGCTGAATTAATTGATTATACATAAGCCAAGTGATGTGGCATAGCAGACAAGGTAGAAGGTTAGGCTTGGAGTCAGAAATATCTGGGTTCAAATTCTGCCTCTGACACATACTATCTGATATCATTTAACCTACTAGTGCTGCCAAGCAACTCTCTAAGGCAGTTATTTTCATGTTGCCTCTCCCGTTAGACTGTGAGCTCCTTGAGATTAAGGATTTTTTTTTCCTTTCCCCAGTGCTTAGTAGAGTCTCTGTGACATTATGGGAAAATACTTATCGAAAGACTGACCATAAGTTACATAGAATTTACTCATCAGCAATAAGCCCAATTAGAGGGAATGTCCACACTGGGAATTCCCTACATCAATTAAATTACAGGTGATGAACTGTGTGTCTGTTGTCTATGGACTTCCCTTGCTAAATTCAGAGATGATCCTCATCAAATTGGCTATAGAGTGAAGACTTTTTCGAACACAGAACTCTCAAAAACCATTTAATAAGTTAAAGAGGGGTTGGGAATCTGCTTAAATAGAGGGAGCATATCCACCAATGAAATATAGATATATTTCAAAATATAGAATATAGATCCTTGAAATACCAGAGAAAAGGTTATTTGCCCTTCCTTGCCATGTTGAACTTAGAGGCTTATAGAGATGCTATTACCTTCTTCATGGTAAGGGACTCTAAATATCTAATTGAGAAAGCTGTGTCTATCCCCTAACTGGTCTGGAAAATATTAGACCAGAACCTGAGCTTTTCAAATCCATTGGAACCTCAGGTTAATCAAATGTGATAACACTTAAAGTGGTTTGTAACATTGAAGTACCATATCCCTTACCCTCTTATCCTATGATCAGTCTTGCTCTGTTAAACCTCAGTTTCGAATTACTCCGATCGTGCATTGCTCCTATTCATGTGCTTGCAAATGAAAATGTAGAAAATCACAAAACTGTGCTAACTGGATCCATGAACAAATTTATGTTGCATAAACTAAACTGGGCCCTTCCTATAGCAGAGAAATCCTTTTACACCTCCCTCATTGACTCACCATCCAACTTACTGCAGTAGCTTTTCCAAACCTTTTCATCCCTCCTCAAACTTTCCATGACTCTCCCACTCCCCACCCTCTGAGATGAGAATCTTGCCTCATATTCCACTGAAAATATTAAGTTCATTCACCAACAGCTCCTTCTTCTCCCCTTCTCCTCATCTTACATCTTCCAGATTCCTTCTTCCATTCTCTCTGCCTTCACCCTGGCATCACAAGAAGAAGTAGCCTTTCCATCCTGTTTTCTCAAGCAGATTGCCTCCTCTATCATCCCACTCTGTCATTTATCTTCTCTATACACTGGCTGCTTCCCTATTACCAAGAAACATGCTCTTGTCTCTTCCATCCTAAAAACAAAACAAAACAAAACACCCTCATTTAATTCATCCACCCCCACTAGGCATCAATCATCCTATATCTCTCCTTCCTTTTTTGGCTAAACTCCTCCAGAAGACCATCTATGATAGATGCCTCTACTTCCTTTCTTCTCATTCTCTTTTTAGCTTTCTGCAATTTGGCTTTAATCTCATTATTCAACTAAAACTGCTTTCTACAAAGCTACCAGTGATCTCTTAATTGTCAAATGTAATGGTCTTTTCTCAATCCTCATCCTTCTAGACCTTTCTCCAGCCTTTGATACTGTTGATCAGCTTCTTCTCTTTACTGTTCTCTTCTCTCTAGGTTTTCATGACACTGTTCTCTCCTGGTTTGCCTCCTACCTCTTTGACCACTCTTCAGTATCTTTTGCTGGATCTTCATTCAAGTAATGTCGAATAAACATGGGTGTCCCACAGAAATCTGTCCTTCTCTTCTTCCTCTATACTATTTCACTTTGTGATCTCATTGGTTCCCATGGATTCAATTATCCTGATGATATTCTGATGATTCTCAAATTAACTTATCTAGCCCTCACTTCTTTGCTGACCTCCAATACTTCATCTCCAACTGCCTATTAGACATCTCAAGTTGGTTGTCCCATAGACATTTTCAGCTCGACACATCCAAAATTGAACTCGTTATCCTTCCCCCCCGCCAAATTCTCCCATCTTTCTAACTTCTCTGTTGCTATTGAGAGCACCACCATCCTCCCAGTAATTAGGCTCACAATCTCAGTGTTATCAACATTTCATTCTCTGTTAACCCACTATATTCAATCTATTACCAAGTCCTGCTGATTTTAGCTCTATAACATGTCTTGTATTCACCCCCTTCTCTCCTCTAACATGGGCACAAACTCCAGTTGGGGGGGGTTGGTATGACTCAAGGGGGCAGCTAGGTGGCAAAGTGGCTAGAGTCAGAAAGACTCATCTTCCTGAGTTCAAATCTGGCTTCAGGCTACTTACTAGCTGTGTGACCCTGGGCAAGTCACTTAACACCAATTGTTTCTGAAAGAAAGAACAAACCCCAGACTTTCATCATCTCATGCCTGAATTATTACAATAATCTTTTTTTTTTATAAGGCAACACTAGTGAGTGTTATATGCCTGAGGCCGGATTTAAACTCAGGTCTTCCTGACTCCAGGGCCAGTGCTCTACCCACTGCTCTTCTGATTGCTCTACCTACCTTACGTCTCTCCCAACTCTAGTCCATTCTCCACTCAGCTGTCAAGGTAACCTTCCTACCAAGCAGGTCTGACCAACCCCTTAATAAATTCCAGTGACTCTCTATTATGTCCAGGCGCAACTATAAAATCCCTTATTTGGGGTTCAAAGCTATTCATAACCTGGTCCCTTCCTGTCTTTCCAGTCTTCTTACACCTTACTCACCCCCAAGTACTCTGCCATTCAATGATACTGGCCTTGTTGTTGTTGTTCAGTCGTGTTCAACTCTTCATGACCCTATCTGGAGTTTTCTTGGCAAAGATCCTGGAGTAGTTTGCCATTTCCTTCTCCAGATAATTTTACAGATGAGGAAATTGAGGCAAACGGGGTTAAGTGGCTTGCCCAAGGTCACTAGTTGTCTGAGCTAGTCGTCTGAGGTCTTCCTGATCCCAGGCCCAGCACTCTATCTGATTCATCACCAACTTGCCCTACTGGCCTTCTTACCTTTCCTCCAACAAGACACTGAATCTCCTGACTCCAGGCCTTTTCCTTGTCTGTTCTTCATGCCTGGATTCTTTCCTTCCTCATCCCTGCTTCATGGCTTCACTGGCTTCCTGAAAGTCCAGGGTATAATCCCATCTTCTCTAAAAAGCCTTTCCTAATTTCCCTTTATTATAGTGCCTTCCCTCTATTAATTATCTCCAATTTATTCTCTATGTAGTTTGATTGTATGTAGTTGTTTGCATGTTGTCTCTGCCATTGGACTATGAGTTCTTTGAGAACAGGGCCTAGTTTGGATGTCTTATTTTGGGAGTGTTTTTCCCCCAGTGTTTAGCACAATGGCTGGCACACAGTAGGCACTTTAAAAATGTTTATTGACTAACTGACTATATTCATGTTAGCTATAATTAACTCCATGATATTTTTAAGCCCCCAAGCAGAGGGATCATGAGACCAATACCCAAAATACCTGGCCCACAGCAGAGAGTTGAATTGCCTACAGTGTCGCAGCGGCACTCAGAAGCATACAATTTGGAGTAGCTTTCTGATTGCATGCAAGTGGTCATAACTAACCATAACTGTGCTTAAGACAGATTCTTTGAGGAGGGGAAAGGGGATGTGGCAGAAGGTGAATAACCAAATGTGCAATTGAAAGGAGGAACATGTCATGACAATGCAGGACCTCCCTACTAGGGATGCACTTATAGTTCCTTCAACTCCTTAAGGATTAATGGGAGAATAGGGCCCTGAGGGAGGGTTCACAATGATGGCACCCTGAGACTAGCAGATGGGAGTAGCTGTACCACTGGTCTCCAGAGCTTCACAGAGTGAAATGTAGAAGGGTTTTCCACCCGAAAACATTAGCACCCTGGGACAAAGTCCTGCTGCCCCATGCCACTTATGAATATGCCTTTTGACTCTAGACAAACTCAAATATTAAGGCAGTGTGGTATGATATAAAGAGCTCTGAACAGGAAGGTTATAGGACCTGAGTTCAAATCTCTACTATGACACAGAATCATAGGATCTGAGAGTTGGGAGAGACCTCAGCAGCCATCTGGTCCAATCTATATATGAAAGGACCCCCCCCAAAAAATTTTTTTTAAATAATAAAAATAAATAAATAAAAGAAAGGAAACCCCACTACTACATACCCAACAAGTGGTCATCCAACCCCTTAGTAGGTAAAGATCCCAAAGAAGGGCAGTCCTAGCACCTGTATGCCCTTGGGCAAGTAAGTCACCACACCTCTCTGGAATTCATTTTTTCTCATCTGGAAAATGAAAGGGTTTGGACAAAATGACCTCTAAGGTCTCTTTGGTTCTAGATTTACTCCTAATGCATGGCTCATAATGTTTTCTTGGGATTTTAAATAAATAAACCTCTCTGAATCATGTAGGGTGACAGGAAGAGACTACCCCCTGATAACACAGAAGAGTTTGCAGCAGATGGGCAGCTTGCCCAGTGAATCGGTTGCTCTGTGCTTACCGCTATTGTTCTCCCAGGGAAACCGGTTGCTGGAGCCTCAAACTGAAACCTAATTGGCAGCCAGCCCTGACCCAAGGATGTGATTCCTTCTGAGGTTTAACCAGCTTCCAAGCTGTGGCATCCCGCAGAAGCAAGCAACCTTTTCTCATGTCCCAACCCTGCTCACCTGGACCAGTCAGCATTCCTCCTCATTGACACAGCCTGTGTTCATGCTCAGGGCTGCATTGTCAGTACTCAGTCATGCCGCCCTCTTCTCAGTCATGTATTCTCTCTCAGATCTGAAACTGTGATTTGAAATCTCTGTTTCTACTCCATTTAGGGAAGCTTTGGCTAGGGACGGCTTGGAAGAATATATTGACCGATCAATCCCTAAAGAGACACAGAACTCCAAGGACACTACCCCCACATTCTAGTTTAGACTTTTCTCTACCTTTACAACTCCACCCATGGTTTTTGCTGTTGTTCAGTCGTGTCTGACTCTTGGTGACTCAATTTGGGGTTTTCTGGGCGATGATACTGGAGTGGTTTCCTTCTCCAGTTCATTTGACAGATGATGAAATTGAGGCAAACAGGGTTAAGTGACTTGCCCAGGGTGACACAGCTAGGAAGTGTCTGAGGCCAGATTTGAACTCAGGAAGATAAGTCTTCCTGACTCCAGGCCCAGAAATCTATCCACTGCACCACCTAGCTGCCACCTACCCCCACCGATGGCACTACCTTTTAAATATTGGCAAAATGAGATCTATTTAATACGTCCAAAGTCACAGATCTTAGCCTCTAGGCTTTCTCCCATATCAATTTCACATGTGCCTCATAGCACTAATTCTCAGAGTGTGAGCCAGCAGGTTCTTCCTTATGGTCCTTCTAGTCTGGCCTCTTGAATACAAATGTCTATAAGACAAAGTCTACACTTTGGTTTCTGGAATGATTTTTCTTGGCGGGAGGGAAGGCAGAATAAGAGTTGGACCTGTGATTTCATCACTGTTGGGAACTCATGGTGTGGAAATCTGCTCTACCAGTCACTCCACCAGCAATTCTGTCACTTAGAGGCTTAGTAAGTTACCTACAATGCTGCTTGGAGGTTAACTGATCCATCCACAGTTAATATGTGTCAGAGGCAGGATTTTAACTCTGGTTTGCCTGATTCCAAAGCTAACCCTCTTTCCACTAGGCCATGCTGCATAAATATTTGTTAATATTTAATTTTAAATAACAACCAGCACAGTAAATATATATTTATTTTTTCACGGGTAGTTTTTTAATAGTGTTACAGACATTAGATGAGTGATCATTTGCCTAATCAATGTTGTTCAATGGATTTAAGAACCAAAGTTGCATTGGGATCAAATTTCAATAAATTGGTCCCCATCCCTTGTTTTCCCTTCATTTTTAAAAAATTTCATTTTTATTCATATTATACTAGTGAACCATACCTTGTAACAATAAATGTTTAAAATAAAGAGGGAAAGCAAAACCAATAAGCACATCAAACAAGCCTGATATTACATGCAATTTTTCATGTCCATTGTCCCCACCACCACCCCTACAAAGAGTGGAGGGGAAAAAAAAAGAATGAAGTTATACTTTCTCAATTCTTTTCCAAGACTAAGCTTTTATTTCATTATAATTATACAGCATTTAATTTATTCTTTTTTTGTTTATTCTTCCCAATAACATTGTTATGTATGATCATGCTTACTCTATTCTGCCTCAGTTCATTAGATTGTAAAGTCCTGTCATTCTTTTTTGTATTTGTGTGCCCAGCATCTGGCACATAGTAGACATTTAATAAGTGTTTGACTATTGACTCCAAGTCTTCTCATGCTTCTCTGAATTCTTCACTTTCATCAGTAAAGTTCTCATTTTATCAAGCGACCAGCATCATGATTCAGTAATATTCTATTACTCTAATATTATTCTAATATTCTATTAATGTTCATATACAATAACATGCTTGGCCATTTCTCGGTTAATGGACATCTACTTTGTTTCAAGTGTTTTTGCTACCACAAAAAAAGTGTTACAATAAATATAAATATGAGTTTCCCCATTAGTTTTGTAAGCTAGGCCAGGTAACAGGAGCTTGATCCTCCCTCATTGCTGTTGTGATTTGTCCTTCATTCTCAAAGAAGACTATGACATTTGGAAGGTGAATTGGAGTTAAGTGAGGCAGGGCTGTTCAAAGTCATTTCACTCCTTTGGAGCCACCTGAGTCCAGTGGTAAGATAAAGATCAGAACAACTGGAGATGGCCCCAGATGCAGTGGGAGACCTTGGCCCTTTTAATCTAAGGTCCAGAAATGCTAGCTATAGCAATAAGACAAGAAAGAAATTGAGAGGCAAAGAGGAAACAAGATTACTGCTTTTTATAGATGAGATGATGATTTACTTTAGAAAACCATAAAGAGTCAACCAAAAATTAATTGAAATAATAAACTTGGCAAATTTCAAGATATAAAATAAATTCATATAAATCATCAGTACTCATATGTAACAGAAAGAAAAACTAACAGGAAAAGAGAAAAACAAATTCCACTCAAAATAATATCAGAAGCTATAAAATATTTGGAAGTGTATTTACCAATATTCACCCAAGAACTGCAAAAATGAAGACAGACCTATTTAATTGGAGAAATATTAGTGTTCATATGTAGGCCAAGCTCATATAGTAAAAATGACAATACCACTCAAATTAATTTGCTTATTCAGTATCCAAACTACAAAAGGATTATTTTATAGACCTGGAAAAAATAATAATGAAATTTTCATAGAGTAACAAAGGGTCAAGAATCTCAAGGGTAATAGTGGAAAAAAGTATGTCACTCTCCCTTACCCTCCAATGAATGGTATAACCTTTATGCTGGAGAAGTAATTGAGTATCTTTAAAACTGTTTGATCTGGTGTGTCTTGTGAATTCTAGCTCCTAATCTCCTCAGTTACTTGTAAAGCTCTCATTCTTTCTTGGAGAGCTAAGACAATTTTGGGATAAGGTTGTCACTTCATCAGGAAACTAGCATCATACCAAGTTCCTGCCTCCAGAAACAGCCTTCATCGCTAAACTTATTTAAATCGTCTTCATCCGTAACCTGTGGGGCAGCTAGGTGGCGCAGTAGATAGAGCACTGAGCTTGGAATCAGGAAGATTCACTTACTAGCTCTGAGACCCTGGGCAAGTCACTTAACCCTGTTTGCCTCAGTTTCTTCATCTGTAAAATGAGCTGGAGAAGGAAATGGCAATCCACTCCAATATCTTTGCCAAGAAAACCCCAAATGAGGTCACCATGAGTCAGACATGATTGAACGACAACAGCAAATTTTGACTCCAATCAGTCAATGAGCAATCAACAAATATTCAGATCATTACTACACTTATGCTAGAGGATTAATAAAGTAGAGTTGCCCTGGTCCCAGCAACTAGCACGGTGCCTTGCCCATAGGAAGTGCTTAACAAGTATCGATTGAGGACCTACTATGTACCAGACACTTCTAAGTGCTGAGGATAAAAATACAAAAATAAAACCATAGCCCTTGGGAGCTGTTGTTTCAGAGGAAACAACCTATAAACATAAGTACATGCAAAATACATGTGGGGTGGGGAGTGAATTATTCAGAAAACCTTTAATCAACTGATTTCTCCCTCAATAGATAGAATCACAGAAGGGGAAGATACAGAAATGGGCAGCAATTAATGTGTTAAATGAAGTACAAAGACCATCTATGCTACCCTGCGCACATGACCTTTGCTGTAAAGGTCACTTGGCTTGGCTCAATGGGCTGGTTCCTTTCCACACTGAATGATACCCCACTGCCAACTGCTAGGCCTAATTCTGTGTGTGTGTCTGCTAGTTCTTTATTTTTGCTTAAATTTAAAATTTTTTATTTCCCAATTCTCTTCTTCTCTTTACCTCCCCTTCCATTGAGAAGGCAAGAAATGCAATACCCATTATACATATGAAGTCATGCAAAAAAACTTCCACAATAGCAAAGTTGTAAAAAAAAAAAAGCAAGAAAAATAAATACAGGAAAAAAAATATGCTTCATTCTGCACTCAGGGTCCATCAGTTTTCTCTCTGGAGACGGACATCCTTTTTCATCATGAGTCCTTTGGAATTGTCTTGGATCATTATATTTCTGGGTCAAAGTTCTACAACCCTTTAGATATTATTGTTGTTCAGTTGTTTCAGTCATGTCCGATTCCTTGTGACCTCATTTGAAGTTTTCTTGGCTAAGATACTGGAATGGTTGGCCATTTCCTTCTCCAGCTCATCTTACAGATGAAGAAACTGAGGCAAAGAGGGTTAAGTGACTTGCCCAGGGTCACACAGCTAGTAAGTGTCTGAGGTCAGTTTTGAACTCAGGAAAATGAGTCTTCCCTACTTAAGTTACAGCACACTATCCGCTGAGCCACCTAGCTGCTGCCCTTTAAGCATAGTTCCAAATTATTCTCCAGAACGGTTGGACCAGTTCACAGCTCCACCAACAGTGCATTAGTGTTTCTATTTTTCCACATCCCTTCTAGCGTGTAATTTTCCTTTTCTGTCATATTAGCCAATGTGATGAGTCTAAAGTGGTATCTCAGAGTTGTTTTAATTGGCATTTCTCTAATTATTAGTGATTTTGAGCCTTTTTTCACTTGATTATTGATAGCTTTGATTTCTTCTTCTGAAAACTGCCTGTTCATATCCTTTGACCATCAATTGGAAAATGGCTCTTAGTTTTATAAATTTGCCTCAGTTTCCTATATATTTGAGAAATGAGGCCTTTATCAGAGAAACTTGCTGTAAAAATTTTTCCCCAGTTTCCTGATTTTTCTTCTAATTTTGGCTGCATTGGTTTTCTCTGTGCAAAACCTTTTTAATTCATGGTCGTCAAAAGTATCCATTTTGCCTCCCAAGATCCTCTCTATCTTTGGTCTGGTTATGAATTCTTTCCCTAGCCATAGATTTGACAGCTAATTTTTTTTTCAGTGTTCCCCTAATTTGCTTATGATATTCCACTTTAATGTTTAAATCATATGCCCATTTTGGGGCAGCGAGGGGCCACAGTGAATAGAGCACCAGCCCTAAAGTCAGGAGCACCTGAGGTCAAATCCAGCCTCAGACCAAACACTTGGCACTTACTAGCTGTGTGATCCTGGGCAAGCCACTTAACCCCAATTGCCTAAAAAAAAAAGCAACAAAAAAAATCATATACCCATTTTGAGCTAATCTTGGTAAAAACTGTGAGATGTTGGTTTAGGCCTAGCTTCTGCTGACTACTTTCCAGTTTTCCAAGCAATTTTTGTCAAATAGTGAGTTCTTTCCTCTATAGCTGGGATCTTTGGGTTAATCAAATTACTGTGGACATTTACTCATGTATATTGTATACCTAGTCTATTCCATGGGTCAACCACTCTATTTCTTATCCAGTACCAAATTGTTTTGATGGCCAAATTCTGTCACTCTTCACTGCTTCTCAAGATCATACTCCTCACAGCTGCCTCTACTAATTCACTTTGTTGCTTCCTTACTGTATGTACCTCTACTGCAAGAACACATGGCCAGTTGTAGCAGGGAGAAAAAAATTCCCACTCTCTACCTTCTCTTATCATAGGGGACCAAGGTAAAAGGCAAAAGTGATCCCCTCTCAAAATCAAAAGATTTTTCTTCCATAGTTGTCTTTTTTCTAGACTGCCAGAAGTCAAACTCCTTAAAGCTGCTTTATATGAACTTTTTATCCTCCATGCTTGCAATTCACTTCCTCTTAACTCTGCCTCTTAAAACCCCTGACTTCTTTCATGGGGCAAAACCATACTTCACCTAGCCACTGGCAAACTGCCCTACAATTCCAACAGGAAAAACACTTGACACTTTATTTTATATTATTAATACAAATTATATATATTTATACTATTATATTATATTATATTATTCATCAACTAGTTTTGGAGAAATCAATTAGGGGTACCATGACCTCTACTACTTATATATAAAATACAGATGAGGTAATTGGGGGTACACCAGAAGTTGGGGGAATCAAGAAAGGCCTCAGGTAGAAAGTGGCATTTTAGCTGAATTTTGAAGGAGGGATTACTGGAGATTGTAAGAGGCAGAGGAAAGGTGAGAAAACATTCCAGCTACAGGAGACGGCCTGTACAAAAGACACAGATATAGAAAAGGGAAATATTTGTGAAGAACCCTAAATCCAGTTCACAACCCATTGTGTCATGAATATCTTCCCACCTTTAGCCTCACTCTAATTCCCTAATGAGAATTCTCTTAGGCTAGATACTTAATAAAGGAGAGCTACCTTCCTCCCAGTCCATAGAACAGAGCATCGCACTCAGGAAGTACTTACTTTATTTGTTATTTGTTGAATAAATCATTGACCAGTGAAGGAGTTAATACTTGGAAGAAAGAAACAAGCAAGAGAAAATTAAGAAGTCACACAACTTAATGGGCTTTTGACCAAACTTCCCTTATATGTTAAATAAAAATAACTCCTGAACTCCCATAACACTTTGTTGTGCCTTTCTTATGGCACTTAACCATATTCTGCCTCTTTCAGCATTTTTTGTGTATGTATCTTATACCCACTATTTGATTATAAGTTCTTTGAAGTCAGAGACTGTGTTTCACCCATCTTTGTACCCAGACAAGACTTAGCATGGAGGCTTTACAAATAATTATGTCTCATAATAATAGTTAACAAGTATTTAGTAGTACTTTGAAGTTTGAAAAGTGCTTTACGAAGATTAGCTCATTTTATCTTCACAAAAACCTTGAAAGATAGATATTGTTATTGTTCCCACTTTACAGATTAGGAAACTGAGGGGAAAATCGGTTAAGTGATTTGCCCAGGATCACACAACTAGTAAATGTCTGAGAACTGATTTGAACTCAGTTCTTCCTGACTCAGGTTCCAGCACTCAATTCACTGCACTATTGTAGTACAAAACAATACATCATAAGTATGTAAAATTTAGATAAAAAGAAATTGTTTTGTGTCTGGCAGTGTGGTACATATACAGGGGAGAGGAAAGTCCAAGTTATTTACACCTGTTTCTTTTTAAAACTAAAATTTATTAGAAAGTTCTACCCAAAATTTACAAAACTGGCTGAAGTGTTCCAGCCTTGTATGTACAAGGATGAATCCTGGAGTCTTGGGAAGGATCAATTTCCAGACTATAGCTCAGTCAAGAACCTGGGAAAAACAGTTTTTTTCAGATGACAAATAAAACAAGCATCTAAGAAAAGTGAAGTTTTGCATTTGAACCCTCCTTTGAGAGAAAGGAGCCTTTAGAAGTAACCATCAGATGAAATATTAATAGGAAAATACGCTGAGAAGGGAAGTGAGTCGTCCCTAGCAGTAACTGATGGTAGCTTTTCCTAGGGAAACAACCACAACTGATTCAATCTGTTTACAAAAAGGCAAAGGAGAATGAGTATTCTCTATTGATCTTGATGATTTAAAACCGTGTAAGACATGGAGTGTGGCCAGACAAAGGTTGAGTTATTTGTCCCGTTGCTCACCAGGGAGAGCAAAGGCACAGAGCCAGCAGGCGGTGGTGGCTAAGGTCATAAGAATCCACACTAAAACAGGTTAAAAAGGAAATGAGAGGAAACTGAAAGCAGCAAAGGTTGAACGACTTGTCTGGTCAGAAAAAAGTCTGAAGCATCCGTAAGTCAGGGATGACACCACCAGGTGTTCAAAAACAGGATTTCATAGTACTTTAAATCAACAGAATTTAAGAGAAATCTGGGCAATACTCAGAAACAAATAAACTTTATCAATAAACACTAAAAAAAACGCCAGCTTGGAGAAATACTTTATCAACATTTCCTTCCCAAAGAGCACACGTGTATTCCCTACTCATAGAGACCACTACTTAGGTACAGGTAACTTCAGGAAAACAGATTTGCTTAGAATACAGGCTCGTAATCTGTGCTTGAGGAACAAAAGACTATTCCTCTTCTTCAACAAAGGACTATTCCTTTGCCTCTGTACACACCCCTTGCCTACTGGTGTCAATGCCGAAGTTGTAACTAACATGAGATCACTGGGGTTTTGCCCCAGAGGGCCAATATTGGGAAAATGGTGCCAGAAATGGGAGTTAAGAATGGGCCAAAGGAGAACTGTCACTGTGAAGAAATACGTTCTCCTACTCCATATAAGGACCCCAAAAGGAAAAAGAACACCCCTATATACATAACTGGCCCTAGACACCACCGTGCTTTTGAAGAGGGTTTTTTTCAGGTCTGGCTTTTCCCACCTTGTCGTAAGCTCGTCCAACCAGGGAGTATTGCTCGTACATCACTTAGCTCAGGAATCCACAAAGGATGCCTAGGATCAATGGTGACAGCAATAGGCAATGGATTTCATTTCTCTTTTCTCTATCTCCCCCTAACCCCAACAGAATTTGCCCCAGGTGCTGGAATTGCTAGTTATGGCTCTTCAGCATTCCCTGATTGCCTATGCCTAAAATGCTTTTCCCACTCCACCCCCACCCCTTCCACCTGTGGAATCCTTAACCATTTTTGAAAAACTCAGCTTACATACCATTTTCACCAGGAGGTATTTCATGATTATCCCTAGTTGGTAAAGGCCTTCCTCTCCCCCAGACCTCAGACCTCACAAAGGGCTTTTTAAAATAACTCTTTTGCATGTATTATTTTGTGTTGTCATTATCTAAGACTATGAATTACAAGCAGTTGCCAGTCTTCATTGCTAAAGGAAACTTCCTCACTGGGAGTTCCTTATATCAACAAAATCACAAGTCCAGATACAAGCCATAGGAGATAAAAATATATATGTGTGTGTGTATGGCTATATATGTGTATACTCATGTATGGATATATGCACATGTATACATATCATACATGTATTAGAATGCAAGCTCTAAGAGGTCGGGACTATTTCTTATTTGAGCTTTTTATCTCTCCTAGCTTTTAACAAAGTGCTTTGTTTTGTACACAATAGGTTCTTAATAAATGTTTGTTAAATTGAATTATATAAATGGAGTTCTTGATAACTAACTAGAGAATTAAGGAAGTAGGGGCCTGTGGTGGTGGTGGTGGTGCTGGTGGTGAGGTCAACTCAAAACATGACTCATCCCTTACCATGAAAGGCTTCCTCATCATGGAAGTGCTCTTCGGGATTGATCATTCCTTCACTACTATCCCCCTATTTGGTAGGACAGAAAGCATATATATTCCTTTCTCTGCCACCATCACTCAGCGATCTCTTCTATGAGATTCACTCCCACATATTTTCAGCTTGGGGGTTGGGGGGATCAAATAGTGTACACCTAAGGAAATAATAAACATAAAAGAAACCAGTGCATAGTCACAGAATTAACAGGTTTAATATAATCAATGATATTCAGCAACAACTCATAACTACAGTTACAATAAGCTGGAAGACATATTTAAACCCCAGCAGAACAGAAAGCATTTTGTATAAAGGCATTTTATATTTCAGCTTGATCCTGTACTGTCTAACCATATGCCTGGCATTTATTTGCTGGCAACTTGAGTTAGACATCTCTCTTGTCAGTAGCCATACTGTCTGATATGGAAGCTTTGCCCTCCAACAAACCAGTTTTGCAGAAAATACAGCTGCTACACTCCTAAGCCTTCTGTGATCCTCAGGCTTTTTGGAACTCAGGAGGCTACTACTATGCTTTGCTTCCCACCCAATTCTAGGGACCCAGCTGGAACAAAGGAAGAAAAGCCTTTTATATATTTGAAGTCTGCTGAACTCAGCAAATAATTAGGGCATTCCCATCTGTTTATGTTAAGCTGACCAGATTCCCTCTACTGACCTCCAGTTCAGTTTTCTTCCTTTCTCAAAGAGTTTGTAGCATCTGTTTCATAGTCATCCTCTTCAAGCCAATCTCTTCCCTCCTGGGTGATTTTGTTATTCGTTTTCATCACCCACTTGAATACTCTGGATTCTTCTACTCTCACGAGCTCTATCTCAGCTCTATCACAACCACCCACCTCCCTTTAGCCTTTAATGATACCCAGTAACCTGTGTTCCTTCCCTAATCTAAAACTCTGAAGTTCCTATCTCTGATCACAGTTATCTATCTTCCCACATCTCTTACTGCCTCACTTTTGCTAATTCTGTCTTCAGTCTCTTAATCTCTCCTTATTCTCCCAGTCCATCATCCACACACTAGCCTCATTTTCCTTTCACCAGTCTTGATGATACAGTTAATCAAATCAACAATGTGCTGGAATTCCTTGCCTCCTTCTCCTTCTGAAGTTCATACCCTATTAATCGTAAATTTTGGGTCAGTCACACTGTCCACTCATAACCCTAGACTCCTTAGTGCTGCTGGAGGAAATTATCAGAATTTATCTACTACATATTCATGTTATCTAACCTCAGTTAGGCTTAGATAAAAATCCTTTTATTTATCTCTGACTGGCTTTCTTTCACATGCCTACCAGCAGTTATTGCAAATTTTCTCTTCTCAAACCCTCACCACTACCCTGACCCTAGCCCTTCAGAAGATGGCTTCATCTTCTATTTTACTGCGGCAATAGATACCATCTGTCCTGACCTTCCTTCATATTTTCAGCTCCATATCTCAAAATCTTTGTACATCTTTACTTGTCCCCCCCTTTTTTGCCCCAGTTTCAGAAAATGGAACTCATCTTTCTCTTTTTTCTCTTTTATTTTTTATCATTATTACATAAACATAACAAATATAAGCATTTTCTTATTCAAAGAACAGAAAAGGAGTATTATATATGACACCATGAATCTTTATTAGGCACTACTTGTTTTTAGGTATGTATTAAACTTGTAGCTCCAACACTACCATTTGCAAATCTTTTCTTTAGAATTTCCTTCTGCTTTATTCTATATTTTTTTTTCTTTCACATTCCTCCCATTCTTCTCCATAACTCTTACTCACCTCCTAATCTTCCCTGAAAAAGCTTTCTCTTGTAACAGAGCAATACAGTCAAGTAAAACAGATTCACACATAGGCTATGTTTGAAATTGTGTATTGCTTTCAGCACTTCCAGTCTATCCCTTCTTGGCCAAGAGTTGAGAAACAGGTTCATCATTATTATTTTATATTTGATTGTCTTTGGCTATTTCATTAGTCACAGATCTCAAGCCTTTCACGGGCATTTTCCTTTACAGTGTTGTAGCTATGTTTTCAAGGTTCTACTCATCTCACTCTGCATAAGTTCATATGAGCTTCCCAGATTTCTCTGAATCTGTCTCTTTCATAATTTCTTTCATTTTCTTTTTTTTTTTTTTTGAGGCAATGGGGTGAAGTGACTTGCCCAGGGTCACACAGCTAGTAAGTGTCAAGTATCTGAGGCTAGATTTGAACTCAGGTCTTCCTGAATCCAGGGCCAGTTCTCTATCCATTGTGCCATCTAGCTGCCCCCCCCCATTTTTTGTTCATCATGTCTTACAGCACAATAATATTCCATTACATTAAAATACCACAACTGGTTCAACCATTCCCCAACTGAAGGGCATATCTTTTGTTTCCAGCTCTTTGCTACAACAAAAGGTTCTGTTACCTTTATGATATGGGTCCTTTCCCTTTTTCTTTGACCTCTTTGGAGTAAAAGACTAAGATTGGTACCATTGGATCAATATGTGCAGGTTATTGCCTTTTTGAGTATAGTTTCAAATTGCTTTCCAGCATGATTGATTCAATTTATAGCTCTGCCAGAAGTACATTAGTGTACCTGTCCTCCTACAGCCCCTCCAACAACTGTCATTATTCCTTTTTGTCATCTTTGGCAACTTGGTGGGTGTAAAGTGGGAGCTGAGAGATTTCGAATTTGCATTTCTCTCATAATTAGTGATTTGGAGCATTTTTTAATATGGTTATTGAAAGGTTGCCTTTTTTCTTTGAAAACTGAAACTAGAAGCCTTGGGCTCTAGGAACTCTATTTAAGAAAGGGGCTCAGCACAGTCTTCTCTTATTTTCCACCAGCACCACTGCTTTTGGACTTCTTCAGACACCTCCATCATGCTCTCCTTCCCCAAGAAATTCATCACTGGGAAATTTCAATATCCTGCAAAATTGAATCTGCCTAGTATTCATATCTCATCAATATCCTCTGTCTTTCTGATTGTACCCTGAGGACAGGACCATGGGTTCCAGAGCCTCTATTTAAGAAAGAAACTCAGCATAGTTTTCTTCCCATTTCCCAATAGCTATATTGCTTTTGATTTCTCCATCATACCCTTGAGCCGGGTACCTTGACTGCCTCTTCTACCTCCTCATCCTGGCTTTTCAGCTTCTTTTTTATGTGTTTTGTCCCCCATTAGATTGTTTCTATTTTACAGCTGAGGAAACTGAAGCAAAGAGAGGTTAAGTGACTTACCCATGTTCATATAGGTTAGTGTCAGAAGGAGCACTTAAACTCAGATCTTCCTGACTCCAAGCCCAGTGCTCTATGCCCTGTGTCACTGCCAGTAGCTAGAATCCCTGGATTTATCAAACACTATGCTATTATTTCTAATTGCTTTTAGGTCTTATGTATGTAATCTGTTCCACTCATCAGCTTTCCTTTTCTTTAACCAGTATAAGATAGTGTGGATCATTAGTGCTTTGTGGTATAGTTTGAGATCTGATACTGCTAAGTCCCTTTCTCAATTTTTTTTTCATTACTTCCCTTGAAATTCTTGACCTTTTGTTTCTCTAAAATGAATTTTGTTTTTATTTTGTCTAGTTCTATAAAGGAAACTTTTGTAGTGTAATTCGTACGGCATGGAATCTGTAAATTAATTAGCCTATATTGTCATTTTATTATGTTGTCGTGGCCCACTCATGAGCACTTAATATCACTTTAGGTCTTCCTATTCTGTAGACAATGTTTTATAATTGTATTCATATATATCTTCCTAGTGTCTTGATAGGTGGAATCCCAAATATTTTGAAAATGATTTCTTTTTCTATCTCTTCCTACTGGATTTTGTTACAAACATATAGAAAGTCTGGTGGGTTTTGTGAGTTTATTTTGCATTCTGACATTTTCCTGATGTTATTGTCTCAGTTAATTTTTTTCTTTTTTCTACAAGTAAAAATAATTTTAACCTTCATTTTTTACAATTTTGAGTTCCAAATTCTCTGCCACCCTCCATCCCCTCTCCTTTCATTGAGAAGGCAAATAATTTGATAAAATGTGCAGTCATGCAAAACATATTTTCTGATTAGTCATGTTGTGAAAAAATGCACAAAAAACCAGGAAAAACAAAGTTTAAAAAAGTATGCTTTGATCTGCATTCAGATTCCATCATTTCTTTCTCTGGAAGTAGATAGCATTTTCCATTATAGATCTTTCAGAATTGTCTTGAATCTTTGTAGTGCTGAAAATAGTTGTCATTCACAGCTGATCATTGTACAATTCAATTATTTTTTAATTAAAGTTTTAGGATTCTCTAAGTAGACTATGAATAGAGACTGGACCTACGATTTTATTATTATAGAGAACTCTAGGAAATTGGGGTTCAGTGACTTGCCCAGAGTCACACAGCTACTAAGTGTCAAGTGTTTGGTCTGAGGCTGGATCTGAACTCAGGTCTTCCTGACTCCAGGGCCAGTGCTCCATCCACTGCATTACCTAGTTGCCCCAAGGGAATTCATTTTACCAAACCAGAACAACACCTTCTCTGAAACTTATAGTCTTAGAGAGGTGCCTAGAGCACTGAAAATTTGAGTGATTTGCCCAGGGTTACACAGCCAGTATATGTCAGAAGCAGAACATGAACCCAGGCCTTCTTAGCTTTGAGGCAAGCTCTCTTTCCACATTGTTATCATCTACAAAAAATTTACAATTTTATTTCTGCTTTGCCTAAGCTTACTCCCCTTATTTTTTCTTATCTTATTACTAGAGCTAGCATTTCTAGAACTACATCAAATAATAGTGATGATAATACATATCCTTGCTTTACTCCTGACCTACGATTTCTCCATTACAGATAATGCTAGCTCTGGGTTTTAGACAGATACTATGTATCATATTAGGAAATGGTCCATTTATTCCTATGTTCATAAATGTTTTTAAAATAAAGGATTATTGCATTTTGTCACTTTTTTGTATCTATTGATATAATCAATTTTTTTTATTGTTTTCTTATTATTATGGGCTATTATACTTATAGCTTTCTTAATATACCAACCTTGGAATAAATCCAAGATAGTCACAACATATAATCTTTTTAAAATGTTGGCAACCTTTTTGCTAAGGTTTTATTCAGTATTTTTGCATTTATGTTCCTTAGAGGTATTGGCCTATAATTTTTTTCCTCTGATTTCTCTCTTCCTGGTTTAGATATAACAGCATTTATCTCATAGAAGGCATTTATTAGGGTCTCTTCCAATTTTTGCAAGCAATTTATCTAATATTAGAATTAATTATCCTTTAAATATATGATAGAATTCACTTGTAAATCCCTCTGGTTCTAAGCTTTGAGGAGGGAGGGGGGCAGAGTTCTATTCTACCATTAGTTGGTGGTTGTCTTTCATACTTGAAGAGGTCCAAAATGACATCACTTATTACTATGGTCTATTATGTTTATAGCTTTCTTAGTATACCAACCCTGAAATAGTCACAACGTATAATCTTTTTAATATGCTGATACAACCTCTTTGTGTATACATACACACACACACACACATTCTACCATAAGTGAGATCTTTGGGGAGCTCTCATCTGAGGAGGGGCCCAGGAGGAGCTGTCTTCTCTACTCCTGGCTCTGCTTCTGACTCTACAAACTTTGCCCTCACTTGGATACCTTTCCCACTTACCTCCACCTCCCTCTCCTGTCCCACTTGTCATCTGACTTTTCTGTGTTCTCTTTGGTTATTAAAATGTAAGCAATTTAAGGGTAGATACTGTCTCTCTTTTTGTTTCCATTTACATCCTAAGTGCTTAGCACGGTGTCTAAACAGCGTATTAAATATTAAGAACTGCTTCCTTTAGTTGATTTTATCCTTTGTTCAGTTTCTTTTTCAAGATTGAATTGTTTGGGGCAGCTAGGTGGTGCAGTGGATAGAGCACCGGCCCTGAAGTTAGGAGGACCTGAGTTCAAATCTGGCCTCAGACCAAACACTTGACACTAGCTGTATGACCTTGGGCAAGTCACTTAACCCCAACTGCCAAAAAAAATGTTTTTTTTTAATTCCCTATTTCTTTTCTGTTAATCTAGGCATTTTAAGTTTTTGTAAATATTTGTCTTTTTCTTTTACCAGTTTGTTGACATACAATTGGGCAAAATAATTCTAATAATTTCCTTTATTTTTTCTTCGTTTTCATTGAATTTTCTGTGTTCATTTTTGATACTGCCAATTTGATTTTCCTCTCATTTTTACAAGGCTAGCTAATAGTTTACCTATTTTATCAGTTAAATATATATATATATATACATAATATAAAAGTTATTAATCAATTTAAGAGGGTTTTCTTCAATTTTTTAATCTCTCCTTTGATTTTTTAATTCTATTTTTGTATTTAGTTGGGGTTTCTTGGTTATTGCTTTTCTAGTGTTTTTAGTTTTATGCCCAAGTCATTGATCTGTTTTTTCTCTGTTGCATTGACATAAGGATTATAAAGGTATAAATTTCCTCCCAATAATTGCTTTATCAGACTCTCCAAGTACTGATCTATTGTCTCATTGTCATTTGATTTAATGAAATTATATATTGCTTTATTATATTTTTATGTATTTATATATAAATTTATGCATATTATTTTATTTTATTTAACCCACCAAATCTTTCATAATAAATTATTTACTTTTCATTAAGTTTTAATCCTTTCTTCAAATTCCCTTTATTGATTATAATTTTTATTGTGTTATGGTCAGTAAAAGATGTCATTGAAAAAATATTAATATTGCATTCTGTGTTTTAGGCTCAAGTCTGCCAGAAATAATTTTAATTAATTTAACATTACTCTAATAACCAAGCCATTTCTGGCTTAGAAAACTGTCCAATCTAGCATAGGTCTCCTGCATCTGCCAACATGACTCTCTACCCCAAGATAATTTGAGATAACACTTATAGAAATCTTGAAGAAGAAAGTCACAATTGGTAAATGTATAATTTTGAGTTGACATTCCAGAATAGATGAGGAGCGAACTCACCTTCCCATGCCTTCCAGAACCATTCACCTCAAGGCATCAATGGGACTCCTCCCAAAGATCAGTATTGGGAATCTCTTCTGAATAAAAGAAGAGGGTGTTTCCCTTTGAATGTGATAGAGGGCTCTTCCACTGGATAGGTCTTAGGCTAATTGATTCAGAGTACATAGGAGATGAGACTGGAGGCAAAGCCAAGATGTCAGAGTAAAAGGAAGCTTTAGAGTATAGCTCTCCCCTTTTACTGCCTTAATAAGTATTTAGAGAATGTTCTAAACTGAATTATAATCAGAAAATCCAAGAAGTCACAGTGAATCACTTTTGAAGCCCAAGGTGGTTTAGGGGGAGAGAGAGAGAGAGAGAGAGAGAGAGAGAGAGAGAGAGAGAGAGAGAGAGAGAGAGAGAGAGAGAGAGAGAGAATCAGAGAGGGGATCTGGCCAGGAGCCTGAGCAGTGACATAGAGTATTCTAGCACCCAGGGACTGAAAAAGGACCAAGGCTGAGCACCAGGGCAAAAAGTACCAGGGTAGAAAGAGATCACAAGGACTCTCTGAGCAAGTGCTGGTGCAAGAACGAGTGCCATCAGACAGCTCTGTTGGCCACCACTTATTTCTGGATCACACATCCAGAGTGGAGAGGAGTAGTTGTGAACCTTGGCCTGACCCATATGTTGAACATGGACAAAATTCTAGGAAGCAAATGGTAGCTATGTGGCTCTGATCCCAGGAGAAGAGGGCAAATTCCCAGACTAAAGGGAAGCTGACAGTTCAAATGCTATGAACCTTCAGAAAAACCTGGAAAGACTTATATGAACTGATGCAAAGTGAAGTGAGCAGAATCAAGAGAACAATTTACAATAACAGCAATATTGTAAAGATAATCAACTATGAAAGACTTAGTAACTCTTTTTTTTCCAAATATAACCATTTACTTATCAATAAGGTGAAAGCAATAATAATATTATATATATTCATATGACAACTGCATGAATAATAAATACATAATAAGATGTATAACTCTGATCAATATAATAAGCAACCACAGTTCTAGAGGACTTATAATGAAACATGTTATCTACTTCCAGATAAAGAGCTGATACAGTCAAAGTATGGATTGAAGCATATTTTCTTCTCTTTCTTTTTCTTTTCTTTTCCTTTTCTTTTTATGAACTTGATGAATGCATTTTTGGCTATAGATATTTATAATGGGTTTTTTTGTTGTTTTTCTTGCCTTCTTGCAGGATGGGGGAAGGGAATGAGGGGAAAGAGAATTCAGAAATTTAGATAAAATTAAATTAAATTTTAAAAAAAGATGAGACTGATTTTTTCTGTCATTAGCTCAATCACTTCAGAAATAGAAAAAGCAATGTTCTAAAACACAAGAGTTAGGATGTACTCCTATTTGGAAATGGAAACAAATTGTGGTAGATGAATATAATTGAATGTTACTGTGCTATGAAGAATTATGAAAAGAATAATGCCAGAGGAAACTGGGAAGACCTTTATGAACTGATGTAGAATGAAGTGAGCAGAAGTAGAAAAACAATTTATATGGTGATAACAACATTATAAAGAAAAACAACTTTGAAAGACTTTAGAACTTTAGTCAATGCAACAATAAACCAAAAGAATGAGAATGAAGCACACTTCTTGCCAGAGAGGTGATAAACTTAAAATTCAGAAAGAGACATACTTTTCAGACATGGCTAATACGGCAGTTCGTTGTTTTGGACTATGTATCTTCATCTCATTTCCCTCCTCTCCCTTTTCAGGTCTCTTTTGTGAGTTGTCTTGCCCAATTAGAATTGTCAAGTCCTGAAATAAATCCATGAGTTGAGGAAGAAAGTGTCTTTAATTGAAATAACAGGGTAGCAAACTTGCCACCCTGGGGGATGTCCAGTGGATTTCCCAACCAAAGAGACCTGTGAGAAAGCTTTTCTAGTTTTAAGATGAAAGAGGGAGGAGACAGCATGATGTAGCAAGTCCTGGTCATGAGACCCCAGTGGCCCATGCCAATCCAGGCAAGGAAAGCCACTTCATTCTGCTGTTTTGCCCTTCATGCCATGAATCCTAATGGAAGGGGACAACGACACTAGAAGTGGAGATCCCCCACTAGAGTTAGGCTCCTCCTCAAGGTAATATCCCAGGGGTGGGGGGTGGCTAGGGTGTGATTCAGAGCAACCTAACTGAAAGTAAATATCTTTAGAGTAGGGATGTAAAGACATTATTGGAATTTTGACATTGTCATGATGACTAAGAGGTTTAGGCAGTCCATGTTACAACAGGTATTAACAATTTTCTGTCATTACATTAACAATTATATTAACAGTTTTGTCAGAATGTAAGCTCCTTAAGGTCAGAACTGTCTTCTCTTTGCTTGTATTTGTATCTCCAGTGCTTAGCACCATGCCTGGTACATAGTAAGTGTTTGATAAATGCCTGTTTCTTTCCTTCCTTCACTCTTTCTTATCTTCAGTCTCTCTGGCTCCTATGCTAATAAATAAATCAACAAGGATTTATGAAATGACCACTATGTGGTAAACTCTAGGGAGACATTAAAAGTGAAATAGTCCCTACCCACTTGGTGCTTCCATTCTAATGAGGGAGACAGCATGCATGTATGTAAGCATATTAAAAATATATACAAAGCTGATACAAGATAACTTTATGGGAGAGGCACTAGAACAGGGGTGGGGAACCTGTGGCCTTGAGGCCGCATGTGGCCCTCTAGGTCCTCAAGTACAGCCCTTTGACTGAATTCAAAATTCACAGAACAAATCCCCTTAATAAAAAGATTCAGTCAAAGGGTCAGGCTTGAGGACTTAGAGGGCCACAGGTGACCTCGAGGCCACAGATTCCCCACCCCTGCATTAGAAGCTAAGGTACCAATGAAAGTCTCATTCAAAAGGTGGCTCTTGAGCTAAATCTTGAAAGAATTCAGTGATGCCAAGAAGTGGAAATGAGGAAGGAGAGAATTGTAGGCATGTAATACTGCTGGTGTAAAAGCATGGAGATAGGAAATTGAGTGTTATATGTGAAAAACAGTAAGAAGGCCAAAATAGCTAGTCAATAGCATGTATGGAAGGGAATAATGTGTAATAAGCCTACAAAGATAGGAGGAGCCCAGGTTGCAAAAAGCTTTAAATGACAAATATAGGAGTTTATATTAGATCCTAGAAGTCATAGCCACAAGAATTTATTGAGTAGGAGGATAACATGGTCAAACCTAAGCTTTAGAAGAATCACTTTCATGGGTTGTATAGAAGAGAGTTTAGCATGGGGAGAGATTTGAGGCAAGGAGACCAATTAAGAAATTATTGTAATAGTCTAGACAAGATGTGATGACAGCACGAACTAGGATTATAGTTGTATGAGGAGAGCGAGGGGCATGTATTCAAAATATGGTTTGGAGCTAGAATGGACAAGGCAGGAGATTCAGCAACTAATTTAATATATGGGGGTAAATTAGAGTGAAGAGTTGCGGATGATGCTAACATTTGAACCTGGGTGACTGGAAAGATAGTGGTGCCCAGTAATCGGAAAGTTGGGCAGAATGGTGGCTTTAGGAGGAAAATTCTGTTTGGAACGTGTTGAGTTGGAGATACTTATGGGAGATATAGTTCAGAATGTCCAGTATTCAGTTGGAGATACTCAACCAGAGTTCAAGAGAGGGATTAGAGCTAAATATATAACTCTGGGTGTCAGCTGCATAGAAATGATCATTGAACCCATGGGAACTGATGATGCCACCTGGTGAAAGGATATAGAGGGAAAAGAGAAGAAGATTCAGGATAGAGCCTGAGAGTAAACCCACAATAGGGAATATGGGATAGATAATAATCTAACTCCAAAAAAAGACCACAAGAATAGTCAAACAGGTAGGAGAAGAATCAAGAATGAGTAAAGTTCCCCAAACCAGGAGAGTATCTAAAAGCAGAAAGTCAATGATAAGAAAAGCAACAAAGAAGGTGGGAAACATGAGGACTGAGAAAAGGCCATTAGCTTTGACAATTTAGAGATCATTGGTAATTATAAAGGGAGTAATTTTAGGTGAGTGACCAAGTGAGGAGCCAGTTTGCAGAGGAGAGGAGAGGCTGAGTTGCTCAACTGGAACTGGCCAGTTGGGTCCCCTGTGGGGCAGCTCGGACTACTCACAGATTGTGGTTTGTCCTTCATTCTCAAAGAGGACCATGACATCAGGAAGATGTTGCCAGGACTTGCAAGTAAATTGGATTTAAGTGAGAGAGGGTTGTGCAAAGTCACTAGCCTCATTTTCTCCTCCGGGGCCATCTGGATCCAGCCCCCAGAGACAGATCAGGACAACTGGAGATGGTTCCACTGTGCCAAGTGCTGGGAATACAGAAAGAGGCAAAAGACAGTAGCTGACCTTAAGAAGCTCACAATCTAATGGAGGAGAGAACAAGCAAACAAATACGTACAATCAAGCTATACAAGATAAATAAGAAATAATTAACAAAAAGACAGCACTAGAATTAAAAGGAGTTGAGAAAGGCTTCCTGTGGAAGGTGAAATTTTAGTTGGGATTGGAAGGAAGCCAACGAGCGGAGATGAGCAGACAGAGCATTCCAGGTACAGAGGACAGCTAGAGAAATTGCCCCAGAGCTGAGAGATGGAGTGTCTGGGTCACAGAACAAGAAGCCTCTGTTACTGAACAGAAGAGTACAGTGGAGGTGGGGCAGGGGAAAGTGTAAGAGTTAGGTGTGAGAAGACGGGAAAGATTGGGGAAGGGAAGGCTAGGTTACAAAGGTTTGAATGCCAAATATAGGATTTTGTATTTGATCCTAGAGTTTAATGAGTAGGGGGAAGACCAAACCACAACAATAAATGGCTGTAGGCAAGTGATCACTCTTTCCCTTTGTCCATTTGGCCAGATTTGGATCTATGGGACCTTCTCTGTACTCAAGAAGTGGGTAAGCCCAGTGACCTCATAGCTCATTTCCATTCTGTGTTTCAGTGGGATACGGTCAGGACCAGTTACAAGATTGCATCCTACCAGCTCCAACATTAGGGAATTGGTTGGCGGGAAGAAGGTCATGTGCAATGAGCAGGGCAGACACCCAATAGAACTGCTAAGGTCAAATTAAAGTTGCTGTCCATCCCTCTTGCATTGAGAGTTTCCATTGGATGGGACTTTAGAGATCATTTAAGTCATGTCTGTTTGGCTAGGTGGCGCATCGAATAGAGTGCCAGGCCCGGAGTCAGGAAGACTCATCTTCCTGAATTCAAATCCAGCTTTGAACACTTACTAGTTTGTGACCCTGGTCGTTACTTAACCCTGTTTGCCTCAGTTTCCTCATCTGTAAAATGATCTAGAGAAGAAAATAGCAAACCATTCCAGTATCTTTGCCAAGAAAATCCCAAATGGTGTCACAAAGTCTGAAACAACTCACCAACAATTCATCTTTCTCATTTTATAGCTAATAAAAATGAGGCCTGAAATGAAGTGTTCTTCTTAAGGTCTTACTGCTTGTTAGTGGCTGCAACAGCAATAAAATCCAGGTCTTTTGATGTCTAGTCCAGTGGCTGTTTCTTCCCCCCCCCCCCACTACTCTGAAACACTGCCTCTTTTGATTGGATTCTGGCATTAGTCCAGTACCTCCCTACAGAAAGAATGTGGCGGGCAGGATATTGTAGGTAGTATGCACATTTGATTTGTTGATTCATTCAGTAGTCATTTATTTAGTATTAACTAAGTGCCAGGCACTGCATTAGGTACTGAGGATACAAAGATAGAAAGAAAAGTCTTAGTTCTTGAGGAACTTATATTCTATTGGAAGGACAGGAGGGGAGAAGATGGGGAGGGAAATGATGATTGTTGGAGGAGAAAACAACACGTACCCCAAAAAGTGGATACAAAATATTTACCAAGTAACAATCAATCAATAAGTCTTTATTAAGCATCTGCTACACTAGGCACTTGGGATACAAGTACAAAGAATGAAACAATTCCTACCTGCAATGAGCTTAGATTCTGATTGGGAAGATGAGAAGTAGGTAGAAAATATACAGAACATAAATATAAATATATATACAAAGTACTTTGTGAGGGAGGGTACCAGCAGTTGAGGGAAACAGGAAAGATCACATGTAGAGGCCAGCCACATGGTGTGGTGGATAGAGAATTGGACCAGGAATCAGAAAGACCTAAGCTCAAATGCAGCCTCAGACAGTAACTATGTCACTCTGGGCAAGTCACTTAACCTCTGTCTGCTTTGGTATCCTGAACTATAACATGAGAATAACCTTCCCAGGGTTGTTTTGAAGATCAAATGAGACAATATTTGTAAAGTGCTTATCACTATACCTATTACAAACAAACAAAAAATTCCTGGTATATATATCTTAGGGACTTGATAAATGCTTCTTTCCTTCTTTCTTTCCTTCCTTCTATCCAGAGGTTGGTACATTAGGTGCACCTTAAAGTTAAAAGAAAAAGTAAAAAAGGAATTCTAAAAGATGGAGGGAAGGAGGGACTGCAGTCCAGGCATAGGGGATGATCCATCCCTGAGACAGGCAATAGAGTTTCGTGTGTGAGGAACAGAAAGAAGGCCAGCTTGGCAAGATCACAAAGCACAGGAGTAGTGTCCAATTAGACTAGAAAGAAAAGTTGGGGTCAGAGTTTTGTAGTACTTCAAATGCTAACCAGAAGACTGAGAAGTTTATATTTTTTTCCTACAGGAAAGAACAAGCCACTGGAGTTGGTTTGAACAGGGAAGTTACATGGAATGAGGGAATTCAAGTCGGTTTCATATAGGAGGTGGCATATAAGCCAAGGCCTTCTTCAGGAGATGCTATTGAAAAGGGCAAGGGATTTTAAAAGGTGGAGATAAGGTAGAAGTATATTCAAGATTCGAAGAACAGCCTGTGGAAAGGCAAAGGGATAGATATGGAATGTTGTGTTTTGGGAATGCCTCTAGAAATTGAGGCTAGGAATTCCAGGCTCAGGCTCAAAAAGTCATAAAGCTGCTCTGTAGCCACAATCCTATGACTAAGCTTAAGCCTTTGGGGCTTGTAAAAGGTCTGAATACTAGAACACAAAGAGAAGATGAGGCAAGAGGTGAAAGGCTCCATTCCCCAGGGCTTACTCAGACCTGGAGTAACCCATCAGTAATTCCAATCCTATGGAGTCAAAAGATATACTAGGATGTTTTCTGGGGGAGTGAAGAAAACCAGCTGACTATTTCTAACAATCCCATTTTTCAGCTTGAGAAACTGAAAAACAGGTCAGTTGTGTAAGTAAATACTAATCATTAATAATAATTTTGTTTACATATTGCTTTAAGGTTGACAAGTCCAAGACTCTTTCCAGGAATAAAACCACATTGCCCTATGAAGCACAAGGGGGAAAAAAATCTGTGAGGATTCCTAGAAAGTAGAGGAAGCTAAAATAAAGTTATTTAGAAAGCACTAAAATTCAGAGGATCTTAATTAGTTCTTTTTTTTTGCTTTTGTATTTGATACACATTCCTTGCCCTAAGTAAGCTAGTCTTTTAGACAATTTGTTGAGCCAAAACATAGTTCCTGTGTACTCAATGATAACACATTTTATGGATTTTGAATCTAGAACATGTTTGAAAAGTCTGTGGTTTTGGCTTGGTTATTACTGCTTCTTTATGGTTTTCTAGTAACCGAAAAAAGCTGTTGTTGCTGAATTAATTTCGCAAGTAGATTGAAGAAGTCTGACAGGGTTTTTGAAACTTATTTTCTTTCCTAGCCACTAGAGCCACATTTCCAGCCACATTGAAAACATGCTTACAGCAAGCCCAGGTCTCGGGGAGGTGCTATGGAAAGGGCAAGGGGAGTGTGTATCCAAGTTAATAGTGACAGCCCATATTTCTATAATGATTTATAGTTTACAGAGTGCTTTCCTCTCAACTTTCCTGTGAAGAAAGTAAGGCAAATGTTATTATCCCATTTTCTAGATGGTGACTTATGGTTACACAAATAGTAAGGGAAAGATCCAGGGCTTGAGCCAAGGTCTTCTGACTCTTAGTCCAATGCTTTTTCCACTATCCCATGTTACTTCTTGGGGAAGCTGGATGTCTTAGTGGGTAGAGTACCAGGCCTGGAGTAAGGAAGACTCCTCTTCTTGAATTCAAATCCAGCCTCTGACACTTACTTAGCAGTGTGATCCTGGGAAAGTCACTTAACCCTGTTTGCCTCGGTTTCCTCTTCTATAAAATGAGCTGGAAGAGGAAATGGAAAATGACTCCAGCATCATTGCCAAGAAAACCCCGATGGGATCACAAAGAGTTGGATGCACCTGAAACAACTGAACAACAATAATGTTACCTCTTAAGGATCATGTCTTGTATAGACTGTATTTCATTTTCTTCAACAATCTAACACAGTGTTAAATGTGAAGACCATAGGATCATAGGTTAATAACTAGGAGGGACCTTATAGCCCCCTCATTTTACATCTGAGGAAAGTGAGGTCCAAAGAGGATCACAAATTGGAGTTGGAAGGAAGAAAACATTTGTTAAGTACCTACTGTGTGCTAGGCATGGAGCTAAGTATTTTGCAAATATTATCTTATTTGATCCTCACAACAACCCTGGTAGATAAGTGCTATTATTATTCCCATTTTACAGTTGCAGAAACTGAGGCAGACAAAGATTAAGTAACTTGCCTAGAGTTACACAGTAAGTGCCTGAAGCTAGATTTGAATTCAGGTCTTCCTGAATCTAGGCCCAGCACTCTGTGCCACTTAGTCAATCCTCTCATTTTACAAATGAGAAAACTGAGGTCAAAAGAAGATAAGTAGTAAGTAGCAAAGCAGATATTTGAACCCAGATCCTCTGACTTCAACTGTCATCTCTTTTTCACTCATTGTACCATATTGCCTGCCATATATTAAGTCCTCAGTAAATACTTGTTCATTCATCTGACCTGACCTGTCTGGCTTTCTGGATGCTTTGCAATTTTGTTCCCACACACTTACTTCTACAACTCTAAGGATGTTTCAGTTGCTTCAGAAGAGGGTGGAAAAGGTGTGGGTGTGACTGGGATTATGTGGAGAGCTTTGTAAATCTTCAGAATTAAGTAATGCCTAAAGAGGTGGCACTTTGGAAGCATAAACTAGCTTCTGCATCCAGAGACATACATGTATCTGGTATCTGGTGACATGAAGAAATCGTCAAGTTTTACAGGGTATTAGCCCAAAACAGTTTTGTGGAATATTGCTAATTCTTACACGACAAAAGTAGCAAAACATACCACCAAGAATCCAGACTGTCTTCAGATTGGAAAAGGAGTCTTATTTTTAATGCCTGATATCACAAGTCATTAACCCTGAGAATAATATTCTCTGAGCATTGATTAAACATTAACTTAGTAACCCACTTTTGAGCAGCTAGGGAGCACAGTGGATAGAGCCCTGGGCTTGGAATCAGGAAGTCTCATCTCTGTGAGTTCAAATCCAGCCTCAGACACTTATTAGCTGTGTGACCCTGGACAAGTCACTTAACCATTTGCCACACTTCCTCATCTGTAAAATGAACGAACTGGAGATGGAAATAGCAAACCACTCTAGCATCTTGGCCAAGAAAACCCCAAATGGAATTGCAGAAAGTCAGACAAGACAGAAATGACCCAACAACAAAGTCATACACCTTTGTATAAAAAAAATGTGCTCCCAGGGACAGCGAGGTGGTACAGTGGATAGAGCACTGGCCCTGAAGTCAGGAGGACTGGAGTTCAAATCCAGCCTCAGACCAAACACTTGACACTTACTAGCTCTGTGACCCTGGGCAAGTCACTTAACCCCAAGTGCTCCCAGAAAGTTTGTACATAAATCAAGTTTTTTATAAATGCAATCACATCTCAAAACAGACATGTGCTGGCTCTGTAGATTGTTAAATTTCCAGTGTAAGCATTTACACTTCAGAAATTTGAAAATATTGAAAATCAGGACTTATTGTTTAGTTGATTGTCAAGACCTAAGAAAGTGATGGAGAAAATGCTAATAATGAAGATTAAACTCAAAAATGTCATGGGTACATTTTTTATGTTAAATATTTACCAAAACACCAGTGCACCAAACAGCTTGAAATATAGAAAGTCTATAGTAAAGTAAGAATCATAGCGTAGAACAAGTCATCACCACTTGATTGATTTTTTTTTTTTGCAAATGCAGAATCCTCTGCCCCCTCCCATATTTGGTGTGAAAAATATAACTGAAAATGTGAACAGGAAAGGTGGAAGAGGGGAAAAATGGAACTCTTATCACGGATCTCCCTGTGATGCTTATAATAGACCTCACACCTTTCTTTGGTCCTTGATATGAGGCTCAGAGCTCAGAAATATAGCAGAAAAACTGAATTAATACCTTTTTCTATTATGAGCTGTTAAACTTAGGGAGGAGGGAGGGGAGGGAGGGAGAGAGAGAGGGAGAAAAATTAGGAATTTGAAATCTTATAAAAATGAATGTTAAAAAGTATCTTTATATGTAATTGGAAAAAATAAAATACTATTAAAAAGAATAGTTCCCTGCTTGGTGGGGGGAGGTTTGGGAGGAGAGGGGAAACAAGTCATTTTTTAAAAAAATTAAAGAAAATAAAAAGGAAAAAAAGAGCTGTGAGAACTGGTGTTTTCCTGAAAGTCTACAATGAGCAGTTGGATTGAGCTTTCCTAGAAATTCCTATTGTTTTTAGTAATGTGAAACCCTAAAGCTAGTCCAGTTGCGATTAGGAAGAAAGGTGTAAGGGCAGATTAGGAGGCTCTGGGAGGAAGAATACCTTGATTTTGTTCTACGTTCTACTCCTGGCTCAGACAAATTATTCTTAATCTCTACTTAATGGTTCATAAGCTGAAGAGAAGCTGGAAAATTGGGAGACACCAATAAGGTTATAATTTCTACCTCTGTTAAACGTCTGTCTGATCTTAGTTACACATCTCACTCAGGGTTTTCCAAGTAATAATGAAATATTAATGATTCAATTCGATTCAACCAATATTTATTAAGCCTTTTCTGTGTACAGAGCATTGTGCTTTGTGGTAGGATGAGAGAGGAAATTTGAATCAAACACAGGGTCTCTGCCTTCATAAAGCTTATACCCTAGCAGCATGATTAGACACACACACACACACACAGAGATAGCTGTAATTTAACATGGTGAGTACCATATCATGTGCTTAAATCCTGGCTCTGACATTACTAGTTGTATGATTGTGGGTGGTCATTTAACTTCTCTAAACCTCAGTTTCCTCATTTATAAAGTGGAAATAATACACATGCCGCCTACCTCAATCAATTTACATTTTTAAGCACTTTGGGTGTACCAAGCCCTGTGATGATATAAAGACAAAAATGAAGCAGTCTCTCTGCCTTCAAGAGTCTTAACAACCATAAACATGTAATTTTTTAAAAAATGTGCACGGTAGCTTGGGCAGCTAGGTGGTGAAGTGGATAGAATGCCAGGCCTGGAGTCAGATAGACTCACCTTCCTGAGTTTGAATCTAGTCTCAGACACTTACCAGCTGTATGTCCCTGGGCAAGTCACTTAACCCTGTTTGCCTCAGTTTCCTCATCTGTAAAATGAGCTGGAGAAGGAAATGGCAAACCATTCCAGTATCTCTTTCAAGAAAACCCAGAATGGGGTCATAAAGAGTCAGACATGACTGAAACAACTGAACAACAACAGCAAAGTAGCTCACAGGGTTATTGTGAGGAAAGTGCTTTGTAAATATTAAGAGGCAAACACATTCAATAAAGTGTAAGGGTTTTGGGGGTTTTTTTTGTTCTTGTTATTCTTATGACATAATAGCCATTATCTGAGAATATGGAGAATCTATGACATTGGGGAAGGAGACTGTAACCACCACCCTAATTTAAGAAACAGGATTGTTATAATCAGTAAGGCAATCCCACATTAAAGATATACTCTGACCTTTTAGAGGAGAAACAAATTTAAGCATTCTTTACTTAAATGGGGAGAAATTGTTTAGAAGATACTAGGTGGGAATCCTAACATCTTGAGGAAAAAACTGATTCAGTAATGGCCAATTTGTGGTAATGTGATGTTTCTTTTAGGTTGCTTATGATTCTCTAAGAACTTTCAAGATATCAAACAGTTAATCCCCTAAAACCTTTACGGAGGTGAGTCAGGATTATTTCCCCAAGATTATAAAGAAACTGAGGCATAAAGTAACAGGTGATTTGCCCCAAGAAAGACAGACAGCTAATCAGTCATAGTGCTCAATACTCTTGCTTACATCACCCCCTCTTCCTCCTCCTCCTTCTCCCGCTCCTCCCACTTCACTTGTTTCTTATTTCCATGAGGAAATGTCATGACACATGGGGGATTTCTTTCTTCCCTTGCATTCTTCTGATGTGACTCCAGCTGGAAGGAGGGAGTGCAGCCCCCGGGAGGAGGCGGCGGTGGCTGCGGCAATGGGGAGGTTAGCGGGTACGTTCCACAGGGGCCTTGGTTTGTATAGCCTTGAAGAAGTAAACTCTTAGCAAGCTTTGGCAAGGCACCCTCTGAATTCACCTCCTGTTCTGGTAATGCTAGAGCAAAGCTAGTGTCAGAGAGGCCAGACCAGAACATATGAGCTGGGAAAGCAAAGGAAAGAAGTGCTCATTTTTGTAACCCCAAGCTATTTGGATGAAGTGAAAACGATCAACACCTCTCAAGTGAACATGCTCACGGAACTCCTTTCCCACCAGCCCCCCGGAACTCCTTTCCCACCAGCCCCCCACCCAACCCCAAGGAGAGGTGGATTTTAGTGACTTTGTTTATATTCAGCAATGTGGAAGAGGCAGCCTGGAGTCAGGAGGGAATGAGAGGAACAGGCTGATAGAGTGGAGAGGAGAATCGTGGCTCCAAAAACCTGGGTTCAAATCCCTATTGCTACTTGCTGGCTGTGGACTTCGGCCAAGTCACTTAACCAATCTGAGACAAATCTGCAAAGTCAAAGAGGTATACCAGAGGATCTCTAAGGTCCCTTCTAACTCTCAATATCTCAGGCTCCAGATAGCAGAGATCTGGCTCGCAACCTTGAGGGGACTGGGGAGCCGAGACCCTTCCGTATAGTATCACTACTCCACAGTTGGCACTCCTGCCATCACATTCCAGTGTGGGGGCTGAGAGCCGCCAAGCATGGCCTGGGAAAGATCATGAGGCCCACTCACCATGGAAACCAGACTGCCCAGGAAAAAGGTCACATAGCTGATGTTGCTGTCATCTGGGCACCTTAAATGCAACACTGTTCTCATTTTCATGTGGACAAAAGTCCGCCAGAGGAGGCCTCTAATGAGGCAGCTGCCCCATGATTGCCCTTCCCCAAGAAGACCTATTGCCATTGCTGTTCCAGAGATTCTGTTTTCAACCAAGGAGATTCTCTGGTTTCACCATTTCCAAAGATCTCATCTCATAGCAAGCAGCCCAGGGTCATGAGAGAACATACTCTGTACTCTGAGTAGTGAGTTTGTCTGGGATTGCTACAATGCTATACGTCCATGAGGAGACAGATGGCAAACAAGATAGCAGAAACAAAATAGGCAGTATGAGATGGGTTAATAGCTATTGTTACCCACCTTTTTGGACCAAACCTGTAATTCCATACATACGGGGGCCAATATTGGAATACCACTATCGGAAATAATGGAATACCAATATTGGAAATAAACGGGATACCAATATTGGAAACTCAGTTCACTGATGCAGATCAGGCCACTCACAGAGAGGTATAGCAGAGAAAACATTGGATTTGGAGTTAGAGGCCTTGGGTTCAAATCTCAGTTCTATCATTTTCCAACCTCAATGTGTGACCTTGTGCAAGTTAATTATCCACTGTAGGCCTCAGTTTCCTCATCTATAAAATGAGAGGGTGAGATTCATTCTAGTATTAAATCTTTGATTCTATTGTGATGATGGCAGCTAGGTGGCGCAGTGGACAGAGTGGCAGGCCTGGAAACAGGAAGACTCCTTTTCCTGAGTTCAAATCTGGCCTCAGACACTTACTAGCTATGTAACCCTGGGCAAGTCATTTAACCCTGTTTGCCTCAGTTTTCTCATCTATAAAACAAGCTGGAGAAGGAAATGGCAAGCCACTCTAACTCTTTGCTGAGAACACCCCAAATGGGGTCAGAAAGTGTTGGATACTACTGAAAAGTGACTGAATGACATATGATAATGGGACTGGCCCATGAAGGTCACACCATAGGTCTTTACTGCCTTGTAAGGATCCTATTAATACACCTCTACCTTAGTCATCCAACCATCTTTGCTGGCAAAGGAGAAGAAAAAACTTTCTCAGATGCTTTTTCTTTTCATGCGTGCCTTCTTATAATCTGTCTCTAACCTCTCTTTCCAAGCTGATTATTACTCACATACGATATTCCAGATCAACTAGCCATATACAACAGTCTATCTCCCACCTCTATTCCTTTGTACAAGTTATTCCCCATGCCTGGAATATTCTCTCTTTTCACTTTTTGGAATGTCCAGCTCCAGGACCACCTCCTCCAAGAAGTCTTTCCTGATTTCCCCTGTTGTTGGTTCTTTCTTCTTCCCCGTCTCTAAAATTATTTTGTATTTCTTTTGTGAATATTTTCTACTTATTTGTCTATATAGATGGTCTTGCTCCCAGTAGAATATAAACTCCATGTGGGAAGATTGTTTTTGAACCCCTAGTACCTACTTCAAATAGTACCAGGCACATAGTAGGAAAAGGAATTGTTTTCTTTCTTTCTTTTTTCTTTCTTTCTTTCTTCTTTCTTTCTTTCTTTCTTTCTTTCTTTCTTTCTTTCTTCTCACCCTTGCCATCTTTCTCTTCCCTCTTCTTTTTTATTTGCTTTTGAAACTCTTTTGCTGTTTTCAACCAAATGTTAGTGGACATAGCAATTAAATCAGTGTCTTGCCTTTAAGAAAACAAGACAGTGACTTCTGCATTAAGCAAGGCAATTTGGGTTTGGAGAAAACTTGGAAAAGTGACTTAATTTCTCCAGTCTGTCTGGTTCCTACACCCATACCATCTGTCTTAAGGAAACCTCCCACACACCCACAAAGCTATGAACCAATCACTAGATTTTGAAAGATCCCCCTTCCTCAGACTGCCCTGTTGGTTACTGCAACACACACAAAAAAAAGAGAGTTAGTTACTGAGAACAGCACCAGGGGTTTCAGTTCTCAACAGAACTAAAAGGTCCCTGCTCTCTGATCAACATAGTCTTGCTAAAAGAAGAAATCAAGAGAAAATTAGCAAATTATCTTTAAAATGCACACAGTAATTACATGAATGTGGTACTGGCTTTATAATTTGGGATATAAATTCAAATTTCCTCCCCCTCTCTACTGACTGGGTACCTCTGCTATGACCACAGGAACTGTTTTTGCCAAAAGAGACTCCAGGCCTTGACTTCATAGCCTTTCTTTAGACAATGGCAGGTGGAACAGAATCTTTGGATTAGCAAGAGACTTGTCCTACAGGACTTCAAGTGAGGCAGCAACTCTTTCATGCTGGAGTCACCAGAGGTATAACTAGGAATTCCAGTATCTGGGGCAAATTCAGTTGCAGAGGGGAGCAGTGTAAGAAAACTTCAGAAGAAACAGTCTGGCTGTATATAACCTCTCATTCCTCCTCCAACCATTGCCTTCCCCCCTACCCAAGTGGACAGTGGCCCAGGCAAACTGCCACAGGGAGGAAGGAAACCCCTCCATGTTGGCACATGAGACAAAGCCCCAGCCGCCCTGATCTAGTTACAGTTTTGGGAGTCACCCAGGCAGGGATGGGATGAGGGGAAAATGTGCAGTCATTGAAGTTTATCCTTGCGTATTTTTTTGCCATACTCCCTTACCCCCTGGCATCCCCTCTAACTCTGCCTCCCAAGCACCCAATGACTTCATTTTATATTCTTGTTGACCAGAATCTTCTGTGAATGAATGAATGATAAAAGCATTTATCCAACTCTTGCTTTACTCCACATGTTGTGCTAAGTGCTGGGGATACAAATGTAAAAGCAAGATGGTCTAACAGAGGAAAAGAACCACAACTGTGCTGGTAAATGTTTAACAACTAGCTCTATGGGGAAAAAAAAGAAAGAAAAATATAACATACTTTTATATTTAATCTCCATTGTTAACATTTTCTGCATCATTCTCTTAAGTTTAGACAATCAACAAAATAATAAATCAAACCCTAATTTGTAGCATTTGGTGCAAATGCTCACATTGAAAATTTAACAACGGTTTGAACTGGACAACCCTGGACAACACATCTAGGGAAGTGGTGACCAGGGAGAGATGCTTTACTTATAGGAGTCACAGGAATAGTGAATAGAGTAATAGGAAAGTTGACTGATATCCCCTTTCAGAAGAAATAATAGACAGCATTAGCTAGGGAGTGAAAAAGTGAATTTGAAGATTCAAGGGGATGGTAGTGATTTGACCTTAATCTTTCAAATACAGAAAGTTGGAGGGGATTCATAGATGAGAGAGTTAAATAGGCAACCTTGCATATAAGAAGTCCAAGAAGGACTCCCTAAGTCCAAAAATCTCTCTCCCATACTACTTGAAATTATTCATAGAGTCATAGACTTAAGAGCTGGGAAGGGTCATGAGAGGATATCAAGTTCAATCATCATTGTCATGGATGAAGAGACTGAGGCCCAAAGAGGTTAAATGATTTACTCAAGGTCACAAAAATAGTCAGTGGCAGAACTGGAATTTGATCCAAAGTCTTCTAACCAACGATTCTTACAGGTTCTCTCGTACCATTAGACTAAAAGCTGCTTGAGGGCAGGGCCCATTGTCTTTTTGCCTTTCTTGGTATCCCCAAAAGCTTAGCACAGTGCCTGGCACATGTTAGACTCTAAATAAATACTAGCTGACTGGCTGACCACCCTATCTCACCTCTTCATTTTGTGAAATGGGTATGCCTGAGACACTATCAGTAGAGTTTCTTTCCTTGAGGTTAACAAGTGTCCTATTTTAAAAGGCACAATTCCTCCTGGGATGGCTAACATACTCAGTGCTGATCTTTCTTTAGAGTGAATTAGTTTAATGAGATCTCTTCCCAGGTGGTAATGGGGAATTTTGATGGGGTGGAGAAGAAGGGGAGGAAGGAAGAGGCATGGAGCTTTACTGAACAAGACAGGCCTGTTAATGGTGCCCCAGTCATTTTGGGATCTTCCTCCAGAGCCCGTGTTGTCCTCATTGATGAATACTTCACATGGCCTATTGTATCTAGCCAGCCCCAAGCATGATTTTCTTGCCATAGCATAGACCCATCCCCCAACACATACCCCCACCCACCCCCTTTCCCTATTTGGAACTTGTTATGGTTCAGTCACGTCTGACTCTTGACTCTAGTTTGGGGTCTTCTTGACAAAGATACTGGAGTGGTTTGCTATTTCCTTCTCCAGCTCATTTGACAAATGAGGAAACTGAAGCAACCAGGATCCAGTGATTTGTCCAGGGTCACACAGCTAGTAAGTATCTGAGGCCAGATTTGAACTCAGGTCTTCCTGATACAAGCCTGGCGCCCTATCCACTTCACCACCTAGCTGCTCTCTTTTGTCAGTAACACTTTTTTCCTTGCACCATACCTACTAATGAATGTGCCATGCCCACTGCTACTACCCCCATTAGATTGTACACTTCTTGAGAATGAAGAAGGTCACTCTTCATCTTTTAGCACGTGTCCTATGCTGAGTATATTATCTCTTTCACAAATTGAATTGAATCCAGTTGAATCAACTGGGATTCAAGGCAGTATAGGAGGAGAAGGAAGGAAAGCTAGAATAGAAGATTTCTTTAGGGAAGAAAATGGTCAAAGGGAGTGACTCAAAGACAACTGAAAAGAGACAGCTACTTGAAGAAATAACCTATCACTTCTGGCAGGCCTCTCTTTGAGGAGTGAAACCCAGGATGACAACATTTCTTATTTGGGGCCTAGCCTCATGAAGTAACTCAAGGGTCATCGATCCCCCAGAGGCCACATTTAATTACCCAGACATTGTGGAGAGCTACTGTAGTTATGAGAAGAGAACAGCGTACAGTGGAGGGAGCACAACACTAGCAGGAAACAGGGGTGTAAGGAAGCTGAGTGGAACAGGAAAAGAAAAGCACCATATGAACAGCAGGTGAGCTGGGCACCCTTCGACCTACATTAGCTACCATCTGGGAAGCCAGCAAAGAGGTGACCTATGTCCTGTTTGAAACTCCTCCTCCACGTCAGTCCTATGAATTTAAAAAGGAAAGGCCAGACCTCTCTGGCATAAACTCGTGATTTTAGAAGGGGCCAACTTTCTACCACAAGGGGATATAGCCTGTCAGACCACCCCATGGGCTGCACCATACAGTGAATGTGGCTCCTCTCACTCTCACTACCAGGGCAGTCTGTGCACCACAGGCATGAGCCCGGATCCTGCAAGTTCTGATGAAATAATCTGAGTTGTGCAACTATATAACTCAGCCAACATAGTGTTTAGGGGTCACTACATTTTCAAGTACAACCCCAAAACATGTAAACTCTACTTTCAAAAAAAACAGAGGTGTACCTGAGTCTCTATAGCAATGGAGTAGTTGACAGTACCAGCCTCCGAGTTGGGCAGCTCTGGGTTCCAGTCCTACCTCTGAAACTTCTTAGCTATGTGATCATGGGGAAATCACTTAGGTGCTCAGTACCCCCCAGGCAACTCTATAAGACAGCAAGTTATAGAAGAAATGCCCATCTACATAGGTAAAAGGAATATCCTAACTGGGAGTTCTCCACAGCAATGAAATCATTGGTCTGGAACAGTAGAAATCACATTTCCAGAGCTTATTCATCTGGTGAAGTCACAGCCCTAAATATACCATCACTCTCATGGGGAAAAGTCCCTTGATGGAATTCACTGAAACAACAATTTAAAATTTAAAAATGACAGTTACTCGAAAGACGCCGCTTCTTTGACATGGTGATATGCCCCTTTTCACTAAAAGTGATCACTCCCACCTCAAATGTTCTTAGAGCATTTATCCTAGGTCTCCCTTTTGTCAGTAACACTTTTCCATTTGTACCATACCGACTCTTTCTCCCTTTCCCTCCCTTCTTCTTCCTCTTCCCCCACACTGTGGCATCTTCCAAGGTTCAGTGGTTTTCCTCTACTCTCCTCTCTATACTCATTTCCTCAGAGAATTCATCTCTTCTTTTGGCTTCAACTACCAAGTTATTTCTATAAGGAAGACAAAACAGATCTGTATTCCCAAGCCTTATTATCTGTTAGCTAGGCCTTAATCCATTATTTCTAGCTACATATTGGACATTTCCATTTGAATGTCCTGCCCATCACTTCTAAGTCAACATGTCTAAAACTAAACTCATCGTTTTTTCCAGCAGACTATTTCTCCTCAATTTCTCCATTTCTGCTTAATAATAACAACATCCTCCCAGTCTCACAGACATGATCTTAGGATCATTACTCCTTATAGCCAATCAGTAATCATATCCTATTGATTCATCCTTTACAGTGTCTCTCAGTTTCATCCCTTTCATTCCACTCCCACCCTTAACCACTCTAATAACGAGGCCTCCACCCCTCAGGCCTAGATTACTGCAATAACATCCCAACTGGTCTCCATAAATCTGCTCTGTCCTCCCTTGGGTTAATTCACCCTTTGTACCACTGCCAGATTAATCTTTCTATAACATTGCTTTTGATTATGTCACTGCTTGATTTAGAAGGCACAATGCCTCCTCATTGCTTATCCAGTTAATTTCAGAATCTTCACCAGAGCTTATGGGGTTCTCCATACTTCAGCCCCAGTCAGCCTCATCTTAAGCTGCTCCCCAAGACAAACCCTCTCCTTCAGTCAGATTGCCGTTACTGTATCCTACACCTGAAAAGTTCCTTCTTCCCTCCATGCTTTTGCCCAAACTGTTTCTCCTTCCAACATCAGTTTCCCATCTCCACCACCACCTAGAAGGTCCACACCAGCTCTTGTTTTTGTTTTTGTTTTTTTGGCTAAGCAGTGGGGTTAAGTGACTTGCCCAGGGTCACACAGCTAGTAAGTGTGGTGTGCCTGAGGCCGGATTTGAACTCAGGTCCTACTGAATCCAGGGCTGGTGCTCCATCCACTGAGCCACCTAGCTGTCCCTGCAGCTCTTGTTAATGGAAGTTTCAATCCTTCCAGACTTCCCCTTCATCAAGCCTCCCAACAATGAGTTTTGTTTGTCAGTAAACTCAAAGCTGAGATTTGAACCCAGGTCAAGGCCAGTGTTCTTTCCATTACTGTCGTTCTCTAGTTTTGTCCTGCTTTTTCTTTTTGCCCCATGTAGCATTTTCCTGGCTAAAGGGTAATTAGTTTCAAGACAGGACCTGTCTCACCACTGTGCATAGCTATGTATATACTCCTTCCCTGCTACCATAGGAGAGGGAGCCTTCCTCAACTCCAGTCCCAAAGCCCACTCAACAAACAAAACACAGTGTTGTTGAGTAAAGGTTATTTTTATTTGTGTCGTAGAGTGTAAATATGAACCAGATTTGGAAGTATAGAATGTAACAGTTCAGTAGAGTTGCTAGAAACCATTGGAGTCAACAACGGCAGAAAATTTTTGTTCTTGTTTTTGAATTTTGGTAAGCTTAAATAACATCTGCTTTAAACAACAGACCTATCCACTGACTATTCCGTTTGTCTTCCACCCTACTTTGTGGCTGCCTAATTCTCTCTTTGCCTCTTTTTGTTAACCCATTCAGCACCTAGTCTGTAGGGCCGCACCTCTGGATATGTGGAGTAGCACCAGGTGAATTGTTGGAATAATAGAAATGTATTGACACAGGAAGTGATTTCCCACTCTCTTCGTCTCACGGGGCAAACACTGAGTTGTGCTAATCAGGCCGGCCCGTGAGCCTGTGCCTTCATGAGATTTCAGAGGGAGAAAACAAGAGCAAGGCTGAAGTCTGTTACATTGCAACATCAGCACATCCAGTATTTGAAAACAGCAATATAAAAAGCAGTAGGCAAAACAGCCATCCAACTCATAGAGTGGATCGAGCATTTTGAGAGCCGGGAGATATAGATCCTGACAGTGCAGAATTCTGTCCCCTCTGTGGCATCCTGCCCATGCAATATCATCAGAAATGTTCACAGACAATAATATGTTATTATCACAGACAAGTTATACGGCTGTCTAAGAACAAGAGCAGATATAGGAGATTTACCTGTCATCCAGATGGTGGGATATGAAATTGCTGCCGAAGTAACAGTCTAGGCACTTGAAATATTATTGTTAGATTGTTAAAAACTAAATAAATTAACATATATAGAATAAAATAAATACATAATTTAAAAAGCTTTTTTTTTACAAACAAAAATATCTGTTAAATTATTTTTCTATGTAGGCAAAGTCCCAAAGTTCAGTGTTCTGGGCCTTGTAATCTTTCACAGTTAGCTCATCAGCTTGTAGAGTCCAAAAAGCAGATTTCTCAGTGACTACTGGAGTACTTGGCTTCTCAGTCTTTTTTTTCCCTTCATTCTAAAGCCCACAAATCTCTCCTTCTTCTTCAGTCAAAGACTTTTGGAGCATACAGAACTTTACTGGCATTTTCAATCCAAAAGATTAAATGCATAAACAAACTTCTGTTTGGGGGGAATGGGGTGGAGAGAAGAACATCGTCTCTTTCTTTAGCCTTTTTCCTCTCCAGATTCCCTTTGACATAATCTACTTGGCACTTGGAGGCTCTGGCATTTTGAGGAAACAGTTGTAGAGGCCCAATTGATACATCAGCTTGGGACTAAGGAGTCTTCATCTTCATGTATGTTGGGAAAATGCCTCCAGTTGGCAAAATTTGCAGCTGTGCTTTTGGGTCTTCTCAGGAGGTAGCACATCCCAGCTGATACCTGCAGCCCAACAAAAAGGATTAAGTTTCCAATGTTTCTTGGGTCCAGTATTATAATCTATTGTTTTTTTACTGTTGTTTCATTGGAGGTGGGAAGGGATAGCTACACCAAATTTTCTATTATTGAGAGTGATGAGAGTAAGAAATGGGGTTTCAAATGTCAAAATAAAAAAGAAAGCTGAGGTCTGTAGGTCATAGTATTCCTATTGCTGCATCTCTACCAACTCTGAACAACTCCAAAGCACCTGCTCTTCTATAATGATAGATCAGTTCTATCCTGGGAAGTAATCCCATTTGGTAAAAAGAGCCCTGATTAGTGCTCAAAATCACAGCTTTGCCACTTACTAGGTACATGACCTTAGGTAAGTCTCTATGAGCCTCAGTTTTCTAATCTACAAAATGGGAATAATGCTTGTCCTATCTCTGTCATAGGATTATTGTGCAGGTAAAATGAGATAGTATGTTTCTAAAAGCCCTTTGGAACTACAAAGTGCCATTCAAATGAGAACAACTATTAGGACAGACTATGGTGGAGTGGAAAGAACTGGAGTTGAGGGTTCAGAGGACCTAGGTTTGAATTCCAACTCTGCCATTTAGTACACAGTAAATTCTTAATAAATGGCCTACCTCCCAGTCCATATCTACCTGTGTGACCTTGGACAAGTCACTTAACCTGGCTCCAGACCTCTGTTTCTTTATCTGTAAAGTGAGGGGGATTGGCCTAGATGGCTTTGAAAGTCCCTTCCTTCCAGGCCTAAGTCTATGACCTATTTCTTTCTTTCTTTTTTTTTTTTAAGGCAACTGAGGTTAAATGACTTGCCCAGGATCACACAGCTAGTAAGTATCAAGTGTTTGCTCTGAGACCGGATTTGAACGCAGGTCCTCCTGACTTCAGGGCCGGTGCTCTATCCATTTCGCCACCTAGCTGCCCCTTATGACCTATTTCTGCATAGCAACTCTGCTACTCTATAGTTTACCTCCAAAAGGAAAGTTCCAGCTAGAGCGGGGAAGGGAAAGAAGCAGGGAAGACAGGTATCAGAAAAGAGAAAAGGAACAGGAGCCAAATGAGACAAATTAGAGAAAGGCCATAACTGAGGTTGGGAGCATTTTCCAGGGGCAAACGGAACATGAAGCAGCTAAAGTCAGAGAAGAAAGATCATTTCTGCCAGCTAGTAGACAGGTAAGATAGACGTCCAGAAGACCTGAAGCCTATTAGAGCAGGAATCCCTAACCTGGAGTCTGCAGGAATTCACAGATAGATGTCAAGGGTGGGGGGAGGTGAGGGTCTGTGAACTTGGATTGGAAATCAATTGCATCTTTATTTCTACTAAGCATTTCTTTCAAGTATGAATTTTTTAAACAGAACATGATTCTGAGATTGGGTCCATAATCTTCACCTCACTGCCAAAGAAGTCCAGGACATTAAAAAAGGTTAAGAATCTCTGTCCTAGAGCACCCAGAGAATCTGAGAGCCAGCAGTTGTCTTAAAAAGCACAAAAACAGCTAGCTCATGAGTGGGCCTACCCCTGCTCCCAGGATATATGCCAGGATTATTACCGTAAACACTCAGGATTTCCATCAGTGGGCAGCAGGAGCCCCCAGCTTCACTTTCTCTTCACTTTCTACATCATAAACTCCTCTTTTATGGTACCTAAGGAAGGAAAACAAACTTCATGAGCAATACCCCTGGCACAGCAATCATCAGTCTCTAGGATGAAAAAAAGACCTGGGCCCTTCTTATTTCACTAGATTTCTTCCTAATGTTTTCATTCCCCTGGAGAGAGAGAAACTGAGGCCCCAAAATAAAAATAACTTCACCTAGAAACTGCATCGGATACCTCTTCAAGATAGTAAACTATTGAGCAGAATCTGCTGTTACTCTCTGCTGCTCAGAAAAGCACAAACATTCACAGGTTATCCAAAGGGCCACCAGACAAAGACCTGACTTGACTTTTGAGGGAAGCTGGCTTTGACTAAAAGAGGGTTATAGGATCAGGCTAAATTCCTTTAACTGATGCCTTGACTACTCAGCAACAATTCTGACATCAGCAAAATGGGGTCAAAACTTGGGAGGAAAGGAAGATGGGGAGAAGAGTGGATGGAATTTGCAAGGAAATGAAAATGGGTTGATAGGGTACATAAGGATAGAGGGAAATCCCTGGAGGAGAGGGGTAGGTTCTAATCCAGAAGGTTTTGCCTTGGGTGCCAATGAGTTCATCTCACCCCAGGAGAAAAGAGGTTCAGCTAATTTATAAAGGCAACAGAACAATAAACTAGGAATCCAGTCTAGCTTATCTGCAGGGGACGGGGAGGAGGGCTCAGATCAGGTAGTGTTTCTATCCACCCTCATCCCTTCAACACCACTCCTGGTTACACTGGCAGACGTTCACAGTAGAAGGAAAAGAGAAGACGTAGCAGAAGTACTCCAAATGACCCACTTCCTACAACCTGTCAACGACTCCCCGTGCCTTCCCCTCCCTGGAGAGACTGTAAAGGATGTTTAACCGAGGGAAGAGAGGACACAAGGGAAATATGACAGTTATCTTCAAGTGTGGGAGAGAACCTAGATTTGTTTTGTTCAGCCCCAAAGGGCAGAGCCAAGAGCAAGGAGTAGAAGTTTCAGAGGCAAATTTAAGCTTTCTAAAACTAGAATGAGCTGCCTCTGGAAGCAAAGAGCTTCCCCTTACTGGAAGGGGTAGGGAGAGAGAAAATGAGCATTTCTATAGTACCTAAATGTGCCAGATATTGCACTAAGCACTTTTTACAAATGTTATCTCTTCCGGTCTTCACAACCACCCTGGGAGGCAGGTGCTATTATTAACCCCATTTTACAGATGAGGAACTGAGGCAAACAGAGATTAAGTAACTAGCCCAGGGTCATATAGCCAGATTTGAACTCAGGTCTTCCTAACTCCAGACCCAGGCCCACAATACCACCTAGCTGGAGAGAGGCTGGATGACCACCTCTTGAGTATGCTGTGTCAGGGATTCTTTTGGGTTTGTAAATTCCACCAGATGGCCAATGAGGCCATCGAGGGTGAGGCCAATGAGGGCCATCTGGAGTGCCACAAGTAGAATGCCACCAAGACATCTTACCTGAACATGAGCAGCCCAGCAACGATGAGGAGACAGACTGAAGAGAGCACTACGGATACCACTGCCAAGATTGTTGTATGGTCGTAGCCATACAAGGGGTTTTCCACAGGGAGACTCAGTCCGTGACACCGTTCTCCATGGTATCCTGTTTGGCAGCTGGAGGAAGAAGAGAACAAAAACGTGGCATGGTGAGGCACTTGGTTCTCCTACTTGAATTTGGTTCTTTCTCCTTTTTGGTGCCCAATGTGGGAGAGCTGGGTTCTGGAGACCAAAGTCTGAATGCCCCCAAACTCTAGGATTCTCATCAATGACTCAGGGAATCACTAGAGAATACATGCACTAGGACCATGAAATTTTCATATAGTCCAAGCCATTCAGACTTCTCTGGCTTTTTCTTTGGAAAAGCAACATAGCTTCCATAGGATGGGTCATAAAGCCAGAGCTAGAAGGGAAGGGAGAGAAGGGAATCAGCATTTATATAGTACCCACTGTGTGCCAGGCACTGGGTTAAGTGCTTACAAATATCATCTCATGGGATCCTCACAACCACCATGCAAGGTTGGTACTGTGTTATTCCCATTTTACAACTGAGGAAACTGAGGCAGATAGAAGTTAAGTGGCTTTACCAGGGTCACACAGCTAAGAAGTGTCTGAGATCTCATTTGAACTCAGGTCTTCTCAACTCTAGGATCAGTGCTCTATCTATCTAGCTGCCTCTTCCAGCTAGAAGAGACCTCAGGGACCACATAGTTCAATCCCAACATTTTATAGATGAAAGAGTGTCTTACCCGAGCTCATAAGTGTCAAAGGTGGGATTTGAACCAAGGTATTCTAACCCTAGAGCCAGCATTCCTTCTACTGTATCATAACAGCCTTCATTCCACAATTTCTATTCAGAGACTTGAGTTTGAATCCCGATACAACTACTATTTACTATTTGTGTGACCTCGGGCAAGTCACTATACCTCATCTGTAAAATGAGGCAGTTAGGCTACACAAAGGGCCCTTCCACTTCTAAATTTTGTGGTCCTATGGACAACACTTCAGTTCCTGAGTTTAGAAGTATTTGGTGCTTCCTGGTCTCCATTTGCAGATTTCACTGCTTGTCCTCAAGCCCCTGTCCTTATCAAGGCTTATCCCTTATTTTCTCCTCTTTTGCTTCTTCAGAGCCAGGTAAGATTTGTAAAAGAAAAGACACTGAGATGAGAAGTTTTGTACTCTGTCCCAGAGGCTGTTGGCTTTTCCCTCTAGCACCTGGTTTCCATTTACTGGGCAGCGTGAGGACAGAGATCCCTAGGTTTGTGAGAGATTAAGGTCCAGGAACACAGGGCTGACTGCTCTTTGGGCCCTCAGAAGCCCTCTGTCCCCTGGCCATTGTGGCTGCTGAGGCGGGTGTGTCTAGGCTGATGTGGGGAGCATGTGGATAGCTGACATCCTAAGCCAGATCCACAGAGCAGCCAGTGACAGGAAATGCCGGACTATGTCAGAGTCCTGAGGCTGGCCCTAGACTTCTGCCTTCAAGGGGCAATGGAGGGTGGGGGAAGCGGCTCTCAAGAACCCGCAGGCCTGGCTGTGCACATAGGAATTAGGAACAAAGGTTCCGCATCCCTGTGGCCAGAGGAATTCTGCCTGTGACCCAGCCAGGATTATAAGGATTCCTAGCTGGGTGATTAAGCTGTCCTGGGAGAGATGGGTTCTAGGTTTTTCTGGGGCCCAGTCTGACTTCTGTTTGTGATCCTCTTAACTGCAATTATCATGTAAATATGAAGGAGGGGGTGTTGTGACAGGTGTCTGGGAGTGGCTGACCCCCTCCAGACTGTACATGGCTTGGATGACTTCTTTCCCTCCAAGATATTTGTAGTGCCCAGCGAGGCCTGAGTTTGTGCTCTGAGGTGGTTTTTTACCTGTTATAGATCATGAATTCTGAAGTGAGAGAGCTCATCTCTCAAGATGATGGAAATCTCAGAGTTGCAAAAGGTTTCATAGGCCTGAATAGGAAATCACTTCAACAAAGCCCCTGACAAGTAATCATTCACCTTCTTGGTGAAGACCTCCTGTTCTGAGGAACTCACTACCCCCTGAGACAGTTCATTCCTATACAGATGGCTCTGAGCTTTAGGAAATTCCCTAAGTCTGCCCCCTCTGCAACTTCCGCTCATTACTTCTTGTTTGCTTGGCTTTGGCCCTGAGAAGAAAACTAGTCCACTCCCTCTTTTATACAATAGCCCTTTAAATACTGAAGGCGATTATCACAGCCCTCCTGCAGGGAGTAATTAACCTTGCTTGATTTATCTGAACCCCACCTGTCTACCCTGCATCAGGCTCCTCCATACCCTCACCCAGAAATAAACTCAACCCTCTCCTCAGCTCATCTATACTTTCAACTTCCAACCCCTCCCCTTCCTCCTCCCCCACCACTCCCCAAGACTATTAATAGGTTTATTACTTTGCCAGAAGCAGTTTTGTTTGAGTTCTCCCAGTTTCCCCTCAGTATAGACCTGAGCCAAAGTGTTTCAGGCCTAGATGAAGACTTGGCCTTCAGCCTCGGGACATAAGGAAACAGAGCACCCTGCCTGGTTTCAAACATCAGATCATCTCCTGTGGCCAAATAGTTCCACAGAACAAAACAAACAGACCAAGATAACATTTTCCTTCCCTGGCCTGATCACACAGAAATGATAGAAACATCACCTAGTTTGCCTGGACCAATGAAAACAAGACAAGAGGCACAAAGCTCATGCTAGATCTTCTTCCCCTCCTTTTTGAAAGCAAGTGCTAACCCTGAGTTCAATCAAATCCTAATTCCAATCAAATGAGATAATATTTTTAAAGTACATTGTATGCACTATATAAATGCACATTTCTGAAACATAGTAGGCACTATATAAATGCATATTTCCTTCTATTCTCTCCCCATCCCCATCACTTGCATTGGAGCTTGGGCAAGGAGTAGAAACCAGCAGACAGAGCTTGGGCTGCTAGACAACCTTGGTAGGCAGAGGGTTTCTTTCCTGTGCTGGCTGATTTCTAGATCTAGATAGAGTTCCTACAACACTTGCTGACAACTTCTCTTTGGGAAGAAGGCCATTTCCCAGTCATGTGCTGCAGAGATAGGGATTCCTCTCCTCTGCTCAAGGATTTCTCCAGGGTGGCATGAGGAAAAGTCACAAAGGTGACCACCCATCACAGACATCTCTTCTGAGGCTGTTGTGAGGGAGCTTGGTTTCTGCCTCCCAGAACAGCTAGAGACACAGCTTGGTATCACACAGACAAGGTCCTCTCCCTCTCCTGTGTGAGAATTCTTGGATGCCTGTGGGATCCATCTTGCACACATCAGAAAGTACCCAGCTATAGGGTTTTCAGGCTGAGGACTTCCTGAGGAAAGGGACAACAGGGTAGCTGTCCATGCACACATCCAGCCTGCATGTGTTTATGAAGTGGAGGCCAATCAGAGGGTGGGATAAGCATGGCATAAATTTCTGCCCCATTCGCCTTCTGGTGCCCTCTTGCCAACCTCCACAAAACAGACTGGTGCTGTCTCCCATCATGAGAGAGAGAGACACTGGGCAGTGTTCCAGGGATTTATTCTCCCAGAAAAAAGTAGGAGCAATGCAGGTTGCTCTCTGGTCCTTGGCACATGACCCCTTGTGTCCTGTGGGCAGTCTGACCTTGCTGTCTTGTGGCTTTCCACTATTGCCCTGTTCTGAAGGGCTCTCTTCCTGTGGGAGGAAAATGAGCTCTCTGGACTTCCCAGTCCTTCACCTAACCCTCTCAGGTAGCTTACTCAGATGATAGAAATAAAAATCTGCATCAGAGCCATGAGATTCAGTTACATAATCCCTCTCTGCCCCCATCCTGAGTCAAAAGGATAATAATGTAAACACCCTAATATACCCACTCCCCCTCCTTTACAGACACCTCCCCACCCTACTCCTGGCTCACACATTGGAGGGAGATGAGCATATCTCCAAACATGTGGGTCCATTCTAAGCATCTGGGGGTGGGATCAAGTGTCCTGCTCAGAGCCAGCCACTCAAACTCTGCACATTCCTCCTGTGCTGTGTCCCATTTCGGAGCTCATCTTACAGTAGAGGCAAGAGCCACTCAGGGTCTCAGAGATGCATCTTGCACCCTCTCTCAGAGCACGAATCCAGGCCCTGTCAGGTACTACCACTATTGGGAAAGTGGCAGAAAGAGGCCATCAAAGTCAGGTTAAGCCATAGAGGGAGTCAGGTAAACCCCAAGAGTCAGTGAGATACCTCCTATAACACCAGTACCTACATGATAATCGTGTTAAAGGATCACAAACAAAAGCCACACTGAGCTCCAGAATAATCCAGGACCCATCTCTCTCAGGACTGTTAGCAATCCTCACCATCCTAGCTGGGATCACAAATTTTCTCAGGCTATGGAGATGAAAAAAGTCTTTGCTACTAATTCCTATGTGTCTAGTCATGTCTGTGGGCTCTTGGGAACTGTTACCTCCACCCTCCATTGCCCCTTGAAGGCAGAAGTCTAGGGCCAGCCTCAGGACTCTGACATAGTCGGCATTTCCTGTCACTGGCGGCTCTGTGGATCTGGCTTAGGGTGTCAGCTATCCACATGCTCCCCACATCAACCGAGACATAACCTTCCCAGCAGCTGTACTGGCCAAGGGACAAAGGGCTTCTAAGGGCCCAAGGAGCAGTCAGCCATGTGTTCCTGGATATTGATCTCCAACAAGCCCAGGGCCCTCTGTTCCCAAATCATGTGCTCAGTAAATCAGAACAAGGAGCCAGAGGGAAAGCCAACAAGCCCTTGGCAGTGTGCAAACTTTCTGTCTCCATCTACCAAATCTTGCCTCCTCTCTCCTCCAAATCTCAGCTGTCTTGGTAGGTAGGAGAGGAGAAAATGTGGGGTAAGACAATTATTTCAGATGAGGGGATTGTGAGAAACAAAGACCCCTAGGAAAACCAGAAATTGTCAAACACTTCTGGCCTAATGCTGCAGGTTACTTGCAGTGACCAGTCTGGGGTTATGGGTGGAGTGAGAGTAAGGCAACCGGTCTGAGCCTCCAGCAGCAGAGCTGAGGAGGGCCTGATATCCAGCCGGCCAAAGCATCAGACCAGTTTAGCTTGGGGAGAGGCAAAGCCAAATTCCTGGCTGGAGGCCAGTTTCGTGCCCTCAGTGCTACTGCCTCCACCCTGGAAGATACTGCCAAATTTTGTTTTGTTTTGTTTAAAGATTCAAAACCTCACTCTGGTCTCCAAGTTTAAATTAGGTGAGAAAACAAGTATTTCCCTGGCTATCCCTGAGTCCCAGAAATACTACACTGCTAGTAAAGACCTAGAAGGCATCTTAAAGGAAGCGTTTCACAGCTACAAACGAGGAACTACTAACTGCAAAAGAAAGGCAGAGACCTAGGGTTTGTCTTGCTAGCTGCAAGGCATAGGAAATGTGGTGGCTTTAAAAAGCAAGTAGAATCATAGCAATGAGAGGTGGGTGAGATTTATCAAATCAACTGAACACCCTCTGTGGGGTTAGCAGGCAGATCACTCCCTGTAGCATTCTCCTGGCCTTGTTTTAAAGTCTTTCATGAAATGAGGCTTCTTCCAGTTCTCCCCCTGCCTCTTTGTGCTTGCCTCTGGGACACTAGCGACATTATTCTCGGGGAGTATAGCAGTGCGATCCATCTCTGTGCTGGGCCTCCCTCAGCCCCACATTCCATCTCTGAACCCAAACCCCAGATTGCCCCTTGAGGCTGGCACAAGAGAGAATTCAAATGTTGCATGACTTAAGATGAGGTACCCTTAGAATTAGTTTCCTTTTTCCTATTAATCCTGCACACAGGAAATACTTTCCTACCCCATGTATTCCCAAAGACAAACGTTCCCTTGCCTTCCCAGTGGCCCCACCAAGTTCCTCTCTTTTCCTTTAACTCCCATCCTCAGTCTGAAGGAGAGGGCTCTATCCATCCCTACAGATTGTCCAGCCACCTAGGATTGTTAATTTAGATCTGGAAGGGACTTTCATTGTTATCTAGTCCAACTCCATCTTACAGGTGAAGAAACTGAGACCCAAAGAAGTGAAATGATTTGCCCAAAGTCACACAAATAATAAGTGGCAAAGCCAGGTTTTGAATCCTGGTCCTCTGATTTCAAATCTTTCATCTCTGTACCCAAGTATACAAGTAGTACAGACATATATGTACTCTCAAGGATATATATTTATATATATACATATATATGTATATATATATATATGTATGTATATAGTATAATCTGTGAGGGCTAGGAAGTAAGCTGGGGCAGCACTTTCACAGATTCCTTCTGGAGGGAAAGTGCTGTCACATTTTTTATTCTGAAAGAGGTAAAGGGGGAGGAGGGGAAAGAGTTGTCCTGGAAAGGATAGCCAGGTTTCAAGTGCCAGTTTCTTGAGTTAGACAGCTCATTTCTGGGGAAGAATGAAGCATCCAAAAAAACACAAGAATGTCACAAAAGCCTACGGTTCAGGAAATTGCATCCAAATAGGGGGCCCTTCTGTTGACTAAAAATACTCCCCTCCTCCCCATTTCCGTTCTGTGAGAAATTGTGAATTCGAGGAACAGCACAGAGGAGAAACATGGATGACACATTTCCCAAGAGTCTGGGGTTAACACTTACATGCACGATGGCATTCGAAGTTCTTTCAAATATTTGCATGATCCGTGGATGCAATAGTCTTTGTACTTCCGCAAACAGGGGTCTCTCTTCCGCCCCATTCCCTTGCCTTTTCTTTTCTTCTGCCCGTTTTCTTCCTTGCTTGGAGTGACCAGAGCTTGTGGTTTGGAAGAGAATGCAACTAGAAGGACAAAAGAAAGGGACTCCTGTCAGGTGTCTGGTTCTCCAAAAGAAAGGACATTGGAAACATCTGATAGAAACCCCTTCTCCCACCCAGGCTCCCAGACTCTTGGTTCATGGTTATTCTCCAAGAGTATCAGAAAATTTGATCTTAGGTTTCTCAGGCAAAAACTGAAGAGGAAATAGAGACGAGACAGAAGCAAGGCATTTCACAAACCCTTGCAGGGGAATCACTTCAAGCATGCAGGCTTCCATCCGGTGATTCCATCCAACATATTGGGCAACTCTGCCAACCTTATTCGCCCCCTACCCCCATTCCTAAGGAACTCAGAATTGCAATCGATTCTATTTTGTCCTATATTAGCCTCATTTCCCGAAGTGAGCATGATGACCTACTTCCAGGGGAACAGCGTCAGAGAAGGAAGCTGCTTTTTCCTGGGAGGGCACTTGAGGAAGAGAATGAAGAGCTTTTTAAAAATAAATGGCCACTGTCTTCAAACTGCTCAGCCTCAGATGATAATCAGCTCTCCAGTACCATGAGTAGGCCTGTTTCCTCAGTGAAGGTGCACCAGCTTATATTGGTGCTAAAAAGCAAAGAAAGGACTTTGGCATTATGGTCAAAGTCAGTAGACTAGCTGTCTAGATCAGACAATATAATGTAGGGTGTCCCAAAAGTCTTCGTGTAGTTTTAAGCTTCTAATGGCTTAAAAACACACTAAGTCTTTTGGGATACCCTATATTTGCTCTTCTTCATCCCTTCCCTTCCAGTCCCTTCTGCAGTTCATTAGCAAGGCTCAAAGGGTCATTCTCATTCCTCCTTAAATGCTCCTATTTATAGCTCTCTCAGACCTGAGAGGAAAAAATATATACAAGGGTTAGAGAGATGGAAAATAGAGGAAATGACCAGAAGAGGCTGGGGGTGTTTTTAAGGTTGGAACAGCAGCAAAAGAAGTAGTGAGGAAAATCAGCTCTGCTCCATGCTTCCAGCTGGGGCTGGCAAGACACTCCCCTTCGATTAGTGCAGGAGTCTGATCTACATCCTTCATCCACTCCCAGAGTCTGGAAAGAGTGATCTGCCCATGTGTCTCCCACCACACACATCTGCCATACATGTGTTAAGTGTAAGAGTCAGTTCCACTAACTCTGGTCATAGAGGGGCTTAGGGTGGGGAAGGCAAAGGTCAAAGAGTTCCCAGAAAGGAGGAGTCCTAGCACAAAAACCAAAATTGAGAGCTAAGAAATGGAGATGGGTAGTGGTAGCAGCAGAGAAAAGAAACTACAGCTAATACCAAGCCCCAGGTCCTACATTTCCTCTGTACCCTATTCTCTGCTTCCCTCTAGAGCAAGAATTCTTAACCTTTTGTGTGTTGTGTGTGTGTGTGTGTGTGTGTGTGTGTGTGTGTGTGTGTGTGTGGCATAGAGTCCTTGGGCAGTCTGATGAAGCCTATGGACTCGTCAGAATGTTTTTGAAGTGCATAAAATAAAATACATAAGATTAAAAAGGAAACCAATTATTTTGAAGTTCAGCTATCAAAATATATGTTTTTAAAGTAGGTTCCTACACATTAAGAACTCCTGATCTAGAACCCAGTGGGAGATGGAGGAGCACTTCGTGCAAACAGAATAAAAATGGCCATTGGTGTGTAGAATGACAGGCCAAAGAAAACCCAAGGATGGAGGGAGAAAGTGACAAGGTGACAGAGTCCCTGCCCCAGGGGAGAGAGAAACGGTGACTCAAGCCTATGGAGGTATGAGGAGCAGCCTGTGTGGGTGGAGAGTGAGTCACAGCCCAAGCCCTACCCTAGTGGGGGCTACACCAGGAAAGCTCCACCTCCTCCTGTGTGGGGGGAGAGAGAAATTCTAGAGGAAGGGTGGGAGCACAGGCTAGAATACTGCAGCCTGACTCGGTTTATCCAAGAGATAGAGAAAACAAATTAAAGCAAAGCTCCCTGAGGCAGCATCACAAGGTAGAGGGGAGGAAGCCATAGGCTGCTGGTCTGCCAGGCCTTCTGGTTGCTGCTATACTCCAGGTTACTATTTTCCTAACCAAACAGATTACGAAGTGATTATGACAAGCCACACCCCATCCCCTCCCCTTTCCCTAGGAATCCAGCACCGCTCCACCTACAAGAATTACAGTTGTGAAAGAGGGGGGGCGGGCAATATAATGCCCTGGCTTCTGGACTCTGCACCAGGTACTAGCTATTAAAGATCTGCATCTAGGGCAGGGGTTCTGAACACTTTTTGTGTAAAAATACACAAAATAGGATATATCCAAAGGAGGCCAATTATATAGAAATATGGTTTATCAAAGCATTTTTAAAAACAAGTTCACAAACCACAGGTTAAGAATTCTTGCCTCATCTAAAAGGAACGGGCCCCACTAGACCTAACCCTTGTTCCAGAAGGAAGGGTCTCAAACTGTGGATACTCTGGAAGAGTGGAGCAGGGATGTCTGGACACTAACCCTGGCCTGGAGAGTTAATTTTAATTTGACCCTTCGGGCCATGTGGTCAGGATGGACATATGGTATATCTCACAGAGCACCAAGGTGTCCAGAGACCACAGAAGCTGCAAGAAAGATTCCTAGACACATAATTGATATTTTTAAGCTGCCTTCACCCTTGCCTCCTGGGGGCATTCAATTCAACAAACATTTATCAATGGCCTGCTATGTGCAAGGGACCGTGTTAGACACTGGAATTACAAAAATGAAAAATGACTATTCTGGCCCTTGAAGAGCTTACAGAAAACACTGATGCTCACCTTCTATATTCTCTAGGGTCCTGACTTCCCATGGGGGGGAGAGGGGTGTCAAATGTTCTGCCTAGAACTCTCCATCATGCCCATGAGTTAGGAAAGTAACTTGAGGAGAACCTAACCAAAGGACTAACCCAACCACAAAGTCTCATCAGAAAGGAAAAAATCACTGACCTGTCCAGTCTCCAAGTAAACTGACTAATTCAGCTGTCTTCAGCTGCAAAAGGAGGTTGTAACTGGACTGACTCAAACATAAGAACAAGTAAGAGACAGGTTCAGAAAGTGCCAAGATACCCTCTCACTCCTATGAATGGTACAGGGCAGCTCTTAGGAATTTCCCAGGAAGCAGGACATTCAGGGCTTCTGCTCACCACCTGGTAAGCACTCACCATTCTGCTATGCTAAGGCTGATAAATGTCTCTAGTCTCCTATTCTCTCCCCAGCCATTGGATATGGAACCATTTAAGGATCTGGGCTCTCCTTAGACTGTCTGGACTTTAACCCAGATCAGATTAGCTCAGAAATTCCCATTGAGATGCATTTAACTTTGTGTTGGCTGCCTTGGTCAGATGTTTGGGGTTGACACACTTACCCCTAACAAGGTCATGTTCAGTGTCCTGTAGGTCAAGGACTTCTGTTCTGCTAACGTGTGAATGAAGCATCTGGTTCAAAGATCCAGTGGATGAGTCAGGGTTCTCTGTCCCCCTGTTCTCCGATAGCCGGCTCTGAGCTCGCTCTAGGCTCTCACCATTCACCAGTGCAGAGAACACTGCAAGCCAGGGAAGGAAAGGTGGGGAAAGAGAGCAGTCACTCATCTACCCCAGGGGAATCCTACCCATCTCGGACAAGCACAGCCTCCTTACACATGTACCCAATCCCTACCAGAAGGTGTGCCCCAGAGATCATGGAAAAGGATATGACAGGACCATCTGTCCCAGGGAGAGAATGAATGAAAGGACAAGGCATGGTACCTTGTAGTCACAGGGATCACTTCAGACTCAGATTCTCTATCCTCCTGGACGGCTCTATCTCACCCTATCTGTTTCCTGTGCATCCCTGGCCTCACCATCATTTCTTTAGTTGAAAGAACACTGGCTCTGGAATCCCAGGATCTAGGCTCTAATCTTGCCTTTGACACTTACCTGTGTAACTTTGGACAAATCATTTAACCTCTCTGGGCCTTACATTTCTCATAAGCAAAAATGAGGGGGTTGAGCTGGATGACTTCTGGGGTCCCTTCCATCTCTAAATCTCTGATCCTCACCACCCTTCAAGTCCTCGCCCCTTTTCGTGTCCTCTGGCCACTCCCATACCTTCTCCTTTTGCCTCCTCTACTCCCCACCCCCTATTCTGTCCCCGTATCCTAGATCTGCATCCTGGATAAATCGTACAATCCAAGCTTCACCCTCCCCCCCCCACCCCAGCCCCCTCACCTGCAGCCAGAAGCAGCTTAAGGATAAACGATGACAGCTTCATGTTCCCAAGAACAGAGAAGACCACGGGCCAATAATCCACTGATTATCGCACCGCGAGGGTGCGGGGATCCGGCGGAAGAGGAGAAGGGTAAGGGGCGCTCGCTCACTGGGCCAGGGTCTGAGCGACTGCTGTTGGGAGCGGCAGTGGCAGCTCTGCCTGCGTCCTCCTTCACGCCAATCGCTCCTTCGTCTGTCCGTCTGTCTGTCTGTCAGAGGATTCTGTCTCTCTCAGTCCCAGCGCCTGCCTGCCTTTAACAGGAGCAGCAGCAGAAGCAACAGTAACAGCAGCAGCAGCGGCAACAGCAGCAGCAGCAGCGGCAGCAGCAGCAGTAACGTCAAGCAGGCTTGGTTCCTTCCAGCAGTCTGAGCTGCCTGGAGTCAGAGCCTGAACTAAGTCTACGCCGCCCCGCCCCTCCCGTCCCCGCCTGCCCCGCCCCCTGCCCGGAGTAACTCTATACAAGGGAGGAGGGAGCCTGGCGGCCCGGGAGTGTGCAAGAGTCGGAATCAATCTGGCGCCGACCCCCACCCCTCAGGAGAAATGCTGGGGGAATCGTTTTGGGGTCTTGGCCAAATAAGAGGTCGCCTGAGTGGCCAGGGACGCTGACCAGCAGGCGGCAGAATCCAGCCTCCTTCCTTCCCCATCTCCCTTTTCCATCTCTAGACTTGGAATCATAGACAGAGACTTAGAATGTTAGAGCTTGGAAAGGGACCTTAGAGACCGTCTGGTCCACGAGCCGGTCTCTTTTTACAGATAAGGACACAGTCATCAGTCAAACAACAAGCATTTATAAAGCGTTTACCATGTCGAGGCATTGTGCTGAGCACTAAAAACAGGTCCATCGTTGGCAAGTGACTTGTTCGGGATCATATAGACGATGCCGGTTAGTGCTGAGTCTCCCCAGTTGTCCCCTCCCCGCATCTGCTCCCCTCTTATTCCCCCAACACGTCTCAGTTTTCTAGCCTAACTCCTGCCAAGGAAAGTTGACCGCCCCTCAACAAGGCTAGCCGCTGGCAGAGTTCTAAAAGCACAGTAGTCCCCCAACACACTTTTTTTTCCCCATGCCCCACCCTCCCGTTTTTCCTCACGCTGCTCTAGCTGCCCAGATTATTCCATTCTGGATCTTTTCTCCAGCGTTGCCAATCCCTAGGAAGTGCCACCCCCCCCAGCCGGCCTTGCTTTGATATTTAACAAATATTATTTAATTTTACGAGCACTTATTAAGCCCCTACTGTTTGTGAACCATGCGCAGTTAAGGGGCACAGTGAATAGTGTGCTGAGCCTGGAATCAGAAAGACTCATCTTCACAAGTTCAAATCTGGCCTCGGACACTTACTAGCTGTGGGACCCCGGGTAAGTCGCTTAACCTTGTTTGCCTCAGTTTCCTCATCTGTAACATGAACTGGAGAAGAAAATGACAAACCACTCCAGTATCTCTGCCAAGAAAACTCCAAATGGGGCCACCACCACCAGTCTGTGAACCACAATACCAGATGATGAGGACACAAAATTAAAATGAAGAGTTTACATAATGTGGGGGAGAGGGAAGGAAGAGGATGGGAGGTGGAAATGACATGGACACAAATAAATACAAAATACCTATCAAATAAATAAGGAAATGAGGAAGGGGGCATTGACAGCTGGGGGAATCAGGAAAGGCCCCATGTAGCATACGGCCCTTGAGGGAAGTATTGAAGAAAGTTCAGTATTACAAAAGTTGGAAGTGAGGATGGAGGACTTTCCAGGCATGAAGGACAGCTTATGATAAGGAGCAGAGACAGGAGACAGAATGACATATATTTTTTGCATTGCACAGACCAGTTTTGCTGTGTCACCAAGGGGAATAATGAGAAATTGATCTGGAAAGATAGGTTGGAGTCAGTTTGTGAAGGTGTTAAATGCCAAACTGGGTTTGTATAGTAGGTCCTTAATAAATGCTTGTTGATCGACTGATTTATCCTAATAGTAGTGACTTGCTATCCGTTTGGTAGCTGTAAGGAAGGTGGATTCTAGATGCAGCTAGACCAGCTTCTGCGAAGGTAAGAAGTTCATCCATCTCATACTAAGGAGTTCACGTGTCACCCCACCCAGAAAACAAAACTGAATGTTTACAGGGGCAAGCTGTGCCACCAATTATGGGAATTTCAGGTGACATGTGGTCAAAGAGATGTTTTAGGGCCAGTCTTTCAGAGCCTTTGTCTTTGCCCTTGTGTATTCCTGGGTGAGCTGCTTAACCACTTTGCCTCAGTTTTCGCACTTGTGTGTGATATAGGTATGATAACATTTGTCTTGCAGCGTTATTGTGAGCATCAAAGAGTGTATATTTAGAGATGGAAGACATGTTGGAGGTTCTAGTTCAATCCTTTTGTTTGACAAGTAAGGAAACTGAGGCAAACAGAGGTTAAGTGACTTGCCCAGAGTCACACAGGTAGTATCAGAGCTAGGATTTGAACTCAGATTCTCTGATTTGAAAATCTAGGATGCTCTCCTCTGCATGAAATTCAAAGGAGATAAAAATGAGCCAGCTAGGTGGTGCAGCAGATACCAGGTTTGTAGTCAGAAAGACCTGCATTCAAATCTGGTCTCAGATACTTACTAGCTATGGGACCCTGGGCAAGTCACTTAACTTCTGCCTCAGTTTCTCATCTATAAAATAGGGATAACAATAGCACCTACCTCTTTGAATTGTTGTGAGGATCAAATAAGATAATAATTGTAAAGTGCTTGACACAGCATCTGGCACATAGCACAATATAAATGTAAGCTATTAGTAGTAATATATGCAAAGTGCTTTTTAAAATCTACACAAATGTGAGCTCTTGTTTTTGTCCCAAGTCACACAGCCAGTTACTGGTGGAGCTGCAAGTAGAATACAGGACCCCTCCAATGGATGTGCTGGTTTACACTAGCTCCAGAAAGCTGATTGTTAAATTTTCAGTGTGAGCATTTACACTTGTGAAATCAGCAAATGTTACAAATCAAGGCTTAATTTGTTGTTTTGTTGATTGTCTAGACTTAAGAAGTGATAAAGAAAACGCTAATAATGCAGATAAAACTTAAAAGCATGTTACAATACATTTTTTCCTGGACAGCTGGTTGTTAAACACTCACCAACACATCCCTGACCCTAGATGCCTAGTTCAGTTTTCTCTTCTCTATTCTAGTCTTCCTTCCAACAAATGCTTGCCAAATTGGTTTTAAAAAAAGGCTTTTTTTTTTAAACCTTTCTGACTCCTGACCCCTCCCCAACCCACAGGCCCCGGGGCTTAAATTTCTCAGTTGTCAGAAATGTACCGAACTGTTTTTCTTTGGTTGCCAGCCCTATTCCCGGTGGGCTCAGGCTGGAACCCCCAGTTCTGAGTTAGTGTTCTCTTTTCCCTCTCTTCCCACTCTTCCAGGCTCTCCCTTGTTGTGTGAGCTGGGGCTCTGGGTTCCTTGTGTGCTACCACCATGAATCTGGAAAGAAATCTTACCTGTCATTTCTTTGGCCCAACCCCAGCTCTGGAACAGCAGCTTCCTGGCCGTTGATATCTCTCCAGCCTTTTGATGTTGCCAGGCCAGGGCCAGGGCCAGGCCTTCCTTTCACCCTAGCACCCCCTCTGATTGAGTCCTACATCCCAAAGCCGCAGAGCCACCTGGAGGTCAGGATCCTCCCCTACAAGGGAGGGTGAGAGGAAGCCCTTCTGACCAACTGCCAAGTCACCCTCACCTGGATTCCGGTTCACACCCCGGCACCTTGCCTCGGCTTGCCACTCCCTTCACAGGCTCTGGCCCCTTCCGCCTTCTCAGCCATACATCAGAGATGGCAGGATTCGGCAACTCCAGACTTTCATCATACCTACCCTGCCCTACCCCAGGGCAACCTGTTCCCGTGCACCTTTTCCTCCCTCTGCCCTCCCCCCCCCCCAGCCTACCACCAGGACAGCTCCCCTGTTTATGGCTGCACTAGGCCCCGTTAACTCTTCAGACGGACCACCAGAAGAGTCACAACTCCAGACCGGAAGCCATAGCTTTCTATTAGTCTATTTGACAGATGAGGATAGTTAGGTCTGGATGACTGACTTGCCCTAGATTACACAATGAGTCAGACCAGGTAGGTCCTGGACAGAAACTCTAGGGACCTGATTCCCAGCCGTGGGTTTGGTTCCCAAGGTCTCTTGGGAAAGGTCACTGCCTCACCATCTCTGAGCATCTTTGACTCACTAGGTGCCCAGCCGGTTCTAGGTTCTAGGAACTAACTCCTTTGCCTTTATTCACGCTATCTCCCATTACCTGGAGTGCACTCCCTCCTCAGCACCACTTGTTAAAATCCTTTTTTTCCTTCAGTGCTCTAGTGTCACTTCCTTCATGAAGTCTTCTCTCATTCTGCCACCCACTCCCACCCCTTAAAGTGAATATGATCTTTCTTCAAAATTTCCTGGAATATCTTGTCTGAATCTTTCCTTTGAAATGGACTGAAATAGCTAGGACTCTGTTCTGGGCAGAGGGGGAGTTCATATATAAGTGGGAGGGAAGAAGAACTGAGACCAGGGCTGTGTATATCTGGGGGCTTCTATTTCCTAGCTCAAGGACATCAAGAGAATTGGGTTGATAAACTAACCAACAGGCCATCTTCATCCATTTGGTCCCTATATCAGTTGTGAGGCCCTTTTTTGAGTGGTCATGAATTTCATTGGGGAGGTATTCTAAAACTCTGTGAATTGATGCAATCAGGTCAATTCCACCGCCAACTAGAGCAACTTCAGAATCTTCCCATCCATAGGAAATTCCTTGTCCCTTTGGCTATGCCCAGGATGGAGGCAAACACTGGTGACCATGCATTTCCCTGTCTGTTGGCTTATGACTCCTTTGATATTGATAGCCAGAAGATCCATAAATGAAAGTTTTGCTGTGGTTGCAGCCAACCAGGAATTTTGTGCAACCTTAGCATAGGTACGGGGAGCCTTTAAGGTTGCATTTTGCCCTAACAACAATTAATAAGGCCAGTGAGATTTTGTAGCCTCTATGCACTTGAGGAAATTATGGGACTGTGAGGCTATGATCCCAAGATCCTGTCTTATCTCCTATAGGAAATCTCATGAGGAGGTCTGCCCTCTCAAGAAGGATTGACCTGAGCAAAATCTACAAAATCATGTTTAAATAGCAGCATGCCCATCATGAAAGCTGAACTGATGAGAGAAAAAAACTATGCCCACCTCTCTCCTTTCTTCATCACAGATCTAGAAACTCTATTGATTGTTAAGTGCCTGTTGATTATGGCAGGGAGCTTAGAGATCATCAAATAATCTAACAAGTATATATTGAGTTCTAGTAAGGTACAAGAAACTGATTGGCACTCAGTTCCATTCTCCCCTCTGACACATACAGTTGTGTTACCATGCATAAATCACTCAACAGCTCTCAGTCTCAGTTTTCTCACCTATAAAATGGGGATAATAATTTCCTCACAGATTCTTGTGAGGCTCAGATGGAATTATGGTAATGCCCTTTGCCAACTTTAAAGTGCTCACTGCTTTATTTTGTTCTTATCTTAGTTTGATGGAATTCAGCTAGAAATAGTCAAGTTGATATCTTGCTGTTCTTTTATATTTAATTTGAAGTCTGGGAGTGGGAAGTCATTTCTAATGTGGGGGGCAGGGTAAGATTAGGAAAAACTTCGTAGGGAAAGTGGTATTTGAAAGTGTTTAAACTGAATGACTAGGCCTTAAAGAAAGGAGAGAGGATATTCTAGGACAAGAACATAGAGGTGTGTTTGGAAAAAAGAGAGTAAGTAATAGGTGCAGTTTGCTTGGAATCTGGAGCCCAGAGGGCAAAAAGCAGGAATGGGTGAGATAGATGAGATACTATGATCAAGGAAGCTGTAACTGAGCATGTATGGAGGAAGATGAGCAGAAAGGTGGTATTCAGGGTTATTAAAAGAGGTGATGAAGATTCCCCAGTGCCTCAGACTGGAGATATGAAGATAATGGACTAAGGACCTTTTTCTAGAAACATTTAATAAAACTTCCAGGCTAAGACATTACAAAGTGGTTGGTCAGGTCACAGGAAGACTGGGCCCAGCTGACAACCAAATATTGAGGTGGGTGAGAGTCTTTGCTGAAATCAGGGTGAGAGACACTGTTGAACACTGTCCTTAATTCTTATTCTCCCACCACAGGGGAGAACGCATTCCGAGCAGACCCAAGAGGAAATACCACAAATATGTTGGAGGGTGTGTGAGTGTGTGTGTGTGTGTGTGTGTGTGTGTGTGTGTGTAAGAGAGAGAGAGAGAGACAGAGACAGAGACAGAGAGAGTTGGGGGAATGGAAAGGGGAAAATGATGAGAAGGATTGTGATGGGCATGGGTATGAAGGCCTAAATAAATAGAGAGAGAACTCCATCTTCACCTGTTACGGTGTAGTTAACAAAACTTTGACACTAGGTGGCTTCTTCCCCAAGTCCTACCCTTTGCCCCCTTCTCCAGATTTTTGGTCAATTCAGTTCAATCTGTCAGTCAAACAGTAAACATTTATTAGTTGCCTGCTCTGGGCCAGTATTGGGGATATAAAAAGAAGCAAAAGACAGTCCCTGCCTTCAAGTAGCTCATGATATCATAGGATCAAAGCAAACAAATACGTACAAACAAGCCATCTACAGGATAACTAGGAAAGCATTCAAAGAGGGAAGGCACTGAACTAAGAGGGATTGGGAAAGGTTTCCTATAGAAAGTGAGATTTTTCAATTCAATAAGTGTTTATTAAGTGCGTACTCAAGGAGTTTATATTCTACTGGGGGGGGGGGATGCAGACATGGTTATAGAGATAAGTCAACAGTCAGTCCCAACAATCAGTCTCAAAATAACTTGTGTGGTATAGTGAGAGGACAATGGACTGCAGTCATGTCATTACGAGACCTAAGTTCAATTTTTTTCATTTGTTTGTCGAATTGAATAGGAAAAATGTCTTCAGCTTCATCTGTAACTGGAGATAATTGTGAATTACGTAGTCAAAGCACTGACCTGGGTTCAAATCCTACCCCTAAGGCTTACTATTTGTGTGTCCAGTTTTTCAGGTTACCACTCTCTCCTGGTTTTCCTCCTACTTATCTGACTGCTCTTCCCCTGTCTCCCTCGCTGGATCCTTCTCCACATCCGGGTCTCTCAGGGTTCTGTTCTGGGTGCTCTTCCCTTCACCCTCTATTACTTCATTTGGTGATCTCATCAGCTCCCATGGATTTATTTACCACCTCTATGCTCATGATTCTCATATCTACCTATCTTGCCCCAGTCTCTTTTGACTTCCAATCTTGCATCTATAAATGCCTTTCAAACATCTCAAAATGGATGTCCAATAGACATCTTAAGCTCAATGTATCCAAAACAGAACTCATTATCCTCTGACACTGTCATCACTCTAGTGCAGAGCTTCATCACCTCACACCTGAACTACTGCAATAGCCTGCTAGTGGGTCTGCCTGCCTCAGGTCTCTCCATACTCCAACATATTCCCCATTCAGCCACCAAAGTGCTTTTCCTAAAGTGTAGCTCAGATCATGTCACTCCCCTACTCGACAAACTTCAGTCACTCCCTATTGCCTCCAAGATCAAATACAAAATTCTCTGTTTGACATTCAAAGCCTTTCATAACTTAACCCCCTCCCAGTAATCTTATACCTTACTTCCCAACACACAAACTCTTTGAACCAGTGACACTGGCTCCCTGGCTGTTCCATAATCAAGACACTCCATACCTAAAACCTCTCCCTCATCTGCTCTGATTACTGACTTCCCTGGCTTCCTTTAAGTCTCATCTAAAATCCCACCTTCTACAAGAAGCCTTCTCTTAATTCTGGTGCCTTCTTTCAGTTAATTATTTCCTATTTATCTTGTATATAGGTTGCTTTGTATATATTTGTTTGCAAGTTGTCCTGTTTCCCCCCCCCATCAGATTGTAAGCTCCTTGAGAGCAGGGACTATCTTTTGCCTCTTCTTGTGTCTCCAGTGCTTAGCCCAGTACCTGGCATATAATAGGTGCTTAACAAATGTTTATTGATTGATTGATGGTCCAAGAACAAGTTTATCCTTGGGCCTCAGTTTCCTATTTGTATAAATGAAGCAATTGGACTGGATAGCCTCTGATGTCCCTTCTGGTCCTAAATCTATGATCTTATCCATATGAAAATTAGGGTTTTTTTTTAAAATTTCTTTCCCTTTTAAAATACCTATTAAGAGGGAAGAATATCCTCTCTGAACTTTGGTAGTTGCACTGGCACTGACCCTTCCCCTCTCTGCCCCACCTCTTTCTTCCTGGAAAAACTGACTGTCTAGAGCCTGCCTCTTGAAGAGCAATGAAGTCTTTAGGTACTGGAAGTGGGCTCTGACACAGCAGGGCAAGGTCCTACTGTCCTTCACTGAATTGATCAGGAACAACTCAGTGGCCATCGGAAGAGGAGATGCCAATTGCTAACTGTTTGGGCCCAAAGTCTGTCTAGCTGGGAGATAGGATCATGTGAGGCTGAGGCTGGAGGCAGGGGTGCCTAGGGATCTTTAGGAGCTCTAAATTGCTGCCGAGAGAGGGAGCCTAAAAGGGAGCTTATTAGCCCTGGTAGATCTTCTCTTTCCTGCATAACCTTCCTCAACAGAACTTTTTTATGTCACTGTATATTTTATTTTTTTAATGTTTTTATTTTATTTTTTCCTTGATTACGTGTGAAATGTTTTAATATTCTTTTTTTTTTATAATTTTTGAGCTCCAAATTCTCTCCTTGATAAAGTGCTTGATAAAGCAAGCACTTTAGTATAAATTATACATCTGAGGTCATGTAAAACGTATGTCCATATTACTCAAGTTGCAAAAAAGAACATAGACAAGAAAAAAAGAAAAAGAAAGAAAGAAAAATTATCCTTTGATCTGCGTTCAGACTCCATCAGTTCTTTCTCTGGAGGTGGATAGCATTTTTCATCATAAGTTCCTTCAGAATTGATCTGGATCATTTATTGTATTGCTGAGAGAATAAGCCATTCATAGTTGATCATCATACAATATCGTAGTTACTGTGTACAATGTTCTCCTGGTTCTCATTTCACTTTGCATCAGTCAACAGAATTATTATTAAAGATTTTATTGCAACCATGGGTTGGAGTTTGGGGCTGACTCTTGGCCTGGCTCCTTCCATATAGGAAGCCATAGCCTTATGGAGGATAGAGAAGTGCGCTATCACCAGCTCTCCATCATAAACAGAAAATGGTATGTTAACAAAGCAAGGGAGAGGGGAGATGGGCAAGAGAGAGTCAAAGTGGCCAAGAGTTGGAGCAAATACATTACAGAAAAACAGTGACAGCTGAAGGGAGGTAATTCACTTACTCCTGACCTTTATCCCCAACCCCTGACCAACTCATGGGCACCAGGCTTCCAAGATCTCAAGCCCCCTCCAGGCTTGTAGCTCCTGCATCCTCAGCTGTGAAATGACAATCACAGTCCTCCACTTCTACTTCCTTCTACTTCCCCACCCTGTGAGCCCTGTAACCAAATCTCTTCACAGAGAGAGAATCCCGCTTCTGACATTTACTGCCCATGGGACCATGGGCAAATCGTTTAATTTCTCTTGGGCCCTAATTTCATCTGTAAAATGAAGGGGGTTGGCCTAGATGGTCCTAGATCTACAATCTATGAAATGCCATTGTCACCACCCGGGAAGGGAAACAGGATTTAGAGTCAGAAGACTATGGTAATCCAGATTCTGACCATCATAACCATAATAAAAGCTCTTTTATTTTATTTCATTTTTGACCCCTATGATCCCTAAGCTCCCTTCTGGTTTAAAGGATCATAGGGCAGCTAGGTGGTACAGCTGATAGAGTGCCAGGCGTATAGTCAGATAGACTCACCTTCCTGAGTTTGAATCTAGTATCAGACACTTACCAGCTGTATGACCCTGGGCAAGTCACTTAACCCTGTTTGCCTCAGTTTCCTCATCTGTAAAATGAACTGGAGAAAGAAAAGGCAAAGGACTCCAGTATCTTTGTCAAGAAAATCCAAATGGGGCCATGAAGAGTTGGACATGTATTAAAATGACTGAACATACATGTGACATCATGCAAAACATATTTCTATATTACTTATGTTATAAAAAATAAAGGTAAGAAAACTAAAGAAAATGAAAAAAGTATGCTTCAATCTACACTCAGAGTTCAGCAGATCTCTCTCTGAAGGAAGATAACATTTTTCATCATGGGTCCTTTGGAATTGTCTTGGATGGTTATATTGATTAGAGCAAAAGCTTACTTTTTATAGCTTTAAGGTTTGCCAAGTGCTTAACATACATTATCTCATTTGATCTTTTTTTTTCCTTCTTGGTGAGGCGATTGGAGTTAAGTGACTTGCCCAGGGTCACACAGCTAGTAAGTGTTAAGTGTCTGAGGCTGGATTTGAACTCAGGCCCTCCTGACTCCAAGGCCAGAGCTCTATTCACTTCGCTACCTAACTGCCCGTCAGAGCAAGCCTGTGAGGTAGGTTATCTTCACCCCCACTTTACATAGGAGAAAGCTTAAATTCAGAAAAGTTAAGTGATTTACCCTAGGTCACAAAGCTAGTAAATGTCTGAGGCAGGATTTGAATCCAAATCTCCTGATTCAAAAATCAACTCTCTAGCTATTACACCAGGCTGCTGGTTGACAGGAAGAGGAGGAGACTGAGGGAAGGAGGACAGGGTATTTCACCACTAGGTGACTCCATTTCTTTTGTCTGTAAACTAAGGTGCTGGATCACTAACTTACCTTTTAGACATAACATTATAAGATGCAATTCTTTGTCCTTGGGACAAGAACTGCTTTTTGCATTTCTCTGTATCTCCAATAGTCAGCATAGTACCTGGAACACAGAAAGCACTTAATAAATGCTAGTTGATTGATTGACTCTACTCACTCATGGATTGGGCTGCTACAACATTATCTCCCAGCCCCTGTGCCCTAAGAGAGGTAGTGGAGGGGGCCTGAGCAGATGGGTGCAAGTAAAACCACTTTCCACTGTCTATGGCCTGGCTGTGAATACAGGCCTTTGACTTTCTCAACTGAGGCCGTATAGGGGAGGATGGAGGCATGTCCTAAGCAATAGTTGAGGGGAGATCGGAAAGAGAAAGAGACAGAGAATGAAGACAGGAGCCTATGGCACATAGAAGGGAGTGGGGGAGGAGCTGGGGAGGGTATTTAGGGCTGTGCTGAGAGTCCGAAGCAGCAAGAGCAGTATGAAGAGAACATAGTTAGGCAGCTGATTTTCTCCATCTGAGTTGAGATCCCCACTTATCTAGTTGCCTCTGACCGAGTCAATTTTTTGTCTCATTTCCTTTTGACTCACATTTTTTTAAACTGACACTTCTCATTGTGGCTCTTTTGGGAGCTTTAGAGATTGATGTCTTGGAAGGGTAACTATGTACTAGGTTGTACTGTACCAACGTACAAGGTCAGGGGAAAACACAGAGGGAGGTTTTCCTGCCCCACCTTCCTCAGGCTCTGCCTGAAACATCTGTCTCCTTTTACCCCACGTTGTTTGAGAGGAGGATGCATCAGAGACCAGTTTAGCCCTGGTCCCTGGGAGGTAGAAGCTCATTCTTTCCCCCACCCCCCACCCCATACCTCAGACCTGCAGGCAAGTCTGAGCTTTGCTAAACCTCTTAGTGTCCCTGAGATGTTTGGGCACATTCTTAAGGACACTGGTCAGAGCCCTTCTGGGCTCTCTGTGCCTTCAGTTCCTACCCGTCTTCCAGACTGAAACCAGTGAATTGGCCTCTCTCCATGCCCTCATCCCTCCCTTCCCCAACTATCTGGTGACTCACTCTGACCCTAGTCCCCAGGGGGTCTCTTCCATACTTGGGGGTTGAAGTTCTGAGCAACCAGTGGGTGGAGGCAAAGGGGGTCCAATCCTATAGATTGGTTCTTTTGAAAAGAAAATAGCTTTCTGGCTAGAGGTTTTGGATGCAAATCCAGATTTTTACTGCCTATGTGTCCTGGGGAAAATAACAACCTTTCTGGAGCTAACTTTCCTTTTATCTGTAAAATGAGAGGGTTGGATGAGATGATTTCTTAAGGTCCCATTCAGCTTGCATTTCCATAGTCCTGTGATCCTGGCTCCAATTACTTATCACAGATTGGGAACTGATCTCTTGGTCATGGAAAGATCATCTCAGACCGAGGGATAGGGAGAGCATTGGGAGGAGAGGGGTCTGTACACTACAGTTGTTTATCCACAATGTCCTGATCCTTCTTCCTTTCCTCATTCTCCCTTTAGTTCCAACTTTCAGTCCTCAAAAACTACACAGCCTGATTCTCCTTTCTCTACCTCCACTCTGCCATCCAGCAGATTTCTCTGTCACCTCAGTGGTATGGAACGTCTTGCCTAGGGAAAGAGAGGGAGTAGGGAGTGGTGCAGGGGAGATGTTGTCTGCTCAGGCAAACTAGAGTAGGGGTGGTTGGAGGGGAGGAATTGCCCTCCAGTGGCCATCGAGAGAAGTACATATGATGTGCCTCCAGCTTCTATAGGCAATTATATGGGACTTCAAAAAAGCATTTACTTAATCACCAAATCACAGATTTAAAGCAGGAGATGACCTTAGAGACCTTCTCGCCTGACCCTTTCATTCTACAGAGAAAACAGCCAGAGGGTTAAATGACTTTCTGGAAGTCACATAGGCAACAAGAGACAGGCAGAGGTCTTGAGACTCCAAAGCTTTTGGCTTTATGCTGTATTCTGCTTATCTCATTGGGTCTTTCATCCTGCTCTCCTTGACGCCAGCCAAAGTCCTGGGGGCTCCCAAGTCAGCTCAGGGGAGATACTTGACCTTTTGGTCAAGTAGCACAATGTAAACTTATTGAAGGTAGGAACTCTTCTGACTTTGACCCTGTAGCTCCAGTACCAAGACATTGTAGGTATTGAAGAACAAATGTTTGCTGAATAGAATGACTTGTGGCTATTATGACCAAACTTGCTATTCATAAGGATATGAACCTGGGGTTCCTTGATATGGTATCATATGCTGGGCTCTGCTATTGGAATGCTGGGTGATACTGGGCAGGGGGCTCACCTTCTTTGGGAGAGTATCAGTGAATGTATATGATGGACAGAAACAGTTGACCACCCCACACTGCTGTCCCTGTGGCCCCTTGGGACCAAACAAGTCACTTACTACCTCAATAATCTTGGTCCTCTGGCCCCACTTCTTCACAGTGAATAAATATTGCTCCAGCACCGGATGTGTTCCCCTCATTTTGCACAGGAAAAAATAGAGATTCACAGAAGTGAGATGACTTGCCCAAGGTCATTCAGGTAGAAGCAAAGCTGAAATGCAAACCCAGGTCCTCTCCCTACAAATACTTCCACTCTGCTACTATTCATTCCTTCACTCATTTTCCTCCCTCCCCTCCTATACACACATTCCAATGTCTCCGACCTCTAGCAATCCTCAGGTTAGGGTTCTCCCTTGTGTCTGATTCAGTCCAGTCATGTAGCTCCTCCTTTTGCTCCTGTGACCCCCCCCCCCACACACACACCTCACTTCAGGCAAGGTTGGAGAGAGAATGACTCATACTCAAGCCCCATTCACCACACTCTGGATATCCTTTCCTCCCAGTTCCTATGGCACTCTGATTCAACTTAGGGGTAGTGGAGACAATCTTTTTTTTTTTTTTAATAAAAAATACTAGAGGGAACTCCCTGTAAGGAGACTATTTCTACCAATGCAAATAGTGGCTACTGTACAGTTATAGTTTTATAAAGCTATATGGGACACCAAAAAGTTCGGTGACTTGCTCAGAGTCACACAGTCAGTATGTCAGAGTCAGGATATCCTGATTCCAAGGCCAACTCTCTATCCTTTGTGCTGTTGGGGATATCATCTTGCAGAGAATATAATCATGAAATCTGGTTACTAGGGACTAAGAACTGCATACAAGGGCAGAAAACAATTTTGAAAGACTTAAGAACTCTGATCAGTGTAATGCCCAATCATGATTCTAGAGGACTAATGATGAAAGATGTTACCCACCTCCTGACAGAGAGGTAACAGACATTTTTTTGGATACAATCAATATGGGAATTTGTTTTGCTTTGCTGTGCTTATCTGGTATAAGGACTTTGTTTTTCTTTTGCCTAATGGGGAAGGGACAGGATAGAAAAAAAAAGAAAATGAAAAGAAAAAAAAGGAACAGTCATTGAGACATCTTTGTGTGTGTGTTCATGCAAAGAAAAGAAGAGAAAAGCAGAATAGCTTTGGAAGCTACAAATTGAATTGATGTGCTTAAAAAGAAGAGCAAACTGTACATAATGAGAGAGGATTCACGTGTCATTCTCATCTTCTGTTCTATCACGTATATGCAAATTATTATATTTGGTGTTCATTAAGTTCAGAATAAAAATAAAATTTTTAAAAATTTAAGTGATTGCTCCCATCCCCCTCAAGTCATTCTGTCCTTCCTAATTCCTGCTCCAGAAACCCTGGCTTTACCATTTATGATCTCCTGTTACACAATGAACACCTATTTCGGCTCTCTCCCTAAATGTGACTATTTCTTACCCCCACTGAGTTGATGACACTGAAAACAGTCTTGGACATTTATTGTTTGCACTTGACACAAAATAAAGGGAAGAAAAGGAGGGGGGTTACAATGTGTCCAGAGTGGAGGGGAGGTACGATATGAAAGCATGCTGGCTTTCCCAACCCAACTACCTCCTACTGTTTATACACAACAACCCATCCAAAAGCCCATGTCTCCTCCTGGGAGAAAGGGGAAGAGCTGGGGCTCTGAAAAGTCCCTCAGACTTAGACAAGTGGGTTCCCTGAGTCAGGGATGCTAGTTATAGTCATACACAAACACACAAGCTGGGGTAGGGAAGGAGTGGTTAGTGTTGTTGATAATGGAATAGTCTGAGCTGGGTTGATCCAGGGTCAACAGGGACTGCTGTGTTTTTATTTGTGTATGTGTTTATTGGGAGTAGGATGGAATGGAGGTGGTGCAAAGGGGTGGTACCTCATTCAGCTGGGATCTTGGAAGGGCCCCCTTTTTAAGGTAAGCTGCTTAGCTCCCTAAGTCACTCAGGCTTAGGGACTCTGCACCAGACAGACACAAGACTGAGTAGTTTCACTGTCTCTCTTGCCCATTGGCTAGATGAGGCCACCGGAACAGGAGCTTGAATACCTTGGGGATCCTGAGACTTCCCCACTGAGGGACTCAGGCAGCAACCATAGCCCTACCCATCTAGGCCCCTCAGAAGAAGAAGGGAGGAAGCAAAGAGGGGTAGGGAGTCCCTACCTCTTTATTCAACTGAATGAGCTCCTGGGAAGCCCTCAAAACCAGGAATGGAGGGAAACAGGCAGGTGAGTTGTTTAAGGACCCTCGGCCCTACTACTTCCCCTGGGCTTCCTATTCCTTTAACCATTTAGCATACTTTCTCTTTCCTCAACTGCTTAGTTTGGGAAGAGGAGAAGACAGAACTCTAATAGCCAAAGAAAGGGTGCTACCTTTTTTGCCACTGTCACTTCCCACATTCTCTATTCTCTCCCCTCTTATCCTCATCAGATCTTTATTAGGGGAACTGGGTGTGTCCTTTTTTTTTCCTTCCTATTTTCTACCCAGGGCAGTGAGGGGTGGGGAGGGGAGGGAGAGGGGAGGAGAGGTTGGGTATTTGGGCTCCCTGGAGCCTGACGCTGTTCCCTTCTGCACACCCTCAGATGGATGTTGTTTGAAGAGAAGCTAGACCTAGAGGCCAGACGTTGGAGCAGGCCACATCTGCCCATCCTGTCCCTGTCAAGTATCTTTGAACTTCGAGCCCTGCTGACCACAGGCCTGGTGCTTTTAGACTGTCCTGTACAAAGTCTCTCTGAACTAACAGGTATGCAGGGAAAATGAGAAGTGGATGGACCAAAGCAGGGATATGTCTACAAATCTTCATTCCTATAGCTTCCCACTCCAGAGAGGGTCCCCCAACTTTTCCAGATTTGGGGTATTTTTATGAGACCTCCAAATACTGGGAGTGACTCTCTCATACAGCATGGAGCTTCCCACTCCCCACCCCTTAGCAAAGCTAGGGCTAGATCATGCAATCTTTCCCAGATTCACTCCAGTCCTCTAAAATGGATTCAGCATTCCCTAAAACTCAGGCATAGGGATGTTTTTCCACTGATTGTGGGAAGGGGCTGGGTATTCCCAGGATTTCAGAGAATGGAAACATAGAGAGATGACCACCATTATTGTCCCCCCCCTTCTCAAATTCTCCCAGAATTAGAATATGATTACATGGTAATCCAGCTAGAATAAAAAGACACTAGTTAATGAGGAAGAGGAGTGGAAGTAATTAGGGGAGAGAACAGCCCCTGGAACAAGAAGCAGAAACAGAAAGTAGAGTTTTGTGTCTCTTTCCCCCAGAACAGGTGACCAGGGTGGAAGCATTGAACCCAGAAGTGAGAGAGAGGCTGAAATTGGTCCTGCTCCAGAGACCTCGGCATCACATGCAGCCCATGTGTTGGTCAGCTGCCAGGAGACTTGGTACAAGTCTCTGCAGGGGTAAGAGACCTCTCCCCCAAATCCTCAGAGGGTACAGCTTCTTCAAGTGAATTCCTAGAAAAATATTCCTGAGAACAAGGAAGATTTCTGTGTTTTGAGGGTGGGAAGTTTGTATAATGGGTTTCTCTTGACCTTTTCCCCTACAAATTCAGGGAGTCCTAGAATCATTCAATTGGAAGAGACCTTAAAAGTAATTTAGTTTAACCTCTCACTCAATAAAGAAATACCCCCTATAGCAAGGATTTGTAGACTTCTTGTCAGTCTGGTAAAGCCTATATACTCCTGAGGAAAAAAAAGTTTTTAAAAGCACAAAATAAAATTCATCACATTACATAGGAAACCAATTATGCCAAAATGCAGTTATCAAATTAAAAAAAAAAGTAGTTCTCAGACAGAGCAGGCTAAGAACCCTTGTTCTATGGCCCCTATGATGAGTGTTCATTTATTTGCCCCTTGCTTTCACATATCTGGTGATAGGAAGCCCACTATTTTATGTCAGTTCATTCTATTGCTGGACAATTCTCATCCCTCAAAAGTTGTTTCTTATATTGAGCTGAAGCCTGCTGCCCCCACATTTGCAGTCATCAGTTAGAGAATCATAGAACCTTAAAGTTGGAAGGGATCACATGGGTCATTTAGCCCAATTTCCCCACCCCATAAAGGAACATCCTTTATAACATCCCTTACAGGTGGGCATCCTACTGAGATGCCTTCTTCTGCTGAGGAGCCACCCTTAAAGGAACAGGTTTGTATAATTTCCCACCTTTAGGCAGGACTGGAGGGGATGGTTATAGGTACCCACATTCACCTCTCTCCCCACATTCACAGCAGGGCCTGGGCACCGGTGAGTGGGAGGAAACAATTCTTTCTGTGAGCAAGAAAGGGGAGGTCTCACAGCCTCTTCCACTAAAACCATGATTCTCACTAGCAATGATTTGTCTCATTCTTCCTTCCCCAACTCACTGCCTTCCATGAGTATTCCCTTCCAAGCAGCCCCTCACCTTTTGTGCCCCCCCCAATGCACCAGCTACAGAGCCCTCTATGGCAGAAGCTGCCCCCTGGGACCGAGGCTGCAGCTGTGCTGGTTGGAGAGCTGGACTTCCTGACCCAGAGATTGGGAGTCTTTGTGCATCTTCCAGAGCCAGTCGTATTGGGGACTTTGACAGAAGTGCCCCTACCCATCAGGTATAGGCTGGGCATTAGGGCCAGAGAGTCAGAAGTATAACTGGGAAGTAAATCTTTGGGGGAGGCATAAGGAGTGAGTTAGATGGGTGGCAATCAGGAGTGGGGAGAACTGATATCAAATCCTAGTTTGGATTCTTCCTAGCCGTGGCTGTGGATAAGTCACTTGATCTTTCTGAGCCTGTTTCTTCAGCTGTCAAATGGGGAATCATAATATTTGTAATACTGTCCTCATGGGGTTGTTGTGAGGAAAGTGTTTTGTAAATCTTAAAGGGTTATAGCAATGTCAGTTGTTGGCACTGTTGCCCAACTCAGATCCCAGGTGACTAAACTCAGAATTGACATGCTGGAATATGTGCTTGGGAAGAGGGGTCAGCGTTGTGTAATCGGGAAAACCATGCTGTGTTTGCTCTACCTCCCCCCCCGTGTCTGCCCCAGGTTTATCTACATCATCCTCGGTCCCCCAGCCCTGGGTAAAGGCTATCATGAGATGGGCAGAGCCGCAGCTGTTCTCCTGAGTGATCAGGTAAACAAAAATCAGAACCCAAACTATGTTTTTTTTTCCATGGAAAAAGAATAATATATAAATTTTAAAAACATCAACAGTAAGACTTTATTTGTTCACTGTCTCTTTTTGACCTCTGCCTATGCATCAAAGAAGTTTTGTTGCTTTTGGCCTAACTCCTCCTTTCTACCTCCACAGCGGTTTCGTTGTTCAGTTGGCCAGGCTAGCAGTCCCCAAGACCTTGCCTCTGCAGTGGATGTCTTCTTAGGAGAGGTGATGGTGCTGCCCCCTGGCGGAGGAGACCTCACAGAACGGATTTCTCCGTCAAAGTGCCTGTCTGTTCTGCACAAGAGGTACACGGAAGGGAAGGGAGGAGGAGGCAGGAGGCCTTCATTCTGCATAGATCTATCCCCTATAGATTCCTGTGGGCAGACTGATGGAGAAAAGAGTTGGCTCAGTAGATAAGTGAGTGGTCAAAGGATTTTGACAAACAAATCTCTAAAAAGGAAGCACCAATTGTCAATCACAACTTGAAAAATTGTTCAAACTGTCAGAGATGCAAATTAAAACAACTCTAAGGAACCACCTTAAATAAGCAAAGATAGTAAAAAAAACCCCAAACATTTCAACTACTACACTGCTGGTGGAGCTGCCCACCTGGAGCAATCTTTTATAGATAGCACCTCAGCATGATATGGTGAGAGCTTCAAAACTGCTCACATATTTCGGCCCATTAATGGTAGGACTGTGGCCTATGGAGGTTAGGGGTAGAGGGAAAAGATAACCTATTTATACAAAAATATGCATAGCAGCTTTATTTGTAATCTTGAAAAAGTGGGATGAACTCAAGCATGCAACAACTGGAGAACTGCTAAATAGATTGTGGCATATATGAATATAATAAAATTGTACTACAAGAATTGGCAGATATGAATACAAAGAAATAGGAGAAGATGCTTGGAGCAGTCCAGAGGGAAGGCATAAACAGATAACATTCTTGTTTTTCTTTTTTTGCTAGACAATGGGGTTAAGTGACTTGCCTAGGGTCACACAGCTAGTAAGTGTCAAGTATCTGAGGCCAGATTTGAACTTAGGTACTCCTGCCTCTAAAGCTGGAGCACTATCCACTGCACCACCTAGCCACCCCAGCAGATGAGATTTTTCCCACTGAAGGCTATATACCTTGACTATAACTATATAACTATGTAGGAAAAAATCCTAATATATAACTATGTAAAAAACAATAATAATAACTGCAACACAATTTGAAAGAACATACAAAAAAGCAAGAGATCAAGAAGGGGACATTGAAGCAAACAGGACACTTTATTGTCATTTTACAGTTAGTATATGTATTTTAAAGTAAAAATAACTTAGTGTTCACAGTTTTATGGAATGTAGTATTTTATTTTTTTAAATTTAAATAATTTTTTGGTTAGAGGTTATGAAGGTTAGACTTTGTTTAAAAAAAAGGAACACCCACTTCAATCTGTGAGGAAAAACCGTATGCAGTAGCCATTGGTAGCCACCAGGGAGCAGAGCAATTCAATTCAACAAACATTTACGAAGCAATTACTATATGCCTAGCACACTGCAAGGTATTGAGCATACGAACTGAAACTAAATGAAACAAAAAAAACAAAAAAAGAAAGACAGTCTATGCCTTCACATTCTACTTATGTGTGTATGTTCAACATATACATATATAAGTAAAGAAAAAGTATATTCAAAAATCTGCTGTTATTCAGTCATGTCCGATTCCTTGTGACCCCATTTGGCATTTTCTTGGCAAAGATACTGAAGTGGCTTGTCATTTCCTTCTCCAGCTCATTTTATTGATGAGGAAACTGAGGCAAACCGGGCTAAGTGACTTGCCCAGGGTCATACAATTAGTATATGTTTGAGGTCAAATTTGAATTCAGATCCTCCTGACTCCAGACCCAGTGCTCTATTCAACGTACCACCTAGCTGTCTCTATATACAAATATACAAAGAGAAAAAGAGTGTAACATTTGGGAGCAGCAGGAAAAGCCTCACAGAGGTATTGGAACTGGGTCTTAAAGGAAGCTGGAAATTATAAGGTGCAGAAGTGAGGAAGAAATACATTCTCTGGACCAAAGGCATAGAAATGGGAGACTGAATTTCTTGTATGAGGAACAGCTAGTAGGCCAGCTGAGCTGGAAACCAGAAGGGTGGAAGGCCTTAAAGGCCTGACTGAAGTTTTTTGTATTTTATCCTGGAGGCAACAGGAATCACTGAAGATTTTTGAGAATGTGTGTGTGTGACGTGGTCAAAGCAATGTTTTAGAAATATTAATCTAGCAACTGTGTGTAAGATGAATAGAGAGGGGTGGGACTGGAAGCAGGAAGACTAATTAGGAGGATGTTGCAATAGTCCAGGTGAGAGGTGATACATTAGGGTGGAGAATGTGTGAATGGAGAGAGGAAAATGGATGTGAGAGGGATTGTGAAGGCATAATCAACAAGACTTGGCAACATCCTGGGCATAGCAGGAGAGGGGGTGGGGTGAGCCAACATCTGAGAGTCCCAGAAGTTGGGGGAGTTCCCAGGGGGCGGCAATCAGCATGACTCAACAAACCCCATAGTCTTTTCCCTTGGTAGGCTTCCTTTACGGCTCCAGGAGTCCAAGGACTCTTGCAATGGAAATGTTAACTCCAAGAGGGATAGGCATGGCTATGAGCATGAGCCCCAGGCTGTTAGCAAAGAGCTCCAGAGGACAGGGAGGTGAGTGTGGGCCAGAAGGGAGAGAGGAAGTGGAAGGAAGGGAGAAGGGAAAAAAGGGGTACATGAGACCAGGAGAGTAGTAGTTGGGGAAGGGTGTAGAGACTGGAACTCTTGAGAGGGTACAGAGGGATGGACTTGCCAGATGTGACCTAGAGGGAACCCTGCACAACCTGACTGGAGTGGGAAGAGGGTACTGGTGCCTGATCTGATGCCTGGGATGGGTGTGGGGGAGGATAGGCTGTTTGGGGGGTTGGTGCAGGATATAAGAAGGAAAGCCACCTGGTACCTGAGTGACTTCTCGGATGCCCTGGATGTCCAGAGCTTTTCTGCTATACTCTACATCTATCTGGCCACGATCACCAATGCTATCACCTTTGGAGGGCTACTGGGTGATGCCACTGATAATATCCAGGTGGGTAGGGGGTGGTAGCCCTCTGACCATGTAGTTTTCCTAAGGAAATTGGAGTCAGGGAGCACAGACCCAGAACTCCTAGCTAAGTGGCCCACTTTTACCCTTAACTTTCCTTGTCTTAGTTTTACTCAGCTTGCCCAGGTTGCAGGTAGCCCAGCCAGGATTTAAACCTAGGCCCTTGCTCATTTGAATAAAATGAGCTATGGGGGTTCTGAGGAGGGAGAGATGACTTCTGGAGCAAGTGACCCTAGCACAGAAAACTGGGGTATCTGAGTTAGGGTAGAGGATAGACATTAGGAAGTCTGTGCCCTCTTGTCTGCCCTCATCCCCTTCTCATGAAGGCTACTGAGGGCTGCTTTGGTCTGAGGGGGCTTGTTCTGGCCCTGAAGTGAAGTGTACCCACTTTACTTTATTGACCAGGGTGTGCTGGAGAGCTTTCTGGGTACTGCTGTGGCGGGGTCCATATTCTGCCTCTTTGCAGGACAGCCTCTTACCATTCTCAGTAGCACAGGGCCTGTCCTTGTCTTTGAGAGGATACTCTTTGCTTTTAGTAGGTAAGAGAACATCACCCCCCAACCCCCACTATCCTACCCTCTCTTACAATCCAGGGCAAGACTGTGCCCAACGGGAATTCCCAAACCTGAATTAGAAGTAGCTTCCTGTCCTCTTGCTCCCACTGAACCCCCAGCTACCACCTGGGGAATAGCCACTGCACTAGCCATGCTTTTTACAGAGCCCTGTGGAAGTAAGGAGGGTGGGAGAGCTTTGGGAAGCAGTCACCTCTGCCCTTCAGGGAGTTATAGGACACCCACCTGGGGAGGCCAGGCCCAGAGTAGGGACTACAGATAAACTCAGTCAGAGCCCTTGAATCTTCTCCCATCTCTCCCACTTAATAGGGATCATGGCCTAGACTATCTGCCCTTCCGTCTGTGGGTGGGGATCTGGGTGGCATTCTTCTGCCTGGTGCTGGTGGCCACGGAGGCCAGTGTCCTGGTCCGTTATTTCACCCGCTTCACGGAAGAAGGTTTCTGTGCCCTTATCAGTCTCATCTTCATCTATGACGCCATTGGCAAGATGCTGAGCCTTACGGAGGCCTACCCTATCTACCGACCTGGCCTCTCTGAAGATACTGGCTTTGCCCCTTCTGGCTGCTTCTGTTACTTCCCAGACACAAAAGGTGGGCAGAAGGGAGATGGGCTGGTGGGGAAACTGTCCAATGACCCTCATAGATGGTATCAGAAGTGTGATTGTCCCATCAATGGGTGACAGGCACAATACACAGGGAGAACTTAGTCTCAGATAGGTGACTGAGTGCCAAGGCTTTTTTTAACTTTAGAGAGTTGCAAACACACCTGTTCAGTGCTCATGCGCCCTCCTTGAAGAAGGATGTTTGGGAGAAATCTGCTACTTCCCAGGGCAACCCCTTCCCTTTGGGGAAAGCTCTGATCATTAAGAGCCGATACATTACACGAAGCTGAAATTTTCTCTTTCTGATTTCCAGCTACTTTGTCTTTTCCCCCAGGGAACATGTCTTTGTGGAAGGGGCAGAGCCCAGAGAACAAGGATGCTGCTCTGAGGATGGTGAGGCAAACTTCAGGGGGAGACAGTTCTTGGGTGGCAATGGGAGCAACTACGGGATTCTTGGGGCAGGCCTCAGGGAACTCAGTGCTTCCTGGCTCGCTCCCTATTGCCCTCACATGCCACTCATGTAGCTCAGCAGTTCTTGCAGGCACGGGGCCTTCTATTCCCATCTCCAACCCCCACCCCAAGGGGCTCCCCAGGGAGATGTGTCCAAGGAGTTGGACTTTCCTTTTAGCTTTCCTGTCCCCCATTTTTCCTCTTCAAATTAGGTCCTAGGCCTTGCAAATGTGTCTCTGCTATCCCCACCTGAGTGTGCCCTTCGAGGAGGCCAACCAAGAGGTCTTGGCTGTCATTCTGTCCCAGATATTGCCTTTTTCTCCCTCTTACTTTTCTTTGCCACCTTCCTCTGTGCCACCATCCTCAAGCACTTCAAATCCAGCCATTTCTTCCCCTCCAAGGTAAGTATCTCTTTCTACACTACTCACTCCCCCATCCCAACTATTCTAGAAGACGTCAGTTACATAGGACATTGGGATGGGGGAAGGAAAAAAGGGTGTTTTAGTTTGCTTCTCTGATATGGGGGCAGGGACTTGGAAGGGCCAGATCAGGATTGAATCCTGTGTGACCAGGTACGGAAGGTGATCAGTGACTTCTCCACGGTCCTGGCCATCCTGCTAGGTTGTGGACTGGATGCTTCCCTTGGCCTCAGCACTCCCAAGCTCATAGTGCCCATCGAATTTAAGGTGAGATAAGGGTCCTAGAGGGAGTGGACAGCAGGGGTGTGTGCCCAGTGGGCACATAGTACGTGTGGAGAGGAAGAAGGAAAGGATCCTAATGACTTCAGTTCTGGACCTGGAACTGCTAATTTAAATAAGAAGACCCCAAGCCTTTGCTCTATTATCTACTCCCACTTTTCTGCTTCTAGGAGGACCCTGGTGGATTCTGAGATGCCACGGTCCTAGCCCTGACTCCCTCTATTAAATTCCAACCTTCATTCTGGGCTCCTTTCTCTGTAACCCACAACTGAGGATTGTCATACCCTTAGCTGACTTTTGTAGTTTAGAAGGCGCAGGACAGACCACGCCTTCACAACATAGGGGCCCTTCAGGTGTATGGGATATGGCTTAGCTCAGACAGATTTTGCCTTTGTGCCTGACAGTCTTCCTCCATCTCATGGGTCCCAGTATCCTATAGGGCCTCCAGTGGAAGAGGTAAAGAACTCCTGTTCAAGAAGCTTTGGGGGTTCAGGAACTCAGAAGTAGTAGTCTCTATCCTCACCAAGTCTCCACTCCCCAAGCACTTCTCTGGCTCCTGTAATCAGAGCTGACGCTACCACACCCAGTCCTGCCCCAGACTCCGGCTTCTAGGCAGGTCTGAACTTGGGTTGACACACCCTGGGTCCCAAGATGGCATGTATAGGTCCTTTTTCACCAGTCCCTTGTCATCTTCCAATAGCAGTAGGAGGACAATCTTCAGAGTCCCCTAGCTCAGGCCCTCCATCTACGTGCTACTCTTTATTAGTTATCTGACCTGTACACCAGCTCTTCCAGGTCCTCAATTCAGTAGAAGAGAGGGAAAGGGAAGGAGTTTCCTCATTGAGAAGCAATGGGGGTCAAGCAGGGGCAGAGTTTATGGGGCAAGATACCTTTGTGGAGACTCTCCACTCCATCCTTTCTCTACCTCTATCACATACAGCCTACTCATCCTGGTCGGAGATGGCTAGTGCCATTGTTTGGAGCCAATCCCTGGTGGGTATGCCTGGCTACAGCTCTGCCAGCCCTTCTGATGTCTATTCTTGTCTTCATGGACCAGCAGATTACTGCTGTAATCCTTAACCGAAAGGAGTACCAGCTTCAGGTGAGATTGCCTCCTTACTCCTGTATGCCTAGTTTTCCCCAGGATACAGTCCCTTCTAGCCCTGGGGCTGTCAGTCTCCAACCCCTAAGAATACTGAAGTAGGAATAACCTAGGAACACTTTCTTTATTTTCCCAATTGTTAGTTGTCCCTTCCCCTCACCAAAAAATTTTGTATTTATTTTGTACATATCATCTATTTGATTATGTATATGTATGCTATATGCTTTCCAGTAAAATTTAAGCTTCTTGAGGACAGGAGAAATTTTTCATTTTTGTCTTTCTATCCCACTGCTTGTCAGACAGTAGATGCTTAATAAATGCTTCTTAAATTGAGTTAAATGGGAGTCTATGTGGTCCTTCCCCTACTGCAGAAGGGTGCTGGATTCCACCTAGATCTGTTCTGGGTGGCCATGCTGATGCTGCTGACCTCAGCCTTTGGGCTGCCCTGGTATGTCTCCACCACTGTCATCTCACTGGCCCATATGGATAGTCTTCGTCGGGAGAGTGCAACCTGTGCTCCTGGGGAGCTGCCCCACTTCCTGGGCATCAGGTGGGGCCGGTGTTTGAGATGTGCTTGGACTGAGGCAAGGGAGCTCCTTTGGCTTCTTTAAATCACAGCTAATGGTTTCTGAAAGTCCCTTTCTGTTTCTTTTCTTCTTCTCTTCTTTCTCAAGATCCAAACGTGAATGAGAATCTAGAGGGAAGGGCATGGTCAAGAGCTTTGGTGTGAGTGGGGGGAGAAGGTGCTGGAATGATTGATATTTTTAGCCCCATTAACCCCAGCTCCTCACTCCTGACACAGGGAACAGCGGCTCACAGGCCTAGTTGTTTTCATCCTCACTGGTCTCTCCATCTTTCTGGCCCCTGGACTCAAGGTAATAGTCTTTGGGATAGAGATATTGTTCGTGGGCCTCTGGTTATCTTAGGGGGAACAGGTCCTTCCTACTCCTATCCCTCTGGGTCACAGTCTTGGGTTGGGGTCTGAGAGTCTAGCTTAAAGGAGACGTCCATTCCTATCCCAGCCTTCCTGGAACATCTCAGAGAATAGTACAACTACAGGCCAGGACAGCTTTGAAACAAAATCTCTTGATTCTCTCTTTTTTTTTCTTTAAGTGAGGCAATTGGGGTTAAGTGACTTGCTCAAAGTCACACAGCTAGTAAGTATTATGTGTCTCAGGCCAGATTTGAACTCAGGTCCTCCTGACTCCAGGGCTGGTCCTCTATCCACTGTGCCACCTAGCTGCCCCTGAATCTCTTGATTCTCAATAAGCAAGCGTTTATTGAACACATATGTGTAAGGCACCCATCTAGGAACAGGAGAGACAAAAAGAAACATAAGATAAAGTCCATGCCTTCTGGAAGCTTCTTCTATTTAGGGAACTAAGACATAAACATATAAAAATGTACATAACAACCTAAGGTATTTCAATAGTAATATCAAAGCTACCTATCATAGGAGAGCTTATCTTAAGTGCTAATTGAGTGATAAGTGCTACAGGATTCAAAAATTAATAAAATCCTAAAGCTGGAGAGACTGAAAAGTCATCTTGTCCAAGCTCTTCTTTTTAGAGATGAAGAAACTGAATCTTAGAGAAGTTAAATGACTTACCCAAAAGTACATAATGAGTTAGTGACAGAACCAGGACCAGGACCTGGGTGTTTTGACTCCCAGTTGAGAACTTTTCCCACATAGCACCCTGTCTTCCCCTGAGTTAAAGGAGATATCACTATGCACTGATAGCCCCAGGTCCCCATTAGATCCCACAGAGTGGGAGGGGGGAGAGAGCCTGAAGACAAACCCCTCTAAGAGGAATCTGGCCAGCTGCTTTCTTGTCCCCCATCACTGGAGCTCCCTGAAACCAGCTCCTTTCTTTGGGTTTTCCAGTTTATCCCTATGCCTGTGCTCTATGGCATCTTCTTTTATATGGGAATGGCAGCACTGAACAGCACCCAGGTAGGCAGAATCACCCACAGGACCCTTCATCTTAACCCTGATCTCCAAACCTTTTTTGCAGTTCTCAGCCCCACCCCAGCCCCAGGCTCTTTTTTGTCCTGGTTTTCTAGTTCTTGGTCTGGGTGGCCCTCTGTTCCTGTTCCCCACATCCCTCAAAGCCTTATTCCTCTTCTCCTGATCCCCACTGCTCTCCTACCTGGGTTCAGGCCTCCTGGAGTCAAATTCTATAGATCAAAGGATGATGGAGATAGTTCTGTTTTGCTTTTGCAGACAGAGAAGAAGAGGATAGAGGCTTCTCATGTACAGTCATCACACCTGAAAGTGCTCCTGGATGGTCAGGGCTTCAAGGGGTAAAAGTTATTCTTCAGACCTCCATCCCCCTAATCTTTCTTTCTTCTCCCACAGTTCTCAGAACGTGTGAAGCTGCTGCTGATGCCAGCAAAACACCAGCCAGACCTGTTGCTTCTAAGGCATGTGCCTCTCAGCCGAATCCACCTCTTCACAACAGTACAGCTGGTCTGCTTGGGTCTACTCTGGGCAGTCAAGTCTACAGCAGCTGCTATTGTGTTCCCCCTCATGGTGACAGTGGGCTTGGGGGGTGTTAAGGGGTGGGCTTTACAGTAGCAGGGTTTGGAAGAGGACAATTTCCATAACCTTTGTGGTATAAGTGGGGTGTTTACAGTTCCCTAAAAGGGGAAAACTATGGGCAGCTAGGTGGCACAGTGAATAGAGCTCTGGCCTTGGAGTCAGAAGGACCTGAGTTCAAATCCAGCCTCAGACACTTAACGCTTACTAGCTGTGTGACCTTGGGCAAGTCACTTAACCCCGATAGCCTCACCAAAAAGCTAAAAAAAAAAAGGGGGGGAAAACTACTTTCTTCTACCAACATACCATGAAATAGAAACTATCTTCCACAGCAGCTCCCAGGTCATAAGTCTGGCTATTGAAATTAAGTTAATTAGTTTGACTCTAGGAAAGTTCCCAAGGCAATCTTTAGGGAAATCAAAGAGAGAAAGGAGAAAAGTTTGGTTCCAGCCATACAGTGAAGTGGTATATACAGACTGGCATCTAATAGCCCTCCTCCCACCCCCTTCATCAACAAGCATTTATCAAGCAGCTACTGAGTTCAAGGTACTGGGTAGGGATCCATATATAAAAGAGACAGCCTCTGCCTTCCAGGAGCTGATGTTCTACTGAGGGGATACAAAATGTCCCCAGATAAGTAAATACTGATGTACGCAAAATAAATACACAGCAATTTAGAAGAAAGATAGTAATTACAAGGGGAATAAGGAAAGGCCTCCTGAAGGAGGTAGCGCTTGAGCTAAAGCCTTAAAGGGAGCTATGGTTCTGAGAACTGAAGGTAAGGACAAGCAAGCATTCCAGGTACCTGAGAGATAGCTTGGGCAAAGGTAGGGAGGTAGAAGATGGAATGCCAGGCATGGGGTACAGCAAGTGAACCAGCCTGGCAGAAGCAGAGTGCAGGATGGAGAGAGCATTGTACTGGAAAGACAGGCTGGAGCAAGGTCATGGAGGGTGGCTCCCTGACAGGCACTTTGCTCCTGGTACAGCTGCTGGGCCTGGTGGGGATCCGGAAAGCCCTGCAGTGGGTCTTCTCACCACAGGAGTTAAGCTGGCTAGACGACCCAGTTCGAGAGGAAAATGAGAAGAAAGTGCAGGAACAGAAGGTATTGGAACCAGAGTTCAATCACAGGGGGAACAACAGTGAGCACAGGAGCCAGTAGCCAAGGGGCCTGAGATGGAGAAGTACCAGGGCAGACAGTGGACATCTATCCCTGAAAAGAGGAGCTTCTATTCAGCCCCAAATAATGCAGTAATTCCATTCTCCACTCAGCTAGAGTGAAGATGACATAAAAGTTAGAGGATGACCCTTGGGGTCAGGAAGATGAAATTCAGGTCACTAAAATTTCTTATTGCCCCAGACAACTCCCTATAAAGTCCCAGAAGGGTTGCTGATATGCATTATAGGTCCAGATCCCCCTCAAAAAAATGTTTGTGAATGCACAGGCTGGGTGTGGGGCTTTTCCCATATGAGGGGAGGTAAACTCTGAGATCTATCTGAGTGATGGGGTAGCCCAGCTGGATTGGCCTCTCTAGCACTTACTGGAGAACTCTTTTTTCACTCTTTTCCCCAAAGTCTGAGTTGATATACCAGCTGATGGCACCAGAAATTAACATCTCTGTGAATTAGCTGGAGGAGGAGACAGAGGAGGAGGAGGAGGAAGAAGAGGAGGAGATTCTCACAGCTAAATCTGAGGTAAGAATATGAGAAGATTTGGGGATTGGAGTCCATCTGTGCTTTTTATGACATACTCCCCAGGAAGAAACGCCTTGGGGTTAAGGGGGATGAGATCTGTTGACACTCATTTCAATAGGAACAAACCTTCACCTCATGTAAGCTGAGATCTGGCCAGGAGAGGGAGCCCTAGCTAACAAAATTCCTGCACTAAAGTAAACAGGTTTATTTACTTAAGGCAGAGCTTCTCAAAGTGTGGTCTACCAGGTCAAAACTATTTTCATGATAATATCAAGATGTTTTCATTCTTAATATGGCAATATCAATGGATATAATTCACATAAACAAAAGTTCTTGAGGGGGGCTTTAATTTTTTGAAGTGTAAAAGGGTCTTGAGATGAAAAGCTTGAGAGCCACTGATGTAAGGGAACCAACCCCTCCTGCCTTTCACTATCCCCAGCCCACCCCTGGCCCTAGAAGCAAGAGAAAAGAGTAAAGAAGGGGAAAGGGAAAGGGAAAGATGGTAGAGAAAAAAAAAGATGAGAGGCTTGAGAGGAGAGATGCAGAAAGAAGAGGAAAAGAGGTTGGGATGAAAAAGGAGAACTGGGTAAAGGTGAAGAAATACCTGCTCTGTCTGCCCATAGTTGCTTTCTCTAGGCAAAGGACATTTAGAGTTTATGCACTGGGGAGAGGGGTAAAGAACAGGAGTTAGGAAGTCTTTGCATTTCCCCCTTCATTGCTACCACCTTCAAAATGATTTGATCATAAAAAGGTGAAAATACTACACTTCCCTTCTCATGTGATTTCCCCAAAATTTGTAGTTGATGTGTCTGTGTCTGGTCAGACTTCTTGTTCCCACAATATCTGGGGCTAAAAGAGCCTCTCTCCATGGTGGATTCTTTCAGGAGCTCCACAGTGTGGAGATATCACTTTGCACAGACTCTGATTGTGTGGGTATGCTATAAAGTATTGACACAGGGTTGCAATACCAGGAGGCACAGCGCAACCTCGTGTATGAAGTGGACTTTACTTAGGTACATACCTCTCCATCTTGGAGCAATGGCAATCTTGAGGACACTGGCTTTTTGGCAGAGGAACCAAATGAACTAGGCTGCAGCAGTTACCATTTTCATCAAGTACTGGATGAGATATTGGGGTTCAGGATGACATTCCCCCACCTATTTCATTCCACCTCCAGGATACTACAACCCCCACATCTTCTCCCTTCACAAGACTATTAAAAACCATAAAAGCATGTCTACCAAACCAGAGTATACACTGCAAGGTTTCACCATGCTGCAGAGTTCATGTAGTCTTCTAGGAAGTGTCTCCAAAGAATTTCCCCTGTGAGCTGGACTCATTTCCAGACTCTGTAGGATTATGGAATCTATTCAAAGGGACACATATTGAAAACAATGAGGAGGAAGTATGACTTCCTAAGTTTAGAATGGATTGTCCTAGGCAAAGAAGCTAGGTCTACTCTTCCTCCTTTCTCAAGGTCTCACTTTTAGGACCCTGTTACGATCTGTTCTACTCTTTTGTTTTGAACTGTCCTTGGCATATCCCATCTCCAGCCCCTTTTAGTATTCCACCCCCTTCCATCCTCCCATCCCACTCTCTTTAACAGGCACATTTCTCAGATGCCTGCTTCTGTCTCATCTGTTTGGCTGGGCATTATGTCTGGTGGCTTGGGCTGAGTTTCTTCATTCAAGGCTCAGGAAGTTAAGTGCTGGAGGGGAGAAGGACCCGGAGCCCGTGGTACTTCAGGAGACGAGGGACTCCAGCAAGCTGAAGCGTCAGCCATTCTCTTGATCTTCGCCTGAGCTGGATGAGATAAGAAAGTTGGCTGTTTTGTCTGCAGAAATGTCAAACAGGCAAAATCGCTGTCTAGGGACTATCATTAAAATGAATTAAACCCTCAAAGTATTTCTCATTTCATTTCTTTTTTGTTTTATAAGCTCTTATAATTTGATCAGATTCTGGAATTACAATGAAGGACATTCTTCCTGAAGACAGGAGACTATTCTACTTGCTAAAGTCAGGTTTCCTTTTCAGTCTCTGTATCCCCTTGTTCTTTGCGTGACACAAAATCAGAGTAGAATGGCTGGATGCTTGGCCATCACTCCCTACTGCCAGAGAAGCTAATGCATGTGATGGTGACAATGTGGATGGTGGTCAAAGAGGAACACAGTGAGACAACCAGCAGGTACAGAATACTACTAAGATGTCAGGTTACTAGGCATCAATGTATAAGGGCAAAGATCACTACTATTCCTCTCCTTACTCTCTCCCACTAGAATGAGTGAAAAAGGCATTATTCCCTAGGTCAAAATTCAAATGCCTCAATACTCTCTAGGCTGTGGGTTCTTAACTTAGGGTCTGTGGAAAAAAAGTTTTGATAACTACATTTCAATATAACTGATTTCTTTTTCTAAGAAAATCTTATGTGTCATTTTATGCATTTAAAAATTATTCTGAGAAGGGGTCCATTGGATTCGCCAGACTGCCGCAGGGGTCCATGACACAAAAAGGGGTTCTTAGCAAACCTGTTTATTGGGGCACCTCCATCTCTTACTGCTGGATTGGCTAGTTAAGCCCACATACGCTTAAACATTTCTCACTCCAGATATTGCCACTGATTGCAAAGAAACCTCAGGCCAATTGATCTGATTCTCTGGGTTTTCCATCAGGGCTAATAACCTGGCTTCCTAGTATCCCAGGCTACTGTCAGGATTAATTGCTGCTTGTACCCAGCTTTAAACTCTCCAAGTGAAAGGCTTTGGACTGTGTTTAATCTTTATTAGAGCAATTTTAGGATCCACATCAGGATCAATCTACTTTCTGGAAATTTTCTAGGAAGATGTATACCAAGATAGAGATGATGTGAAACACACAATGGAAAGAAATCCATGCCTCTTGGTCTCACCTTCAGGTCCCCTGTACCATGTCTTCTGCTTCTCAATGTGCTCACTCTTTGTACCATCTGGGAAATGTATGTGTATATATGCATGGACCCATGTAAACGCTTACTGCCACAGATAGAACACCTTTGCTATGAGAACTCAAAAAGAGAGGAGACAAGGCAAGGTATACAGTCCTTTTTCTACCCCCTCAAACCCAGAAGATGGCTATGGGTATAAGGAAACCATGACACTGGGTCATTCTCTTTTAGCTACCCTCTAAGAGCCCAAGTCCCTCCAAGACAAAAGAATCTGGAATCCCCACAGAACCCCTATCCAGAAAAACCTTGGAGGGAGCAGTTCGGGCCACATACTGTCCTTTTATTGACTGACTAGTGCCCAGGTCATTTAATCAGCAATCCAGGAACTAATGAGATGAAATGAAGTTTCTGACTGTAGTTGGGGAAAGAATTCCAAACTCAATACACTAAAAGGTGATCCTTGTGAAAATCTGTGCTGAAGATCTAACCTCCAGAAAATATGCAGCTTAAAGGGCCATTTCTCAATATGTGTGTGTGTGTGTGTGTGTGTGTGTGTGTCCACATACGAGTGTCCATTTGTGCAAGTGTGTATATACAAGTGCACTTGTCCATGCCTGTCCTCTGCATGAATGTGGGTGAGCTGGAGTGATGATAGAGGAATAAGCTTGGTAGGAAGGTGGATACCATATTGCCTGATCCTCTGCACTTTTCCATCAATAAACAATTACTTATTGAGCATCTGTTCTTGCCACTGTTAGCTGCTTCCCTCTCCATCAAGAATCTGGGTTTGAATATAAGAGTAAGGGGTATCATCCTCTAATGACAGTCCCCTAGATTTTGATACTGATGCAGAAGAATGCAGCCCAGTAACACTGGCTAATAGATTCTGAAATATACTTGGCTTTCTCCCAAAATCTTCTTCCCCAGTCACTGACTCTCTTTCTAAGGCAGCAAAAGTCAGAGGGAAGGACAGGACTCAGCTTGACGGAAAGGGGAAAGGTAAGTAACAGTCAACATGTTAATTCACATTTTTACTTCCCCAAAGTCTGGCTTTATTCATGTCATAGACTTGATCTAATTTAACGGGCAGGATAATGAATCCAGAATTTTTTTTAAATTAAAAAATGTTAAGGGTCTGGGTCACTTCAATAGGGGGCTGGGCAAGAGGCTGATAATGGACATTTGGGGGAATGTACCTTCTGACTCATTCCTGTCCTTAGCTCTTCATACTAGTTTTCACAGACAGCCCTGGCTCTGCCACAAGTTCTTAACTCTGGCTGTTACTGCAGGGGACTAAAAGTTGGAGAAAGGTATAAAAAATCCCCTTTGGCACCAGCTCAGGATTCTGCTGTCCCTCTCCTAGTGGTCACAGGTGAAAGAGAGCACAGGCCTTCCCTTTCATGAAGCCACACAGAACCATGAATTCTAAGCATTGACGAAAACTACCCATGTGACCAATGCCACACATTTCAGTGCTGCTCTTGGGTTCTTTCTGCTCTTTAACTTCACTGATCAGACATACACTTTAGGGCTAGAAAGGGTGACCTGGAGACTGAAGAGAGTGAGCACAGCACAGCCTAAAAGTTACCATTACCCTCAACTAAGAACACAGATTTAAAACTTCAAGGGCCTTTAGAGGCTTGGAACCTAAACCTTCAATTTTACAGATGAAGAAACTGAAGAGCTTAAGTGACTTGCCCAGTGTCTAAGGAAGGATTTGAACCTAGGACTTAAACTTCCAGTGTCCTGTGCACTATGCTTCACTACACAGTGCTGGATATTTCCATTAAATGAGCAAAGATAATTAAATGTTCTTTCTAGAAGAAAGAAATAAAAGTTCAAATTAACATCTATCACTCCAAATTTTCTGAGTTGAATATATTTATCCAATTTTGACTTTAAAAACAATTCAAGTCAAAGATAGATAGAGCAGAATGTTTTCTAATTTGGGACCTCTAAGGTTTTTTTGTGTTTGTTTTTTAAAGTAAGGCATGATGTAGGGAATGTTCTATTTAGAGTCAGGCAAAACCCAGATTTCCAATCCTAGCCTCTGACACTTACTAGCTGGATAATCTTGGGCAAGTTACTTAATTCTTTTAGCTTGTTTCTTCAGCTGTTAAATGGGGATAATAATACCTGTTGTACCTACCTCACAGGATCAAATGAGATCATGTATATGAAGCACTCTGTAAATCTTGAAGCTATATATAAAAGGTCAGCTATTACTATTATTCCATAAATGGGATAAATGTGCCAGAAGTAGCTATGAACTTTTAAGTAATAAGGTCAGTGGTACCAAACCAAAACCAAAACCACAACAAAAAAACCCCCTCTTATTCTGGATTTATTCTGTCCAACTCCTTCCCCCCAGAAACTCTTGGTTCTACCAATGGTTTTCCAACATTCCCAAAACGGTATTCACTGGGTATCAACTAGGGCCCCCAGAACCTAAGCTGACAGAATATATTCCTCCCTTTCCTGGAGCCTCTACTGTGGCTTAATCTCACTTAAGTAACTTGCATTTCATAAGCAGAGTCATTAGTGAAGATCTGCCAGCAACCGTTGCCCTACTCTCTACAGAGCTGGCTGAGGAATTATCTTCAGCAATAGAAAACTCCTCTTTTCTCCTACTTCCTGCAGGAATAAGATGCCTTTATCAACTCTGGCCAGGCTCCTGCCATATATCAGACACATGCACTATGGATAGAATGATGAAAACTGACAAACTTTCTAAGGGTTATTGGACAGATCTTTCCCCCACCTCCCATCCCCAGCCAGAAGACTGAACCCTAGCTGGTTTTACTATCTTGCTATTGTTTAGCAGGAAACCTGAGAATCAGCCCTGTGTTTAAGAGAAACTTACAGGTTAGAAGAGTGCCTGGGCGAGTCCTGACAATCATCCCTCTTACTCATGGTCCCAGGATCCATGAGGTGTACAGCTCCTCGTGCTTGCTCCAATGCTTGAATCTTACCTGGGTTCTCTCAAGACGCTCTGCAGCCACAATATGTATTACGTTGCTTCCTTAAGGAACAAACAGCACCTGGTGGGCGGCACTGTTACCTGCCCTACAGGTGAACACTGAACTGCATCTCCTAATTTATGGGCCTGACCTCATAAGCTAGGGGTGTGGTGAATTGAGTTCAAAGACTAAATAAGAGTGTCTCAGTTCTTGGCTTAACCAGCAAGGTGACTAGGTTCCCACTTATAAACACATATTGCTCCCCAAATAGGACTTCTGGGTAGATGCCCTTGAGACTTTGGTCTTTTTGAAATGCTTTTGATTCTTGATGGTAAAGTCAGAGGTTCAGGAATGGGTGTGGGAGACCACGTTATAAATTTCCCTGCACATATTATACCAAATGTGCAGCCTCACTAAATATAAAATTTTACATGGCACTGGGAAGATGAGTTGATCCCAAATCAACCAGTATCTAGCAGATACACACATCTCAGAGGGTGTGTAGATTGGTTTGGAAAGTTCTGAAGTTTTCAAGACCCTGTTCCTATAAGCCACGAGAGACAGCCCAAAAAGCCCTCCTTGCTAGTACACTGTAAAATCTTGGTACACTTACTACATTTTAAAAAATTTAATTCAATTTTTTATTTGTGATAAATTTTATTTACATATTCTAACCTTAACACCAAATAAAATGGGCATTTCCATATGCATAGTAGAACAGAAAAAGAAAATTGCATATGAAAATGCAGGTCTTTATTATGTATAGCTTACTTTACTTTTTAAATAAGTAATAAATTAAACCTATAGCTTTCAAAGCGGTCCTGTTTTTCTGTGCTTCCTGTTTTCTCTTAATTTAAAAAAAATCTTTTTTACAAGATTGATATGTTTCAATTGTCACTGTCCCTCTATAACATCAGGTTGTAGTTTTTTAGAATAGTGATCCAAGGCATTAATGGCCCCTGTTTTTGGCCTGTGCCTTAGAGAAGGGTTCTTGACTGAAGGGGAATGTGACTGGAGAAGGGCTCATTGTTTCTAAGGAAATTTTAAGATCTAGTGTATGAAGGCCAACTTGGGAAAGTATTATAAAGATATTGAGTGTAGATTAAATGACTGGCTAAAATGTGTAAGATCTCACCTCAATGAGACCAATAGAACACTGAAAAGCCACGTCTCTCCTACTCAGTTGCCTGACTGGCAAACACAATCAGGTGCTATTTCAAAATACACTAAGAAGGAAGAGGAACTTCTTCTGGTTCAACCATGCATCAAAATGACCCAGCATTTAGTAGACTGAGGTGCCGTTTGCATAATTTCTGTACTCTCTAGAACGGACCTCAGACTTCTCTATGTGTGAGATGAGGAGACATATGGGCCTTAACACTGGATTCTCAGTCTCTTCATTGGATTATAGGTCTCTGGGGGGCTACATCTTCCCTTGAGTCCAGTTAGACCTTTCTTATGTTATGTGGGCTGGTGTCTACCTAATTTGTGCCTCACGCACTTATCTGAATTATCCTCCTATCAATCAATAATTAACAAATTTATTAAGTGTTATGTGCCAGGTACTCTGCTTGGTACAGGAGATACAAAGACAAAAGTGAAATAGTCTCCGACTTCAAGTAACTTAGTTTCTGACAGGGAGACAAAATGTACATATGTAAGTACACACAAAAATAAATACAAAGTAATTTTGGGAGAGAGGATACTAGCAGCTGCTGGGAATCAGGAACTTCATGCAGAAATTGGCAGTTGAGCTAAGTCTTGAAGGAAACCAGGGATTCCAAGATGAGGAAGAATGCATAGCTAATTCAAAGGCAAGAGATGGAGTATCAGGTAAAAGAAACAGCAAATATGCCACACTATGGGGAGATTGTAGAGTATGTGGAAGGGAATAATGCATAATAGGATTGGAAAGGTAATTTGGGGTCAGTTTGTAAAGAGTTTTAAAAGCCAAATAGAAGAGTTTATATTTGGTTCCAGACATAATAGGAAGCCAGCAGATTTTGATGAGCAGGAGAGTGTCATGTGTTAGTGAGACTTGTGCTTCAGAAAAATGCCTGGGGAGGTACTTAAAGGAGACCAATTAAGAAGCTAGTGCTGTAGCCAAGGGAGAGGTGATCGACTGAACCAGAATGGTGGCCACAAGAAGAGAAGTGGGGTTGGATGAAAGGGATATTGTGGAGATAGAACTGATAAGATTTGGCAAATGAATGGATATTCACTTCTGTATTCACAAAAGGATATGGAATGGATATTCATATATTTATCCACATGAATGGATATTCATGTAAGGATAGGGAGAGTAAAGAGACAAAGATATCAAACTACATTTTGAACCTGGGTGACTGTAAAGATGGTAGAACCCTAAACAGAAATAGGAAATTTTGGGAAAGGAATAGGTGCAAAGGGTAAGATAATCAATTCTGTTTTGGACATATCTATTGGACATCCAGTTGGAAATGACCAAAAGGCTGCTGATGGTGCAGGGCTAGAATTTAGAACTATGGCTTCATATACAGGTATCTAGGAGTCATATGCATAGATATATGATAATTAAATACAGGGCAGCTGATAAAATAACCAAATGAGAGAGTAGAAAAAGAAAAGGGCCCAGAACAGAGCCTTCCTTAAGATTTACCCACAATACCCATGGGGGCATGACATGGACACCCAGTAAATAAGACTAAGAAGAAACAGTCAAATAGGTAGAAGAACCAAGAGAGAGAAGTCTCTTGAAAACCCAGAGAGCAGTGACTATCACCATACAGGGAGAGAGAACGGTCATTAGTGTCAATGTGACAAAGATGTCAAGAATGGTAGACGGAGAAATACATGGTCATCAGATTTGGCAATTAAGAGGTAACCTTCTGCTTCCCAACTTGAATGATAAGATCACAAGCCAGACTGCAAGTGGCTGAAGAATGAGGAGAAGAAGTGGAGGTTATGAGTGCAGTTTTTTTCCCCCTAGGGATTAGCCTGTGAAAGGAAGGAGAGATAGAGGATGACAGCTTGAGGGAATGGTAGAGTCCAGCGATAGCCTTCTAAGGATGGATGAGTCCTGGGCATGTTTGTAGGCTGCAGAAAAAGTAAAGATGTTGGTGACTAGTGAGAGAGAATAAATGTGGAAGCAATGTGCTGGAGAAGATAGGAGGGAATAGGATCAAGGGTACATGTGAGTGGGGCCAACTTATGAGAAGAAAAGTGGTACTGAAGACCAGAGAAATGGAGAAGAGAATGAAGGATAATGTCACAGGGTCCTGAGATGATGGAAAGGGCAAAAGAGGCAGTTCATGGTGAATAGGTTCTGTTCTTTCAGTAAAGTATTAGGCAATATCCTTAGCTGGGGGTGGGGCAGGGAGGGAGGTGTTGGAGGCTTGAGGAGAGAAAATGGGGTTTGGAACAGCCTTTGTGATAGAGAATCAATTAAAAAATAAAAGAATTGCTTTACTTTAGTGAGGTCCCAGTTAAGACTAAATAACATAAATTTGTGGTGGACCCAGTCGGGTATTTCTAGACTTACTCAAGCTCACAGAACATCCCTTCTTCTAGTGAAAAAAAAATTGTGGGGGGTGTTTTACAAAAGTGTCAATGTTTATGTTTTCAGTTTTCCCAAAGGGCTCAAAGCGCATGAAGGCAAGGACTGATTAGGAGAAAAAAGTGACTGAATCATCATTTCTGATTATGACTCAATAACGTTATAACTTGAATCCCAGTGACTATCAAACATTTCCCTTTTTCAAAGAAGTATTTGTTGACAAGAGTAACTTGTCTGATATTTAGGGATTCATGGTTTCATTACTGTGTGTATCCCTCTCCTGATGCTTATCACAATTCTTAACACTTTAAGAGGTGCTATGGTCAAAAAAATTATTCATTAGGAGTCAACCTGGGATAAGCCTCATTGAAATACAAGAACCCTACAAGTGGTAGTACTCTTCCAACCACCAGTCCTGCTTTCAGCCCAGACCTCACAACCGAGGGAACTCGTAGAGAAGGGACCAGTCCCACCAACTGCCAATCAACTGCCATGTACACAGGGCATGTACTCCAGGCTAGCTGAAGTAGCAGGTCACTATGAGGGGGAGATAGGAGGAAGTAGGTGCTAAGCAAGTCAAGCCACAACCATCATCATCTCTCCTCATGCCTCAATACAGGGAGCCCTGGACCTTGAACCCAAGAGCCTGGGAAACAGCAATGCTTCTAGCAATGTCTGAAACTATTGTACTGGGAAGTAATCCTTCTGGAGATACATCTTGGTAACTATTCCTTCAGGTTAGCCACATCTTTTGAAGGTCTAAAAAATAAAGTTCTTGTCACCAAGTCCTTGGCATTATCACGTGATTTATCATCAGAAGTTGATAGGATTTATCAGTAGAAATGACATTATAAAGAGGCATTGATATCTGTTTTGCCTCTACACCCTAAGAACCATGGGACATTTCCATCTGACTTAACAGCTGAAACCCATCCATGTGTTGTCTTTCCCATTAAAATACGAGCTTCTTGAGGGGGCGGAGCCAAGATGGCGGAGTGAAAGCAGCGACTTGCTTGAGCTCTCCCCCAAATCCCTCCAAATACTCATAAAAAATGGCTCTAAACAAATTCTGAAGCAGCAGAACCCACAAAAAGCCAGAGTGAAACAAATTTCCAGTCCAAGACAACCTGGATGATTGATCAGAAAGGTGTATCGCGCCGGGCTGGGAGCGCAGCGCAGCGTGGGCACGCAGGCCGCAGCAAACCTGGAGCAGGCCTCAGAGGACTGAATTGCGGGCAGCTGTGGAGGTTTCCAGACTCCTCAATCCAGGAATGCCAAAGACAACTTAGAGGGTCAGTGGGAAAAGTCTGTTTCTGTTGGTGGTCAGAGAGGAAGGCGGGGTTTCAGCTCCATTCCCCAAGAGCACGGCTCTGGGGGGAGCAGCTGCTTCCCGAGCTTCCAGCCCACAGACTGAGGGGGAATCCAGTGGCTGATCAGAGAGGGACTGCAGGAATCTCTTTGCCAGTTCTGAGGCAGGAATCTCTCGCTTTGCCCGTGTGTGGGATCTGGGTCACAGTTCTGGGCGGCAGTGCTGGGGTGAGGAGGAGTGCTGGCGTGGTGGAGCTTGTAGTGGTTGTGGAGAGGAACCACTCCTCACAGAAAGGAATACCTGTGGTCACAGGCCAGGAAAGGAGTGAACACCTCGCCCCTTATCATACCACCTTGGTAGAACTGAAAATTTACAGGTCCCTACAAGTATCTCTGAAAACAGCTACACAAACCCCTGAAGCTTGGGACAGTACACTCTCCACATTGGAAGCAGACTCTTACCTTAACAAAGAGTTTAAAACTCAAGTAATTGGCTGGGATCATGAGCAAGCAGTGCAAAAAGAGTCAGACTATATTATCTTACTTTGGTGAAAAAGAAGATCAAAATATACAACCAGAAGAAGACAACAAAGTCAAAGCTCCTACATCCAAAGCCTCCAAGAAAAATATGAATCAGTCCCAGGCCTTGGAAGAGCTCAAAAGGGATTCTGAGAAGTAGAGGAAAAACTGGGAAGAGAAATGAGAGTGATGCAAGAAAATCATGAAAAACAAGTCAACAGCTTGCTAAAGGAGACCCAAAAAATACTGAAGAAAATAACACCTTAAAAAACAGCCTAACCCAAATGGCAAAAGAGGTCCAAAAAGCCAATGAGGAGAAAAATGCCCTAAAAAGAAAAATTGGCCAAATGGAAAAGGAAGTCCAAAAGATTACTGAAGAAAATACTTCCTTAAAAATTAGAATAGAGCAATTGGAAGACAGTGACTTTATGAGAAATCAAGACACTGTAAAACAAATCCAAAAGAATGAAAAATTAGAAAACAATGTGAAATATCTCATTGGAAAAACAACTGACCTGGAAAATAGATCCAGGAGAGAGAATTTAAAAATTATTGGACTATCTGAAAGCCATGATCAAAAAAAGAGCCTAGACATCATCTTTCAAGAAATTATCAAGGAAAACTGCCCTGATATTAGAACCAGAGGGCAAAATAGAAATTGAAAGAATCCACAGATCTCCTCCTGAAAGAGATCCCCAAAGGAAAACTCCTAGGAATATGTAGCCAAATTCCAGAGGAGAAAATATTACAAGCTGCCAGAAGGAAACAATTCAAGTACTGTGGAAACACAATCAGGATAACACAAGATTTAGCAGCTTCTACATTAAAGGACCAGGGCATGGAATATAATATTCCGGAGGGCAAAGGAGATAGGATTACAACCAAGAATCACCTACCCAGCAAAACTGAGTATAATCCTTCAGGGGAAAAAATGGTCATTCAGTGAAATAGAGGACTTTCAAGCATTCCTGATGAAAAGACCAGAGCTAAAAGAAAATTTGACTTTCAAATACAGGACTCAGTGGAACATGAAGAGGTAAACAGGAAAGAGAAATCATAAGAGACTTATTAAGATTGAACTGTTTACATTCCTGCATGGAAAGATGATATTTAACTCATGAGACTTTGTCAGTATTAGGGTAGTTGAAGGAAAAAAATTGTATGTATGTATAGATAGATAGATAGATAGATAGATAGATAGATAGATAGATAGAGGGCACAGGGTGAGTTGAAGATTAAGGGGTCATATCTGGAGAATAAAATTAAGGGATGAGAGAGGATGATACTCGGAGAAGAAAGGGAGAGGTAGAATGGGGTAAATTATCTCACAAAAAAAACAGAAAAGAAAAGTCTCTCACAGTGGAGGGGAAAGGGAAGGTGAGAGGGAATGAGGGAATCTTATTCTCATAGGATTTGGCTTAAGGAGAGAACATACACATTCAATTGGGTATGGAAATCTGTCTTACCCTACAGGAAAATAGGGGAGAAGGGGACAAGAGAGCAGGGGGATAGAGAGGAGGGCAGATTGGGAAAGAGGGTAATCAGAAGCAAATACTTCTGAGGAGGGACAGGGTCAAAAGAAAGAATAGAATAAATGGGAGGGCAGGATAGGATTAAGGGAAATAGAGTTAGTTTTTCACAACATGTCTACTATGGAAGTGTTTTGCATAACTGCACATGTATAACCCTATATTGAGTTGCTTGCCTTTTCAATGAGGGTGGGTGGGGAGCGAGGAAGGGAGAAAATTTGGAACTCAAAGTTTTAAAAACACATGTTTTAAAAAAAATGTTTTCACATGCAACTGGGAAATAAGAAATACAGGAAATGGGGTACAGAAGTCTATCCTGCTCTATAGGAAAATAGAAGGGGAAGGGGATAAGAGAAGGGAGGGGGGAGAGATAGAAGAGAAGGCAGACCAGGGTAAGGGGTATTCAGAATGCATGCCATCTTGGGGTGGGGGGAGGGGAGAGAAATTTGGAACTCAAAAACTTGTGGAAGTGAATATTGAAAACTAAAAATAAATAAATTTATATTAAAAAAATGAGCTTCTTGAGAGCAGGAACTGTCTTACCTTCTTTTCTATTTGAATCCCCAGTGCTTTGCACATAGTTAAGGCTTAGTAAATGCTTCATTCATTCATTCTAAACTTAGCTAGACTGGTACTGAACAACATACAAAGTATGCTGCTGGCCTGTCCTTTTTTATAGTCACAATGATATTTTCTTCTCTTTGGTGCCTTTCATGTGAGGGTCTCTGGCTAACTCATCAAGCCTCATCCTCCTGGTAAAGTTCTTCTCGCTGAAACTTAATAGATCAACCAAACTCATCATTTACTTAATTTTTTGATCATTGTTAACACTATCCTATTCTCCCAGTTGCTCAGTGTCACAATTTGGAGTTATTTTTGGCCCCTCCTTTGTTCTCCGTATTTAATAAGTCATCAACCTGTGATGATTCTTTGGTTTCCTCCAAGTCCTGCTGTTCCACTTCTATGGCCTTTTATTGTTTCACCTCTGGATTACTGCAAGTTTTCTAGCTTGTTTCTCAGACTCTTAGTTTCTCCTTGTTCCAGGAAAACTACTCACTGATCATAGTTCTTTTCTTAATTCTTCTTAAACTGTTTTCAACATCTCAGCCTACTTTTTAAAAAAATGACATGTAGTTCCCTATTGTCCATTCTAGCATTTCTAAAGTTCTTAACGCAGCATTTAAGGCCATTCCCTAATTGTTCAATGATATCTGTCCAACCTTACTTCTGGTCTGGCCAAGGTAGTCTGCTTGCCATGTCCTGTGCACAACTTGAATATTTCCACTTCTTCTCTTCTGCTCAAGTCATCCTCCTTGACTAGAATATGACCCTCTTTCTTTTCCCATCTGTATACTTGCTTACAAACACCTATTTCAAGCCTTTTATAACTAACTCCATGCACCATTTTGAGCACTATGTACTTCATATTTCCATGTGTGTGTGTGTGTGTATATATATATAATACATATATATATGTAATTACATATATATATATATCATGTATATTGTTATCTCTTATTTCTTCCTAAGCTGCTTTATAATTGTTCTCTCATTGGTTATTGAAGATTCTCCCCAGTCTAGTCTGTTAACTCCTCAGATAGAAGGGCTATGCCTTCTTTTACATACCTTCATCTTCCTGGGATGACTACTGAATACCCCTCCTTAAACCCCACTCACCCTTTTCTGATTCTCTCTCTTCCTTTGGCATCTGTGACATTCTAGTCTCTTGGTTCTCTTAACTTTCTTGTTGATTTTACCTGTCTCCTTTGTTGACTACTTTCTTTCCTGCCCCTTAAGGATGTTTCCTGAGGCACTGTTCTCAGATATTTATTTTCTCTTCTCTCTTTATACTTTTTCTTGGTGATTTCATCCATGGTCCCAATTTCAATTATCATCTTTCTGTAAATGATTCCCGAATCTCTACCTTCAACCTAACCTCTCTCTAGGCCTCCAGACTTGACCTCTATCAGACATCTCTTTCTATATGTCCCACTAACCCCTTAACAAGTCTAATACTGAACATATCATTGACGACACACTAGCACCTCCTGATTTCCCCATTTCTGTTGATGGTACCACTATGTTGTTAACATCATATAAAATGCTAGGCTGGATGAACCAAAAGTCAGAATTAAGGCTGCTGGGGAAAATATCATCAACAAACTCATATGCAGACAATACTACTCTGATGGCAGAAAACGAAGAATTAAGAAGGCTCTTGATGAGGATGAAGGAGGAGAGTATAAAAGCTGGCTTGAAGCTTAAGATCAAAAACTAAGATCTTGGCAACTGGACCCAATCTTTTTGGCAAAGAGATGGAGAAGAAATGGAAGCAGTGTCAGATTTTATATTCTTGGGCTCAAAAATCTCTACAGATGGCAACTGCAGCCATGAAATTAAAAGACACTTGCTCTTTGGAAAGAAGGCTATGGCAAATCTGGACAGCATACCAAAAGCCAGAGACGTCACCTTGCTGAAAAAGATCTGTATGGTTTAAGCCATGGTTTTTCCAGTAGCAATGTATGGCTGTGAGAGTTGAACTATAAGGAAAGCCAAGTGCCACAGAAATGATGCTTTTGAACTGTGGCAAAAACTTTTGAGAATCCCTTGGACAGCAAGGAGATTAAATCAGTCAATACTCAAAGAAATTAATTCAGACTATTCACTGTAAGGTCAAATACTGAAGTTGAAGCTTAAATACTTTGGCTATATAATGAAAGACAGGACTCATTGGAAAAGAGCCTGATATTGGGAAAAATTGAAGGCAAAAGGAAAAGGGCAGAGGATGAGATGGATATAGTGTCATAGAAACAAAGAACATGAAAGTGGGACAGACTATAAGAGACAGTGGAGGATAGAAGGGCTTGGTGTGTTATGGTCCATGGGGTCATAAACAGTTGGACACAAATGAACAACTGAACAACAACAAAGGCAACATCATCTCCCTGAGTTCAAATCTGACTCTAGACGCTTACTAGCTGTGTCACTCTGGGCAAGTCACTTAACCTGTTTGCCTCAGTTTTTTCAGCTGTAAAATGGGGATAATAATAGCAACTTACCTGCCAGGTTATTGTAAGGATCAAACGAAATAATGTTTACAAAAGTACTTAGCACCGTGTCCAGCACATAGTAGGCGCCATATAAATGGTTATTCCCTTCCCCAGCCTTTCTCTCACCTAGACTTCAAAGCCTGGAATCACCTTCGACTCCTAGTCCATTCTTGCCCCATCCATCCAGTCATCAAGTCCAATTGACTGAAATGGTCCCCAAGTCCTTCCCTTTATTTACATTCCTAATGCCATCTCCCTAAGTTCAGACCCCCACCTCTTAGGGCACAGCACTGTCAAAACAATGTCAGATTTAGAATTAGGGGTCATGGATTTGAATCCCAGATTTACTATTTACTACCTACTTGACACAGAAACAGCAATTAACTTCTCTGAGCCTTAATTTCTTTATCAGTAAAATGTGGTGGGGCATGTGTACCAGATGACTGCTACAGTCCTTTGTAACTCAAAATATAGAATCCTATGATTTTACCTTCTATTGAAATAGTTTCCTAATTAGTCCCCTCCCCATCTTCAATATTTTCTTCTTCTAATCTTACAAATTATTATCAGATTACTCTTCCTATCCCCACAGTTATGATCATATTAATCCCCTGCTCAAAAGTCAATGGTTCCCCACTGACTACAAGATAAAAGTTGAAACTACTCAACTTGACATTTAAGATCATCCATAATCTGGCTCCAACCAACCTTATCTCATATTTCTCCCCTCTATTTATCTACTTCACAGGTTTCCTTCAGGGGAAACCACTTTGTAAACCTTAAAAGTGCCACAAAAATGGGAATCATTATTCTACACTTTAAGTTCAAATGGCACCTCTTCCACAATCCTCTCCACCTGAAAGTGATCTCTTTCTCCTAAGAACTTTCATAGCACTTTATTAGTACACCTAGGATCGCAGAATTTAGATCTGGAAAAGATTTTAGAGAATATTTATGCAAAACCATCATTTTAGAGGAGGAAATGAAGGCCCAGAGAGATTAAGGGATTTGGTCAAAGTCACACAGGTAACAAACAGTAATTGGAATTTGAATCCAGGTCTTCTCAATTCAAAACCAGTAAACTTTACTTTTATCCCATAGTGCCTCATGTTTTTACTGCTTTCTGCTTTGTGCACATGCTGCATATCCCCAACTGTATTTAGGGTAGGCACCACATCTTATTCACCTTCATATGTCCCTCAGAGTCCAGCACAGGCCTCTCACATACCATAACAGCTGCTCAATAAATAATTGTTAATGGATTAAAATTATATAGAATTAAAGTTGGTTTTAAGGATGTAATTTGCTTGAGCTGTGTCACAATTGCATGTAGATTTCAGAAACATATTTAAGGTATAAGAGCTACTTTCAGTGCTGAACAATCTCTAAAAGCAACCTGAGTAAATTCCTAAGATTCCAGATTACTAGGTAGTTTCTGGAAACTTTGGCCCTCTCTCTGGAAAAGTGCAAAAGGTATGAGCACAAATGACTGACTGTCCTCTGTGTAAGTCTCACTCTGGATTCCCCTTCCCCATTACCCACCACCTCCCACCAGACCCCTCAAAGAATAAATCAAATGAACAATGTGGTGGCAGATTTAGATTTGGCACCCTATTGCCACTCTCATTGTTTTTTACTTGCAAAAAAGACAGGCAGAACACCAAATTCAGTAGCCTACTTGCCTCGTGAAGTGGCATCAAGTTTTTTGTCAAGACAAAAGAAAAGGAGTTATTCTTTACCATCCTCAAGACTTTGTCAGGATTCACTAGTATTTACATTGCTGGATGAAAGTAGAGAAATTAAAACATACGTAGCAGGGTGACATAGGCAGTGCTGTCTGGTGGGATTCAGGTCTTGCTCTTCGCAAAATATATGGCTCTCTGTCCCTCCATGGATGACTTCCAGTTCTTTTTCTAAATAACTGGTTACACTATTCCTTAATTATAAATTGAGTTTGTTGAGAAGTTGAGGGGAGAAGGTAAAGGGTATTTTAACTCTTTTAAAATCCATACTGGAGCATCTCATCCCCTGGAACACTAAGATTGTAATGAAATGCTACTGTTACCTGAATTATTTGGTTCAGTTATGTGACTCTGGAGCCACATTTGCACTTATTAATCAATCCATCCAATGACTGAGCAACAAGCCTCTACTAAACACTTATTATGTGCCAGGCACCATTCTAGGTATTTTAGATACAAAGTAAAACAAAAAAGAAAGTCCCTGTCCTCTAACAGCTTATGGTCTAACAGATGAAACAACCTGTACCTATATCAATCTTATCAAACAAACAAATATGCTTATTGTATACCCTCAAGTATATCAAGCATAAGACTTATATATTGAAATCAGATGTCCTGAAAAACTTCGGATTGCATGTCAATAAAATGTGGATTGATAAATTCGCTTTCACGAGTATGTATCACTGGTTTGGCTTATCAAGCTAATATCCATTACTGATGAGAAAGCCTGTTCACCATGTTAGCATTTTTAAATGAAATTCTGGGGTTAGAGAATTTCCCTTTCTCTGTCTTTCCTCTGCCGTTCTTGGCTTCACGTAGCACTGTTTTGCCTTTCTCTATTGTACTTATTGTATAATACTGTATATACGTACATATATATACATATACACACACGTGTGTGTGTGTCTTAACTGTCTACTAAACCCCGAGATATATGGAGGCAAAGCCTATGTCTTACTTAAGACTTTGTACCTCCTTCTCCAGGGCCACAACAGAGCTACACACATAAATGTTGAAATGAAATGACAGTAAAACTAGAGTCAAAGTTCTACAGATCAGCTCATAGATACTCAAATAATTATTCTGATCCTTATTTTATGTAATTGTTGTTTTCATGCTCATTTTAACCAAAACATATTGTCTAAAAGGGTTTTGTGTTCTTCAAAATTTATTCAATACTTTCTAATCAAAGTTTATCTTTTCATTAGTTCATTTATATATTTTATAGTATAATCACATCAGTATGTCTCATACTTCTACAGGTGTGGAAACTGAGGTCATATTCCTATCACACTGAGATTTTTATAACTTTATCTTGAATGTGCAACACATATCAATTGTAATTGGGGAAGGTGACCACAAAATAAGGAGAGATCTACTACCACAGTTTTTACATTTAGTCCAATCCCTTCATTTTACAGATAAGGAAACTGAGGTCCAGAAAGGTTAAATGACTTGCTGAAGGTCACATAGTTAGGAAGTAGCAGAGCTGGGATTTAAACTCTGGTCTTCTTGACTTCCAATCCAGCACTTCTCTAGAACTACACTCCGTCCCTCTACCACAAGTTTCCTAATCTGTAAAACTGTTTGGTCTAGTGGACAGAACATTGGACTTGGAGTAAGAAATGCTTCAGATTTCAATGTAAAACAGGATAATAGCACCTAACTCCAAAGGGTTGTTTTGAGAATCAAATGTGATAAGGTGTGTAAAGGCCTATGAACCTTAAAGCACCATGTGAGAGCCATTATTACATATTGAAAATATTAAATAATGTTTAATATTCATTTTACACATCAGCAAGTACAAGAGTGGGTTTGGAAGTTTTCAACTGCCACAACATCTGTAAAACCATGGAGGTCAGTGTCCTACTGATCATTGGGTAGTTATACTTTTGTGACCTTACTCACATCAAGGAGATAATTCATTTTTTCCCTCAGGTCTCTGAGATTCAGAGTCTTTGTTTGAATAAATGAAGAAATACAGCATTTTTACATAATTCAAAAGTATATTTTGAGTTAGCAGGTATGGCAAAAAGACCCCTCTTCTCCCTAATAATGTTTTGCCTGTCAGCACCTATTTTTGTTGCAGGATGCTGAAGCTGAATCATCTAGCTTTGAAGTGGGCTGGGCAGTGTTGTGCTTCTATTGTTATTAGTTTGGGTCATAAACTAGACCCATATGACTTCAAGATTCTAAGTGAGGATCTGAAATAATTAAGTTTCATAGGTTGCTAAATGAAGTCATAGTAAACTATCTTTAACTTAATATTCTTGCCTAGTATTTACAGAAGAATTTCTTTCCATTAAGTATAAACTCCTTTGAGTAGCTGAAAATACCAAGCTTATCTAATATGCTTTAGGGTCATTTGAATGTTTCACATAAAGGGAAATCAATCATCATGCCACGGATACACTGTCAATCATCAGAAGTTTCCTAATATTTTTGCTGAAACTAGATTTTACTAGATTCCATTTCCAAAGGTACTTTTCAGTTGCTAGTTCAAAACAGATGAAACAATAAATACTGCACAATCAAGCTGTATAGAAACTAAATTCTACTAAGGCTGCAAGACAGTAAGCAGTGTCAAATTTTTAATCTTTGGCCAACTCATTATCATGTTGACATTTTCTGGGTCAAAGGCCACGTGGCAACTGAAGCTTCTCCCAGGTTTCTCTCCTGGTCTGGCTAACAGAGGGCAGAGGCCTGGCAGGTGGAACGGAAAGAGCACTGGACCTGGTAATCCTAAAGCCTGGATTTTGTCCCTAGCTCGACCACTACCTAACTGTGTGACCTCGAACGAGCACATCTATTTATCGAGGCCCAGTCCCTGTAGTTGTCCAACGAGGTCCCTTCCAGCGGGCCATTCATTCTACACCAGCCGCGGTGGGGGCTTTCATCTCCGTCGTGCCAAGAGCACACACTTCTCTGGAGGAGCCCTAAAGCGGTCTCCACTCAGCCTGCTTTCTGTTACAACGGACACGCCTGGGTGGGGGTCTGTGGCCGAACCGGGCCCTGTGCCCCGGGCCGGGCGAGGTCCTCGGGCTCTCGCGGCCCGTCCTTGGCTTCGCCACGGGCGCCGCGCTGCCCGGCCGGGCGCTCCCCGCAGTCCCTGCGAGCCCGGCCTATTTCGACACACTGCCCGTGGGGGGGTGCGATGGTGAAGGTGACACCGAAGCCGCGGCCGCCGCTCAGGGCTGGGGGGAGGGGCGTGCACCGACCCTCCGGTCCGCAGCTGCTCGCGCCCAGATCTGGGCGGAGCCACCGAGGCTGGGGCTGGAAGGCCTCCCGCGGAAACTATTCGGAGCGGTTACCCGAGCGTGCTCCGCGCGCCCCAAGACTAGAGCCTCACCGCAGGGCGGGGGCGGGGCCAGACCCCAAGAAGCCCAGGCATTCCGCAGCTCCCGAAAGCTTCTCCCTCCCCTTAGCAACTCTCCGCCCCCTATATGGTGGAGGAGAAGCCTGAGCAAGCCGCGGAGAGCGCGGTAGGGTGGGGTTCGAAGGGAAGCGCAGCCTCACCTGCCCAAGAGGTGGAGCTCGCTTTTACTGACTGACGGTCAGTTCCTCCAATCATAGCTCGACGGGAGGGGCGGAGCCTTTCGTTGACTGACAGCACTCCTTCCTCCAATCACAGGGTGCACTTTCTCTGACCGGCCATAGTTTCCGCGCCTATCTGAGAGCAGCGCCTAGGGACTGCGTTGCCCTCTTCTTCCCCCTCCCTCTCTGGTTCTTTGGGCCGGTGCCACGGAAGCCCAACCAACTGGAGAGTGAATGTTACTCCAAACCTCACCTATCCCTGGGCGTCATTCTCGCCAGCACTGAAATTGGGATTGGGGATTCCCCAGCCCCTTCCCGTCACCTCAGATGGGGGGCGGGATGACTGCCGCACTAACCGGCCAATTGCGCCACGCGACGTCCGGTGACCAATGACCGACACTTCATCACGCCAGTGAAATCCCCCATTGTGAGGGGTCAATAGGACTGACGACACGGCCGGCTAATCCACATTAAGGTTGTGAAGAGATGGGCAAAGGAGCTAGCCAATAAGAACAGAGAAAGACCGGAAGTTAGCGCGCGCGGAGTAGAGGGTGGACGCTCGCAACCGCCTCGGCCTGCGCTGCTCAACGCAGCTTGGTGGCCTCGAGCCAGCGAGCAGCGCGTGACGAAGGGACTGAGCGACTGGCGGCCGCGGCCAATAAACGGCGGCTGCCGGGGCACTGCAGCCAGTGGCGAGTGGGGGGGCGGGAGGCAGCAGGTTAGGCTGTGGGAAGTTAGTGGCGCTGCTGGGACTGGGGGAAGGAGAAGCTTCTTCCTCCTGCAGTTCCTCTCGCTCCGGGGACCGGCGGCGGCGGCGGCGGCGGCGGCGGCGGCCGCGGGCTACTCGGCTGCTGCTCCGGCTCTGCGTGCGAACTATGCTGACAGACGGCGGCGGCGGGAGCGGCGGCGGCGGCTCCTTCGAGGAGGACCTGGACTCTGTGACTCCGCGCTCGGCCCCGGCCGGGGCCTCGGAGCCACCTCCGCCGGGAGGGGTCGGGCTGGGGCTCCGCACCGTGCGACTCTTCGGGGAGGCCGGGCCCGCGCCGGGTGGCGGTGGTAGCGGTGGTGGCGGCGGTGGCAGTGGTGGAGGTGGAGGTGGCAGTGGCAGCGCGGGCGGAGGGGACGCGGCGCTGGATTTCAAGCTGGCAGCCGCCGTGCTCCGAACCGGGGGTGGCGGCGGCGGCGGCGGCGGCGGCTCCGGCAGTGATGAAGATGAGGTTTCGGAGGTACGTCTCCTCTCTCCGCCTCCCGGATCCCCTCCACCATCCCCTGGGGTGCTGCTCCTCCTCGGTCGAGTGGGGGAGTCAGTTCGCCTTTGCCTTTCTTTCTCTTGGCTGAGCTGTCTCCTGACAGCCAGTGGGGCCCATGGCGGCGGCGCGGGGCCTACTGCGCCCTCGGCCCCGTCTTACAGCCTGGGGACCGGGAGGACGGGCTCCCCAGGCTACCCCACGCCCTCTGAACACCGGGAAAGAGGAGACAGTGTGAGGCCCTTCGTCTTCCGGCCCCTCAGGGGAGTGAGGGGTTCCTGATGGCCCCTCCCCCACCCACCTTCGGGCTCGGAGGGGGAGCGGGCGGTCGGTCAGAGTGTCCCTGTCCTTGGGACTGAGTAGAATCGGGGACTGCAGCTGAGGACCTGCACCACTTTTTATTTTTCGGAGGGGAGGAGTAAGGCCCCTTTCCCCGCCTCTCCAAACTTGAGTTGGAGTTCGCCATATGAGTTCCCTTGCCTTTGGATTTAAGAGGCTTTTAGTTAACGTATCGTCTTGGTATGTGTGGGAAGTGGGCATTCTAAAGAACACCCGAAAGTGCCCTGAAAAATATTTCCTGTCCTCTTGAGAATCCACTATGAAGATTGAGAGGAAAAGTTGTGCTGGTGCATTGTTCTCCCTTTTGGGATGATAGCTCCCGTGGTCTTTAGAAAGCCTGAGAAACATCTGGCACCCTGAGGGCACCGTTTTAGCCTACAGAGAATTAGGGTTTTTCAGATCCGTGTGCTGGGAGTATTTCCTGCCCAAAGAGTGAGACCCAGATACAGTTTCCCTTTGGACCTTAGGGAAAACGGGATATCCAAGAGTCCCTCTCTTCTCATGATTCTGTAGCACATGAGTTTGCCCGTGGTACCATTCTTAGTTTGTAAATAAGGTCATATCTTGCAATCAGCTATTCCATCCCTTTCTTTTACTGGTATACATATACGTGCACGTGTACATGTATAACTTTTTATGCAAAGAGAAACAGTGCTCATAGGCTACGCAGAAAAAAAGAGACATGTTAGGATAACAGATAAGGGAGCTGGCCTTGGAGCCACAGCGACCTGAGTTCAAATTAAGCTGAGTGACTCTCCGCAAGACGTTTAGCTTTCCAGTGCTCTACGAAACTCTCTAAAACTATAAGTTACAGAGGAGGTGCCTGTGCACATTAGTAGAGGGAGTTGATTCATACTGGAGTTCCTTACATTAGTGAAATCACAGGTGCGGTCCTATCCAGAACTGCACCAGGATTTTACCGACCCAGGTATTTTGCTTTCTGTGTCTTTTTTGAAAGTGAAATGGGGTGGAGGTCTGGACTGAGATTTTGGCTCCAGGATTTAGGAAATGCGTCTTAGTGGTGTATCTCCTTTGATATCAGTGTCTTGCACTTAGTAGGTACTTAACGAATGTTTAATGAACGTGTGAAATCAAGGTGGGGCAGATAATATTTAAGTAGACATGGTTTTGCAGAAGTTAGGTTGTGGGGAGTGTCTGGAGCACGTACTGCCTTGGGCTTATAGATAATCCGCCTTGCTAAGAACATCTACCCTTTTAATTGGAAGTGCTTGGATGCATATTTAGTGCTCCGAAGTCTTTAGGGGAGTGAGAGGGAGAGAGAGAACCAGCTATAGCATACCTTTGTTTATTGAACTGATTCTTTGATTTTTCCTGAAAACTTGAGAGTAGTTTCCTGCTTGTTATGGGGGCAAAAAGAGTTCCTTTAACTTTCATATTGTAGATAAGAGTAGAAGGGATAAAAACACCTAAGTGTGTTTTTCCTAGCCATATTTTGGAGTTTTAGTGGGAGAGAGCCTATTAAGAGGCACTTTTTTGTCTAAGGATTCAGTTTCTTGATGTATCATTATATTAGTTTTGTGACTTTAGGCAAGTCACTACTCTGACTTATAGGTAAAATAAAATACTAAAACTTACCCACCCCACCCATCTCACAGGGTTGTTGTGAGGATCAAGTGAAATAGATGTCTTAATTACATTATGAAATTGTAAAGCGCTATGCAAGTGTGTAATAACTTTTGGTGTCATTTGGATAGAATTTGAGGGAAAAGTTTCAACAGCATTTCTTTGGTTGAAGTATCCCTAAAATTTTAATCTTTGGTGTACTCTTATTTTGTGTTCTGTTGGTAGAAGTGGAGTGCTCCAGAATATCTTTTTTTTTTATACAGAGAACATTCTCTATATGCCCCTGCCCTAATATTCCTATGTTTAACGGAAGAAACGTTACTTGTGGGCTACATGCAGAGTACACTTGACACATGATACTTTTTATCCTATTCCAATTTATTCTAGGACAATTTCGAAACCTTTTCATCCTAGTTCTTTAAGAGAAATGGTTTAGGGATTTTTCTAGAATCTTTAATGTGACTCAAAGCTTAGATTTTATTTTGGGAATACTTCCTGGCTTCCATGGAAGGGGAATGGTACAGGTCCTCATTCTCTTCTCAGGCTAAAGAGCCCAATTACCCTGTACCTAAGGATATTGGTGATGATGTCTAGATAGGTGCATAGTTTTGAGATTGAATTTCTACATATTAAATTGAACAAAGATATTAGGTGCCTATAGTTTTTCTTCAGGGCACTGTGCCAGATGCTGGGGGAGAGATGATTAAAAAAAAAAGTTTAGTTAATACATGGTCCCTATCCTCGTGGAGCTCAAGCAAGAGGATGAGACGCATATATAGAATATGATACACATTAATTCATGATTAGCATATTAGAGAAGAATAAAAGAGACTGTTTTGTGATGCCCTGACGAGTAAAGGTTATAACCCAACTGAGAGGATTAGGCTTTGTGGTAGAGCTGGAATTAGAAGTGAGGTGAGCTTTAAAAAGATGTCCAACACACATCACTTGTGACCTGCCCAGTAGGAGGAAGAACTTATGTTTTTTCATCTGTTTTGTTCTCACATCTGTTAGAGGAGGAGTCTCCAGAGGACCTGGGTCTTCCATTGAATAAGACAAGAATCTTTTATGCACCCATTACACCCTTATGGGTGAAGAGTAAAAATGACCACATGTTTATGCTGATCAGGTAACATGCACAGTACTTTTTTCTTTATTCTGTGGGATAGGATGAAACTCTTATCCTGTGTATCTGTGTTTAATACTTTGAGTCCCAAGTTACTATGTAAAATCTAAATATTTATTAGGGCATGCTACTTAGATATAAAATACTGAGTTTATATAGCATTTGTTAGACAACTTTTTGCCTCTTCTCTAAATGGTTTGTAAATAAGTAGGAAATCTAGAAATCTACCATTCTTAAAATAGGCTTTATTGAAGATCTATGCAGAATAGTACTTGCTTACGTTTTTAGTTTGGCCACATTTGCAGTATCTCATTGGATCATTTAAAAAATCTTGTGAGGTAGGAAATACAGATATTATCAACATTTTAGTGGTGAGAGAGGGAACTGATGCTCAGAAAGAAAGTTTCCCCCTGTTGAAGGAAACACAATAGTCCAGATCTGGCTCCACCCCCAAGTGTTCTTTCCTCTTAACTCCAGATTGGAATCTTTGGGGTTTTATTGCCTTAAATATAGAAGTAAGTATCCATAATGTATTTATTAAATAAAGCACATCTTCAAATAAAGTAAATTGTCAGAGTCATTATCTATTCAGAGCCTTGAATAGAAAAGTCAAAATTTGAATTGTATCCCATTGAATTGATAGCTATTGTTTACAGTAAAGGTCAGGTTGAAAAGTTCTTTTAATAAGCACTGAAGGGGTCTCTCCAGTGGAAAAAGTTTAAGAAGCCCTGCTTTAGAGGTTGTTCAAAATTGAGTTCATTCATGAATGTCGTAACATTTATTTGTTAGGTTAAAAGTAAAGTAAAAGCCATTTAAAAACCTAGGAAGTTTAGGACCTATTTTTTTTGGTCATTTATGAAGTTTTGTTCCTACTTTTTGTCATCTTTTAAGTGTATTGTAGTTGTACACACTCTGAAAGATATTCATTGATTTGTAAATCAAAAACGTATATCATTTTTGTTTTCTCTAAGTGGGCATGAGCTCAGCAATTAGGTGAGACTGTAAAAATTGTATTAAAATTGAAACTTTAAGTAGAAACTCATGAAAATCATTACTGGAGTCTAAAGGTATACAATATAATAGATACATTTTTGTGTGTGTATAAATAAAAGATAGGTCTTTAATCTGTATACATATGTAAATGTGAGAATTTAGACTCAATTTAAGAAAAAAATTTATAGAACTAGAGCTTCCCAAAATGGAATATAGGTTGCCTTTGGAAGTTAGTAGGGTTTCCTTTCACCAAGGTCTGAAGGCAGAGGCTGAAGAACATTTGTCAGGGTTATAATAAGAAGGAATTCTCCTATTTGAGTATAGCTTAGATAACTGCTGAGGTTGCTTCCAATTTTGAGATTCACTGATTCTGTATAAAGAGAAGACCCATAGAGAGATGCTGCTTTCAGGAAAGCAAAGGACCATTCCTTGGAAAATTGATTAGAAACTTACACTTGCTTAGAGGCTATTTTTCTTATTGTTGGTTCTGTCATCTTTATCATGAAAACTCCATCTTTATTCAGACTACACAGGCTAGTAAGGTGAGTCACTGCTTTTAGTAGCATCTTAAAGTTTACACTTACCATGTAGATTATGAAAAAATAAAAAAGGAATGCTGAAAAAATTTAGTGTAAAGTTAAGATATTTATTATACTTTTTTGTTGAATACCATTTAAAATATCAGCCAGAAGACTTTTGTAAACAAACATAACAGTAAGTTGGAAAAAGTACTTGTTTTTTACGAACTTGAATTAATCAAATTTTTCATCAAACTTTTTACACAGACTTGAGTTAACATTGTAGTGAGAGTGAAGTTATTTTATGAATTTATTATATTAGTTTTGAAGAAATTTGAAAATACTGAGTAAATGCAAGAAGGTCATGTTTGTATGCTGAAAAATTCCCCTGCATGAAGGTGCAGCTTATAAATAATGAGTTTTGTTTTTGGTTAAAAATTGATTTTTTTTTAAAAGAAGTTTAATTTGAATGGAATTTTCTTTCTTTCTTTCTTTCTTTCTTTCTTTCTTTCTTTCTTTCTTTCTTTCTTTCTTTCTTTCTTTCTTTCTTTCTTTCTTTCTTTCTTTCTTTCTTTCTTTTTTTGCGGGGCAATTGGGGTTAAGTGACTTGCCCAGGCTCACACAGCTATTAAGTGTTAAGTGTCTGAGGCTGGATTTGAACTCAGGTCCTCCTGACTCCAAGGCCAGAGCTCCATTCACTGTACCACCTAGCTGCTCCATTGAATGGAATTTTTAGAATGAAATTTTGAAGCAAAGGATTTAGGCAGTTAAAAAAAATTCCAATGGATTTGTGTTTTCTGTAAAATTTTAGGAATGAAGTAAATGAATCTCTTTATGAGAATGGTTTAAGCTTAGTTTTACTTAAGTATGACTTGAAAGTTATAAGCTAGATGACTTTTGAATATCCATTTTAGAAGGTCTCTGATTTCATGAAAGATGAAATAATAATAGCTTTTAATTTATAGAGCACTTTTCCCATAGTAGCCCTGTGAAGTGCATAGCTAGAAAGATGAATGATAAAATTTGAATTCATATGGGAAGGCATCATTTTTGAAGGATGGGGAGAAAATGATTGCATTCATTTGGTATAGAATAGTAAAGTTGGCTATACCAAACAGGCCACATTTTAAAGCAGTTTATTTTGGGGGAAATTACTAGTTTTGGGGCAGCTTGCCTTTCCCTAGAACAACATAAGTAGCTTTAAAAAAAAAAGTGGGGCAGCTAAGTGGCGCAGTGGATGGAGCACGGGACCTGAAATCAGGAGTACCTCAGTTCAAATCCGGCCTCAGACACATAACACTTACTAGCTGTGTAACTCTGGGCAAGTCACTTAACCCCAATTGCCTCACTAAAAAAAAAAAAGGAAGAAAATGAAATTAGCATTCTTTATTAATCACCTGATATAAATAATTGCTAGTTGTGGGTAGCTGTGAGATTCTAAGGAGAAGAGGTGATAAATATCAATGAGAACTTGAAATTTATATTGGCATTTAGATATAGGTATAGATAAGGCAAAAATAAGCTATGTTAAGATTTAAAGAAAATACTAACTGACACTTAAGACCTTGGCTTCAGTATCCAAGTCGTTTCTTTGTTTTGTTTGGTTTGGGTTTTTTGGAATGATTTAAAAGTCAGTGTGACTTCAAAACTGAATAATTAGAAAAGTGTACCTCTTTAGCAAATGTATTTAACAGAGATAGGGACTATACTGTGGTTTTAATATAAGGAACTCCTGGGTGAGGAAACTCCCTTTACACCAATTTAATAGTCTTAAGAGAGTTACCTAGAGCACTGAGAGGTCTATTGACTTGCTCAGCTTCCTCCCCCAGCCCATCCCTGTGTGTCATAAGTTTATATGATTTAGAGTTGGACGGGACCTGTTGGACGGGACCTTCGAGGCCACAAAGTGCAATTGCCACATTTTACAAAGGAGGAAACTGAGGAATATAAAATTTAAGTGACTTGTCCAGGGTCTTACAGCTAGTAAGTATCTGAGGTGTAGGATTTGAATTCAGGGCCTCTTGACTCCAAGCCCCATTCTGCATCTGCTATGCCACACTTTTATATGCATTTACTAAGGAGAAAAATAAAGATCATCTTTTGCCTATATACATAATTATATTTCTTTATATGGGTAGCTTGATTTTGGCACTGTAAAGGTGATGACTTTTAAGGTAGGTAGGCTTACAGATATAAGAACCAATATTCTGGAGATTGGTAAAATGTTGAAGGTTTGAGGTTGCAGTACACATACTATATTGGTCAATAAATTTGTAGGCTTTTCTCTCCAGAAAGGAGTGAGGTACTTTCATTTTCGGGTGTCATTGGAATGTGCAGTGCTCCATACACAACAGATACTCAAATGCTGATTGACTCATTGAATTAGTTGTGGGTTATCATATTTTCATATTCTTGCTGTTATCTACTACCTTGAAATGGAATGGAATAATAATTCAATGATATTTTTGAATTGTTATGGCTTCTTACAGAAAATGTTTTATAAAATATAAAGCACTCTAAATGTGAGTTATTATTTGCATCAGTTGGGACAGGACATATAAATAAATACATATACTTCTGTTACTGAAGGTGGACACTCTAAGGTTTCCAAAATACTTTCAGTCTAACATCCGAGAATAAGTGCTTTGAGGATTATACAAATTTTACAGATAAACAGACTTTAAGGGGCTTGCCTCAGGGTTACACGGTACTTCTTGGAGCAAAAACTTAAACTTAACTCGATTTCACCACTCTACATGACCCTACCATACTGTTTTGGATAGGAAAATTTATCTAGTTTGGAAAAAAAAATATTTTGGCAATTGGTTATGCTTCCCCTTTGAAAGTTAGGCCTTTAGAACTTTCAGGGGGAGGACTTGAATATTAGTAATAACTACCTAACAGCTTTTCTATTTTATTTTTTCCCCAGTTACATGTAAAGATAATTTTTAACATTCATTTAAAACAATTTTGAGTTCCAAATTTTTTTTTCTTCTTTAACCCCCCCCCCCGACAGTAAGCAATTTGTTATAGGTTGTACATATTTGATCATGCAAAATTTGTTGCCATATTAGTCATGCTGTGAAAGAAGACACAGACCCAAAGGGGAAAAAAATCTTGAAAAAAATACAGAAAGTGAAAAATGGTAAGCTTCAATCTGCATTCAGATCGATTGTTTCTCTGGAAGTGGATGGCATTTTTTCATCATGAGTCTTTGGAATTGTCTTTGATTATTGTATTGTTAAGAATAGCTAAGTCATTCACAATTGATCATCATGCAGTATTGCTGTTACTATGTACAATATTCTCCTGGTTTCTGCTCACTTCATTTTGCATCAATTCATATAAGTCTTTCCAGGTTTTTCCTTAAATTAGCCTGTTCATCATTTCCAATCATATACCACAGCTTGTTCAGCCATTCCCTAGTGGATGAGCATTCCCTCAATTTGCAGTTCTTTGCCACCACAAAAAGAGCTGCCATAAATACTTTTGTACAGATAGGTCCTTCTCCCCCCCGCCTTTTAAAAAATCTCTGTGGGTTACAGGCCTACCAGTGGTATTGCTAGGTCAAAGGGTACGCTCAGTTTTGGGCATAGTTCCAAATTACTCTCCAGAATGGTTGGCTCAGTTCACAACTCCACCAACAGCACTTTAGTGTCCTGCTTTTTCCATATCCCCTTCAACATTTATTATTTTCCTTTTCTGTCATATTAGCCAATCTAATAGATGTGAGGTGGTACCTCAGAGTTGTTTTAATTTGCATTTCTCTAATCAGTAGTGATGTAGAGCATTTTTTCATATAACTATAGATAGCTTTGATTTCTTCATCTGAAAACTGCCTCTAAAAGCTCTTTCTAAGAGACATAAGAAAATGACTAACCAATTGGGGCGAGCCCTATAGGTTCTGTTAATTTTTTTTTAAAATGATCTCTTGTTGATTTCTAAGGCACTCTCCACTTCATTGTCCCAGAGGAACCTCAAGCTCAACATGCCCAAAACAACTCATTATCTTTCTTCATATCACTTTGACATGTGATACACATTTTAGCTGAAACTTTTAATCATGTAAGATAAAGTATTTCTTGTGGGATTTAGGAGGCTGAAAGTGCCTCAGAAGATATAGGCCAGAAGTTAAGATGCCTTTTTCCTTTTTTTTTTTAAAAGCGAATTAGGGTTAAATGACTTGCCCAGGATCGCACAGCTAGTGTCAAGTGTTTGGTCTGAGGTCACATTTGAACTCAGGTCCTCCTGACTCCAGGGTGAGTGCTCCATCCACTGCACCACCTAGCTGGCCCCCATTTTGTTTAAAAAAACAAAACAGTTAAGTTGATTTAGAGAAAATTATCAGGAATATTTAAGGACCTATTAAACATAGTTGGTTTTTTCCCCCCATACAGTATTAAGAGTTAGGGTTTTGCTGACATCTGATATAAAATGATTCTAAAATCCAGATTGAATAAGTGAGATAGTGATGTATCCGGATTGAATAAGTGAGATAGTAATGTCCATCTCATATAGTATGACTTGGTTAGTTAGCCCTAATAGCCATATTTCTCCCTCTTCCTCACAAATTATTGGCGATTTTTTAAAATAAAAGGACTAATTCATTGTTGGTGGAATTGTCAACTGATCCAGCTATTTTGGAGAGCAATATGGAATTATGCCTGAATAGTTATTAAATTACCTTTGACCCAGCAATACCACTAATTTGATCTGCTTCCAAAGATGATTAGGGAAAAAGAAAAAAAAAACTACCTTAAATGTTGTAAAATGTTTGTAGTGGTGGCGAAGAATTGGAAATTTCAGTGATACCCATCAATTGGGGAATGGCTAAACAAGTTGTGATATGTGATTGTGATGGAATACTGTTGTGCTATAAGAACTGATGGAAAGACTTGCATGAAATAATAAAGAGGGAAATGAGCAGAACCAAGACAGTGTTGTATATGGTAATAGTAGTATTGTTTTGAGAATGACATTGAGCAGATAAGTTATTTTGACTATTATAAATACCCAAATTAACTATAAAGGACGTATGAAGGAAGACACTATTTGCATCCAGAGAAAGAATGGATAAATAGATGTTTGTATAGAATAATTTTACATATATATATACATACACTTATTTGTAATGATAGCCATTTCTAAGATAGGGGACAGAAAAAAGAAAAAAAGAAATTTACACAATAATTTTGTTGTATATTTGAAAGAAATAGCAAGTTGTGCACAGTAGATTGGCAGTTTCATATGCAATCACCTTTTTAATTTTACTGTGTTATGGAAATGCTTGTTTTATTCCATAAATTATAAATAAATTAATTTTAAAAATAAAAGGACCATAAATTCACCTGGAAGGAAGGGACCTTAGAGCTAATTTAGCTCAACTCTTTCATTTTATTTAAGATGAAATGGCCCTGTAGGGGGTAATCTGCTAATAACATCACAGCTAAATAATCAATAAACCAGAACTTTTTACTTTTCCAGTACTCCTTCCATTGACTATACCATGCTTCCTCTCTTTGTTGTACTGGACCAGTGGAACCTGTTAACATTTCCCAGAGGCTACTCTGGGAAATGTTATTTCCAGGTTACTGGTAGCATAGATATGTTTATTAAGAACTGAATTAATATTAGCTGACAATCACCCAGATCAAAATTGAGTTGACTTGGAAGAGCAACCATTGTATGTGAGGAAAGCTTACTTATTGCTGCTTTGCTAATCTGGTATTTGATGCCCCAAATATTTTAACAGCTAGTCTTTTTCAGGGGTCAAGTCTACTCCAAGACTCTTTGCTAGAGATTTTTCTCTTTTTGTATACTCTCTCTTGGTCTCCTGGGGATTCAGTGGCCATAGCTGGGCTTGGAGTCAGGAAGACCTCGGTTGAAATACGTCCTTAGACGCTTACTATGTGATCCTGGGCAAAGTCACTTAACCTCTGTTTCCTTCAGTTTCACCAGTTGGAAAATATGAATGATATTAATAGTGCCTACCTCCCAGGTTGTGGTGAGGATCAAGTGGGATAATGCGTAAAGCATTTAGCGCAGTGCCTAGCACATAATAGCCACTTAATAAATGTTTCCTTCCTTCTGTGTATTCAGTTGTCTATGCAGATGACTCCCAGATCTGCGTGTCAGTCACTCTTCATTTGCCTCCCCGATATTTAGCCTAGTCCTTGGCAACAGTAAATGCTTATTTAGTGCTTTTTATTTGTTCAGCTCTCCTGATTCTAGAGTCCATATTATCAGCCATTAATTAAATTCCATATGACCAGGATGTGTCTACCTGGATGTCCCAGAGGCATCTTAAACAACTCACTGTCTTTCCCCCTAAACTGACCCTTCTTCTCTTACTAGTGGAGGGTACTACCATCCTTCTAGTCGCCCAGATTTGCAACCTTTGAGGTATGTTTGGCACTTCACTTTCCTTCACACAACCCTCCCCCATCTAATTATTTGCTAAGTTTTGTTTCTGTCTCCATTATTGCTCTCATCCTTCCCCTTCTTTTCACTCGCATGGCCGCCATCTTAGTTTAGGCCCTCATTACACCTTTGCTGGACTATGGCAGTAACCTCATGTTTGGTCCACCTGGCTCCAATCTTTCCCCTCTCTCTATTCAGTTTTCCATGTATCTGCTAAATTGATATTCCTGAGGGCTGCTAGGTGGTGCAGTGAATAGAGCACCGGCCCTGAAGTCAGGAGGACCCGAGTTCAAATTCAGACTCAGACCAAACACTTGCCACTTACTAGCTGTGTGATCCTGGGCGAATCACTTACCCCCAATTGCCTAAAAAAACAAACAAATTAATTAATTAATTAATTAATATTCTTGAAGAACAGGTCTGACTGTGTCACTGTCTTGCTAAAGAAGCTTCATTAGCTTCCTGTTGGCCTCTAGGACAAAATATAAACTCCTGTGTTTCTCATTTGAAGCTTTTTATCATCTAGTGCCCACTTCTTTTTCTAGACTGATTTCACAAGAATAACTATCCTAAGCTAAACTGCATATATACATGATATTTTTGTCTCCAACTCTGTTCTTTGCATAGTATCCCCCACATTCCCTTCCCTTCTATCCCCTTGACTAGAATACTCTTCCGCAGTTTCTGGCATTTTTAATCCTTAGTTCTTTTTGAGACTAAAATGAAATGCCATTTCTTAGTGTGGAATTTCCTTATCTTTACCACTCCCCTCTCTTCTCTAGGCTGCCTCCCAATTACTTTTTATTTGTCTTTGTATACTTTGTATTTACTTAGACGAGTTAGTTTTCTTTGAATAAAATGTAAACTTGAAGGTAAGGACTGTTTTGTTTTGTACAGTGGTATGCTTAGCACCTAGCAAGCACAAGGGGTAATGGTTGTTGAGTGAATGGTTACGAAATAACTGCAGATCAAGAAATAAGAATTGTAACAAAGTACACTTTAGTAATAGAAGAATCGCTCTGTTTGCAATACTTACTACATGGTGCCTTGATTTATTTCCTGAAAACTAATCTACGTGGGCTGTTCTTCAGGGGAAGCCGACAAAAATCTCTAAAATAATCATTGGCAGTGCTTTGTCCATCTAAGTGAAATCGAATTGTTTTACTCCAAATGGCATACCTTAGCTGAAGTTAGTAATTGACTGACTTAGTCCAAAAAGCTAATGCTGACATAGCACTGAAGTTTATTTTCAGTGCTTCAGAAATCATTGCATTTTATCTGTATTCATGCTTCTCTTCACAACCTTAAGGTTTGTTTAATTGGTTGCTGTCCTTATCAGGTGCTTAGCTTACACACCACTGTAGTTTTTAAAAACTCTGTCAATGAAGTAACTAACTTTGAGAATAAAAAAGTAAGCAGAAGTGCATTTTCAACATACCCAGCTAATTTTTCAGGTGCTGTCTAATGACACTTAGATTGAGAACAAGTGTTAATTCATAAGAAATTCATCAGTTTTTTTTGGTCCATGATAGTAGTAAGAGATTGAAAATCTTAGCACATGAGAGAAAGGAAGGAAAAAAACCAAACAAAACTACTGATTCTATATGAATGCTTAGTGCTTCATCTCCTGAAGTCAACAAGAGCCCAGCTATTTTCAGTCAACAAGTTTACTGTTTTCTGGGCACTGTTAAGCACCAGGAGTTCCAAAGCAAAAGCAAAACCAAACCAGTCCCTGCCCTCAAGCACCTTACTCTCTAAGGTATAAATGCTGTGTTCTGAGTAGAAGATGAAATAATAACTGACATGTAGCTCTTTAAAGTTTGAAAAAACACTTTACATGCATTATCTTGTTTTAACCTCATAGCAGCCTTGGGAGGTAATTACACACATTTTACATATGAGGAAACTGGCTCTGGGAGAGGTTAAGTAACTTGTCCACAGTTGTACAACTACAGTGTCACAATTGGGATTTGAAGTTAGGTCTCCCCTATCCCTAAGTCTAGTGCTCCTATTATACCATGCTTTTATGATTAAGTCCTCTTTACATACTTTCAAAAATTCTCAAGATTACTTTTTAATTCTTAAAATGAGTAGAGAGCTATTAGTATTTTATCACAGCATTAAAGTGTATTAACTTGTGTTATTTCTTTTACAGTTACAAAATTTGGAAAGCTTTTTTGCCTGTATATTTTGTGAAATCTGGGACAGAAGTTAAAGGTCAAATCTTGTCATTTGAAATCTTATAACCTTATTATACGTGGCATGACTTTTAAGTCTCAACGTCTAGCTCTGTCTGCTTGTTCTTTTCTGAATATATTAATGTTTTCTTATATTTTACTTATTAAAGTTGTAAATGTGTTTTCACATGAGAGAAAGGACTTGGCAGGAACTAATAAGTTGGGGCAAATTTAGAAGAAAACAGTAGTCAGGTTAGATGAATAAATTGCTAGTTCCTTTGGTGGCCTGATTTCTGAGTGGGAAGTTTTTGGGGTTTTTTTTAAAGCTGAATTTGTAATCAGTTTTTTTCCTTCTCTCCTGAATCTGAAATTGTGTTCCAGTCTTTGAAACTTCACTGCATCTCTGTGTGATGAGTGATGGTGGCTTTCAAATAATTCTAACTTGTAATTAATCTAAACAGCTAAAAGAACTTGAAGTCTTAGTTGAAGATTTTATTTATTTATTTTTTTTGCTGCTTTTCCCTCTTCCTTAAAATGATCTTTAGAAAAATCTCTCCTTGGGGCAGTTAGGTGGTGAAGTGGATAGAGCACTGGCCCTGAAGTCAGGAGGACCTGAGTTCAAATCTGGTCTCAGACATAGAATACTTATTAGCTATGTGACCCTGGGCAAGTCAGTTAACCCTGATTGCCTCACCAAAAAAAAAGAAAAGAAAAGAAAAAGAAAAAAAATGTTTCCAAAAAAAACCTCTTGTTAAAGAAAAGGTTAAGAGTGGGATTGGAGTGAGTTAGGAGAGCTGGGCAATTTAGTGGATTTTGAGGCAATATTTTTGCAGTTTTAACAAATATATGGGGACATGAATATTGACAATAAACTTTTTTTTAAAGTAGCCACAATTTTTTGACCAGGTATGTAGTCAATTAAATGCAATATAAATAAAACAGTATTAATTTTTCATTTTATATATATTCAGCAACCAATCATAATTATTTGTCAACTTAATTCTTAAGTAATGTTAGGTTTGTTTTTATTTATCCTGTGTTGTAGTTTAAATAACACAGCAAAAAACTGATCCTTGAGTGTTAGAGCTTAAATTGTCACAGTCATGCTATATTACTGATTACTTTTTGTGGTAATGAGCTACATAATGAGACTGCAACATCTTAGTATCTATCTTTCTTGGCTTTTGAGTGACAGGTTTATAGAGAAAAGTTATTTTTTTGAAGGTATCCTTTAATTTTTAGCATAACGTTTTTTGCATCTGCATGGACATGAACAGCACTAACATGTTAGCATGATTTGTGCATGTAACCAGTTTTGTCTGTCTCCTTGCCTCCAAATTGAAATTATAATTTAGTTTTATTTATTCCTTGTATATATGGGCATGTCGACACACAAAACTATAAGGGAAATTCAATAAGGAGAATTTAAGTATAGTTTCAATGTACAAAATGTTTGCCAAACAGGAGGGCTACATAATATGCATATTACAGTTAAATTTTAGCCTCCAAAATGAAAATTATTATATTATACTGCAAAAGATTTTATTAGTATGGATATTCTCTTCATCAGTACAGATTGTGTCACCCTTAGTACTCCTTTTCATGAGTTGCTTTGTTAAAAAATCTGTCATGGGGGCAGCTAGGTGGTGCAGTGGATAGAGCGCCAGCCCTGAAGTCAGGAGGACCTGAGTTCAAATCCCGCCTCAGACACATAACACTTACTAGCTGTGTGACCCTGGGCAAGTCACTTAACGAATAAACAAAAAAACAAAAAAAAACCCAACAAAAATCTATCATGGTCAGTGTGTTAACATGCAACATATCTCTCTAAATTCTAATACACTTAGATGTAAAGAACTTCTTATCAGTAGCTTTTGACTTCAGTGGCAAAACAGTAAATTGTTGGAATACTATACTGTTATTCAGTATTGATAGGTGTTTTCTCTTCCAGATTTTTTTTCCTGTTATTTAGGTCCACTAGGAGAACATCTATCAGAATTCTGAGATCATATAAGAATGTATAAACCAATTTCTTTAAGTTTCCTTTTTTAAAAAAAATCTCTTGAAACTTAGTATAATGAGAATAGTAAACACCTTGAATGTTTTTCTATAGCATTGCCAAGAAAAGTATATGACCTCTCTGGTATGGTTGTATGCAAAATTCACTGGTAAACAGTTTAGTACATGTGTGCTTACTTTTTTACTTTTAGCTTTATGTTGATAGGATTTAGAAGTGGAAGATTTTAGAAAAATAATCTAGTTCATCTTATTTTATTACAAATGAAAGATAACTGAAGGGGGAGGGGTCTGGGACTACAAATGACTTGTCCAAAATTACACTAGTCATAAGTAGTAGAACTAGAATCTGTACTCAGGCAGGTTCTCCAGTTCTAAATTCTGTGTTCTGTCACGTCACTGTTTTCATTTTCTGTCCATAGATTTAGGGTTATAAGGGACCTGCCTTCAGTGTTATCATGTCAAACCCACTCATTTTATAGATAAGAAAATTGAGACCCTAAAGAGGTTTTTAACTTATCCAAAATCATACAAATAGTAAGTACCAGAACTAGAATTTGAACCTAGGTCCTTTGACTCCAGTATAGCATTCTAAACTGTTATCCTACAGTAATTTGATGAGCTAATCTTATTAAATTGGAAAAGATTTTTTAAAAGTCGTTTTATAGAATATGAGAAATAATTAGGTTTCAGATGTCTTTTGATGGCCCTGTGTTGTTTCTGAATTCTAGGTATAAGATACAACACTTTCCCTGGTATGGACTGATGTATGCCATACTTTGCCTTTGATAAGTTAATATGCTTTCCTTAAAGAATTCTGGCATGATTGTTCAAAACTTAAGTACGCATATGTAGTCAATACAACAGTATTTGTTCACTTGCATATCAGCATAACCATAAATTGACAACCTCAGTAGTTAGGAATAGAATTGAGCATGTACTCCATCTACTGGCACTGCAGGAGCAAAGCAGGTACTGTAACATGTTCACACAGGGCTTTGATGGGAGACACACCTGCTAGCCAGGGGCAGAGACAGGATGCATGTGGGTCATTGAGGGTGAGGAGTTTGGGTAGCTATGAAGAGATCCTGGGGCATGCTTACTTACTTCATTGGTATAAATTAATGGGTTTATGGTATTTGAGGCTCTTCGGAAACTATTGAAGGACCTATTTCTTTTTCAAGTTCATTAAAAAAAATTTTTTTTGAGTGTAAGATATAGGCTCTATTCCCATTGCTCCTTGGGAAGGGGTGGAAAGGACAGATGGGTGGAATTTCATATATCCTGTTGGCTTCTTTCAGATTTATGTGGGCTTTGTGGTGTTTGCAGAATATGGCATTTTTTTCATTTGGTCCTCACAACTCTGGGGCAAGGACTGTTACCCCCCTTTTAGGATGAAGGAATGGGTTCAGAGAGGTTAAGTGACTTGCCCAAAGTCATGTAGCCAGTGACATGGTGTAAGGGAAGATTTGAATCCAGGTCTTTGTGTATTAAGTCCATGGTTCTGTCCGTTATACCATGCAGTCTGTTTTTGCTGCTTGGCATTCCATTTTGTTAGCTTAATTAACACATTTTCAAGCTTTCTTCTTGTGACATTTTCTAACTTACCTAGTTTAAAAGGAAATAAATGTATTACCAAAAAATACCAAATGAAAACTCTTTGCATTGTTAGGATAAATTTGGCAGATAATGTGCTAATGGGATTAAAGGTTGTCATTGTTGTGATCCCTCTTTCATTGCCAAACTTAACCCTTGAAAGAACTTCTCACTTAGAATTACAGAATTTTAGAACTGTAAGAGACCTTAAAAACCATACTGTCAACTCCCTCATTTTATAGATGAAGCATTTAAGACCTAATGAGGTCATGTTGTTTGCCCAAAGTTGCAGAGCTAGTTAGGAGTGTATGGCCTGGTCTTAGAACCTGTCTCCCGTCTCCTAGTTCTTTGACTACATCTTAAGGTTTTGATTGTGCACACTGAAGATAGACCATTTGCATTTACAAAGTAAAAAGACAAGGGGCAACTAGGTGGTGCAGTGGATAGAGCTCCAGCCTTGGAGGCTGGAGGACCTGAATTCAAATCCAGCCTCAGACACTTGACTCTTACTAGCTATATGACTCTGGACAAATTACTTAACCTCTATTGTCTCATAAATTAAATAAATAAATAATAAAAAGGCAAAATCTGGTGAAGATCAACTTTGAAAAATGTTTGAGCGTTATAAGGGGTAGCCTATGATGAGAGCTTATTGTTCCCTTAATTAATATGGTTAACTCCAATTAGAAGATTATAGTTCTATACTTCACTAACCATGACATGACCAAGTGATGAAAGAAATGTAAGAATGTAGAGCACCAGCCCTGAGTTCAAATCTGGCCTCAGACCAAATACTTGACACTTACTAGCTGTGTGACTCTGGGCAAGTCACTTAACCTCAATTGCCTAAAAAAAGAAAGAAAGAAATGTAACAATGTAAGTTTAGAAATTTAAAAACACCAAAATAATATCATATATGTCCAATTTAAATCACTCAAGCATTTTCCATTGCTTACAGTTCAGCCCTATACTAAGCAAAAGAAAGTTTTGAAAGAGCAGAAACAGTCTCCGCCTTCAAAGAGCTTACAAGTCAGGGAATTGGCATGTAATTAATTAGGTCCATACAAGATACATATGGAGTAAGTGGAAGGTAACCTTTGAGGGCAAAGCTCTAGTAACTAAGGGGAAACTGAGAAAGGCTTCCAGCAAGAATGTGGAATTTGAGCTGTCCTTGTTTTTTTTTTTTAAGGCAATTGGGGTTAAGTGACTTGCCCAGGGTCACACAGCTAGTAAGTGTCAAGTGTTTGGTCTGAGGCCAGATTTGAACTCAGGTCCTCCTGACTTCAGGGCCAGTGCTTTATGCACTGCACCACCTAGCTGCCCCAAATTTGAGCTGTCTTGAAGGAAATCAGAGATTCTAAGAGGCAGAAGTAAGAAGATAGCATTCTAAATATGGGGAAAAGGCAGGGAACTGGGAAATAGAGAGTGCTGTTTATGAGGACTAGCAAGTAGGTCAGCATAATTGGATCAGTCAATCGATAAACATTATCAATTGCCTACTCTGTGCCAAGCACTGTGTTAAGTGCTAGGGATACAAAGAAAGGTGAGAGATGGTCCCTGTTCTTTTGGAGGAATCAGGAAAGGCTTCATATAGAAGATGGCGTTCTAGCTGAGACTTGAAGGAAGCCAGGGAAGCTGGGAGGTAGAGGTGAGGATGGAGAATATTTCATGGGGGCAAGCTAGGGAAAATTCCCAGAGTAAGGAGATGGAATTTCTTGTTTGAGGAACAGTAAGGAGGCCATTGTCACTAGATCACAGAGTATGTGTTACCTCGTGAGTATTTGGGGAGTAAGGTGTAAGAAGATTAGAAAGGTGAGGTGGGGTATGAAAGGCTTTGAGAAGTTTTAGTTTTGGACATGTTGAGTTTGTTATCTATGGGGTATCCAGTTCTGTATGTCCAGTAGGCCATTAGAGATGTGAGACTGGAAGTCAACAGAGAGTTTAGGGGTGGATAAATAGATTTGAGAATCATCAGCCTAGAAATGATAATTGAATCCATGGGAGCTGATGAGATTACCAAGTAAAATAGAGGGAGAACAGAAGAAGGCCTAGGACAAAACTTTGGGGGGACACCCAGGATTAGAGGGTGGTGTGACTTGGATGAAGCTCTAGCAAAGGAGACTGAGAAGGAGCATTCAGATAGGTTGGAAGAGAACCAGAAGAGATCACTGTCATGAAAATTTAGAGAGAAGAGAGTATCAAGGAGAAGGGAATGATTGACAGTGTCAGATTGTAGAGAGGAGTAAAACGTAAAATGACTGGAAAGGTAGGTAGGGATCAGGTTGTAGACCTAGGCACTCTGTCTAGCATTTTCCACTGTAAAGTATTGTGCTTAGTAATAAGCTTAATCACCAAGTGGGCTTTGCCTCAGCCAGACTGTGACCTGTTAAAGACCTTAGCTTAAAAAGGACAAGGTCCCCCACTGCATCCTGGGCCACCTTCAGTTGTCCTGATCCATATTTCATCACTGGACTGGGATGGCTGCAGAGGAGAAAGTGAGGCAGGTGACTTTGCACAGCCCTCTCTCACTTAAATTCACTTGCATATCATGGTATCACCTCCCTGATGTCATGATCTTCTTCAAGAATGAAGGACCACAGGGCAGCTAGGTGGCGCAGTGGATAGAGCTCTAGCCCTGACGTCAGGAGGACCTGAGTTCAAATCCGGCCTCAGACACTTTACAGTTACTAGCTGTGTGACCCTGGGCAAGTCACTTAACCCTAATTGCCTCACCAAAAAGCACAAAACTAAAATAAAAACATAAGAGTGAAGGACCACCACCACCACCGACAGCAATTCTTCCTGTGATTAGTAGCGATGGATTACTGATTAAATTTGCTAGATTTTGTTTTAAATGATTACAATTTAAAATTAGTGTTTTAAATTGTACTTATAATCACTTCTGCCCCTCTTTCTTGCCATTCTGCTACTGTTATTGCAGACTTGGAAAGGGGATGCACAGAATTGAAGGCCCCTTTATAGTTTTCTTGGATTGCTGTGGCCAAAGAATTCATCATCTCATGGGCAACCCTATTGAGTAATAAGAGCTAGTATGTTCATTTGGTATCACGATGTCAGATTACTCGTAGTATGTTGAGGAAACACGGGAATCATAAATGCTTATGACATAATGGGTTGCAGTCGTTTGGATGGAATGTCCAAGTTGAGCTGATCTATTGAAATATTGAATGTGTGCAATGAAGCTTTTGGTTATTTTGTCCCCATAAATTTAGAAAGTTATAAGAAGGAATAGATGAACCTTCTATTGCTGTTTCTAAGTAAAAACACTTAAATTATTAAACTAGTTTTTGTTTAGGTAGACTGTTCCACCTGTCTAGTTCTTCAAGCTTGTATAGCTCACCTCTGTGGTTTAGTAACCATTTTACTTTTAGGTTTAGTAACTATTTAGTAACTATTACCATCTAATGGTTCACTTGAAATGCCAAATGTAAAAAAATCATCCTGAGTTTGTGTTTTTTTTTAATTGAGTTTGGATTGAAGCTTAAATTGTGTGTGTGTGGTGTGTGTGTGTGTGTGTGTGTGTGTGTGTGTGTGTGTGTGTAGATAGGAAGTCATAAGTTTTGTGGTGTGTTTTTTTTGTCTTAGGCTCTTGTTCTATAACAGCTGACTTTTAAGGGGTACTGCCTTTAGTAATTAACAGATATATTACTTTTGGTAGACTCCATATACTTTTTTCCACTTGAATCTAATCACATTTAGGGAAAGCAAAGCCCTGTGCGACTAGTTTAGTGCTGTAAGTCTATGGCATGAAACAAATTTCCACGTTTTTGAAAAACATCATACCAATGTAGTTGTATCTAAATGTTTGTGAATGTAGCTATTGGGCAGGAATAGAGATGTGCAACTATATCTTTCGAACGGTTTGAGATTTGTCATTACTAAGAACCTATGAAGATCTTCGTATTCCTTTGGGTGATGTTACTAGATACTTATTTGAGGCTTATAGTCATTGTATGTGGTGTGTCTTCATATGATACTAAAAATCTGCCAGTGTTTTGTTACACAGCATACATATGATATTACAAATCTCTGTGATTGTACATGACTTAACTTGATTTTAAATATTTATATACGAACTAACTTATGCCAATATTTTGATATAAATCATCAAAAGGGCTCATTAATTCTTCCCCAAATAGTAAACATTACCTAAATACATATTCTGTCATTTTACTGGTTTATGATGGAATATACTTGAAAATTCAGAGGAGGTAGAAAGAGTTTGTTAGTATGATTGCTTTACATGTAACAATAGTTGCCTTTCTTAAAAGGTCTGGTGCTGTTTTAATGTTGGTAGTTGTAATATTTAGTGTTGGTGCTATTTTAGGTTTTGGTTTTTTTTGTGTACATGTGTTTTTTTTTTTTGTCTAGGCAGTCGGGGTTAAGTGACTTGCCCAGAGTCACACAGCTAGTAAGTGTTAAGTGTCTGAGGCTGCATTTGAACTCAGGTCCTCCTGACTCCAGGGCTGGTGCTCTATCCATTGTGCCTTGGTGCTGTTTTAAAGGCGGGACATTTAAGACCTTGCATAGTTTGACAACATCCTGCCTTCCAAACTTTTTGCTCCCATACTATTTCCTTTTTTGTTCCCATCTAAACTCGGTAGTCCAGATCCCTTCTCTGAGCCTTTGCTAGCTCTCTTGCCTTGATTTCTGCCTCTCAGAATCCTAATTTTCTTTCAAGGCTTAGGTCAGATGTTAACCTCTTTTGAAGCTTTCCTTGATATTCCCCTTACAGTGCCTTCTCCCTCCTCAAGTTGCTTTGTATTGTACTTATTTGGGTACATTTTTTGTATCCTTCCATTAGAATGTAAACTGTCTGGGCAGAGGTTTTTGCCTTTTTCATGTCATGGACTCCTTTGGCAGTGGAAGCCCTATGGACTCCTGAGGATAATGTTTTGTTTGTTTGGTTTCTGGCTAGTAAATGGGGTTAAGTGACTTGTCCAGGGTAAACACAGCTAGTAAGTGTCAATTGACTGAGGCTAGATTTGAACTCAGGTCCTCCTGACTCCAGGGCTAGAGCTCTATCCACTGAGCTACACAGCTGCCCCACAAAATGCTTTTGTTGTTGTTTTGTCTTGTTTTTGCTTAGGCAGTTGAGGTTACGTGACTTGCCTAAGGTCACACAGCTAGTAAGTGTCAATTGACTGAGGCTAGATTTGAACTTGGGTCCTCCTGACTCCAAGGCCAGAGCTTTATCCACTGTGCCACCTAGCTGCCCCTCCAAATTGACATTTTTAAAGCACACTTCTGACCGTATCACTTTCATTAAGAAAACCTTATGGTTCCTTAATTACTCTACGTTAAAAAAAAATTTTTCTGTTTGGCCATTCACAGTCTGACTCTGTCCTACCTTTTCAAGCTTATTGCACATTAATTCTCTTTATGAACTCTAAATTCCAGTCAAATTGGCTTATTTAATTATTGTTCCCAGTAGAAGACATTCCATCTCCTCTTGTTAAGTCTTTGCACAAACTTTTCCCTTATCCTAGGAACGCATATACTCTTCACCTTTGCCTTTTTGAATTTGGAGTTTGTCCAAGGTTTAGCTCAAGTGTTGTTCCTACATGAGATTTCCTGATCTCACACACACACACACACACACACACACACACACACACACACACACACACATGTGCCCTTGACTTATCCATGTAATGTTATTTCCTTCCAGTAGAATCTAAGCTCCTTAAGGGCAGGAACTATTTTTGTCTTTATATCCCCTGCCTTGCACTTAGTCTCTTAAGTTTGTTGAATGAATGAATTATTATAATGTCAATCTATGTACACACATTAAGCTTTAGTGGCTCTGTAACCCCCAGAATCAAATATAAATTCATTTATTTGACATTTAAAGTTCTTACATAGACTGGCCCCCCATTACACCTTTCCAGTTTTCTTACACTTACATCTCCATGAATTCTAAATTCTGGCAATGTTAGCCTATGTGTGGTTTCTCGAATATGACACTCTTCCCATCTCCCTCCCTTTGCTGACCTCCCCACCTGGAATTCTCTGCCTCCTTATCTCTGCATCTCAGTTTCCCTGTCTTCCTTCATGACTCATCTAATATCCTGCTTACCAAAGGAGGCCTTTCCTAGTCCCTCTAACCCTGGAGCTCTTGACCTTCCACACCCCCCCCCCCATTGATCTCCTTAGCAGCCTATGAAGCCTTTCCCAGAATGTTTTAAATATATAAAGTAAAATACAGATTACAACGGAAATTATATTGAAATAATTTTTTAAAATAACTTCACAGACCCCAGATTGACCCTCAGCTTTAGCTGCTATCTCCCTCTGTTTTCTCTGAATTTATCTTGTCGACCTAGTTCTTTTACTCATCATTAGATGTAAGTTCTTGGAGGGCAAGGACTTTTTTGCCTTTATAGCATTTAGCACCGTGTCCTACGCATAGTACTCGCTTGATAAATGCCTGTTGACTGACTGACAAAATGACTAGTTACCTCATTTGAACTTAACAAGTACCCTCTGAAGTAGGCAAGGCATGTATTACCTTTTATAGATGGGAAATTCAGACATCAGGGAACTTGCCTGTGATCATGAAGCATGCTTAGTGAGGGAGGCATAACAAACCCAAGTGACATTTCTGTATCAGACTGCTTCTCACAACCCAGATCTATGTGACATTCAAAATATAAGAGTATTATTTTCAGTAAATTTGTGTTTAAGGTGTTTTTTTTAGACTAGTCATACTTTTTAAAGCGGGGCAGGAGTTTTTCTGAGCACTCTGTTTCTGTGTGCTTTTAAATGTAGATACTTCTCAAGGCTCTCATCTGTCTGTCCTGTCCTCCCTTCCCATCTTCCTTCAATGTATGCTTATCCCTCAAGTGATCTCTTCTGTTTCTTTACCTTCAGTTAACCCCTCTGCAAATGATCCCCAGATTTTGATCTACTGGGCTTCAGTCTTGCATTGCTGACTGCCCATTGGATGGCACAACTTGGATGGCCTATCAACATTTCAAATTCAATATAAAATCTGACTCATTATTTTCCTTACCTATTCTCCAGTTTTGCCTTTCTCTTCCTAATTTCCTATTTCTGTCATTAATATATCACTCTTGTCCTGGTCAAATTCAAAACCTTGAAGTCATCTTTGATTCTTTCCTTTTCCTTATTCTCAGTCAACAAGTATTTAATAAGCACATACCATGTGCTGGGTGCTATGATGAGCACTGGGGTTACATGTACGAAAAATGAAACAGCCCCTATTCCCAAGGAGCTTAATATTATAAGGATCGAATAAGATAGGAAAAGTTTACAAATCTTAAAGTGCTGCACGTTAAGTGTTGTTAGAATTATCCTAGTAGTTGCCAAACTCAATCCATTTCACCTTTACATTGTATCCTGTATTCATTCCTTTTCAATTTCTGCTATCATCCTAGTTTAGTCCTTGTTCCCTCTTACAATGATTTCCTAAATAGTTTTCCCAATTTCCCAATGTTAATACCTTCCTTTTCTAATCTGTCTCACACCGTGTTGCCAGCACAGACCTAGAGTTCAAAGGGCCCTTAAAAGTATCCTGCCATGGGGAATGGCTGAACAAGTTGTGGTATATGAATGTAATGGAATACTGTTGTGCTATAAGAAATGATAAATAGGCTGACTTCAGAAAAACCTGAAAGACTTGTATGGATCTGATGATGAATGAACTGAGTGGAACCAGGAGAACGTTGTACACAATAACAGCCACATCGTGCAATGACTAATATTGATAAACTAAACCTTTCTCAGCAATACAAGGATCTAAGACATCTCCAAAGGCCTAGTGATGGAAAATGCTATCCACAAAGAAGAAAGAACTGTGAAGTTTGAATGCAGATTGAAGCATACTATTTGCTACTTTTTTTCTTCTATGGTGTTTTGTTTCCTCCTGTTGGTTCTAATTCTTACTTACAACATCACTAATGTGAAAATATGATTAATGGGAATGTATATGTAGAGCCTGTATCAGATTGCATGCCTTCTAGGGGAGAGGGAGGGGGAGAAAAATTTAAAACTCAAAAGTGGAAGTGATTGTTGATAATTCAGAATAAATTAATAAAAAAAAAAAGCATCTTGCCAACCCCGTCCCCCTCCACCACCAAATTAATATATGAGGAAACTGAGGTTCAAAGAGGTTGAGTGACTTGCCTGAAGTAACCCAGATTTGAACTCAGGTTCTCTGACTCCAAATACAGTCTGCTTTCTACTATTCTTTGCTGCTGGCCAATATCTTCTTCAAGCAAAGTTTTGATCTTTTATTTCCCCTTAACAATAACTTTTAGTTGTTCTTCATTACCTACCATTTAAAATGTAAATAGCCCAACTTTTAATGTCCCAGCCCTAGTTTACCATTTTAACCTTATGTCCCACTTCCCAATAGTTTCTCACTTTATCAGCCAATTGGAACCATTTTCTGTTCCCCTGAACATGTTTCTCTGTTCATATTATTCCCTCTGCTGGAATTGTAGAATGTTAGTTGGGAGCATTTGTTACAGAAAAAAGAAGAAAGGAAGAAAGAAGCATTTATTGTTTACTATGTTCTAGGCATTGTGCTTAAGTGAAATGAGATTATGACATTCTTGGATACCCTAGCTTGAAGTGGTTGCTTCTTCCTTTGAACTCATTGTGCTTTGGTACCCATGGCATCATTTATATCCTGCCTCATGTTTATTTGTATGGTTGTATTATTGCTGTTAGATTGTAAGCTCCCTAATGTCAGAGGACATGTGGACATATAATATTTGTATGAATGTATATATAAGAGACGTGGGGAGATATGATAATAAGAGTACTGGACTTGTCAGGAGATATGGATTCAAATCCAGCCTCTAACGTTTTATACAATGTGTGACTATGAGCAAGTCATTTAATTCTCTGAATTACAGTTTCTTGCCTGTAAAATAAAGATAATATCCGTTAATACCTACCTCTTAGGGTTGTTGTAAAAGCCAAATGAGATCATCTAAGTGCTTTACTGTAAAGTGTAAATACTTTAAAGTGCTATATAAATGTCAGCTACTATTATTTATATACTCTAGCAGGACTTTGTAGTCCTGACATGTAGTAAGTGATTATCAAGTTGAATTTAATTAGAATTCCATCAATAAGCATTTAGGGATAATGCCTCTTAGTAATTACTTTTTAAGGTTATTGTGAGAGGATCAACCAAAATTGTAAAGCACTTTGCAAACTTGAATGCGCTATATGGGTGTTACCTATTACTGCTATCATTAATTGGAATTCAAGTACAGAAATGAAAAATAGTCCCTTCCTTTAAGATGCTCACATTCTATAGAAACATAACCTTAACTTTTTTTTTGCATTCTGTAATGTTAATCTATGTTTAAATTCCCATAAGGTACCAAATAGCACATCAGTCCACTTTTTTGTTTAAAATGAGAATTGCATCTAAATACAATCTTTTAGTAGTAATGAGGAAGTTGATACACAGTTTTATTTAGTTTGTTTGAAATACTGTTCAGTCTATTCTCAAAACTGACAAGTAAGTCTGCCAGAAGATGCCTAACTCCTTTCTGTGCTTGTAACAAGTTCTTTGTTGTGCAAGAAGTTAATGTGCAAGGTAATTTTGACAACTGGTAAGCTACGTTTATCCTACTGGCCCAGATCCAAAATGGAGTTCTCTTTGTAAAGAAACATCATTGCACCATAGTACATGGTTTAATTTCAGTCGTTTTGAAGTTACAGATTAGTTATGTAAGATTGTTGTACTTCCCAGATGGTTCAGAGCTAGGCAATTTCCAAACTGTTTGGTGTTTACCGTCTTTTATGATACATCTCTCTTTTGGGGGTAGGACTGGCAACCATTTGGTATTCCTTATGAATCATAAATCATCATATAGAGCAGATACAATTTCTTATAGGCCATTGAAGTAAAAACTGTAATATTTGGAAGGAGAAATAATTAATTTCGGAGTTATCCAAAGCACAGGTTATGGATTGTAGATCATAACTGTTCTCATCCCTCTTTGCTTTTGCTGTTTATCTTTTTAAGTTCCTCACAACCTGAACATTCCTTACTCTTCTAGTCTTCGATTTTACTTTTCTCTACATACTCCAGCCATACTGGCCTATGTTCCTTGCACATAATACTCCGTATTTATCTCCTTGCCTCTGCATTGATATGCCTGAAATGCTCTGTCTTCTCACCTTCACCTCTTAGAATTTCTGTGTTTCTCCAAGACTCAGCTTAAATGCCATCTTCTCCAGGAAGCATTTTCCCTCCTCAGAGGCTATAGAACCTCCCTCTCTCAGTTTAACTTCTATCTACTCTATATGCATCTGGTATATACTAATTTATTTTCTTGTTGTGTTTCTGAGGTCAGGGACTATTTTTACTTAGCACAGTTTCTGGAACATGTTGTTTTTCAGTTGTCTCATTCTTCGTGACCCCATTTGGGGTTTTCTTGGCAAAGATCCTGGAGTGGTTTGCTCTTCTTCTCCATCTTATAGTTGAGGAAACTGAGGCAAGCAGGGTTAAGCGATATGTTCAGGGTCACATAGCTAATAAGTGACTGAAGCCAGATTTGAACTTGGAAAGATGAGTCTTCCTGACTGCAGGCCTGGCACTTTATGCACTGTTACCTAACTGCCCTTCTGGAACATAGTGCTTAAATAAAATATGGGTGACAAGCAGTTTAACTGACTGGCATCTTCCTTCTGATCTGCCCATTTGGTGGTAGTCAATAAACATTTATTCTGGAACATAATAAGTGCTTAAATAAATGCTTGTTGGCTTCCACCAATAGGGCAGAGCAGAGGGAAGAGGCCAGTCAGTTAAACTGCTTGTCACCCGTATTTAATAGGTACAATCAGTTTTGCTATAATGCTTCTTTTTATTTTTTTAATGCTTCTTTTTAAAATGTGAATTTCTTCCAATAGAATTGATATATTACGGAATATTTTTAGCATAATTCAGTTTTCAAGTTGGCTTATGCAAGATTTCTTATGCAGAAAAATGTGTCACTTCACAATAACACATGAACTGCTACCTTCCATCTCCTACTTCCTGTAAACAAACTTCAGGGCCTTTATCAAGGCAAAGTGCTATATATATTCAATTCAATTAAATAAATATTTATTAAGCATCTACTATGTGCCAGGTACAATGTGAAGTGCTGGGGATACAAAAAGAAACAAAAGACAGTTCTTGCTCTGAAGGAACTCAACAATCTAAGGAGGAGATAGCATGCAAACAAATACATGCCACTTGCCTAACTTTCTGGGGTAGGGATGAGAGAGGGGGAATGGGGATGTAGGCAGAGCAGCAGCCCAAGGCTGTAGCTGGAGGCCAAGGACTCTGCCACTAAGTATTTCCTAACTATTAATCATGTGTTTAAAACTGTGCTATTGTTATTTATTAGGTTCTTATCTTTTTTTCCCTTAATGTGTCATTGAGGACATTTTTGAGCATTGTGCCTCTAACCCATTTCACCCATTAGCCTTGTGGTTTTTATTGCTTTATTTTTGCATAGTACAGTACATTTGAAGAACATATATGACACTTGGCTTTCTACTGGACATTCCATTATTAACTTTTATAATAAGGAAGGGGTTAAAATCAAATCTTACCAGGCATCAAATCAGTTTTACTAGGGAAGAGAGGATATATTAGATAGCTTGCTGTTTTAGGGAAAGCTAGTCCTTTAAGGTGCCTCCATGAAGTTGCTTTCTCTTCGATGGACCTTTTTTATACCAATGATCTAAAACAGGATAGATTATAAATCTGTGATGTATAATTTGTATACACAAGTAGTACAGCTTAGATAATTTATTAAAATAGAATAATAGCTTTTACATTAAAATAAATGTACTTGTTTTCTAGGTAATCAAATTAGCTGATAACATTCAACTGGTGACTTAAATTCTTACTGATTTACATTTTTCTTGAAGAAAATGCCCAGTGAATTTGTTATAATATATGAATCCCTGAGGTTTGTTTGTTAAATTCCCTTAAGTATATTTATGTCATGTCTATAGAGACCTTAGACAAGGGATTTTTAACCTGGGATACATGGACCCCCCACCCCCAGGGGTCCCTGGATAAACTTTAGGAAGTCTCTTTGACTTTGTATGGGGGGAGTTTACATATTTATTTTCACTTACCTCTAACTGAAGATAAAATAAATTTGGTCTTCTCTCAAAGTTTTTTTCTATCCCCATGAGTCTGTAATATACCATTTTTCTTTCTCTGTTTCTCTTTCATACACAGACAGAAACACACACCTTTTTTTAAACTCAAGTTTAACAGGGAAATTTATCAGGCAGTAATTCTAGAACTATACTATGGCTTTTATAAAATCTGTTTAATGGAGCATGAATCTTCAATTCTCAAACAGGTTGAGTCATTTATTTTGGACCAAGAAGATCTGGATAACCCAGTGCTTAAAACAACATCAGAGTTATTCTTATCGAGCGCAGCAGAAGGGACAGATTTACGCACAGTGGATCCAGAGACACAAGCAAGATTAGAAGCATTGTTGGAAGCAGCAGGTACTTTATTTGCATTCTCACATTATCCTTGCCAAGTGCTTTTTCACTTTATGTACATATAAACTGTTAGCTGTCTATATAGAATTGATTAAACTTTTCTAGTCATTAAGAGTATGTTCAAATTTGCTAACTTGAACACAGAATATTACAAGTTTAAAAAATGAAAGGTAATATGAAACTTGAATACCTTAAATTTCACTTAGTGGCTGACTACTGGATTTACCTTTTTTAGTAATAGTATAAAGTGCTATTATACTAATGGCAAACTCCTTTGCTCTCAGAACTTCATGAAGTAAAAATAACAAGGAAAACAATTCTTATTAAATTTAAGAATCCTTGACTTTGATTTATAGAGTCCCATATGTATCTATGTGTAAACATGATAACAAATTGTATTTCCCTTAGAATAAATTAATTAATGTAAAATAAACCAAAATTTTGATAGCTTTATAAGTGATGCTAAATAAGCATAAAAATATTTTAAAAAATAAATGAGAAGAATAGGAACAAGAATTTGAAGTAAAAGTCAATAAGAGTAGACTTTAAAACATTACAAAGCAGATATCAAAATCCTCTGATATCTGGTTAAAAGGGAGAGACAGACAAACCCACGAAACAGAATAGAGATTTCAGACGTGGGATCAAAATATACAAAAGACTAATGTTTGCTCAACCTATAGAAAATAAAAGATGGGGAAAGGATTAGTCTTTTAAGAAATATTAAGAAAACTGGTTAGTAGATATGATAGAAAATAGATTTAGTCCCATAACTCACATATACCAGAGTAAATCTACCTGAGCTTATAGACTCTTGTTTTAAAACCTATTACAAAAATAGAAGAAAATAGAATAGCCTATTTATATCACTTCTGGAGGGAAGGTAAGTATCTATTAAATGAAAGAAATTATTGGGGACAAAATAAATAGGCTTGATTACATAAAAAGAAAACCTTTCCATGTGATGGGAAATAACATTGTGTGAAAAATACATAAAAACCTCTCAAGTTTTAGAAGGAAATATGTGAAGTAGTCAAAGGCAAGACCTAAGTCTCCAGTGCATACCTAATCAAAGGATAGGAAAATAAATTTACAAAAGAGGAATAAGTAGTCCTTTTTTAAAAAAAATCATTTGGAAAGATATCCTTGACAATAAAGAAATGAAAATTGAAACAGCCTTGAAGCATCACCTCATACCAATTAAATTATTTTTAAAAAAATAAAATTGCTGGCATTATGGGGAATAAGTACACTCATACATTTTAGATGAAATTGTAACCTGAGTTTTTTTTAACAAGCAATCTAGCAGCACTCCACAAACATTACAAAAATAACAGTAATTCATCCTACTACTTAGAATGTTCTTAAAAAAGAAAAAAGTCTCTGTTCAAATATATTTATCTCAGCACTTTGTCAATGTGAAAAAAATTGTGCGTGTGTGGGTATGTGTGTATTTATGTGCACGTGAGCAATAATAGTAATTGGGCGGCTAGGTAGCTCAATGGATAGAGTAGAGTGCTGGGTCTGGCGTCAGAAGGACTTATCTTTGTGAGTTCAAATCTGACCTCACTTACTAGCTGTATGACGCTGGGCAAGTCACTTCATCCTGTTTGCTTTAGTTTCCTCATCTGTAAAAGCTGGAAAAGGAAATGGCAAACCACTCCAGTATCTCTGCCAGGAAAACCCCAAATGAGATCACGAAGAGTTGGGACACAACTGAACAACAACAAAATTAATAGGAATATGGAAATAGCTGGGTACATTGTTAAGCTAATGTAATAGAATAATATAACTTTATTGGTAAGGTAGTTACTGTGAGGAATATAAAGAAATCTAGAAAGATCTTAGTGAAATAATATAAAGTATAAAAATCAGCGCCTGTTCTTCTGAACAGATTGCATGCTAATTATGATGATATAAGACGAGTGTACATAAATGGGTGGACAAATGATGAAAGCTTATTTAAATCCAGAGAGAGGTTTCCAACAAATTGTTGCTTGTCATATATGTTAAAACTTATTTTTTCAAATGCATATAGTTATAAAGCAAGTATAATTGCTTTTGCTAATGTCAAGTTTATTATAAACTATAAAAAAAGATACACAGGGCTTTGCAAACTGCCAGAAAGCCCCACAGCCCTTAAAAATGAGGCAAGACAAAAGGAAAAATATATTAAATGTATGAAGCATGCTTCTTAAAGACAATGCACACTTACCAGTTTTAATTATATTTTAACAACTCTCCTTAATTATTTTCTATAAGAAGCTTCCATCAAGTTAAAAGACAGGCTTTCTTTAGAGGTTAACTATTCAAGTAAAAATTAAAGTCTTTTATGCCCTGTACACATAATAGTCTCATGTTTATATATTTTATTTTACTTGTTTTTAAAAAAAGAATATGATATGTAAGAGAAGGAAATTGTATAGTTTATTATCTCTTTTAAAGAGCAGCTAAATGCTCTAGGTATACCCCACCTAATGTTTTTAGTTTCATGAAAATAAGCTATTAGGTAAAATGACATTACAGCAGGCAGTTACATAGGAACAACTTTTTTAAATGGACAGTTCACTGAAAAATAGTACAAAAAAGATTTTACAACTTTACATTAGGCTTTGGTTATGTGTTGTGAAATACTGTTTGTCAGAGAAATCTTACAGAAAAGGAAAATTCCTTGGTTTTCCAATGTAGGATGGTGTAGTGGAAAGAATAGTAGACTTGTCAGGAGAACTGAGTTCAGATCTCAGCTCCAAAATTTAATAGTTGTGTGACTGAGCAGGTTGCTTAACCTTTTTGTATTTTCAGTCCCTTCATCTTTCAAATAGTGGTGATACTTGTATGATTTACTCAGGGTCCTTGTGAAAAAAGGGCTTTATAAAACATCAAAGTGCTAATAAATAGCACAGTGCTTACTTGGCCAAATAATGATGAGTTATAAGTAAGGAATAAAGGGGCAAAATTTAGGGATATTTTCATAAGATTATAGGAAATGAGTAAATATTAAAATGTACATTTGTTTAGGATCTCATTTATCTATTAACTTTATATACTATTATGGAAGAGCACAGGCAAGATTGTAGCAAGACTAATTTTCTGATTGTGGTTTCTCTGATGGATTAGTGGATGGCTCTAAATTAGATCTTTAAAACTGGTCTGAATAGAGCATTTGAATTTGATTTATTACCATACCACACCGTACCATGTAGTTTGGGGCTTAGTTAAAAAATTTTAAATTAGAAAAGATTTTGTGGTGACTATTTACTTTAGATCTACTATAACAAGTGGGCTAAAACTACAAGTTGACTAAAGTTGGGCTAAAACTTTAGTTGAGGATAAATGTGAGGCACAGAAAACCTTTTCTTTTTATAGAATGATTTGAAACATTGACTCTGCGATGAGCTCTAGCTAAAAAGTATTACTATTAATAAATGTAGCTGCTGTATCCCATCAAAAGTAAAGAGTAACAATGTCTTCAGAGGTGATTGAAACCATCAGAATGGTGACTCCTCTTCCAGTACAGAAAAAAGTTTACAAATATAGAAAACAATTAGTGCTTCTCATTTTGTCCGCTGATGTATTGTTTAAATATTCCTTACAGAACAAATTTCAACATGAAGATTATTCTTGAATCCTGTCTAAAATAGATTTAATTGTTGAGGTTCTAAAAGGGCCACTGTAACAAGGCATTTTTACCAAAACGCCATCACATAGAGTAAACCTAGATAATAGCGTTGTCATGAGCATATACATTATTATGGATAACATAGGGAAATGTTTCTAACCTAGTTATATTTTTTTGCCCAAGTTTTTATCTTGTCAAGTTGATGCTGAATCCTATTGAGAAGTAGTTGACTTTGCGTGATGATACTTTGTGCTTGGAAACATTTACCTTTCCTTTGATATATAATCATTTGATTTTATTTATTTGTGGGATGAGAGGAGGCAGGGTTTACAGAGCCTATCCAGGAAGGTAGATCAAGTTTTGGCTGAACTCCAGTGATGGAGATCTAGGCTAGGACAGACAGTTACAATTTTGGGAAGCATTTATACCTGTCTGGAAGGTTTCTAGGAAACTGGATCAGCTTTGAGGTTGACCCTAGTGATTCAGATTTTCTGTAAGGTGGAAATGGGGATCTAATTCATCTCACATTGAATCCAGGGAACCAAAAACCTTGTGCTTTTCCTACTTTGTTTATAGTCTCAGATTTAGGCTAGAAAAATACCTTCATAATTCACCTTTCAGTGAGAGGTGCTGCTGTGCTATTTTGATGCAAAGGTCAGAACTCATGAGATCATTTAGTAATGTGCTCACTTGTATATTGGTTTATTTCTTATTCAGGATGTTAAGCAGAATCTTGGGGAGTTTTTTAGAAGCCATATAGGAACGTGTCATAAGTATGTCACTTTTGTCAGCAGGTCTCCACTAAAGTCCTACTCCGATGCCTCATTGTGGCCTACAGGTGACCCTGGGTTCTTGAAGGTTATGCTAGCAGAGCGCAAGCTCCGGCAGGTCCTACCAAGCTGGAAAGGCTTCAAGTATGGGCCCTTTGAATGGACTCTATATCTGTCATCCATGGACCAACCTAGCTAAGTTCGAAGAGGCTCATCACCAGAAGGTTGGACACCAGGTGATGAATTTTTTGGCTACAGCAATTCATGAAACAGTCTATTAAGGTATGGAGGGGTTGCAATATGCATAGGCAGAGGGAATTCCACCCACAGTAATAGAATCATGCATCTTTTGAAGTATTGAAGTATGTCAGCAGGCACCATGAAAAGAGACATCTTAACTCTACATTCAAACAATTATGCCATTAATAAAATCTACCTCAAAAATTCATAGGATTATAGATCTAGAGCTGAAAAGAACTTTAGAGGTTATCTAATCCAATCTTTTTTTTTTTGAGAAGTTTTGGTAATCAAATGTTTGTCATCTCTTTAAAGAATTTTATGGATACTTAGATGTTGCCTCTCAGCTTAGATTTTATTTAAGAATAATATAACCTTATACTTTGAAATGTGAACAATTAAAAAATTTACAAAGAGTTACATTTGATTCAAGACAATTTTTCTTCTCCACAGATACAGAATAATTTGATAACGAAAACTGTCTTGAAAATTAAAGTTTAGGAATATCTACTTTTAAAATTGTGGCAGATATTGAGCTTAGATGCAGAAAAGATAAATGCTGAAAAGTGTCATTGCCAAGGCAGTTAGCACCAATATTTAGAATGCTAACTATTAATACTTCATTACTTCAATGGATCTTATTGATGTGGGTATTTTATTTAAGGATGCAGATTACAACCCATCCATGCCTTCTCATCCTGTTCAGTTCTTGTCCATGTTATTTATGGAAATAAATTCTACTGAGAGCATCTACCCAGTCTGGAGGCAAGAGGCCTTCCTCTAGGCCTTTAGCATGTTCTGCGTACTATTGCAGTCATTTGAGCTATCCATCTTTTATTCCTTGATCTTGATACATGACCATCCCACCTCCTTTTCTCATCATACATTTCCTGGATGACCTTTTACACTACTTCTTGTGTACGAGTGATCCTGGTTTTACTTGATTTGCAGCCATACAACATCATAGAGAAAAAGAGATGTTTATTTTGGCAGGGGGTGTCGAGGAGCGTCTTGAGCTCACTGAGAGAAAGCACTGTGTATTTCTCCCAAATGTAATCTGGTCTGTTCTTTTCTTTTTGTTCAGTTCTGGACTCAACTTATTGTCCATTTACAGTTCCTGTCTGAGAGCTGTATTAATGAACTGAAGTAATGTTTGTTCATCTAACTGCATGTCTGGACAGTAGATATTTTTTCATCCTTTGGGCATTTCTGAATAGATTATTAGGCCCATCCCTTCATCTTATGGATTTTGTTGAAGACTATCTGTATTCTGGGCCCTTATATAACAGGGTTTTGTGCAAATGGTAGTATCTGGAGGACCACACCATTGAAAATAGTGGAGAATATCCTCTGTGATGGTGAAAAACATTTTTAGTGAGCATGTATCACCTTGTTACGTGCCTCACTTAATATGATAAATGGTCATTGAACAAAGTTGCCTCTGCTTATATCTACCAAGTGATCTTGTATGATAACAAAAAGTGATTTAGGATAATTCAAGATTTGAAAAGTATTTTATGTACATAATCTCATTTGAGTCTGACAGCAACCCTGCAAATTGCAGCCATATCTGTTATTATTCCCAAGCTCTGTTTGAGAGCTTGTTGAATTGGCCATGGTGGCAAAGCTAGTAAGTGTCACAGGCAGAATTTGACCCTTTGTTTTCCTAGCTCCAAGTCCAGTGCTCTGTCCACTCTGCCAAGCTGCCTTTTAGCCTATGAATGGAAAGAAAGGAAGGGAACTAGCATTTGTCAAGCACTGCACTAAATGTTTTGCAAATATTATCTCATTTGATCTTCACAACAACTTTGTGAGGTAGGTGCTATATATTATCCCTATTTTACAGTTGAGGAAACTGAGACAAACAGACGTTAAATGACTTGCCAAGGGGTTACAGAGATAGTAAGTGTCTGAGGCCAGCTTTGAACTCAGATTTTCCTGCCTCTGGGCCCAATATTGTATCCACTGTGCCACATAGCTATGTGGAAAAATCTTTGTTGGAGGAAGGCATTGAATGCATTTTGCCTTACAGGTTCAAATACTTTTTTAAAAAAAATTATAATCCCAGTGGGATCTTATGTTTTCCATACCTTTCCACCAATTGTGTGATTGTGAAGATGTAGTCTGGTATAGAAAATGGTTTGTGAAAACATATTTATTCTTTTCTCATATTTGCATCAAGGATATCTTTAATATATGTGTAGATCATTCCCTTAAAGATCTGGAGATTAGAAAATATACCTATGGATTGATAGTTACTGACATCCTCATTTACCTTTTTTGGCTAATAATATAGTCATTCTCTCTCTTCCTCCTCTCCTCTCCCCCCAGTCATTTGGTATTTTCTTCTTTTGAGGTCTTGAAAATTATTCCCTGATGCTTTCAGAATTATATTTCATACAACAGAGATTTGATTCATACTTAGTCTAGTCTAGCTATTTTTGTTACTTTTATCCAAATGTCATTTGCATTTCCTCAAGTGTTTAGTAAATCATTTCCAAATGTGGTGATTCTGCTGCCCACAATGAGAATAGATTGTTCCATTTTCTATCTGTTATCTTCTCTTCAATTTTATTTAGGAGCTTTTGAGATAATCTGGTTGACACCAAACTTTCTGCAGATTTACTTTTTACTTCATTACTTTTCCTTGTTTTGTGAGGTGATACTGCTCGTAATCTTCCATGATCCTTTGCTGTAATGAATCTTCACTAATTTGTGTTCTAAACTAGCATGCTCTAGTCTTGCCAAATCTTCCTGCTTAGCAGGATATTTGTTGGCTACAGAGGCTCTTTGGTCTTTTGGTCACCTTCCTGGTAACTATTCTACATTGGTTAAACTTTTGTAAGATAAGCTAACAATAAATCTTAGATATTACCTTTGTTCATTTCCCATTTTAAAAAAGTCACCAGCTGCTTTGAATAGACTGAATTTGAACTGTCATAATTGCATAATGTGTTTTCATTCTTGAACTTAAAAATTTACTATTGTTTTTGACATTTGCTTTAAGTAGTTGATAATCTGATTATATATAGTTCATTTGGAATAATTCAGTAACTAATCAGTCAGTAAGCAACTAGTCTTTTTCTGTATGTTAAAACATAGTCAGTTTTTTTGTGTGTCATATTACTCAGTGTTTGCCATATCTAGTATCTTCGATTTCTTTGAAGGAAGAAAGCATTCAATATTATACAAGCACCAGGCTTCTGAATTCACCTGCTTTTGGTCTCTTTCATTTCATAATCTCAAACTATACCCCTTCCCTCTGGTCTTTGCATTCATGTTGTCTAAGTTTGAAGATACTTGGTCTGGTGCATATTGGCAAATTTTTGTTGCATTTGTCTTGTACTCTGCCTTTTCAACAGTGGTTCACACATAAGCTGCATCATTTTTAAAATGGTCATTGTTGCTTAGGTCATCATGTGCACTGCAGAGTGAGATGACCATATTCCATGAGTGATGTTTATTGCCTTTGGGTGCATGATGAAGCCAACTCTGCCAACTGCTTTATTTGCTTTTTCAAGCAGAACCTATGAGTCATCCTTCCTTTTTAGCTTTTATTTCTTTGCCTCTTCTTTCATTTGTAGTGAGAATTTCAGCATTGATATTCTAAACACGCTGATGTTGTTCAGCTCTTCCAGTAGTGTCTTACTCAATTCATTGGTCATTGAACAGGTGAACTGAAAGTTATGTGAATTTTAGCATTCTCTGCCGTCTTTTCTGCCACAGCATTGTAGAGGCCAAATTTCTTTATTTTTCTTTGTTTCATGGGTTGCCATGGCCAAATAATTCCTGTCGTGTAGAGGCCAGCCTACTTGTGGTGAGCATCTTTACTCTTGACTAGTCTCTTGATGTAGTTCATTGCTGGGATTATACTCGGAGTCTTTCTAGTTTGATCGAGAGAGATGGAGTTTTGCACTCTCCTGGCATATTCTTCAGGTATCCAGAGTCACCTCCAAATTGTGTTGAGGCATCAGAAGACTATCAGGGAAATAAAATATCAAATAACCTTCTAAAATTGTCCTTTTTTTTACCTGTAAGAAAAGAGTTTAATGATAATGAGAGGGATCTTGAAGAAGTAGCAAGGCAAAGGCTATAAAAGGAAAGTCATTTTATAGAAATTTCCTGTGTTGGCCATCCTTAGGTAATTTGAAAGTACCACATTAATTAGATAAAAGTGACAGGTGAAAAATGACTAGTTAGTTACCAGTATAGAACAATAACTTTATAGGTGAAGTATATAAATTTTGTTGAAGAAAGATGAAAATTTATTAAATTTTAAAATCAAAACTATACTTATTCATTCAGCAAACATTTTTTGAGGGGCCTGCTATGCACTATGTTGATCAGCCAGCTGGTTTTTGTCAGTCAACTGCATTGAGTGCTGTGTGCAAGAATATATCAGTTCCTTTGAAAGTAATGAAGCCATTACAAACAGACCTAGGTGAAAGACGGTAAATGAGATAGTTAAGTCTGATTCTTATGCTAAGAGCAGTTTTGGAGATGAAAGGTCAAATGAGATTGTTTTGGGTATGTACACATGAGTTGGAAATCCAGGTTTGAGTAGTAGAAGGTCACCATTAGTTAATTTTGGCAAAGAAAGAGCATGGCAGTAGGACAGAAGTAGGAAAACCCTTAAGCAAACACTTTTCATAGATGACTAAATAAAAAATACTTTAGAGCTTGCTTAAGCTCCTGCTTTTATGGAGATAGGTGATAGAGATATGATCATGAAATAAGACACTGTCCTTACCCTCAAGAAGCTTTTAGCCTAGTAGAAAATAAGATAAATATGTGAGATATGTGTGTGTATATTTATTCCATCCATTTTGGAAGGCAATATATAGTGTGCATATGTGTATGCACACAGATATGTGTAAGTATAATGCACATTTGTCTTTGGTAAGTACATAAAAGTAGTATAAACAACTATGTAACTCAAAGAAGAGGGGATATTGGTATTTGTTAGTGACCTATAGAGGACTCGCTCTGAAGGGAGCTCACATTCATCACAGACCCCAATCCTCAGGACACCGGGGCTGTAGAGGACTTTCTCCAAAGGGGACTCACATCTATCACTGATCCTGAGACTCAAGACTCAAAAGTACTGGGGGGCCTGTGCTTCTTCGTGCAGATTGGGAGGTGAGCTCCATGTGTATGGGAAATCTTCTGAATGTGTCTTGGCCTGGTATCTTGGGGTGAGGCTGAAGGTCTGGTGTTGAGTGGTTGTTTTTTTTTTTCTTAATTTTTAATTTTTATTATGAACTTTTACTACAAATCAATAAATGAGTATTTCCATATATATGAAGAAAACGACTATATCTAAACCACAAATCTCTGTTATGTATATCTTGAGTTTTTTAAAAAGTATATAACAGATTGAGCAAATTAATTCCAAAGCTGATATACTTGTCTGTCTCCCCCTAAACTTCATTCTGTTCTCTTTTGAGTCTTTCTGTTTTCTTTTGTGTTTCTTAAATGGTTAGTTGATGCTCTTTGCTTTCTTTTTTAGTATCATTATCATTATCCCTCCCTTCCTCTGCCCCCCCCAAAAAAAGCCCTCCCTTGAAACAAATAAGCATAGTCAAGCAAGCACACATTGACCATGTCTGAAAATATATGTCTCATTCAGCACCTGTAGTCCTGATGTCTCTCTGACAGTGGGCGGAAAGAATGTTTCATCATCAGTGTTCTGTAATTATGGCAGATCATTCCATTGATCAGAATTCCTAAGTCTTTCAAACTTGTTTTCTTTTACAGTGTTGTAGTAATTATATAAATTGCCTTCCTGTTTTTGATCATTTCGTAAGGTTATGTAAGTCCTACCAGGTTTCTCTGAATCTCTCCCTTTCATTATTTCTTATTTAACAGCCGTATTTCATCACATTCATAAACCATAATTTGTTTAGCTATTCCTCACTTAAGAGGCACCCCCTTAGTTTTCAGTTCTTTAGTATATCAGAAAGTGCTACTGTGAATATTTCTGTATATATATATAGATACTGTATATATAGATACTTTATTTGACCTCTGAGGGTGTGTGTGTGTGTGTGTGTGTAAGTGTGTGTGCGCGTGCGCGCCTATTGCCCTGCCACAGAGCACTCAAAGTTTATAATGACTTTGAGTATAGTTCCAAATTGCATTCCAGAATGGCTGGACTAATTTACAACTCCATGGACAATAATACATTAGGTTTTTAAAAATTCTTTTTAAAGAATTCCAGATTTAACGAACACCAAATAAGATGCCCATGTCCATATACAACATAGAATAGAAAAAAGATTGTACGTGAAGCTGTGAATCTATATTATATACAGCTTGCTTTTCTCTTTAATTGTATAATAAAATTTAAAATGTTATTTTCAAAGTCGATTTGCTTGTGTAGACAGCAGGACATTAACATGGCAGGATATTTGAGGTAAAATGTCAGAGTTAGTTTTTTGTGTTTTTTGTTTTTGGTGAGGCAGTTGAACTGGTTAAGTGACTTGCCCACAGTCACAGAGCTAATGAGTGTTATATGTCTGCAGTTACATTTGAACTCAGGTCTTCCTGACTCCAGGGCCAGTGCTTTATCCACTGTGCCACCTAGCTTCCCTTTCAGAAGGGAAGTGTTTTAACACTAGAAAGACTAGAATTTAAGAATACCATGAAGGACCAAGCTTCATCCATTGATGTGCTCTATCTGTCTTTCTGTCTGTCTATCTACATACTTTTATCTACAAAGCAAATAAAATATAGTAGGATAAAATTTTTTGTTGCAAAGCAAAATTATTTTTATTTCAAAATCTGATGTGCTTAGTTCTTTTTGTTAATAACTTAGAACATTTTCTCCCATATGGTGGTTGTTAGCTTTCATTTCTGCTTTTGAGAACTGCTCATTCATATTATTTGACCCTTTATCTGTGGAGAATGCTGTGTGAATTTAGACCAGCATCCAGGGGTCTAAACACTACATCTGTTCATCTGCCACTGCTGGGGTCTCAGAACTGTAAGAGATACTGATCTTTAGGGAGCCTGGGGCAATAGAGGACAGTGGTCAGAGGGGATTGAAATTCTTCACAGCTGCCAAGCCTTCACGGTGTTATATGAGATAGTAAAAGGACTACTTAAAAAGGGATTCATGCATATCATAGATCTTGTGTCTCAGGAAACCTAAAGTACCTGAAGGCCTATGATTATGAAGAAGATGTTCCACTGTCTTGGGGTGGGGCTAAATGGCTGTTGTGTAGCATAAATTCAGCTTCACTAGGAGACTAGAACATTTTTTCATTGACCTAAGTGCCTTTATTGAACTCTCTGTTCCCTCTATACTCTTATTTCCATTTCCACTCTCTATTTCTGTTTTGGGGTAACCAGCCAGGCAGACTTAAGCCCACTGCCCTGTATTGACTTTGTGCTCAAACATCACAGGATGCTTGAGGGTGGGAGTTCAATCACTTTTATCTTTCCCTCATGTTATGGTGGGTGAACTGCCTAGGCCTGGTCCAACTTATTCTTATGATTCAGAAAAAAAAACATTTCTCTTTCATGCTTCTCCCCATATTGTTGTCAACCTCTGACCTACCCCTCTATACTTTTCCTTCTCTGCCCTTCTGTTCTTTTTTGCCCTCTAAACCTCCCTTCTGTTATTAACAGACTCCCTTTCATCCTGGATTTCCTTTATTTCTTCATCTTTCCATTTCCTTGTACTCAGGGAAACCTGGCTCTCTCCAGAAGATACTTTACTCCTGTTGACCATCCTTCGAGATGCAATTTTTCTTGTGCCTCAGGATTCACGGGGCTAGGATGAGTAAGAGTGAATTACAGATATTCTGAGAAGGGATCCATAGTCTTTAGACTGCCAGAGGAGTCCATGACACAAAAAGATTAAAAATGGCTGCTCTAGGTTATTCTCACTCATTCTCAAGGTGTTCAGTGCCTAGTTGATATTCTTCCTACTCACCTTAGACCTTGCTCTCATACTTGAAGAATTTTCATGTGCCCTTGAAAACTTCAGCCTCTTGGTTTATCAGTCTAGTTAACTTCTGTAACCTGCCTCTTCTCTCTATCTTAGCCACCCATTGGGATTGAATGTTCAGACAATCTGTCCATTACCCGTAACTGCTGCCTTCATGATCCAGAGCTCTGAAATTCTTATTTCCTGTCTTTACATCACTGCACTGCCTCAGTCCTCCTAAATGTGTACTTTGTCCTAACTATGGCTTTGTGCCCTCCCAAGTTCCCAACTTCTCTCTGGCCTCACTTTACAGTTGTGATTCTGTGATTATCTGGTTTATTTATACACTGTCATCTACCCTTAAATACCTTGCCCTCTTTCCTGTTTTGCCATATCAAATCTCAACTTAGTATATGCATTTTCTGTTCCTACTTAATTACTTTGTAATGATGCTGGACAAAGTTAAATAACTGTACTAATTATAAATTTGTCATATTAATTCAGCTGACTCTCACTGCTATAAGGCAATCCTTTTTATTTTTCCCTTACGTTCTAGCATGCATCCTACTGCAGCTGTTCTAAGCGTCCCTTTCTGTACCTATACCGTCTCTCATCTCATCAGGGGGCCTTAACTCCTACTTTCTGAGAAAATTTGTTGTGTGTGTTTTCCAAAACATTTCTCTTATCCAGTTGCTTTTCCAAATTTACACAGCCAGCACCTTAGTTCTGGCCCTTATAACCTCTTGCCTAAATTATTAGAATGACCTCCTAATTGGTTTTCTTGCCTCAAGGTTCTTTCTGCTTTTGTTTACCCTCTAACCCAGCTGTCAAAGTAATTTTCCTTAAGCACAGATGTGTCACCCCTCAAAACCCCAAATTCCTATGGCTTCCCATTGCCTCTCAGGTCAAACATAAACTCTTTTGTTTAGCTTTTAAAGCCCTTCACAGCCTGGCTGCAGCCTATCTTTCTAGCCTCATTGTATGTTATACTCCACACCATACACTGTGATCAGCCACACTGGCCCTTCCCTTTTCCTCACATATGACACTCCATCCCCTACCTCCATGCTTTTGCACAGGCAGCCTCCCCTCCATGTCTTTAATATACATCTTCTTCTCTGTCTCATAGAATCTCTCTTTCGAGATGCAACTCAAGTAATACCTTCTGTTGAAGCCTTTCTTGACCTCTCTTCTCTCCTAGTGCTGGTACCCTTCCTCCCAAACTAGTTTGTATTTATTCTCTTCATATTTATTCTATATCTACTTATATATGTGCTTTTCTCCTCCATTGGAATGTAATCTCTGAAATTAGGAATTAGTTTTTTTTTTTAATCTCCAGCACCCAGCACATAATAGGCACTTTAAAATATTTATTGATTCTTCTTTGTTCCACACCCCAGAAGGGTATCCCTTAGCCTTTCTTCCTTTTATTCATACTCTCAAGTGGTACCTCTTACACAAAGCCTTCCCTTCATACCCTTTGCCCTCAGTAGAATGTCAACTACTTTAGAGTAAGGTATTGTTTCATAATTGTCTTTGTATCCCCCAATACTTAGCACATTGTCTTGCATGTTGTCAGTGCTTAATCAGGGTTTGTTGAATTGAATTTAGTATTTATGATAAATTTTAACCATGAGTACTTGGCGGATACCTGCCACAGCTATTTTGGATCAATTTTCTTCTCTTTTTTTTTCCTGTAAAAGAAATTAACACCTTTTGTGAAATAATGATTTTAATTTAAAACAATAACTCAGCAATTGTAGTTTTGGAAATATCCCTTATTTGAAATAATTCACATGTCAATAATCAGATAGCTTTTTCCTATCAAAATATAGTCAGTTTCACTTAATTGCCATAGGGCCTGTTTAGAGTGTCATTTTTTATTTGAATCTTGTGAGATTATGAATAAGCAGAAAAAATGCTTATGTAAGTTACAGTCTGTGGTGTTCTGAATAAATTTCAGGTAGTTTGGCCTGTCACAGGATTTAGTACAATCTGTTCTTCATCTCCTTTTATATATAAAACATGTGTGAGCTATCAGGAATTTGACCATAAAGATAGGTGCCATTCTTTCTAAACCTATTTTGTAGTGGTACACTGAATATTGTTTGTGCCTGACAGGTACATCAAACAAATTGGCATCATTATTTATTAGTCAAGGACAATTTAGCCTTCAGTTTTATCTCTGTGTTTGGATATTGGAAAATGTTAGTGGCCATCTGCTGATTCTGCAGTCTATAAGCATTGAGTTCTGCTCATCACTGGATACTGTTACCGTTATTTCTTTTTTTCTTTTTTTTCTTTTTTGCAGGGCAATTGGGGTTAAGTGACTTGCCTAGGGTCACACAGCTAGTAAGTGTCAAGTGTCTGGTCTGAGGCTGGATTTGAACTGAGGTCCTCCTGACTCCAGGACCAGTGTTCTATCCACTGCACCATCTAGCTGCCCCAAAATAGACATTCAATGAGATAGAGGACTTTCAAGCATTTTTTTTTTAAGGCAGTTGAGGTTAAGTGACTTGCCCAGGGTCACACAGCTAGTATGTGTCAAGTGTTTGGTGGTCTGAGGCTGGATTTGAACTCAGGTCCTCCTGACTCCGGGACCAGTGTTTTATCCACTGCACCACCTAGCTGCCCCTCTGTTACCGTTATTTCAAGAATTTCAGTGTTAATGTTAATGATAATAGTGTAGATGGTTACAATTTATATTCACCCATTCAATGTGTTTTTTATTTTTTGTGTACTACCTACAAGTCTTATTTATAATAGGCACTCTATGGATTTCCTAGAAGATTAAGACATAATTGTGAGGTTAGTGGAACTTGGCTCATTTGTACTGAAACATTTGGATAAATTAGTTTCAAACAAGGCAAAACAGGGAAAGTACAAATACAGAGTTCAAAATAGGAAGTGATGATTTCATGGTACAGTGAAAAAAGCACTAGATTTGGAGTTAGGGAGCGTAGACTACAGTCTTGGTTCTGCCATTTACTGTCTGTGTGATCTTGAATAGGTCTTGTAACACCTCTGGGCCTCATTTTCCTGATCTTTGAAATGAAAGCTAGATTTAGTCTATGATATGTTTATATGCATTTTAATGGTGAGTAGATTTTTTTCAGACTTAGGGAATTGTTGGATGTCTGTTGTCTAGGGTTTAGTTTTTCCCTATCTCCCAAGATGGAAGAATGTCATCAGCATAGTTTATAGTCGATTTTTTAAAGGTAATATCAAAAGGTAGGACCAGTAGTAGAACATAAATAAACTGTTAGGTTAGGCTATTTCCAGTGAAAATTACTTGTTTATTTGTTAACCTGTATTCTCAGTGTCAAGAGAGTATAAGTTGGTTTGCCAGATTTGGGTGCCATGGAAAATGCTGGGAAAAAATATGAAACAGGCTGGATAAAGTAAAAAGGAGGTCAGTGTTGAATAGATGATGCTACATGTAGCTCAGAAGATGGTTACACATCACATTTTACCAAAAGATGAGAATTTGGCAAATGTTATGTACTATTGTTACAGAGTAGTTCCTACTGGATTGGTATTAAAAGGTAGGACCAGTTGGAACTTTGCCTCTTTTTGTATCCCTAGTACTTAAACACATAATAGGTGCTTAGTAAGTGTTAATTGAATGACCCAGTGGAATCCTATCCTGTAAATTTTTCTGGATCTTTTGGTTCTAAAGAATGCTTTGTTTATATTTCACCTCATAAGGAATGTCATGCATTTGAATGAGTGAAAAGATTTAAAGGTTTCCTATAAGCTTTGTGCTAATCCTTGGGGATGCAAGTACAAGGCATTTGGCAAATAATCTAAATTGTTTTCTGATGGTTTAAATTTGGTAGAAGACTAGTATTATATCCATCATAAAGATGGCCACCCAAAGAAAGGTATTAGATCCATTTTCCTGCAGCCATATAAAATTAGTGTCAAAGCTGGGTTTTTAGTAGCTTTTGTATACTGATCTTCGATTTAGTACTCTACTCATTAAACTATGCCACCTTTTAAGACGAAGATCTTTGAGTAGAAAAATTCTCCCTAATAAGGAACTATAGGTATACTGCCATTAGTTTATAAAGCTATTTCTGTTATAGTACATACTTAAAGTTAGTAGCTAGTATATATAATCACAACTTGTATAATTTTGTTCAGTGCAGTTTTAAAATTAAGTACCAAAATATAGTGTTTAGCCATACCTTCTTGATATTCTTTAGATGATAAATAGTTAATGTATAAATTTTTAAAACTAAGCTGAATTTCTCTTTTTTTTTTGATGCATTTGTCTCTGGTTGCATACTTAACAGAAAGATAAAATGAAGGGTAATTCTAAAATCATTTCAGCTCAACTCATATTTTATGACACTCAAATGTCCTCTTTTTTTGAATGGGGAAAGGTAGGCATAGGTATCTGAGAGGTATCTATATGTCAGCATCTTAAGTCCATGAAAAATCAAGCACTTATTTATAAACTTCTCTCCACTCTTCCTTGCTTGCATATACACCACCTTCAACATACTTGCAAAGTGAAGGTTTTTATTTCATTCTTAAAGACTTTTTTTTTGCTTATCACTAAATTTTAGTTTAAATAATAAATCCAGTAGCCTGAGTTTTTGAAACATAATCATCTTAAATAGTTTAGACTAAAATGTGCTGTCTTATTTTGAACTTTATTACTTCTGCCTTGTTTGTAAATCATACTTTCAAATTTTTAAAGTCAGATGTGTTGAATGTCATTTTATAGCATGTTTACAAATTATTTGGGACTAATCATGCATGTGGCTGAAATTTTAAAATTGTGCATCTTTTGTGTGATTTTTTTTTTCGTACTAACCCATTTGATGAACATACTCTGAAGGAATTGGTAAATTGTCAACTGCCGATGGTAAAGCCTTCGCAGATCCTGAGGTGCTCCGAAGACTGACTTCTTCTGTCAGCTGTGCATTGGATGAAGCTGCTGCTGCTTTGACACGAATGAGAGCAGAGAACAGTCATAATGCAGGACAAGTGGACAAGTATGTATTTGATAACTCGAGAGTAGTTGTTTTTCTTGTGGGCAATTCTAGGAACAATAATTTCCATTAAATATTTTACCTATTTGGGAGGAACCAATAAGGCTTTAACATTAGATATTGCTGTAATTTTGTTAACTTTGTTAACTTTTTGAGTGCTTGCTATATGTTAGACACCTGTGGTAGAAACAAATGTGAGTAGGGTGCTATTCTTGCCTTCAAGGGAAGTTACCTTTCTAGCAGTTGCAGTTTTTAACTCTTAGATTTAACCCTTAGATTCTAAGTAGATCCTCCTATATGTGTACTGGTATTTCGGCTAGTGAATGAAATGTGTTGAGAAAATAGAAATATACATTAAGGTAATTCACCTGTTTCTTATTTGTTTTAAAATAAGCATGTATTTCTGGCATTTTTGTTTTTTTGTTTTAAAAACTAAATCTTTTTTAAACTTTGAATCATTTGTGGATAACAGCTTATAATGATTCAGTAGCAGAGTTTTAGAGACTTCTTTAAAAATATTTTTGACTCTTTAGTGTTGTCTTGACCTTAGCACATTATAGCATTGTGAACTTTAGCAGTTATTTATTGAACATTTCTTTATTCTTTGATTTTGTTTTTTAGTCGCAGTTTGGCAGAAGCTTGTTCAGATGGGGATGTGAATGCTGTCCGCAAATTGCTAGATGAAGGAAGAAGTGTAAATGAGCATACTGAAGAAGGAGAAAGTTTGCTGTGTTTGGCTTGTTCAGCAGGGTACTATGAATTGGCACAAGTGAGTAGAAATGTTCACATTAGGAGGACTTTGGCATTCTTTTTATGTCCTAGTTTCTTTGAAATATAATTTGAAATATAATTAGAGGGTATAGCTTTGTTTCACTAATACTAGTGAAATAATTCAGTTATTTTTACATATGGCTAGTCATTCGTATTCCTCTCATTCAAATATTATACAGGCCTAACACATATGAGTAAATATGAGGGTTAAGAGGCATGTTATATAGAATTTTTGGGAGAAGGGGTGTACAGGTTTTAAACTATTGGAGGATAAGAGTAATTTATCTGCATTTAGAATAAATTTTTAGTTTTCTCCTAGCAGTATAGAAACTAACCACTTAAAGAAGTCTACTCAACCACATAGTAGCTTTTACACATACAGATTTGTACTCTTTAAATAGTTTGGTGGGAAGAGCATTGAACATGGAGGCTGAAGACAAATTGCTTCCTTTTATGGGCAAAAAGTGCTGCTAGTGAACTTGACAGATTTCAATAGCAGACATTGATAGAGTCTTTAGCACTTACTATGTGCCAGGCAGAAGTCCAGAGAGTGAAGCAAACAAGGTTTGAAGTATGACTGGGGTCCCTCAGGAAATGTTGGTCTGAGCAAGGGAGTGATCAATCAATTGTATGGGCCTCAGGGTTGGAGGTTTCTCCAGGATGGGAAGGCAAGAGGAAGAGATGCTCAGTTTACAAACCAATAAACAAACAAATGAAAAAAACCACATTATTCTGTTCCTTGGATTTGCTTACTGAAGGAAAAAAATTACCCCAGTTTTTGTGGATTCAGCAAAAATGGTATGAACTCTAGTAGTTATGCGCTCACATGACTATTTTTGAATGCTTTTTTTTTAAAGGTGTTGCTTGCCATGCATGCAAATGTTGAAGATCGAGGGAATAAAGGAGACATAACTCCACTAATGGCAGCTGCCAGTGGAGGCTATGTAGACATTGTGAAGCTGTTGCTTGTTCATTGTGCAGATGTCAATGCCCAATCTTCAACAGGTATGTATTGTCAAAGCATATACAGCATGACTGACAAAAGACAACTTTAGTTTTATCTATATTTATCATAACTCTCTTTTTGTAGAATTCCAGATTTTGTTTATCAATAGTTTTTATTTTAATAATTCTGAAATCAGTTTAAAGATATTCTTGCTTTTTAAAGAATTAAAACATTTCCTTTGGGTTTTTACAGTAGTAGTGACCCATATTCCACCTAGTGCCCCTTGTCATTTAACTGTACCTATTCTTACAGTGACTAGTTGATATTCAGGTTGAGTATAGAAATAGACTTAACCTTATAAACATGATTATCTTGAAACTAAGTGATAAAGCAACAAAAACAATAAGCATTTGTGTAGTGCTTATTGTGTGTCCAATGCTATGCTAGACCCTGTTAAGGATACAGAATTTTAAAAAATGATTCTTAAAATCGAGCAGTTGTTATCTAGTTTAAGAGATTAGATTAATTTTTGTGAAATCATCAGAGAAAAGTTAAATAGAAATAAAGTTATTAAATTATGATAGCAAGTACTATATGGTATGGTATAGATGAAAAACAGCTAAAAAATGGCTGCTACTAAGAAAATAGCCTCGAGAAAACCATTCATTTCTTTCTGCTACCTAGTTTTTGCTGCCTGTGTTTAATACAAAGAAAGAAAGTTGAGGGTGTTTCTTCTAGAAGTTTAAGGAGGTGGAATGTTTATCTTAGCTATGGTTGTGATTAGTGTAGTTTAATTGCAATTATTCACTTTTTTCCCCTGATTTGTTAGGAAACACAGCACTAACTTATGCTTGTGCTGGGGGATTTGTGGACATTGTAAAAGTGCTGCTGAAAGCAGGAGCTAATATAGAGGATCACAATGAAAATGGACATACCCCCTTAATGGAAGCAGCCAGTGCTGGTCATGTGGAAGTTGCTAGAGTTCTCCTGGAGTATGGGGCAGGCATCAACACTCACTCAAATGAATTCAAAGAGAGTGCACTTACACTTGCATGTTATAAAGGTAGGTGCTACTACATATTACATGTCAGGGTTAGTGGTGGCAGGGTTTTTAAACGTCAAAAATTAGAGTATACCAGCTGAACACAATATGTGTTGTTGCTTATATTCTTAGTTATGTGGTGGCTGTGACTGGCGTTAATTTTTGTTATTTTTTTCAACCTACATCTAAAATTCTCAAATATTCAAGAAATCCCAATTTGATTTTTATGTTCATTGGTTTCCTATAAGAGTTAAAAACTTATCAAAGTATGATTTTTTGTTATAGAGTATCTTTACTTTGATCTAAAGAAAAAAAACAGTTTACCTTGATAGGCTATGAGATCCATGATATGAATAATCACAGTTAGAAGATTGCCATTATTTTAAATGGAATTCTGTATAGTTACTTATTTTTACCTTTTTTGTACAATTCGAGCTGTACCCTTGTGACAAATATACATAGTCAAGCAAAACAAGTTTCCTCATTGGCCCTATCTGAAAACTGTCTAATTATGTACCCTGTGTCCACTTTTCTCTCAGGAGGGTGGAGGGGAGGTGTGCTTCATGATAAATTCTCTGGAATCATGGTTGGTGATCATTGCATTGATCAGAATTTTTAAGTCTTTCAAAAAGTTCTTTGTTTTTACAGTGTTGTTGTTTATTGTATAAATTGTTCTTGCTTTGCTTACTTCCCTCTATCATTTCATCCAAGTCTTCCCAATTTTCACTGAAAACCATCCCTTTCATCATTTCTTCTGACATAAGAGTATTCCATTACATTCATATACTATAATTTGTTCAGCTGTTCCTCAGTTGGTAAGCACTCCTTTAGTTTTTAGTTCTTTGATACTGCAAAAAGAGTTGCTGTGAATATTTTTGTACAGATAGGACCTTTTCCTTATTCTTTCATTTCTCTGGAATATAGGCCTACGTAGTAGTGATATTATTGGATCATAGTTACAGTTTAGTAACTTTTTGAGCATAGTTCCAAATTGTATTTCAGAATGGTCTGACTAATTTGTAGCTCTGCCTACAGTGCCTTGATACGTGCCTGTTTTTCTGCAGCTCTTTTTTCTCTACCAAATGTCATTTTCATTTTTTGATCAGTTTTGCCAATTTGGTGGGTGTGGGGTGAAGCCACAGAGTTGCTTTAATTTACATTTCTCTAATTGTGATTCAAAGCATTTTTTTCACATGGCTATCAGTAGCTTAGATTTCCTCCTTTGAAAACTGACCATATCCTTTGATCATTTATAAATTGGAGAGAATGACTCTTAACTCTTAAAAATTTGAATCACATTCTTATTTATATATCTTCAAATGGCCTTAGTTTTCGTATTTAATTTAAATATTTCTGACATAAATAAGTGAATCAAAGACAGCATCAAAACATGAAGCATGTTGTTATTTCTTGAATTGTGAGCAAGACTTTTAAGAAAAGCCCACTATCAGTGCGTGTCAGCTTTTATTAAATCTTGTCATTGGTGTTTCAGTTTTTTACTGTAAAAGGAGTATTTTACAAGCTTTCATAGTAAATGAAATAAAATTATGGAACACCTTAATACATAACTCTTTGACAGTTATTTCTTTTGAAGCATTGTCTTAAAATATTTTGTTGGTTTTTTTTTTTGAAGGCCATTTAGATATGGTTCGTTTTCTGCTTGAAGCTGGTGCAGATCAAGAACACAAAACTGATGAGATGCACACAGCTCTAATGGAGGCCTGCATGGTAATGGTTTTTGAGTTGAATTCATTTAAGCTTTTTGAGGGGAAAAGAGAAAAATATTTATTTTTAATCTTTGAGGATTTAGGAAATAGACTTTAGTTTATAAAATTTGTTACTTTAGTTGTAAGCAAAGTTTAGTCAACTCAGCACCGATAAGAGGTTGACAGTTTATAAGTTAAGTGCCAACTCTGGCCTGCCTACTTATTTTTTCCTTCTGTTTTCATGACTTCAAAATAATTTTGACATTTTAAAATACAATAACACTTTATTTCAAAATGTAAAAACCATTCTCAGCTTGGTGGGTACAAAAGCAGTTGGCATAGATGAATCAAGGAAGAGATCAGTGGCACAACTAACCCTAAAGTCATTAATATTTAGGTTCACAAAATAGTAGTTGTGGGTTGGGGCAGGAGTTAACAGATTAACTTTCTAACTAGTGGATAATCAAGAATTGACTGTAATCTAAGCAACTGATAAAAATCACTTCTATTTTTTCATAACATAGAGTCATATAAACATTTTAAAATCCCTTAAGACTTAGGGTTAGGTCTCCAAGGCCCTGGATTCTTGCTGGAACTGTACTTAAAGTATGTTGTTGGAAGATTACTTTGTTTTTTAAATTAACCACTTAATGGGTTTCTTTGTAATTTTATTATCATAGAAGACCAGAGCTATGTTTGCTGATATGGGGAGAGGGATAGACAGTGCATTTTAAAAATCTTTATTTTTCTTTTTAGTTAGAAATTTAATTGACTAGAATTTATATTTAATATTATAACTGCCCCTAAATCTCTTATCTTTTTTTTGTTTTGTTTTTGGCTAGGCAGTGGGGTTAAGTGACTTGCCCAGGGTCACACAGCCAGTAAGTGTTATGTGTCTGAGGCTGGATTTGAACTCAGGTCCTCCTGAATCCAGGGCTGGTGCTCTATCCACTGCACCACCTTGCTGCTTCTAAAATCTATTATCTTAATTGAGTCTTGTGCTGTCTATTTTCTTGCACTGAATCTTTTAAGTGCAGTTGACTTCATTTTGGCCAAAATCCAATTCAATTCACAAACATTGATTAAAAGTTTATTGTGCTAGACAGTAAGAAAGGAAGTTACTGGGTTTAAGTACATGTAGGTATGGTTCCTATTCTTCATGGAGTTTACAGGCTAGAGAGTAATAAAACTTATGCAGAAATGTATAATAGGGGACAGCTAGGTGGTGAAGTGGATAGAGCTCTGGCCTTGGAGTCAGGAGGACCTGAGTTCAAATCCAGCCTCAGACACTTGACGCTTACTAGGTGTGTGACCCTGGGCAAGTCGCTTAACCCCATTGCCTCACCAAAAAAGAAAAAAGTGTATTATAGGATACACATGTGTAAAACATGGCATCTACAGTAATCATAGTACATAGTTAAATGCTATTATAAAATGGGGACGGGGGAATTAGAATCTGAAGGAGAAGAAATTGCAAGGATAAAGTTGGAAAATGGAGTATCACTGCTTAAAATGGTTTGTCACTAATTGCCATTTTCTAAGCAGATGAAATTGATTACAAGTGATTAATACTTTACTTTTATATGTATTTGAGAAATAAGAGTTAATCCACAAGTAAGATTTGTCCCATAGTAGCAGACTGTTTCATCAAGGGAAATGTATAGGACTGCTTTGATCCACAAGAGGATTTCTCTTAGTAATATAATCCCTAGTGGTAATAGCTACATAGAAATCAGCTATGGTTGGTTTTTTTGGTGGGGAGGGGGGTGTAGAGGCAAGCCTTTGGTTTTTAAATTTATCAAGTGGCATTTTCTACACTTTATTATATAATACCTGTCTGTGAAATGAGAGTGATTCTTATTCAACTTCTAGGTTTATGATTTGGCAGGATTAAAAACCTTTATGTGCAACATGGTTTCTAAATTATCTTAAAGTATCCTTATCCTTGGCTATGTCTTCTATTACACATTGTTTTCCCAAGAATACCCAGGTTAATATTGTTTGCATTTGATGGTATCATATCTGTCTATATCACCAATCCTAATTCTTTAAAGAAATTGCTGGATTAATGCAGAAGTTGGGATGTATCAAATACGTAATTGGCACACATAGAGCTGAGAATTTTGAGCTTTATATAACTGATAGCATGCATTGAAGTTAATGTTCTTTTTTCCTCCCTTCTTCCTTCTCTCTTTCTACCAATTTCTTGCTTCCTTTCCCTATTGTCAACATAAAACCTATAAAAATTTTTTCCCTTGCTCCTGAAAATCCTGCAGGATGGACATGTAGAGGTAGCACGTCTACTTTTGGATAGTGGTGCTCAAGTGAACATGCCTGCAGATTCATTTGAGTCTCCACTAACATTAGCAGCTTGTGGTGGACATGTTGAGTTAGCAGCTTTATTGATAGAAAGGGGAGCAAATCTTGAAGAAGTTAATGATGAAGGTTATACTCCCTTGATGGAAGCTGCTCGTGAAGGACATGAAGAGATGGTAGCCCTCCTATTAGCACAAGGTAGGAAAATTTTACCTCTGTTCTTTTACCCAAGTTGGTTTGGATGTCTTCTTCAAGGATGTTAAACCAGATCATTTCTAAGTTTCCTTCCAGCTTTATATCCTATGAACATATGCAGTTACTACTAAATTTTATTTTTATCACATAACTGTTACATATCAACACAAAATATTTGTTTGCATTGGTTACAAACTCAATGAATATAACAAAAATAAAGAAGGCAGAAGTGAATATCTGAATTTTTTATAAACATATTTTAGGAAATTTTGATAACTAATTTGATCTATCTTCATGGCTACCCTAGGAGCAAATATAAACGCACAGACAGAAGAAACACAAGAAACTGCTCTTACTCTAGCATGCTGTGGAGGATTTTCTGAAGTAGCTGATTTCCTAATTAAGGCTGGGGCTGATATTGAACTCGGGTGCTCAACACCTTTAATGGAGGCTGCTCAAGAGGGACACCTTGAGTTAGTTAAATATTTGCTGGCAGCAGGTATGTGAATTACTTTAAAATGCAAAAAAGGACAGTAGATTGCATGGCTAATTTTTAAAATTAATTTTAACTTTGTCAGTGGGTAGTCCTTCCATCAACAGAGATCATAGCCCCTTTGTATTTTTGTTTGTTTGTTTGTTTAGGCAAGTGGGGTTAATGACTTGCCCAGGGTCACACAGCTAGTAAGTGTCAAGTATTTGGTCTGAGGCCAGATTTGAACTCAGGTCCTTCTGACTCCAGGGCCAGTGCTCTATCCACTGCTCCACCTAGCTGCCCCCACAACCCCTTTGTAACAAAGTAGATGGTCTTTGAGAGTTGCTGAGGCCAAATAATTTATGACTGCAGTCAGTCTATTAATGAATCTTTTCAACTTATCTAGTGTAATCCTTTGAAAATGGATGTAGTGCCCCTTACCAGTCCCATGCTTTGAAGCTTTTCCAGCTTGGTTTATTACCTGCTAGAGCTTGTCCTCCATAGGCAGAATCTTTGAGAAGCAAAGGTCACCCCATGCCAAAATGAGCCATCATCAATGGGAGTACTTGAATATGGAACAAAGTTACATTTTGAAAGAGTTGTTAAGATTCCTTGTAAAGTTTCATAACCGTAAAGTACTATATGAACACTGAACTATTTATTATTTATGATTTGTACTCAAAAAGTATTTCTTGTTGAACATACTCTTTCTGTTAGGTGGTTATTGATCTCTGAATCAAGAATAGTAGCTACCATCATTACCATGTCCATTCTACAAATAAGCATGATGTTAGGGTTTTCTTAATTCTGTTTATTCTCTGGTTATCTGTAAGACTTACAGAATGGGAACAACTTATTAATGGGCAATTTTTTTCTTCTTTGGCTGGAGGAACATAAAAATGATTTGTAAATTATGTAGTGTTTTGCAAAAATCAAACATTTCACTCGTTTTTCAGACTGATAATTTGAAATAGCATAGACATGTTTCTGAACACATGCATGTTATATTTGGGTTTTTAGAGTGGTGAGGTAATATTAGGGGCAGTTTGTCTACATGTACATTAGATATCTGATTGACCATGAGAAATGATATATGTAAGTCTGAATAAATCAAAGTGCCTTCTGTTAATTCTGGCAGATTGGTTGCAAATAAAACTTTTATAAATTAAGAAAATAAAAATTATCATTCATTCAATAAACTTTTTATGAAATGCTATTATAATTTTGGTGATAACTTTAGTACAATCTAGCCATAGTTTTTTTTTTGCTTTGAAAAATTAATTGAAATTAAACTAAGAAAAATTAATATTTTGAATTATGCTTTAAATTTTGAGCTAATACTCAAACTAACTGTGAAGTTTACTAATGTCTTCCCTTTGACCATAAATACTCACATACTATTAATCAGTGTATATATGTATTATTTGGCCTCTTTCCCCCACTATATGCACTGGATTGTGAGAAGAGTGTTCCATAGTCTTAAGTGCTGTTCGGCCATTTTCCCTATTGTCATCTTTTCATCTACTTATTTTAAGCTTAATTTTTCTTTTTTTAACTTTCTTTTTTTTAACTAATTTATTTTTAGTTTTCAGTGTTCACTTCCATAAGCTTTTGAGTTTTAAATTTTCTCCCCTTCCCTTTCTGCCTCCCTCCCTAAGATGGTGTGCAATCTGGTATAGGCTCTACATATACATTCCTATTAAACATTTTCACATTAGTCACATTGTGAAGAAGAATTAGAACCAATAGAAGGAACCATAAGAAAGAAGAAACAAAACAGAAGAGAAAGAAAAGAGTAAATGTGTTTTGATCTGCATTCAGCTCTGTAGTTCTTTCTCTGGAGGTGGATAGCATTTTCTGTCATGAGACTTTTGAAGATGTCTTAGATCTTTGCATTGCTTAGAAGAGCTAAGTCTGTCAAAGTTAGTCATTGCACAACGTGGCTGTTAGTGTGTACAACGTTCTCCTGGTTCTGCTCACTTCACTCAGCATCAGACCATACGAGTCTTTCCAGGTTTTTCTGAAGCCTGCCTGGTCATCATTTCTTATAGCACAATACCATTCCATTACATTCATATACCACACCTTGTTTATCCATTCTCCAGTCGATGGGCGTCCCCTCAATTTCCAATTCTTTGCCACCACAGAAAGAGCTTCTATAAATATTTTTTGTACATGTGAAACTGAATTATTCTCACCAATGCCTTGCATAGTTATTTATTTATGCTTACCTGTTTTGCACCATTAGAGAATATGATCCCTAGTTACATGGCAAAGTACATAAGATTTATTAGACCACTTGGGTGATTTTTTTAATGAGGAAAATAAACATATTTCGAAAGTACTGTGCAATTCTTTAATTTTACCTGATTTAGAAATTGAATGGTAAAGTGCTTTTCCTTTGTCATCTAGGGGCTAATGTTCATGCCACAACAGCAACAGGAGACACAGCTCTGACCTATGCTTGTGAAAATGGGCATACTGATGTTGCAGATGTGCTACTTCAAGCAGGGGCTGACTTAGTAAGATAAAATTACTTTTTTGTGTTTTTATATGGAAATGATCATGTTTATATTTTCCTTTTCAGAAACAGTACTGAAATTCTGTCTTGCATGTTTTATGTAAATAATGTTATTAGACAGCTCTTCTGTCTACCATGCATGTGCTGAATGGATGTGTCAGAGTATATAATATTGAAGGGCAGGTGCCTTAGCTGTTGACGTTAGCTAAGTTTCTCATGTTGCTTCATGATTTTTCCAGCTGCTCTCGGTAGAACATACCACAGATTCACTGACATGCACAGAAGCAGCCTTAGAAATATCTTTAGGGACAGCTAGGTGGCACAGCGGACAGAGCTCAGGCCTTGAAGTCAGGAAGAACTGAGTTCATATCTGGCCTCAGACACTTGACACTAACTGTGTGACCATGGGCAAATCACTTAATCCTGATTGCCTCACTAAAAAGCAAAAAACAAACAAAAAAAACCTTAGGATGATGGGGTTTCTTTTGTTTTTCAGATCCCAGAAAATTAAACTTTCAATAGCTTTATTGTCTCTGAATGCTTAATATGAAAACAGAGCCACAGTTTCCTCTTAACAACTTTGATTGCTAGTTATTTCTGATCTTCCAAATCAGAAGGGAGATGCAGATATAGTAAAAAAAAAAAAAAACCTGAAACAAAACCCTGTAAGTTATTAGTTTTGTTTTTACTCATTCCATTCCACTTTGAGAAAATAAACTTTGGGTCCTTTAAATTTGCCAAGTTATGTATAGCATTTCTTCCAGATCCCAGTTCTGCGTATTTCTGCATAAAATCCACTCAGATGTACAAAAGAATTGTCATCCAGTTGCCATAACTTGTCTTCAGAAACTTTGAAATACACTTTATGTATTTATTCTTGTGTTCAACTAAAGTTTTTAGGAATTCATTTGAAAAACAGAATAGCTTGGTCTGACTCCTTATTCTGTAACATTTGTTTTCAAAACAGTATACCACCAAAAAAAATTGGATTGTAAAAATATAACTTTCTAATAGTAATTAAAGGACTTAATGGTACTTAGCTTTTATTCATATCCATAGAGACCTTACTCTGTAAATTAAACCTGCAGGGAAACCTCAAGTTCAAAACAAAACTTCTAGCACTACTTTGCTTTTGATGATAATAATAAAAGATTTGTTATGGAAATCAGATTACTTTATCACCTTTCTAACATCTCCTTCCTCTTTCAGAATGTTACTTCTGTAGATTGTACAGGAAAATGAGAGCTGAAATATTTATCACTTGATGGAAAAGGATTTAGATATAGGTCAAAAGCTTATAGATACTCTCATAAAAGTTTAATTCTTGTCCTCTGAATTTTTATCTAGGCTATCTCAACTATACCTCTTTTACATGGAAGAGTATTGTATCTTTTATATATGTTCTAAGTCTTTTATTTTAAAAAGAAAAATCTCAGCAAAGTTAAAAGGAATTTTAAAGTGTGGCAAACCTCACAAACTTCAATTAATTGATGGAAAACCCAGTCTGAACTAGTGAAAAATGCAAGTCAGAAAGTATGGTTCTGTTATTTTCTAGAGAAGCATAGTGTAGTACAGTATGTGCTCAGAAGGTTTGACTTTCATCAGTTTTGTGTTATTCAGTGTGTGACCCTGAACATTTTATTCTTTTGTGGGTACTTCATCTATAAAATGAAGGGGTTTTGATCTCCAAGATTGCTTGTAGTTTTAAAATTCTGTTTTAATGTGTAATAACTGAAGAAAATTGTAATATTGACCCTTTATGTTCCAACAACTAATGAATAGATAAAAGAATTCTGTTTAAGAATGTTTAGAATTTTGGATAAATTAGAGTATTTTTGTTGTTGTTGTTGTAGTTGTTTTTTAAGGCAATTGGGATTAAGTGACTTGCCCAGGGTCACACAGCTAGTAAGTGTCAAGTGTTTGGTCTGAGGTCATATTTGAACTCAGGTCCTCCTGACTTCAGGTCCGGTGCTCTATCTATCCACTGTGCCACCTAGCTGCCCCTAGAGTATTTGTTAATAGCTGCTTTTAATGTAGTCAGAATCGTTTAGCTTGAAATATACTTACATAAGATGTCCCAAAAGTCTTAATATGGTTTTATGTTTTAATGACTTCAGAAATACAAATGTTACAAATTTGTTTTTAAATATTTGAAGATTAATTATTTAGATTTTAAAAATACTGATGTTTCTTACTAAATTTAAGATAATAAATGTCTTGTACTGTAATCAATCTAGTTGCTTTTCAAAATTTATAAAAATTTTGATCATTGGCTTCTCAGTATTTGAAAGGGTTACATTTGTAGTCCCTTAGATTAAGATCTTCCATAGAATAAGGTTTTAATGCATACTTGATATTTTGGACATGACCTTGCAAGAAAAAAAAATCTCATGGAGATAGAACAGGTGACAGTCTGAGAAAGTCATGTGTGATGTATAGCTCTGTCTTGTTAAAATTAAAATAAAAATTTATTATTCAAAATTCACAAAGCTAAGTGTAAAATAAATTTAGATAATTGGATTTTCAAATTTTGGAGGGGGTATGTTTGTAACATTTATGCTGCAGGAGTTACTGGAGCTTGAAACTGCACCGGGACTTTTGGAACACCTTGTATTTAAGAAAGGCTTAGATAAATTAAATTAAATAAAAGAAATAGAGATCTGTAACAGATTATAGAGAAGTTAAGGAGGGCAGCTAAGTGGCACAATGGGTAGATCACTGGCTCTGGAGCCAGGAGGACCCGAGTTCAAATGTGACCTCAGACATTCGACACTTATTAGCTGTGTGACCCTGGGCAAATGACTTAACCCCAATTGCCTCGGGGAAAAAAAAAGTTAAGGATGTTTAGTGTATAGCCCTAGTCTTTTGAGGTTGATGACATAGAGGGCAACTATTTTATCCTCCCACAAAATATCATTTGGTTTGGTTCTCAGAATATTGGACTCTGGTTCTTACTCAATAAGAATAGTTTCTTATTGTCTTAAAATGATTTTTCCTTGAATAGATTAAAATATTCTCCTTGCAAAAACCTGGCCATATTTTAAACCATTTCTTTGTTATTGGAAGGTATTCCTAGTACACATTAAAATATCATTAAGAATTTCTTACTTAATAGAATCTGTAGTAATTAAATATTACTGTTCTTTTTAGTTATACACAGGATGTTCTCTTTCATTTCTTAATCTGTTAAAATATATTTCATAGTGGTCAGATCAAAATTAAACTTTTACTTTGCAGACCCTGTTTTGTACATAGATACAAATTTTTGGTAGTAGGTTTTATAGCCTTCTTTATTTAGATACTGGATCAGACTTTGGAACATAACTTTTAGCATACTTTTTCTTAAATACAGTTTGGTGTTGATCTTTTTCCCTAGAGGTGACTACTGAAATGCCTGGATTTAAGCTTCAAAGAATTTCTTAGGACAAAACTATGTAGATAAAATGAGCATTGATCTTTTTGGAGGAGCTCTCTTGGGGAGGTAGTGGGGAAGACCTAGATGGAAGAATTGTTTTCCTTTGTGTTTATTTCTAAGAAGGGTGTTTTGTCAGTGTCAAAACATTTAGGCTTGTTTAATGAGACAAGCTACAGGAAATTTACATGAATTTCAAATATTGAATTACATTTTGAATTTTCCTGAAGTCCTATTCTGATTTTGCTGTGGAGGTGACGCTAAGATACTGAAAGGTGATACCTGCAGAGCACAAAAGCTGAGCAGGTCCTACCTGACTGGCTTTGAGTATTGGTGCAGTGGTCAGCTATAAATGTTCACTGCTGGAGGATCAGCTTAGTTAAGTTCAAAGAGGTTCATCACAAGTTTGGCAACAGAGTAAGGAATTTTTTGGCCACATCAGCTCTTAAAGACCATCATATTAGTTGTAGATGGGATATACTTTGTATTGACTGAACACTGAATAAACAAACCACAGGTTATTGTCTATTTTAAATTTTTATCACATTTTGACATTAAAACAGGAATGATTCCTTATCCTAAGTATAACTTGCTTTGTTGGTATTATTTCTAATCTACCTGCATAAATAAATTGGGCTTATTAAACTATTAAGATAAAATTGAGATACTTTAATAGTAGTTAATTCTAGATGAGCCAATACACATAATTTAGAATTGACTTTTAAAAAGGAATACAGTGGTTTTCTCATCTCATAGATTTCTTTGTAACTGAAAATTTCTGATTTACCTAAATTAATTTTTTTAGTTCAGGTGATAGTATCTGAAACTTTTGATATAGTTCATAATACTGGTATTTAGGCTCTCCTATAGATTAAGTATTTTTTAAAGGTGATAGTAATTTTAATGATTAGTTAAAGAAAAGAATGCCTGGGAGGACAGAACAATAAATATCCTTTTCTGTGTTACAGTGACATCTATTATAATGATACCAAATTATACCTTGATGGAAAAAAAATCAGTATTTGAAAAATACTGATGCCATTGCTGAAGACTTCAAGACCATCTCAGCACCACCAAACTGCACAATTTAACAACTAGTTTTAGAACTTAAGAAAGCATCCCTTAAGATTGTTATCCTTAGGCTAAACAGTTCTTCTTCAATTGCTTTTCTAATATCCATTAGCATTATATGATTGGCCTGTATCTGTCATCCAGATATTTTCCATTACAATGTGGAACATTATACATGGCAGTAAACATTATAATTGTTAGGGTACCCCCCCCTGCTTTTCCTGATAGCATCTTTGTCTTTGTTAGGACTAGGTTTATTTTTCTGTATTTGGTGCCCACAGGCAAAAACAGATGGTCTGAACCTATGTAAGAGAATTTATATCAAAGAAATTACCAATTGCCGGCCCTCTAGAATACCTACTCAAGAAGAAACAGTAAAAGACTTTCTTTGGAAGACCCACTTAAATCTGGTTCACTGAAAGGTGTAGAAGTATTTTCTGTATGCTTGATTTCTCTGAAAATTTGTCATCTAATCTGCTTGACTAAGTAATTTCCTTCTTAAATGAATTTAACAAGCCTCTATTTTAATTTCCATCATCCTTTGTTTTCAAGGTATATTTTGGTACTAAAAATTTTTCTTTGTGAAAATTAGGATTAGTTCAGACTTAATACCCTGATACTCAGGCATTTTAAAATAATGGATCCTTTCAGGGACTTTTCATTTAGTTTCTGGAAGGGTACTAAGAAGGATCCTTCCAAAGGCCTTAGTTCTGATAGTGAGCTTGGACTTTGAACATAGGTTACTCTTTTATGCAATTACATTTTCTTGATGGGGGTCACTGAAATGTTTTCATGGGTGATATGCTTCTCCTTCCCACGTAGTTTGTGGAAAAAATATAATGTCTTGATTCAGTTTTCAGCTTTACATGTTAGTTTTAGCATTTAAGCCATTAAACATTTGACTGACTTACTGGACTGTATCAAAGAAGTACTGTAGAAACAATATATTTGGATTTGTCAAAGCATTCAAGAAGTTCTCTTGTAATATTCTTGTGAACAAAATGGAGAAATGTGGGCTGGTTGTTAGAATAGATAGATAGATTTGTTACTGACTGAATGACCAGTCTGAGTTGGGAGGGAGGGAGATCTGTATTCATACTTAAAAACTTGAAGCTAAGATTGCCTTGAGCTGAATGTATTATATATGTGCAAGAACTAATAAAAAAATCATCAGCACTATGTTTTTAAACAACTATCTCTCTAGTTGTAAGTTATTTTAATGTCATTACTTAATTCTGTGAGTGATTCAAGAGTTTGGATACTGACAAAATAGTCCTAGGAGGCATAACGTTTCCATCATAAGTCCTCTTCTATTTTAACTTAATCTTTTTTCTCTTCCTTTATGAAATATTCAGTTCAATCTTAGCTTCAGCAAATATAAGCCATCACTTTTTGTAGATAGTTTGTTGCATGGAGTTGCACGAAGTATGGAACTAACTGGTGTATCCTAAAACCTGTCCTTTTCTTCCTATATAACTCCCAAACCTTTTTCTTTTAAACTTGTTTACCTTGCCTCTTCAGGGAATTGATCCCACAAGTTTGGTTTTGTAGTTATCGTAATTGCAGTTGACAGTGAAACTCATATTTAGATTCCCTAGAAGCATGCCACCTTGGGAATGGATGGGAATAGTACTCCTTGCTTCCTGTTCCTACAGGGCTACTCTAGCATTGTTTAGATCTGGAAGAAAGTAGAGCTCTGAAGGCCTTTGTGTTAGATATATAGTTCATATATGTATACATACTTTATAGTTCACTGATTTTTCTCTCTTGTGATAAAGTTTAAGAAAAAGTTTAGAACCTGCTATAAAACATTTAGGTAATATTCCAAATGAGTGGTAATCATTAATTCATTCATTCTTAACTCATTTTACTTTCATTAAATTCACTCAGATCTTCCTTCGTTGAAGTAAAGGTGATCTTTTTACTATTTTGGCTATCCAATAGTGTTGACCATAATCTTAAGAGCTTATAATTTAAACCTTCTTACTTTTATGGAAGTTAATATTATATATATTGCATCAGTGATGAAACTTTCGTTTGTTTTTTTTTTAATAAGTTTTATAGGCCTTTGTAACTGATTAGCATCTCCTGAACATTTAAGTTAATTATAGACCATGAATTCAATAGGACTTTTGATTTTTCATAGGTTTATTTTACTGGTTGAGTTAACTGTTGGACATTTCCCCAAAATAGTAAGACCAGATGGTACTTTGGCTGTACTGATGCTCTGTACTATGATGTGTTCTATTTCAAAAGTGGGGGTTTAATTGGCCTTGAAGACAAGACCATCTAAGTAAATACAGTCCACTGAGCTTGGTGTTAAGTGATTTTGTTATAGATTTGCTGCATAAAATTGACTATTTGGACTTTTCATTTGAGTGAAAACAAATTCCAAAAAGTTGAATTTTCTTTGTGTTATCTTATGAATTAAAAATTGTAGGTGTGTGCTAGCCTTCTTTTGAAGGTAGCTCTAGTTTTAGTTTGGAAAACTTGAGCGATAACAACACTATTTGAGTTCCTGTAGCCTTCCTCATAACACCATAGTTTCCTTATGCCTCACCCCTCTAATACTTTCTTCTTCTCCTCAGAATCTGTTTGTTTTATTCAGCCTGTACTCAAATCAGATTTAAGACGCTGACTCTTATTTACTTCCATAACTTTAGTTGTGTTAGAAGACAAAGGCATTAGTTGATGACTTTTGTTTATTTTTCCAGAAATATCTAGTAATTTAGGTTGAAGCTTCTTTGCTAGTATTACTGGACCATTAAAAATATATTCTGCTTATAAGTCCATTGTTTCTAGAGATGAGAATCTTTCAGAGAAGAATTTTAGTTTTATTGCTGAGCACCTGAAATACCAGTCACTAGGTCTTCATGGCCAGGTGTGATTTTAATTTTTGGAATAAGACCCGTGAGTTCTTCTTTTTCCTTCCGCAGGACAAGCAGGAGGACTTAAAGAAGACTATTTTGGAGGGCATAGAGACGGCCAAGCATCAGGTGAGGGTGGCCTTTGATGCTTGTAAGCTACTACATAAGGATTAGATGCTTGTAGATAAGTAGGGCTTTGTATACCTGGATTCTATCCTTGAAGTTAAAGAATCCAGTGGGTAGCAAGGGAAGACTTCTTCAAAGGAGAAAGCAGAATCTCAGTAAACAGAGAGCTACACCTGAGACATGTCCCCTTAATATTCCTTCCAAGAGATAGACTTAGAATCTCCCTGAGGAATAAGGATTGTCTTATTTATGTTTTTGTTTGTTTGTTTGTTTTTGGTGAGGCAATGGGGTTAAGTGACTTTCCCAGGGTCACACAGCTAGTAAGTTTCAAGTGTCTGAAGCCGAATTTGAACTTAGGTCCTCTGACTCCAGGGCTGGTGCTCTATCTACTGCGCCACCTAACTTCCCCCATGGATTTTCTTATTTAGATAGTTATTTTAAGCTGACCCTTTAGGAGAGAGTTAAAGTTACTAGGGAGGCCTCAACATTTATTGTCAATTTCACTGATATTTAACTTTGTTTATTTACCATTAGAAATCTAGAATTTACATGTGTTGTAGCATTATGTTTTTGTATAAGCCTTCAAAAAAACTGTCTTTTCAAGCTTAGTGAAACTTTAACTTTGTTCAAGTCCTAATGTATATAAAACTTTACTTTTAAAGTTTTCTTCTTAGATTTCTTTTATTTGCTTCTCCTAAACATTTTTTAAGGGTGAAGGAATGGTCTAGACCTGTGATTTCATTAGGCTGGGGAACTCCTGTTAACAGAAATTGCAGCTTGTCCTCCATTTTTTTATTCATGTTGTGGTCAAGAGAATTGCCAGAGGCATTGAAAGGTTAAGTGACTTGCACTGGATCATACCTACCAAGTAGAGACAGGACTTGATTAAAGTCTTTCTCATTCCAAGGCCGGCTTTCTCTCTGTTACACCATGTTTCCTTCTGAAATTAGTGTCTAAGGCTGATGCATTGTTTGATTTAGGAAATTCTGAGCTGCAGTAGGGCTAAAAAGTCTTTTAACATCCGCACTAAGTCTAACGCCAGTATAACACCAGTCTAACACTCCTCCCAGGAGTGAGAGGGAGGGTGCTACCAGACTGCCTAAGTAGAGGCAACCTGGCCCAAATCAGAACTGAGCCCATCAAACTTTCTGAGCTGATAGGGCAATGGGGTTAGGCTCAGGATTGCACTTTTAGTCTAGGGATAAGAAGACCTAGTATTTAAAAACAAATTATCCCCCCCCTCCCGAAATTAATTGTCTAAGAAAATAAATATTTGAATGTTAAGACATTTGATATTCATTGTGATCCAGAGAGATTTGCTTTAATATCATAAACTCAGGGTAGATATTGTGTTTTTCATTACAAATGAGTCTTTCCTCCATAGATTAATTCCTATCTTTTATGGAGATGTCATTTGCCTTTAAGATCCAGCCGTTTTTTATTTTGTCATCACGCTTTAGAATTTAAATTATTTTCTAGCTTTCGGTATCAGGGATGCATAGGATAGAAATTGTTTTTTGTTTCATTCAGAATAAAACTTTTACCTTCACTATGGGATGTATTACTGAAATATAAACTTTAACATACTTTTAAATGGTTTGACTCCTTTCTAGCCCCTAAATTTTAATTCTGTTTGATACTATTTGGCTTCATAGTCTTCTGGAATCTTTCTGTGATGAGAGCAATAATCACAAATTCAGATATTTTGGAACTGGTCTCTAATAGCTATTTATAATATGCATGGGTCCATCCTATGTCATTGTTGAGGCCAGTTCTCTTTTGTTAGTTCTTTGAACTATACTCAGTTGTATAGTTTCCTTTGGCTAAATTGTGAACCACTATGTGATAACTTTTCTGTTTATGCCTTCAGCCTATGATTTTAGGCCAAATGCTAAATATAACTACTAGAATATCAATTCAGCTTCTACATGTTCCTCAAGTATTTTTTAATGTTTTAAGAAAAAGTAGGGTTGGGTTTTTTTTTCTTTTGTACATTTTATTTTAGCAAATCAGGAAGGGATTTTTTTTTAAGGCAGTTGGGGTTAAGTGACTTGCCCAGGGTCACACAGCTAGTTGAACTGAGGTCCTCCCGACTCCAGGGCCAGTACTCCATCCACTGTACCACCTAGCTGCCCCTTTAGGAAGGGATTTCTTAACTTTCCATTCATTCTTCTCTTATGCTTCGGTAGTATAGTTTTCATAAAAGTTTCTTTAGGTGTCTTAAGAGCTTTACTTACATAATCATACTGAAGATATAATCTCTAATTGTTTCTTTTTAAGTCCTGTCAAGCCTGTTGGTAGTCAGCCTATTTTTAGGTTTATGACTGGAAAGATAATATAGATGATTCACCTTGTTTGTTACTTTAATAAGTTTTTATTAGCTGCCCATTATATGCAAGGTAATACTGCTTTTTATTCTTTTTTTTTTGTGAGGCAGTCAGGGTTAAGTGACTTGCCTAGAGTCACACAGCTAGTGAGTATTATGTATCTGAGGCCAGATTTGAACTCAGGTCCTCCTGACCCCAGGGCCAGTGCTCTATCCACTGCACCACCTCACAGCCCCAATTCCATTTTTTTAAAGACAAATTTACTCTTATTAGTTTGATGCCTTTTAGCCATCCCAAGGGGTTTTTTGATTATAAATATTACTGCAAAGTTTGAATAAGCAAACCTATAACTAGGGAACGAAGAATCAGAAGTTATTTATTTCCAAAAACAGTTCAATTAGGAAAAAAAAATTTAATTCAGTTTTACTTTCTGTTCCAAATTCTTTCCCTGGCTCCACTCCTCCACCCATTGAGAAAACAAGAAATACGCTGCTCATTATAGATATGAAGTCATACAAAATATATTTCCACATTTGCCATATTGATATTTTTAAAAAGGGGAAAAATATGCTTCAAACTTATTTCTGAGTCTATCCTGTTTCTGGAGGTAGATAGTATTTTTCATCATGAATTCTTTGGAATTGTGGTGGATCATTGTGTTGATCCAGTTACATTGTATTAAACTGTCTTTGACAGTTGATTATCTGTGTAAACTATACTCCTGGCTCTACTCATTTCACTTTGCATCAGTTCATGTAAGTCTTATCAAGTTTTTCTGAAACCATCCCCTTCATTTTTTATAGCACAATAGTATTCCATCACATCCATATATTATAAGTTGTTCGTCTATTCCCCAGTTGATGGGCATGCTCTTAGTTTCCAGTTCTTTGCCACCACAAAAAGAATTGCTATAAATATCTTTGTATATGAGTCCTTTTCCTTTTAAAAAAACTGTTTATATGTGCATTTATATATATGTGTATTTGCATATACGTGTATTTGTGTGTGTGTGCGTGCCCCGTGTGTGTGTATTTATCTTTAGGGAGAGCTTGTAGTGGTATTGCTGGGTCAGAGTGTGTGCACAGTTTGTAGATTTTGGGGCATGGTTCCAAATTGTTCTCAAGAATGGTTGGACTAGTTCATAGCGCCACAAACAGTGTATTAGTGTACCTCTTTTCCTACTTCTATTCCACCATTTGTCAGTTTTCTTTTCTGTCACAGTAGCCAATCTGATAGGTACAAAGAAGTACCTCAGAATTGTTTTAATTTGCATTTTTCTAATTATTAATGATGTAGAACATTTTTCATACGATGATAGCTTAAATTTCTTCCTCTAAAAACTACCTGTTTATATCCCTTGACCATTTAGCAATTAGAGAATGGTTCTTATTCTTACAAATTTCACTCAGTTCCCCATATATTTGATAAATGAGACTTTTATCAAAGATACTTGCAAGGATTTTTTTCCCCAATTTCCTGCTTTTCTTCTGATTTTGGCTACATTGGTTTTGTTTGCATAAAAACTTTAATTTTATGTAATCAAAATTACAATTAGGAAAAAATATTAACTAGCCAGTGAACGAAATATTAAAACAAATTCCATTTCCAGCTTAACTGAATTAGACATTAAGGATCTTCCTGGGTGATACTTTTGGAAAATGCTAACTCTTATAAAATATGCAGCCTGAATTTTAAAGCTATATTAGACTGTAGGTACGTTGTAGGCAAAATAGCAGCATCTTTATGTCCTAAGTTTTCATTTTTTTAAGTAATATTTTAAGTTCCATATTTTCTCTCTTCCTTCATCACCTCCCTCTCCTTGAGACAGTAAGCATTTCAGTATAGTTTTTTTATGTTCAGTCATGCAAAACATATTATCATATTAGTCACGTTGTGAAAGAAAACAGACTCAAAGGGGGAAAAATACAGAAAATAAAAAATAGCATACTCCAGTCTGGATTCAGACTCCCATTAGTTCTTTCTCTGGAGGTAGGTGGTGTTTTTTATCATGAATCCTTTGGAGTCTTGGATCATTCTGTTGCTAAGAATAACTAAGTCATTCACAGTTGATCATAGTACAGTATTGCTGTTCTTCTCCTTGACCTAAATTTCTCAAATACAGCCTTATTGTTCTTCTAGGAACTTGAGGAGAGAAATATATATATTTGAAGGGTGAGCAATTTTTAGTCCTGATAATAAGGAGCATCTTGGGATTGGTCACTTTATCTTTTAAGTCTTACAGTTATTGCTCAGTCATTCATTACTATCCAACTTTTCATGACTATGTATACCATCCTGTCCATGGTGTCCTCTTGGCAAGGATACTGAGTACTTTGTCATTTCCTTCTTCAGTGGATTAAGGCAAACAGAAGTTAAGTGACTTGCCCATGGTTACACAGGTAGTGAAAGTGTCTGAGGCAGGATTTGAACTCAGGTCTTCCTGACTCCAGGCCCAGTGCTGTATATCCACTGAGCAATCTAGCTGCCCCAAGTCTTTTTGTTTCATTTTATATATGCCATATTTAGTATCTACCTCCTAAGTTGGAGTCCCACCTATAGGAATAAATAGTAATTCAGTGTCACCATAGTAAATTGTGACAGTCTTCTTTCCCATTTGACTACTTCTTTTGATTTCTTGTTTTGTTGACTTCTCGTACTCACACATCCAATAGAAAGTGAAAACCAAATCATTAAACTCAAGGTAGATTTAGCAATGATGCTTTTTCACAGTTGGAGAGAAAGTACTATCATAAGGAATATACAGTAGGTTACAATGTGTCAGGGATCAGGATGGGAAAATTAAACAACTCTCCAGATTTTTCTTGAGTTAGATCTCCAAAATGTGACTTTATTATTTTATTTTAAATTAATTTTAGGAATAAGATATACCCATGTTAAAATATAAGAACAAAAGCATGTTACAAAGCCAAATATAAATGATTTCGACATTGTGCATAAATTTTGTCCTCATTTTTGTGGATGATTTAAATTAACCATAAATTGCATGATGTGCTACAGCAGCTAAATGGAGTCAAAACCTTTTTTCCTTTTAAATGAGGAGATAAAAAATAACACAAAATTAAATTAAACCTTTTTTTTTTTTTGGCAAGGCAGTTGGGATTAAGTGACTTGCCCAGAGTCACACAGCTGGTAAGTGTTATATGTCTGAGGCCGGATTTGAACTCAGGTACTCCTGACTCTAGGGCCAGTGTTCTATCCATTGTACCACCTAGCTGCCCCTAAACTTTTCTTTAAAGTGTGGCACTGGGGGCAGCTAGGTGGTACAATGGATAGAACACTGGCCCTAGAGTCAGGAGTACCTGAGTTCAAATCCGGCCTCAGACATATACACTTACCAGCTGTGTGACTCTGGGCAAGTCAGTTAACCCCAATTGCCTAAAAGCAAAAATAAATAAATAAACAAATAAATGAAGGGTGGCGTTATAGCCATAAGTCTAGTTTAAAATATTTTAGAGTTCACATCTTGTATTTAGTTTTTACTTGCTAACTACCAGATCAGATAGAGATGCTTTATTGCCAGGGAGTTCTCTTAATTTAGATACACAGTCAAATAAAATAAAAAACTATAACTTTCCATAAGATTAAAAGATACTAAATACCTATATAAAGTACTACAAAATCAGAGGTGAAGTAGATGTTTGATCACTTCTATGTTTTTTCTTTTTGATCTAGCAGAATTTATCCCACAGCTGAAGTGTGGTTGCCATCTAACAAACCCTGCTATTTATCTTTATTGAAATATTCTAGTAACTGAAAGTTTGGATTTCAGAGTCAGAAAGTTCAATTCAGGCTCAGAAGAGGAACACCAAATTTGTCTTCATGATTTGTAAGAAGACGAGAGCACTGATCAACTTTTCCAGATGTCATTTCCTGTGTATGTGTGGAATAAGAGCTTGATAAAGACATTCTCACTTCTTTTGGGATGACATTCCCCATCATTAATTACAATATAGTTAGAGCAAGCTCATTTTCAATGAAATTTGGTCTTAGGCAGTAAGATTGGGATATGTTTTTTCATTCATGACAAGTGCTGGTAAAATTCAATCATTTCTGTTGCTACACTGCTTTCTCTGTTGGCTACTCAAATATTTCTTTTTAAAAAAAAACCCATTGCTTGTTGGGACTTAATATTCTCTTTCTTCCCCATTTCTTCATAATTTACTTGTTTGTCTTTACCAGTCAAACCCAAGAAAAAATGTGGGCTTTTGAAAAATTCAGGTCCTTCTGATTGCCTGATAGGCCTAAGGTTCCTTTGTATAGGACATAGTTTAATAGTTTGAGAAATAATTATTATAAGGTAGCTTAGAGTTAGTTAGATGGAATTTTTGGATTAGTTGGAATATGAGTATTATCTCTAAATAGATATTTCTTGATGTGCAAAGGTGAGATTCCTGTTAAAATGTTATACTGTGTCATCTGCTTTGTACTTCTTTTACTCCTGCTTGTTTTCTGAGATGAGTTGGATTTGGGAGTAGGGAAGAATCAGGTAGGTAATGCCAGATGAGTTTTTAAATTATGTTTTGATTAAAGATCTGGCTATATTTGATACACATGAATTTCGGGATAGTACTGTGTATCTAATAGAGGCTTTTGATTAGTTGACACTGATGTGTGATTCTTTTTATTATAACAGGAACATGAATCTGAAGGTGGGAGAACTCCTTTAATGAAAGCTGCCAGAGCTGGTCATTTGTGTACTGTACAGTTTCTTATTAGCAAAGGTAAAGCCCTGGTGATTGTTTCTAAAACTCTGCAAGATAGTTCTGAATTCTGCCCACGTGTCAGGATACTTTATTGTCCATAATCAGTCTGGTTTTAAAGCCCATAAATTCTATATTTATTCTTTTTTTTTAAGTAGATATGGTTAAATTTACTCAGTTTGCATGCAGATTTTGTGCCAGTTAAAAGAAACTGCATCTACAAGGTTCAGTAACATGTCTACAAAACCTACAAAGAATTTTGAGTTAGACAAAATTCTCTGTGTCAATCTTAATTGAAGAAGACAGCTGGTGAGATCCAAAGCCTTATTCTGTAGGCAGCTCTGGTTGAGGTTATGAAAAGTAGGATAAGGTTGCTTGTAGTCTCCTTCTATAACAACTTCTAATCTTTACTACTAGTAATGAAATTCACTTCATAAGGATACCTACATTTATTAATGACTAGTAAAAACAGTATCCTATATAAGTGTACCTAAGGGATTGGTGTTCTAGTGAGAATAACGTTGCCTTACTAGCTAATATTTTTTACCATAAAGTAAGGTATGAAATTAGCATGCTTACATTTAGAAACATAAGGATATTGTTTTTAGTACTGCTGTTACTTAAAGAAGTACTAAAAACAACATTCCTTATGTCTCTGTGAACGTTTTAATCTAGGACATGTTGTCTTGCCAGACAGTTATGATGAGAATCATTTGTAATAGGAGGAAGGTAAGACACAGGAATACATGTATTTGTTTTCTTTTTAGGTAGCTTATAGATGACACAGCTGCTTTTTTTTCATAGTCCAAAAAATAATATTTAAAGAGTCATTAAAGAAAACTGAAACTCTGTTGGCTGATAAATGACCCCAACACATTTTTACTTTTAGCTCTCCTTTATTTTCTATTTAATTATACAAGATTACTCAACAACTCAGTTTAAAAGTATCTAAAAGTAATTTTAAATATTTGGAATTTTTTAAACTGTTTGGAGTTTTGGAATTTTTAAAAAACAGTCACCAGAGTAGTTAAGTTGTACAGGATTATATATTGCTCTTTAATTTTTTTTCTGTTCTTTCTCCTGTAATTCCTTTTGCTTGCTTCCTACAACTTGCTTCTGAGGGTTAATAAAGTCTTTATATTCTAGTGATTAACCTAAAAATGTTTACTAATCATTTTGAGAACTCTAGACAAAAATGCTATCCTGCTGCACGGGATTGATCTCTACTGATTCAATTTAACAAATCATTGGTCTTATATATTTTCAATTTGAGAATTTTACTTTCTCTGAGCAGTTCTGATTTGTTTCATTTTAAAACACGATTTTGCTTTTTGTCATATTTGTTTCTTTATTCATATAGGTGCTAATGTGAATAGAGCTACAGCTAATAACGACCATACGGTAGTGTCACTGGCATGTGCAGGAGGCCATCTGGCGGTTGTTGAACTACTCCTGGCCCATGGAGCTGACCCTACTCATCGACTCAAGGTGTTTTATTTTACGTTTATATGGATTTAGGTCCACTCAGTGCTAGGAACATAGATCCTTAATAAATTATTTTAGAATAAATAAATTAATCCTAATTCAGTGTTTGGCCGAGAAGTCCTATTTCTAAAGTCTTTGATTCTGAGATGCTAAATTTATAGCAGGTCACTTCATTAATTCTTGATCTTCAGATTTGGGCTTAAAAACACACACTAAATTAATTTTGATGGTAATTCTCTTCTTAGGATGGCTCAACAATGCTTATTGAAGCTGCAAAGGGTGGTCATACCAATGTTGTTTCTTATTTGCTTGATTATCCAAACAACATTCTCTCAGTTCCTGCCACAGACATGTCTCAGCTTACCCCACCTTCTCAGGATCAATCTCAGGTAAATTATAAAATTAAGTTTAATTGAGAATGTAAAGATTATTAAAATTGAATTGATTTCAAAGATAACTGCTATGGTTTCTTTTTGTTGTATTGAAATACACATGACCGTAAAGTCTTTGACCAGTGTCTTGGTCTATGGTAAATGGAAAGGATAGTGTTCTCATTCTTTCAAGCGCTTAGTATAATGATATTTGAAGCATTAATATCTTTTTATTTCTTTCTCAACCTCTTTTATTAACTTAAATAGTTTTTTTATTCAAAACAAAATTCTTTAGGGGAAAACATAAATGTTGGAGAAAATCTTTATACTGAGAGATGCTTCAAAGACAATAGCAGTCAAATATTTTCTTAATTAGGGGAGTTTGTCATGCTGAAGTCAGTTTTCCTGATTTTGTGTCAGCAATTTGACTGTACCTAAATCCAAGCTGCCAGGTAGAATGCTTTTTTCGTTAATGACCAAGATACATGTGCAATCTTTGAATATATCTTTCAAAAATATTAGTTATCCAGGTGATGTCCATGTTTGGCCATCTAGTAAGTATTAATTATCTTGATTAGTTGTATTAGAAGCACCATTAAAATGGTTCTCAGCAGGTGTTAAGGGCTATTCAAAAAAATGGAAGGAAACACATAGAAACTAATGAATCCTGAACTCTATTTTTATAAAATGAGAAAATGTTTTAAGTTACTTGGATAGAAAATTAACCATGGCTAAGTTAAGCAATGAATATGTAACATGTTCCTAACTGAAAGTTAAACCAAGCTAGGGTGCCCCGTCTGTGTGTCTGTATGTAAGTAAAAAGTTTTTCATTTTATGGGGAGTTAAGATGCTTTGTGGCATCTGAAGCCCATAGAGGAGTAAGAATTATACTTGTGAACCATGCATCTTAGGGAAGTAAAAACTTAATAATGTGGAATGTTATGGTCATAATGAACTGAACCTTAAAATGAACATTCTTGAGGTGAATCGTGAACATATCTAAATTTGTAGTGCTATTATGTTACCCAAACTGAGATGAGTTTTTTCTGAGTTGACTTTTTAGGTTCCACGTGTACCAGTGCATGCACTTGCCATGGTTGTACCTCCACAAGAACCTGACAGGGCCCCTCAAGATAGCTCCTCAACAGTCTTGGGAGTACAGAAAGGTTAGTATTTAAAATTTTATCATATAGTTTATTGCTGAACTACTTTCAGAAACTCTTGGATAGTGTTTTAATTTTACTTGGTATTCAACATTAAGAGTCAGCTTGGGGGCAGCTAGCTGGCACAGTGCATAGAGCACTGGCCCTGGATTCAGGAGGACCTGAGTTCAAATCCGGCCTCAGACTCATAACACTTACTAGCTGTGTGACCCTGGGCGAGTTACTTAACCCCATTGCCTAAAATAACAACAACCAAAAAAAAAAAAGAGTCAGCTTGATGTGGTGGATAGAGAACCTGTCTAAGAGTATGGAAGACCTGGATTCTAGTCCTACTTTTATTACATATTGGCTGTGTGATCCTGAGCAAATCATTTAATCTTTCAGTGGCCCATGGAACCCGATGATACTCTTAAGTTGGAGAATAATTTGCATTTCTATGTGTAAGGAGTTTCCTCCTCCCTAGTTTCCTAATTAATTGACACCCCTGGACACAAAAAAGAAAAAGAAAAGGTAGAAATATAGGAAAAAATAAAAGGAAAAGTAGTAGAAAGTAGAAAAACATAATGCCAAGAAAAGTAACTTTGTCTAGTATGTAACTGCCAAGCTTAGTGTATAAGTGGTTAAACCATTCTTAGTTGATTATACTAAAATTTGTTCAGTATTTTTTCCACTTTTAATTTTTTGGTTAATCAACTGTGTAGTGTGATGAAAGAAAAATAGACTATTGATCTTGCACATTCCTGATATTATAAATATGAATTCACTTTGGCAAATGAGAAGTTTTGAGTTTACTTTCTTTTGCAAGATTAAAATAATGAAATAGCTTCCATGAATATGTAAACCTAGAAGTTTGACTATGGGGAAATAGATGGATAAATCCGATTAAGTTACAAGAGATGGGGTTCTGTACACTATTTAAAGGACATGTACTTATGGGCTCTGACATTTACTTGTTTTCTGCAGTGCTTTGCTTCATATGTATAAGCTTAAGTTTTCCAATATTTACCTGTAAATGTGTTGAATGTATTTGTTATAAGGGAAGGTTCTTTTGGGGAGAGTCATTGGAAGGTAACAGTAGTGTAAAACAAAAAAGGGAAAGAGCATCAGTAAAACATTTTTTAAACATCATGATATTTTTCTAAAATAGGGAAAAGTGGTTACATTATAGGATGTTCCAAACTGGAAAAAAAAATTGTAATACTGCTGCAGGATATTTCAGATAATGCTCAGATGTAGTTTAAAATGTGAAATAATTTTGTTTTATGAGCAGATCTTAACATCCTGATGATGCCCCAATTTCTTAAGCAGAAAAATAGATATGGGGAGACATACAAAGAACTTAACAAAGGTTTAACATACCTTCTCAATTTGTATTTGGGAGTATAGTCTTTTTTAGGGCAGCTAGGTGGTGCAGTAGGGGCAGCGAGGTGGCACAGTAGATAGAGCACCAGACCTGAAGTCAGGAGGACCTGAGTTCGAATTCGGCTTCAGACCTCGACACTTAACTAGCTGTGTGACCCTGGGCAAGTCACTTAACCCCGATTGCCTTTAAAGGGGGGGGGTAGTCTTTTTCATCAATCTTCATTCTATTAATTTGAGATTTTCCACTTGAAAACTGCAGTAATAAAAATTTTCAGAAAATAATTTTTTTATCCAAGTAATACATTGCAGATTAAATAGAGACTCTATTCATTGCTAGTTGACTGTTTTTAGAGTATTTAAATTTATATTCCTCTGTTTTTTTTAACCACTTAACACGTAGTAGAGGGGAAAGAACAGTACATTTGGAGTCAGAAGATCTAAGTTCAAATCCTGGCTTTGCCATCTGTGTGCCCTTGAACAAGATACTTCATATTTCAGGGCATTAGTTTTCTCATTTATAGAAAGGATTTTGGACTAAATAACTTTTCGTTCCTCTCTAGCTCTAAATCTGTGATTGTGACAGAATAGGGTGATTGTATAGTTAGTAATCAACTAGGACAACCATTGCTATTAAGTAAAGCACATTTGTATATTGGAAACAGAATCATTAGAGTGAAAACACAAATGAAAAATGTCCTAAGTGTGCTCAGAAGTGCGTACAAGAGAACCTTAGGACACTTTAAAAGTCTACTGTCAAAAATAAAGTTTTTCAAAAACTGATGTACATACAGGTAACCTGATTTTTGGTAGTTCATTGACTCACTTCTCTTGAATAGGAAGTACCACTGCTGAGTTGAATGAAAGTGAAATAGTCTTCTTAGAAGGTTCTTTGTAAATCACTAAGCCGGAAAAAGTAATTGTCTTGACCCTAATGTTGAAGGGTAGGTTCAAGTATAATAAACACTTGACCAAAACAAAAGTTTTGATGTTACTTTGCATTGACCCTGTTGCATTCATACGTGTAAGTGTACCATAGGAAAATGTATTACCAGGAAAAATCATTTGATAGAAAATATATGATGGTAATAACTTGCACATGCAGAAAACTTAGCCATATATATTCTTTTTTTTTCTTTTTTTGTGAGGCAATCAGGATTAAGTGACTTACCCAGGGTCACACAGCTAGTAAGTGTCCACCTAGCTGCCCCTATATATATTCTTAATGATTAGAGATTTATAATTGTTTTTTCTCACTTAGTAAAATCCTTTGTCTCAGTTTTCTGCATTTTTAATGTCTTCCACTTTTATTACCTGCTTCCCAAAGTGTCTCAAAGGAAGTTAACTTCAAATAATGAAATAGCTCTTTTGTCTACTTTTTTCCCCCTACTTTAGTCAAGTCCATAAATTCCTAGTGTTTTTTCTCATCTTCCAGAATCCCCCTTCTGCCTTTCTCTTTCAGGAATCATGCTTTTAAATAATTCTTTTCATACTTCTTTATCTAGCAGTCTGATAGGCTTTAGTATTATTTATGTAGTTATCATTTATTCTCTTTCCCACTATTAGTTCACAGTTCATATTCTTTCTACCCAGGTCCTCTTTTTTCCCCGTATTCTTCTAATTTAACCATTTTTTTCATTCCTTTTCTACCTAAATATTTAGTGCCTAATGATTCAGCATTTTATCACAGCCACGATGAATACTACTATTTAAACATGAACAGCTATCTGAAAATGACATTCTTAGTTGAAGGAATTTTTAGTGTTGTCTGTTTTTACTGACTGGAGATTAGTTTTACTACCCAACCAGCACTACAGAAATGTACTTGTATATATGAAAGAGGATTACCAAACTCCCTTAAAGACTCAGTAAGATTATTAGAAGGATATTGCTAAATACTCTAAAACACTTTTGCCTTCCAAATCCTAACAATCATATTCTTTGGCATTAAGTTTTATATATGAATGAAGTCACTTCTTTCCTTTTACCTGTTTATAGCAAGGTCTGAAGAGACATGCTAAAGGAACAAACTTAACTGGTATCCATTGAAAGTCCTTTTGCTTTTGGAACCAATCACTTACTAAAGCATAAGAATGGTATTTGACTTCCTCATTTAAAATATGTTTCGTTTGTTTTTAAAATGCAGTTTTTACACACACACACACACACACACACACACACACACACACTGTGTGTGTGTGTGTGTGTATTCCAGACTGAGATAAATAAAGTATATATGGTTCAGCACCTAGAGTCTGGCTCATAGAAATAGAGCAAGTAAGACCATTACCATAAATATAAAATACTAAGGGTTTAAGACGTGTTACCTTATATAACTGAGTGTGGGGAAGATTTGCTCTTGAAATCTGTAAAGAGATGAGATTATCATCATATTTGTTTGTGACATTTGTTCTTAGGAAATTAAGCTACCCATTTATAATTCAGGGCTAATCTGAACTGTCACCTAAGATTTGTGTAGCTCTTATTGTAACAGTAAACATATTGTTATTTATGAATGTGATTTTGGATAATAAAAAAACAAACAACTAAGTTTTTGTCACTTGAAATAATTTAATATTAAACCTACACTCTAAAAAGGTTTTCTCTTTCAGCCATATTTCCCAAAAAACAAAGCCTGGTCAGTGTTCTTAGCCTGCATGAATCTCTTAATTTGCTCCTGACAAATTGTATCTCAAACCCATGGACTTTTCCTTCAGTTTTAGCAATAGAAACAGTAGAGTAAGAATCAAATGGCAAATTATAAGTCTGTCTCCAGAATCAGCCTAGTTAAATATGTAGAGGTTCATCACCAAAAGATAGCTACCGGGTAGTGATTTTTATCTGGCCACAGCAGCTCAAGAAAGAACAGCTTATTAAAAGCATGGAGGGTTTACAGGCTCTGTAAGGAGAAGGAGGGCCCACACCGTTGACATCATGGATACTTTGAAGTTTAGAAATAAAAAAATAGATGAAAGAGGAAGTGGGAAGAAGATAGACATATGAGTATTAAGTTCAGTATAGAAAACATACCGCGGAAGGGACAGTGTAAAAGAGAAGCATTGGAAAAACTCTCACTAACATTGAATCTACATTAACACATTCCCAAATGGTATTACTTTTATGGTATTACAAACTCATACAGGAAGACTAAATTTATTTGCAATTAACAAAACATATACAGGAAATGAGGCACTTATTGTTTGCTGGCGTCCTACAAGTAGTACTTGCATAACTCCCAAAATCTAATTTATGCAAGTCATAATTTAGTTGCTAACAGGAAGCTTATGTCACTTTCCTCAGTCTCATTCCCTGGAAGAGAGATGTCTGTACTGCTACATATAATTAATGCTTCAGTCTTTAGAGATATCACATTATCTCTTCCTAATCTCTATAACTGTATCTTATATCCTGGGAACAAAAGATGTGAATTGGAAATAATTTCTTGTCAAAGCTGTGGTATTTGGTTTGGGCATACTCATGCAGATGCTTTCATTAAATGCAGTTTAAACAATAGATAAAAACAACAGATTTACAGTGGGTTGAGCTGGCACTTCTCACTGACTTCCAAAAACGTCTAATTTCAAAATGTTTTTTGGAAAGAAAGTTGTTCTTAGGTGGCAAGGATAATCATGCTACCAATAAGTATATGTATTACATGCTGCTAGTATCTATTGCAATTTCTTCTTGTTACCTACCATTTTTATGGGACATTTTGGGAAGATGCATTAAATCTGCACTGTGATTATACTCATAGAGAAATAGTAGTACCAGTCCAGATCTGAAAGGAGCTACTTTGAGTTCATTCTTGTTTTGTGTACACAGTTCTAGTCACTTACATGGGTCAATTTTAATTATCTGTTATTCTAAGCTTCTTAAATGAATTTGCCTTAAGTAAGATTAACAATGCCATTGCGATCTGTCATTGACCTCAAACTTCTAGGACTTAAAATGGAGTACCACCTTATCATGACTACCAGTCTTCTCACCATTGCTTATTCTTAAGTCAGAATTATGCTGCAGTTACACAAAATTATTTCAGAGATCTTAAATGGCTTCAGGAACCCTCATGTTTTGAAGAATTTCCAAATTCACTGACCAATGTAAATGCCATATATGACTAAGGTTGTGTCCTAAACTTGCTCCTTTTCAGTTCTATTTAATTGTCACTCCCCTGAATTTCCATAATCAGAGTAGGGAACAAATACCTTAAATCATGTATATGTTTCTGTGGAATCTTAGAGTAGTAATTGTTTAAGAAAAATTGCTCAAGAAATTTTCCTTTATTTGCTGTGTTCAACTTGTAATCCAAAATTAGATAATGATATGTTTTTCTGAAGATTATTTTTAATTTAAAATTAAGCTTCTTAAAATACTTGCATTGATGTTTTGGGAAAGGTAGGAATATGACTGTCACAAAAGAAGAAGTAGCTCATAAGGACAAAGTGTTAGGCAGTTTTACACACATGATGCACCAAGTGAACTGGGTATAGCTGTAGAATTTCTTTAGTAAGAAAACAATTGAATTCTTCTTTTCTTCAAAGGGCTCATCATTTTGTTATCATTCAAGGTGTGTTAATGCCTTCCTCAGAACTGGGTATAGCTCTAGAATTTCTTTAGTAAGAAAACAATTGAATTCTTCTTTTCTTCAAAGGGCTCATCATTTTGTTATCATTCAAGGTGTGTTAATGCCTTCCTCATGTCCTTATATTTTTTCTTTAGATGTAATAACTGTTGTGTGTGGTTTGGATATATATTACTTCTCAGTTTTAAATTTTTAAGTAACTGTATTACTCAGGTGACTAGGCACACTGACCCCTATCCAAGCCAGCAACTATTTTTTGGCCAATCCTTTCTAAACAAGATTTGTTTTAGTTCACTTCCAAAATAGCTTTTTTGCTTTTTTGGGGGGGATGTAAAATAGCTTTTTGATTTGCATTATAAGTCTAAAGGATATTTTTTCTATTTTGTATCTAAATGGTAGGATTTTTAATTTTTAGCAGCCAAATAGACATGATAGAAAAAGAGGAAAGGGCAAAAAGATGAGAAACTGACCTAATTAAAAACAAACAAACAACTAATACCTAAACCATCAAATTTCACTTGTTTTAAGCTCCACTCATAAAACTAAGTAGTTATGGGAATGTTATCTACCTCTCTTTAAAGCCAGAACACCAGTTCTCTTTCAGAATGAGTTTGTCTTCTCTTCAATATAATAAATAAGACTTCATTCTTTCTGAATAGTTTTCTTTTGATTGTCCTTTGAATGCTGAGTTGAATGGTGTGGTATTTATAGTATCCAAAATCAGGGAAGCAGCAGAAAGAAAAACTTATGTATTAGAAAGATCTGCAAGGATAGGGGATGAAAAATTATGATACAATGTGATTCATCTTTAAGAAGAAAAAAATGAATAGCTTGGAAAAGCCTCTCCAGAGCTGTACCCACAGAGTACTATCTCTTATTATCTTTTCTTATTAGAAAATAGTTAATGCTGTTTTAAAGAACTTAATAGATTTGCTAAATAAGCCTATTAGACAAATTTCTAAAATAGTACTGATGATGATTTAGATTTGATGCTCTTTGAATCCATTCTAGTAAATTCAGTCTAAGATTTCTTTAGTTCAAAATATTGTTGCTTAAGGCGTTAAGTATTAAAATTCAGATCTCAAAATTGATCACATGCCAGTTTACAATGTGTTGTAAATGAGCATAGATGTTAATGTATTTAGTGTCACCATGACTTTTTTGACATACTTTCTACAGCATTAATAATAAGGGCTTTTGTGGGGTGGTCTGGGAAGGGGTGGCTAATTTTTTTTTAGCATGGCACTTTTTCAAACATTTTTCATGTGCTTAGGTACATCCAAGCAGAAGTCAAGTTCCCTGCAGGTAGCAGATCAGGATCTACTGCCGTCTTTTCACCCCTACCAACCTTTGGAATGCATAGTAGAGGAGACTGAAGGCAAGCTAAATGAACTGGGTCAAAGGATTAGTGCTATTGAAAAAGCACAACTGAAATCGTTGGAGTTAATTCAAGGTGAACCTCTGAACAAAGATAAGATAGAAGAACTTAAAAAGAATAGAGAAGAACAAGTCCAGAAGAAAAAGAAAATTCTGAAGGAACTACAGAAAGTGGAAAGGCAATTGCAAATGAAAACACAGCAGCAGTTTACCAAAGAATACTTGGAGACCAAAGGTCAGACAGACACATCACTAGCACAGCAACAGTGTCCTCACAGAAGTGTCTTTCCAGAAGGGGAAGAAGATGATAGTATCCCAGAGGGTAATTTTTCAGTGTTACCTGAGGTTGATGCAGTCTTAGCTAAGCAGGAAGATGATGATAATGAACAACAGTCTCCACCACCTGCAGAACAAATTGATTTTGTCCCTGTCCAGCCTTTACCACCTTCACAGTGTGACTTTTCTGGTGACTTAGGTTATAATGGGACAGATTCTCTTGAACTTCAGAAAGCATTAGGTAATCAGCAGAATGTAGGACAACAACAGATTGCTGGACATGGGCAGGGATTGTTAGTTCAAGAACCAGATGGACTAATGGTTGCAACTCCAGCACAGACGCTTACCGACACTCTTGATGACCTGATAGCAGGTGGGTTAAGAAATCTATCTATATTTTTATATATATGCACATATATAAAATTTTTGTTTTAACTTGTATGCTCAGCTTCTTTACACACACCCTCCAAAAATACATATCATGATGTTTTTCAATTTGGAAGTGTCTTATGTGTAATTACTCATTTCCTTGTGTATTTTTGGGAGGGAATATTATTAAGCCTTAATAGCACTAAAATACAAGATTTTCCTATTTTTTTCCTCTCCTGTCACTTTGCAAAAATGAAGAAGTAAACATTGTTAAGTTACTTTATTGGAAACCTCTGGTATATCATCAACTTTAATAACTTCCTTACTTGTTTGTGTGATATCTTAGTTCACAAGGAGTGAGCCGTGTTTTAAAAAGAAATAATGGACTCTTCCATATTCCTTATGGAAGTTACCATATGTTTATCCATCTGTTACTTTACTGTACTATTTATTTTTTATGTTTGGAGTACATAATGTAACACAATCTTTAGTTACATTTGCTTTTAATTTTGTTGACATAAGTTATGGTGAGCTTTGCTATTTACAAAATTAAAGTATTGAAGAGTAGTCACAGTGTAATGGGTTGAAGACTTGAGTCTAAACCTGCGTTAGCTATTTTGATGAAAATACCCCAGAACTTATATGAAAGGGCTCACAGTCTACACTTATTATTCTCTGTTTAATTGTTATCTGGGAAAGTTTTAATTAAGCAAATTAGACAAGCTTACTTTGCTTTTCATTGTCTTCCTAGCAAAGGGGGAAACAGTACAATTAATTGCTTCCCTTCCTAAAGATAGTTAATGAAAGGATCCTCTGAAAGAGCTAACTTGGCTTCCGGTAGTACAATAGGGTCAATTCAGGAATTAAAACCCAGATCAAATAGTACTGAAAAGCATGCTAGATATTGGTAGCTTGATTCCAACATTTTCCCCTTTCTGTCATTTATTTTTGTTCTTCTCACACCTCCTATTCCCTAACTCTAGTTTTACCTTCTGTTTCCTTCTGAGATCAGCCCTTCTTAATCTTGAGTGGCATTACCAAAATGTGATTCTTTAAATTAGAAATTTTTCACTTTTGAGCATGAGTTATTGGCAAGCAGTTAGTTATGTTTAGGAATGTCTATAGTATTTTCTTATGATACCCTTGAATTACATGCATCACCCTACAAATGAGCAATAGCTTTGTCTTTTGAAGGAATTAAAAAACAGTGAAAGTCTTCCAGTTATTGTAGTTTATGGTTTAATGATCCTCAGCCTTTACTTGTTGTATGATTTCAACCCACCTCTCAAATCTGTTGTAAATTTTAGTGGTTAATATGAATAAATCTCATTGTTAGTTTTGAGCTCTCATTTGGACAAAAACATATCTTGGACTATGAATGAAGTGTGATGATAAAACTCTGGTGACTTGTATAGTACTTCTGAAATAATACCTCTAAAACTGTGGGTTCCACGGTTAGCATTACTTTAAAGAACTATAATTTTCTTGATATATGGGTGCTTCTCTCATTCACAAAGATCGTAACTTCTCTATATGCCTTCACAGATAGTTTTCTTGAGTTACTATATTTGAAAAATCAATTGGTGTAAATAATCATCTTACAATGAACCTCTCTGATCTTAGCGAGGCTGGTCCTCAGGTGACTAAATTTTTCTGTCCACTTTTGAGAAGGGGGGGGGAGGGAAGAAAAATAGAGAGAAGTGGGGAAGAAAGAGGAGATGGGGAGGGGGAGAGGAGTAGGAGAAAAGAGAAAGGAGAGACAGAGAGAGAATGAATTTCCCTAAGTTAGATGTAGTAGAAAAGTACTGGATTCAGAGTCAGAAGACCGAGGGTTAGAATTCTGGTTCTGCTGTTTTTAACTACTGGTGTGACCTTAAATAAATCAGTTAACTTCTCTAGACCTCAGTTTCCTCTTCTAAAAAGTGAGGAGGTTAGGCTAGATGATCTCAGAGGTCCTTTTTAGCTTTATGATTTTTTTAAGGATCTTAGTGCTTAGCTTGCATTTTAAATATCTCACATCAGTAGTCAGTTGTATGCATTGTGGAAGATTTTCTAAAAGGACATGTCAGGTCATCAAATTGATGTTAGCATTTTGGAGTGGTTTTAAAATTAAGAGATCTGTTAAATTAGAATTGAATAAAATTTGGTTTTGGAATAGGGAATTGGAAAATTAACAATCAGGGCTTAAAAAGTAGGTTTACAAAACATTTAAATTCTTGTACATATGCAAATACTTCAGCCATTTTATTAAATGAAATTGATGGTTAGTCATAATTTGGTGTCATCTCTACAGTAAAGTATTAACACTAGTTTTGTAACATCTGCAGTTAACTTCTAAAATTACCTTTATATAAAAAAGTCATTATTGTAGTCATTCAATTTTTATTCCTTAAGGGACAGGAGTGAGAAGACAGCATGACATTCTGATAGAAAGCTATCCTCTGAATCAGGAAGTACTTACTTAGGTTCCAGTCCTGGCTATGTGACTCTGGCAAAGCACTTAGTCTCACAGTGCCGAGGCAACTCTAACACTAAATTGCAGAACAGTTGTGTTTCTGCATTTGTGGAGGAAGTTTCCTCCCTCGAGCTCCCTACACCCATGAAATCAAATTGAACTTATAGTACTTTGAAAACATTATTTTACAAACAGTCTAACTTGTTCTGAAATTTTTTTGTAATTTTGGTGGAAAAAAATTGAAGTCAACAAGACAGGTAATGTTTGATAGGAATCTTCTCACTTTGATGTGTCAACTTTTTCAAGCCAGAATTTTTTAATTTCTAAAACAATTAGAAAGCAATTTAAAGGCATTAATTTTTTAAAAAATTAAATTCCCAATTATAAATTATCCCTCATTGTCTTTAGCATAATAAACACCACTTTCTTAAGTTCATCTTTGTATTTGTAATATGCTACATTTCAATGATTAGTTTACTCAAAGAAGCATTTAGATGGTAAATTCTGAATGTTAATATAGTAATAACTGACCATTAATACAGTACTTTAAATGCATTATCTCATTTGATCAACTAATATAAAAAATTAAAGATAAAAATACCCTTTTTCAAAGGAAAATGATAATTCATTTTATTCAATTCCATGTTCATCATTTTTTATTGCTGTTAAGTCAATTAAATTTAACATCTCAACTTAAGTATTTGACTGCTATAGCCTCCCATTATTTACACCAACCTGCATTAGGGTTTGACATAGACAAGTAGTATTATAGAGGCAAAGACTGTAAATCTTTTAATGGAAAGGATAAATGTAAATAACAAATTAATGAATTTATTTGAAAAAAATTAAGCTAAAGAAAAATTATTGGGTGATTGTAGAATGTTATTTTGAAACAGTAGTATGCATTATTATAGAAGGAAGATTAACTATAAGCAAGAGATATGTTTTGAAATAAACTTAAAAGATATATCATAAAGTAGTCTAGATTTTGTAATTTAAAGGCATTTTGGATAACTTTTAAAAATGTTTTTTATGTAAAGTGGTTTTTTAAGTGTATATCTCATCAATTCATTGATATTCATATTGATCAGCATGGGTGGCACAATATTGGAAGCTAAAAACGTAACTAATGCTGTTTACTTTGGTTTGTGTAAATTTAATACACAGAGATACAACTTGAGACAAATCAGGAATGAATTTTATTTAATTTTTGTTGTACAAAAATAGTATGGCTTTTTAAATGAGAAGCCCCATCCAAGCAAACATTTACCATAATTTATAGGCGAACCACCATTTCAGAACATAACTATAATAAAGCTAGGTTTAATATATTTCATTTCAAGAAGCTTGTCATAAATGTGCTCTCTGTGACTCTGATAATTGTCAAGTATAGATGGATTTGTATTTACATTATGAATATGTTAGTAGATTTGAATGGGTAATACTTTGTCATGGTAGTACTTTAAGGGGAAACTTTTTTGTCCTATATGGCTTACTAAGGTGAATTTCCTTAATTTCATAAAGGATGGAGTCTCTGATATCACTCTTCCCACATTTCTCCCTCTAACACTTTAAAATGTTGAGAAATCCTTTGTTGCTCTTGAATTAGAGATTTAGTATTAATTACTGATAACTTTTAGCTAGGAAAGAGAAAAAAACTTAGGAATCTTATTTGAAGTTTTTACCTTTCTGATAACATTTTCTTGAAATATTTCTTATTATTCCTCATGTATTTTAATGCTTTTTAAGTTTTTTTATACACCTTTGAGACTTTCAGCAAAGATGTTTTAAATTTTTCCTATTGCTAAAGAAAAAATATATCTTAACTAGCACGGTACAAAATGCAGAATGCTATTAAAATGCTAGTCACTTATGTAATCAGAGCTATTGAATGCTCGTATGTATTAATTAATTTAAAAAAAAGAAAAGCTATGGAACATCTCCTGTATAGCTGTAATATTGGTCAAAAAGTCTTAATGTAAGTTTTAAAACATTTCTTCATACTATGGAGAAGTGCAGCTTGAATAAGCAAAATTCCCTAATTATTTTTAAAACCTTATTTAACTATTAATAAAAATATTGTAGATTTATGCAATATCTTATAGTGTTCCAGGACGTTTTAATGTGTGAGATCATTATCAAATTTGGCAATAATTATCAGGTAGAGCAGATATTATCCTCACTATACAAATGATGGCACTAAGAAGTTGTACTAGAAAAGGCGCCTTCATTCTGGAGCACAAATGTCTGCCTACCTTCCAGAAAATAACTGGCATGGAACCTTTTAAATGGTGACAGACTTCCATGTATTTTACACTCTGGTTTAGTTTAGCAGGTGACAGGGAAGCCATTAAGTATTAAAAAGAAATGGATTAGATACTGGATTGATTTGGTTTTTACATAATATAATTATTCAGGGATACCCTAGAATAAATACCCTGTGTTCATTTTTATTAG